>NC_059201.1:41313877-41972696 GCF_020615455.1 Coregonus clupeaformis | reverse complement strand
CTTTTTTATGGTGGTTTTGGAGCAGTGGCTTCTTCCTTGCTGAGCGGCCTTTCAGGTTATGTCGATATAGGACTCTTTTTACTGTGGATACAGATACTTTTGTACCTGTTTCCTCCAGCATCTTCACAAGGTCCTTTGCTGTTGTTCTGGGATTGATTTGCACTTTTCAACCAAAGTACGTTCATCTGTAGGAGACAGAACGCGTCTCCTTCCTGAGCGGTATGAAGGCTGCGTGGTCCCATGGTGTTTATACTTGCGTACTATTGTTTGTACAGATGAACGTGGTACCTTCAGGCGTTTGGAAATTGCTCCCAAGGATGAACCAGACTTGTGGAGGTCTACAATTTTTTTTCTGAGGTCTTGGCTGATTTCTTTTGATTTTCCCATGATGTCAAGCAAAGAGGCACTGAGTTTGAAGGTAGGCCTTGAAATACATCCAAAGGTACACCTCCAATTGACTGTGTAAAGGGTCTGAATACTTATGTAAATGTGATATTTCTGTTTTTTATTTAAAAACCTATTTTTGCTTTGTCATTATGGGGTATTGTGTGTAGATTGAGGGGGAAAAAACGATTTAATCAATTTTAGAATAAGGCTGTAATGTAACAAAATGTGGAAAAGGTCAAGGGGTCTGAATACTTTCCGAATGCATTGTATAGCGAGATAGCTACTGTACTGGTGCCAAAAATTGACTGTAGGCAAATATGTCAGCAAATATAATTACAAGTTTACACTATTCATCTATGGCAAAGATACTTATATGTTTCCCTTTTCATCTGTGTCTAGCGTTAGCTAGTTACTGGCTAGCTAGGTCTTCAGCCAGCATGGAACAAAAGGGGGGAAGGTTCGTTCAAAACTCAGACGCAGTTGTCAAGTCAACACATCCATCAGTGCTGCTGTGAACCGCATCATAAAATAAATGCCAAACGGGAGATGTATAAAAAAATTAATAAATGATGTCATGATGCAATTTCAATGTTGTTTGAGTTGCTTTGTGTATCACCAAATTTGCTTGAGATGATTTTACTACAACACTGCTCACTGCATCCAAGTTGCTTGACATAGGTGTTTCAAACAGCTGTCAGTCAAGGCGAGCTCATGAATATAAGATCCCTGCCCATTCAGCCTGTATTTTCAAGCTTCCTGGTAGTTAGCGATGACAGAAAAATAATGACTGTTCAGGACCTTTAACAGATTACAGAATAGAGACATGAAGTTGTGTTATATATACAGTGAGCGCCAAAAGTATTGGGACAGTGACACATTTTTTGTTGTTTTGGCTCTGTACTCCAGCACTTTGGATTTAAAATGACGCAATTACTATGAGGTTAAAGTGCAGACTGTCAGCTTTAATTTGAGGGTATTTATCCGTAATCATGGTAGCATCCACATGAATGTAGAAGTGTTTGGAAACATATTCTATCCTTATTTACAATAAAAATGACTCCAAAATGATGTAATCATTGCGTGCTAGGAATATGGGACCAAATGCTAAACTTTTGACTACTTTAATGCACATATAAGTGAATTTGTCCCTACACTTTTGGTCCCCTAAAATAGGGGGACTATGTACAAAAAGTGCTGTAATTTCTAAATGGTTCACCCGATATAGATTAAAATACCCTCAAATTAAAGCTGACAGTCTGCACTTTAACCTCACAATCATTGTATCATTCCAAAGTGCTGGAGTACAGAGCCAAAACAACAACAAAAAATGCATTGTCTCAATACTTTTGGAGCTCACTGTATTTCAAACTAGCCTCCTATGGTTTCAGGGACCAATCAAAATGGGAATACAACAGAAAACATGACGGGATTGGTAGAAAAATCTGACCAATAAGAGTCGATTTTGAAATATAATAGTATTATTTTAATTTTTGTGAGTGTAGTGTTAGATAGTAGGGTATTTTTTTTATTTTTTCAAACAAAGTATACGGGAGTTGTACTCCAGTCTAGTAGGTGACGGTAATGAAACATTTATTGGATGCCAACCGCCGTTAAACCTCATCGAAATAGAAAACTGTAGGCCTAGACTCTGAAACTACGTTGGTTTTTACCGAAGTGGGTTAATCTTAAAGAACCCCTGTTAACAACTTCGACTGTCCTCCAGAGATGCTGGATTTCCTTTTCACTTTTACAGGTGAGGTGAAATGATACAATATATCAACTTTGCCCAACGCTCAAATATGATACAAATTTAACAAGTTCGAAGCACACCAGATGTAAGAAGAACTTGACCTGCTCCCAATGGCACAAATAGAATTTAGTCATTCAATTTGTGTATGGTTATAATAGCCACCTACCTTTTTCTTGCTGGCAGCTTTTGCAGCCTTTGCTGCAGGAGCCTTCTGGGACTGAGCATTTGACCCCTATACAAAACAGACATATTTCATAACTTTGTTTCATGCACCACTAGGGCTGCATCTCAATAGTCTACAGTCAGTCAGTGGCTTCATCTGCTTGTCTTATCTTCTTTATCTGCAATATTCTGAAAATAACACAGAATAGACCATAGCAACCAGGCATTTGCCCCTCTTAGGGTTCTCCCCAAAGAACGTAAGACGGCTGCTGCGCCACCTTGTGGACTGGTTGTGCCACTCTTAAAAAAAAAAGTTATTTGTTATAATTTAAGGCACATTTCTGTTCTTGATTGCAGAAAATGGCAGTTACAGGTGTTCAAAAACGCAAAAAAAAAGTCGCCCTATCACCTGTTTACTAGTAGTTCCTTCACCTCAATGCAGATAAGGAGAGGGAACAAAAAAATGGAAGCCACTGTAAACTGTTGAGATGCAGACAATAATCTGCAAACCAGTCAATTATTGCTACTTGAGAGCAACGTTGTTAGAATACAGTCACGCATGCAGAATGGCGAATTTATTAGCTAAAACATTAGCTAACGTTAGCTAATGTTAGCGTTAGAAAACGTTAACGTTACCTGCTTGGATTTCACAGTTCCTGTCTTGTGAGCTACAGGCATTGTGTCCAAGAGATAACAACCTATTGATAAGAAATGCCTTCTTACTGTATTGATAACGAACACTACACAACTATTTTTTAAATAGGGAGATGAAAAGTTTTCAAGCTGCAACTCCCCACTCCAGCTGCAAGTGTTTATCAGTTGCCGTGCCAACGAACCTGTCGGGTCTGGAGCTTGTTGAGCACGAGCGCCTCCAGCTGTCCTTTGCATGTCAATGCAATGTTGTGATAGTGAAATTCCAAATGCAGCCTAGATTTTGTAGTTAGGTTTTACAGGACAGAGGGCAATTTTCAAACCTTTTGCATGCACTTAAACAGTACAATTGACTGAATTATCCATCAAAATATACCAGGCAATTGTAAAGTAGGTCTAGACTAAAGCATGTCAGATAATAGGCTATATATTGTCAATGTTGTTGTTCTTGTGATCTCCTAAATTGATGTTTTCATGCGTTATCTCATATTGCCATCATCATTCGTCCATGATTGGACTGTGATGTCATGAATAATGTATATGTTTTTCCAGACCCGGAAGATGGCACCGACTAGTGATGGCATTCCGAGTCTTTTCGGTGAGCCGGCTCATTTGGCTCCCAAACGGCGTGGACCAGATTGACGCGCTCTCCCCATTGTTTATTGTTTTTGCAGTGAGGATTCACTCTCTTTAGATAATTATTTTGTAACTTATCTGCAGAAAAACTTTGTTTTTAGCTCAAAAAGCAGTAGTAAACAGTATGCAAATCAGGGAGCCAAATGAACGGCTCTTTCAAAAATGCGATTATGTTCCCAACGTTCACCAAAAAGAGCCGTTCATTCGCGAACGACCAATCACTAGTACCGACGTCGTTAGTGCTGTCTGTTTTGGTTGAGTCACCAGATCTGACCATGCCTTACTGACTGACTAGAGGCAGAAAACAAACGAGAATAATGAAAAAATAACTGATTGTTAATGCGACAAACTAAGGAATAAGTCGAGTATTTTTGTGTCTACAAATATTAAGATCTTGCATCGGTTTGGCGGTGTAACGTTAGCTAGCTAACACCATTCGTCGAAAATGATGAAGGAAGAAGAAATTGATAGGTTCCAAGTACCCCCAGTTACAGAGACAGAGACGCAACCCTTGGTAAGTGCAATGTGTTGTTGCGTTTATTACTAGCTTCATTTTAGAGTTCAAATTACCTTGAAATTAAGCCTATACTACAATTTAAATGCGTGTACTGGTGGCTTTGTCGAAAATCCTTGTCAGACAGCTGGCCAGCGACTGCCTGGTGTTGTTTGCTTGGGGCGGGGGTGGGTGGGTTCCCATTTGACAATTATGTTTGAGTCCTCCTAAGCATTTCTTCTAACCGATAACATTTGATTGAATGGACTTCGTCTGGCCATCATTGCCATCGAGATTAGTTTCTAACCAAACTGGTGACGTGTTATTTATTGTGAATTGGAGAGGGGGAAGAAGAGCTCGCTTCGATATGACTGCTGCTGGCTGGGTGAATAAACGCTGTCTCCAGCTGATTCATAGCCCCAGCGCGGAAACCCCAGCCTCAGTCCCAGCCTCAGCTGATGCATAGCCCGAGATGGTAGGGACGTCTGGTTGAGAGAATTACAGTATGTTTTCTCTTCTCAAACTAACCATGATACCAAAACGTCTGCCTCTTGTTATCCCTTCAACACTTCCGTTGATGAACTCACTCTACCACTGATAGGCTTAACTCTGGATACAGATTAACATTCACACGTGCACTGTTCATGTATACACTGGACTGGTCTGGACACAGTGTGTCCATGCACTTTTAATTTGTACATTCTAGCGTCAATATATGCATGGTGTTAGATATTTGCTGTTTCAGCAAGCACCTCTCTGTACCTCTTGAGTCTCAACAGGGACTGCAGGGGCCTGTCAGTGCAGGATGTGTATAGGTTCACCACCACAACAAGGTCTTTCAGTGTCCTTCATTGTTTCTTTATGGTATTTCACCATTCAGACCTCTTGATGTGCGTAGGGCCCCATACACTATGGTTAGGTCCCTTCAGTGCCTCTACACCAGGGGTGTCAAACTCATTCCATGGAGGGCCTAGTGTCTGATGGTTATATATCTTCTCTTTCAAGGTGCATTGGATAGAAAATACTTTGAACTTGAAAAAGATACAGTCCAGCTACACTGTGGGGGCTTCTTTGATATTATTAGGTGTGCCTTGCTTCAAACACACTTCACTTTAACCAGCTGTCCTTTCCAAATGAAGCTACGTGGCTGTAGGTGGGCAGACTGATGCTCTG
The DNA here is from genome assembly GCF_020615455.1 of Coregonus clupeaformis. NCBI lineage: Eukaryota > Metazoa > Chordata > Actinopteri > Salmoniformes > Salmonidae > Coregonus > Coregonus clupeaformis. The sequence goes on along the minus strand of NC_059201.1, from coordinate 41,967,444 downwards.
TGCAGGCAGGTTTTCATCCTGTCCATGCCTGCATCCCCCCGAGGGTTGCAGAAAATCAGAGAGAATAATTTAGGCCTGTCTCGCTTCTCTTCAACATATCGATTTGATTCACAGTCCATGTTCTCATGTTTCTCACGTCTGCTAATGCTGGCATGGATTTAATTATTTTATCTGGTTACGCCTTAATGTGTCTGTGTTGGTCATAAATGAATGGTAGAGCTCTATCATTGCCATTATTTTATTCTCTCAGCCTGCTTCTTTTAAATTCTCAACATTGACATTCACCTTTCCTCAAGCCTGTTATTGTAATAAAACTTAAACTTACTACTGCTGTCAGTGATAAAAAATCTCTAGTATAATACGCCCTCTTTTTGAAATCTATTCAGGTTGCTAGTATTGGTTTCTACTTCTAGCCTGATTGATTTGAAGAAAATCCCATGGCTAGGTCTGTTAGGTCTACGTAGACTGCAATGACAACTTGTAGTCTCTCCTCATCCAAACCATATCAGAGAGTCAAAGAGCCAGCTGTTCTGTTGCACAGAGAGCTCTGTGCATTCTCATGCTAATCATTGTGAATAGTAAAGAACATGAATCAACTCGGCATCTGCTTCTCAAATGTTCTGAAATGGACTTCAAATGAATAAAACAAGCTGTCCTGTGTAGAATTAGGCTATGGTTAGAGTTGGGTTGTGCCAACACTCACTTGAACTTAAACAGCACTATAGAATGGTGACATGTATTTAATCCAAATGCCACATCCAATTTAACTGACAGGAACTGGAATTTGCCCCCCAACTCTGACATCTAGAACGCTATACACATCTATTTACAAGACAATCCTCAATTTTGCTCTAGCATTATGTTTTGTCCTGAATTAGAGTGATTGTTGAAGGCTGTAGTCATGGTGCAGGCTTCACAACAAACTTGAAACTGTATTTACTGTCAAACTAATTTCCAAGACTCGTGGCTGGCTGTCCTGATCGATCAGCCTGCGCTGTCATTGGTCCGATGGGAGCCCAGATGAATAATCCCACTAATCCCCTAGCAGTGCCACGTCAGCAACCTTGTGGCTCTTCATCATGATCACACTGGCGGCTGTTAGCGCTGGAGGTCATAGCTGACCAGACTAGGCCATTTGAAACACGCCTAGTTTAACTGGTCTAGTGTATGGTATGATGTCCTTGAGGTCTTTCATCAAGCATGGATGCATATCGAAGATGTATCGGTGTGTGTGGATGATATGTAGTATGACCTCTAACATGTATCCCTCACACCTTGTGCACAGTGAGAGCTCACTTCATCAAAATAAACACGGATGCACCTTCTACATGCATCCATACTAGATTAAAGACCTCAAGAAGAACAACATTCCATAACTTGACACATCATCCACACTTCATCGACTGTGAGTGGAGATACAATATTGAAGGTTTATTTTCTCTCCAGCTGCTCAGACCTCTCAGTAGTTTAGTATTGTGTGAGCTGAGGTGTGACTCTGAATGGGTAGAAGGAGACGCTGGTGCTTGGAAAACCTCAAAGAAAATAACGGGTCTTTGTCGCAGAACAAAAATAGCCTGATGTTTGCAGGCTGTTACAGTGGGAATAGCTCATTGTTGTACTTTCCCATGTCCCTGTGCTCTGTTAGCACCACGTTGTCAGTTTTGATTAATTCTTTCAGCTTAATGAACAATATTTCACCGGATGAAGCCATTGTTTGTGTCCAGTGCCGGGATGAATTATACTAGACGGGAAAACGCTCAGTCTGTTATTTAACACTTGTTCTGAGCGAGAATAAGAAAGTGTGTGTTAGTTCCTCTGGATGAGTGTCTGCTAAATTACAAATAGAAATGTAGGCTATTGCGTAATGACACTTAGGTCTGTCTACAGTGTAGACTACACATTACGTGTTTTAAATGTAATAAACTATGCTTGTAAAATTGAAGTCAGCAGAATGGGAAAACTGTGTGAGGGAGTGGATACTGGATACTTTCACTAGGTGCTGTATAGTAGTTTCAGGCTCTGCCTGCTGTGCTGCTTGTTAGTGGTCTGTTGTTTCAACACGGCAGCCAGGCAGTTCCCTGGAGCGAATGCAGTGTTCTTTCAGGCTGCCCTTGTGGGATCTCCACTCCGGCCTACTTTGCTGGCTGTGACAGGCTTGTGGTGAACATAATGCAGGGCTCTGTCAGTGGAGTAGGCAGACCAGCCAGCCAGACCTTCCACCACCCAGCAGCTCTCGTCTGGGTCCCAAAAGGCTCCCTATTCCCTTTATAGTGCACTACTTGTGACCAGAGCCTGGTCAAAAGTAGTGCACTATATAGGGTTCCATTTGGGACGCAGTCCTGTCTCTCTCTTAGCACTGGAGGTCCAACAGGAACCCCCTCTGTTCTCCCACGGCCCCCGAGTGACGTCACTCACAGACAGCCTCACTGGCCTACTCCCAGCCCAGTCTCACCAGTAGAGTGCTCTGGCAGTGGAAACTGACCTAGCATAGAGTCACAAGCAGGCACACACTTAACAGTAGCCTCTCACAGGCTTTCACCTCACGTGAGCGAAGTCTGGAAGCAGAGGCTAACTAAACAGTAAAATATAAATAGAACACCAGGATAGATGAGGGGAAAAAGGTGCTCAAGGGGCTGGAAAAGGCCTTTAGGCATGGTAAAATAATACAAATATTTATACCGGTTGTGAAGTCTGCCTGTTTTGGAATTGGAAATAGGACTGTCGCATATGGAAGCTGATTTGTGCCAGAGGTAAAATGTTAAACAACCACAGCGAATCCTGAAAGTTGAACACATCTGATAGAAAATGACCATGTCAAACCTGTGAAAGCTAATCATCAGTTTTTTTCTGCAGCAGGACCCAGCAGGATCCGAGGCCGACTCTGACACTAGAGAAGGTGAAACGGTGGCCATGAACTACAAGCCCTCCCAACTGCAAGTGAAAATAGGTGAGCCTTATTTATAGCATCTCCACTCCTCATTCCCAGTACAACATCAATGTGTCTGTGTTCTACTAACACATGGTGGCCTTCAATAAGACCATCTCTCCATCTATCAATTATTAAGTCATTCAGTCAATATATAACAACATATATAAGTTGATGACATGCTATTAATGAGTCAATGGCGTTATTCTCATTCAGTAGTTCATCTATTATTTTTGGAGCAATGCTGTGTTCTTTGCGTAGAGCATGGCGCTTGCAACGCCAGGGTTGTGGGTTCGTTTCCCACGGGGGGCCATTATGAAAATGTATGCACTCACTAACTGTAAGTCGCTCTGGATAAGAGCGTCTGCTAAATGACTAAAATGTCAATGTAAATGATAGGCATATACAGTGAGGGGAAAAAGTATTTGATCCCCTGCTGATTTTGTACGTTTGCCCACTGACAAAGACATGATCAGTCTATAATTTGAATGGTAGGTTTATTTGAACAGTGAGAGACAGAATAACAACAAAAAAATCCAGAAAAACGCATGTCAAAAATGTTATAAATTGATTTGCATTTTAATGAGTGAAGTAAGTTTTTGATCCCTCGGCAAAACATGACTTGGTACTTGGTGGCAAAACCCTTGTTGGCAATCACAGAGGTCAGACGTTTCTTGTAGTTTGCTACCAGGTTTGCACACATCTCAGGAGGGATTTTGTTCCACTCCTCTGCAGATCTTCTCCAAGTCATTAAGGTTTCGAGGCTGACGTTTGGCAACTCGAACCTTCAGCTCCCTCCACAGATTTTCTATGGGATTAAGGTCTGGAGACTGGCTAGGCCACTCCAGGACCTTAATGTGCTTCTTCTTGAGCCACTCATTTGTTGCCTTGGCTGTGTGTTTTGGGTCATTGTCATGCTGGAATAGCCATCCACGACCCATTTTCAGTGCCCTGGCTGAGGGAAGGAGGTTCTCACCCAAGATTTGACGGTACATGGCCCCGTCCATCGTCCCTTTGATGCGGTGAAGTTGTCCTGTCCCCTTAGCAGAAAAACACCCCCAAAGCATAATGTTTCCACCTCCATGTTTGACGGTGGGGATGGTGTTCTTGGGGTCATAGGCAGCATTCCTCCTCCTCCAAACACGGCGAGTTGAGTTGATGCCAAAGAACTCCATTTTGGTCTCATCTGACCAAAACACTTTCACCCAGTTCTCCTCTGAATCATTCAGATGTTCATTGGCAAACTTCAGACGGCCCTGTATATGTGCTTTCTTGAGCAGGGGGACCTTGCGGGCGCTGCAGGATTTCAGTCCTTCACAGCGTAGTGTGTTACCAATTGTTTTCTTGGTGACTATGGTCCCAGCTGCCTTGAGATCATTGACAAGATCCTCCCGTGTAGTTCTGGGCTGATTCCTCACCGTTCTCATGATCATTGCAACTCCACGAGGTGAGATCTTGCATGGAGCCCCAGGCCGAGGGAGATTGACAGTTCTTTTGTGTTTTTTCCATTTGCGATGGCCTTGTAGCCCATTCCAGCCTTGTGTAGGTCTACAATCTTGTCCCTAACATCCTTGGAGAGCTCTTTGGTCTTGGCCATGGTGGAGAGTTTGGAATCTGATTGATTGATTGCTTCTGTGGACAGGTGTCTTTTATACAGGTAACAAACTGAGATTAGGAGCACTCCCTCTAAGAGTGTGCTCCTAATCTCATCTCGTTACCTGTATAAAAGACACCTGGGTGCCAGAAATCTTTCTGATTGAGAGGGGGTCAAATACTTATTTCCCTCATTAAAATGCAAATCTATTTATAACATTTTTGACATGCGTTTTTTTCTGGATTTTGTTGTTGTTATTCTGTCTCTCACTGTTCAAATAAACATACCATTAAAATTATAGACTGATCATTTCTTTGTCAGTGGGCAAATGTACAAAATCAGCAGGGGATAAAATACTTTTTTCCCTCACTGTATGACAGCGAGATGGAATCTTCAGTTTTTTCACAGAGAAATGTAGAAAGGCAGGTTCTGTCAGATAGACCAAAGTTATTCAATTATTCTATGGCATGTAGTATCTTTGTAACATTACTCCTTTACCATGTTTTGCTGAATGTTTTTTCTTGACATAGGCCTAGAGCTGTCAAAATAGGTTTTTAGTTACTGACTGATATTGGCCATAGCCAAGAAACAGTGCATTCGGAAAGTATTCCGACCCCTTGACTTTTTCTACATTTTGTTACGTTACAGCCTTATTCTAAAATTGATTACAATGTTTTTATTCCTCATCAATCTACACACAAATACCCCATAATGACAAAGCAAAAACAGGTTTTTAGAAATGTTTGCACATTTCTTAAAAATAAAACACTGAAATATCACATTTACATAAATATTCAGACCCTTTACTGAGTACATTGTTGAAGCACCTTTGGCAGTGATTACAGCCTCGATTCTTCTTGGGTATGACGCTACAAGCTTGGCACACCTGTATTTGAGGAGTTTCTCCAATTCTTCTCTCCAGATCCTCTCAAGCTCTGTCAGGTTGGATGGGGAGCGTTGCTGCACAGCTATTTTCAGGTCTCTCCAGAGATTTTAGATCGGGTTCAAGTCCGGGCTCTGGCTGGGCCACTCAAGGACATTCAGAGACTTGTCCCAAAGCCACTCCTGCGTTGTCTTGGCTGTGGGCTTATGGTCGTTGTCCTGTTGGAAGGTGAACCTTCACCCCAGTCTGAGGTCCTGAGTGCTCTGGTGCAGGTTTATCTTATCCTTGATCATGACTAGTCTCCCAGTCCCTGCCGCTGAAAAACATCCCCACAGCATGATGCTGCCACCACAATGCTTCACCGTAAGGATGGTGCCAGGTTTCCTCCAGACTTGATGCTTGGCATTCAGGCCGAAGAGTTCAGTCTTGGTTTCATCAGACCAGAGAATCTTGTTTCTCATGGTCTGAGAGTCCTTTAGGTGCCTTTTGGCAAACTCCAAGCGGGCTGTCGTGCCTTTTACTGAGGAGTGACTTCCGTCTGGCCACTCTACCATAAAGGCCTGATTGGTGGAGTGCTGCAGAGACGGTTGTCCTTCTGGAAGGTTCTCCCATATTCACAGAGGAACTCTGGAGCTCTGTCAGCGTGACCATCGGGTTCTTGGTCACCTCCCTGACCAAGGCCCCTCTCCCCTGATTGCTCAGCTCTAGGAAGTGTCTTGGTGGTTCCAAACTTCTTCCATTTAAGAATGATGGAGGCCACTGTGTTCTTGTTGACCTTCAATGCTACATAAATGTTTTGGTACCCTTCCCCAGATCTGTGCCTCAACACAATCCTGTCTCGGAGCTCTACGGACGATTCCTTCGACCTCATGGCTTGGTTTATGCTCTGACATGCACTGTCAACTGTGGGACCTCATATAGACAGGTGTGTGCCTTTCCAAATCATGTCCAATCAATTGAATTGACCACAGGTGGACTCCAAGTTGTAGAAACATCTCAAGGATGATCAATGGAAACAGGATGCACCTGAGCTCAATTTCGAGTCACAAAGCAAAGGGTCTGAATACTTATGTAAATATTTTTTTATTTTATTTTTTTCATTTTTAGTAAATCAGCAAACATTTCTAAAAACCTGTTTTCACTTCGTCATTATGGGGTATTGTGTGTAGATTGATGAGGGGAAAAAAATTATGTAATCCATTTTAGAATAAGGCTGTAACGTAACAAAATGTGAAAAAGTCTAATGGTCTCAATACTTTCAGAATGCACTGTATTCCTATTAAACTGTTTCCACACTAAAGCCTAATAACGCTTTAGGGTTTTTGATCTCCCTGAGCATTGCTGTGGTTGTTTGGGATATATTGCCTAAAGCCAATACCCAATAGCAATTCTACCCTTGCTACATAAAGGTCCTCCTTGATTGACACAGGCTATCTAGCAGTGACAGGCTGAATTTACTCAATGTATCCCAGGGCAGGATCTTTGAAAGGGCAATGAGGTCACAACTTCCAATCCCATAACCCTATCTCCCTCTCATGCACTCAGTTGGTCAGCAGCACTGTGCTTCAGAGATTAAATAAATAGTGTTATGTTGATGTTAAAAAGCTTTGCATCACAATCATTGGCTTGGCAGCCTGCTTATTGACTACTGCACCGCAGAGGAATTCCAAGCACACAGACGACAGTGTGGAAGTCACATAAAAGTCAAGCCCAAAGTTTACATTAAAACCCCACATGCCCCGCCAGTAGGGCTATATGAATGATAAATTACCACAGTGTTCCATATAGCAGCACAACCAGTGTTGCAGTACAGTTGCCTACTCTCATTAGTTATTAGTCATTTTCAGGTAGATGGTAGTGATGGACCTGAAAGCAACATGTTTTATTGTAGACCCAGTAAAGAAATCAAAGCAGATGAACAAGTGAGTCAATTTAATACATTGTCGAAAAGGGTATTGGGGCATTGTCTTGCATCAAATAGCGGTGACGACTACGCTGAGGACTGTGTGTCGCCTAGGAATGACTCCACCTGTTGGAAGACAATGGGGATGGGAGGTGACAGTTTCACTCATTGTTCCCCACAATGAAATTGGAGAGGGGACTTGGATCTGTCTCTGTTCGTTCATACAGTGAGGGAAAAAAGTATTTGATCCCCTGCTGATTTTGTACGTTTGCCCACTGACAAAGAAATTATCAGTCTATAATTTTAATGGTAGGTTTATTTGAACAGTGAGAGACAGAATAACAACAAAATAATCCAGAAAAACGCATGTCAAAAATTTTATAAATTGATTTGCATTTTAATGAGGAAAATAAGTATTTGACCACCTCTCAATCAGAAAGATTTCTGGCTCCCAGGTGTCTTTTATACAGGTAACGAGCTGAGATTAGGAGCACACTCTTAAAGGGAGTGCTCCTAATCTCAGTTTGTTACCTGTATAAAAGACACCTGTCCACAGAAGCAATCAATCAATCAGATTCCAAACTCTCCATCATGGCCAAGACCAAAGAGCTCTCCAAGGATGTTAGGGACAAGATTGTAACCTACACAAGGCTGGAATGGGTGACAACAGTTGGTGCGATTATTCGCAAATGGAAGAAACACAAAATAACTGTCAATCTCCCTCGGCCTGGGGCTCCATGCAAGATCTCACCTTGTGGAGTTGCAATGATCATGAGAACGTTGAGGAATCAGGCCAGAACTACACGGGAGGATCTTGTCAATGATCTCAAGGCAGCTGGGACCATAGTCACCAAGAAAACAATTGGTAACACACTACGCCGTGAAGGACTGAAATCCTGCAGCGCCTGCAAGGTCCCCCTGCTCAAGAAAGCACATATACAGGGCCGTCTGAAGTTTGCCAATGAACATCTGAATGATTCAGAGAAGAACTGGGTGAAAGTGTTGTGGTCAGATGAGACCAAAATCGAGCTCTTTGGCATCAACTCAACTCGCTGTGTTTGGAGGACGAGGAATGCTGCCTATGACCCCAAGAACACCATCCCCACCGTCAAACATGGAGGTGGAAACATTATGCTTTGGGGGTGTTTTTCTGCTAAGGGGACAGGACAACTTCACCGCATCAAAGGGACGATGGACGGGTCCATGTACCGTCAAATCTTGGGTGAGAACCTCCTTCCCTCAGCCAGGGCATTGAAAATGGGTCGTGGATGGGTATTCCAGCATGACAATGACCCAAAACACACGGCCAAGGCAACAAAGGAGTGGCTCAAGAAGAAGCACATTAAGGGCCTGGAGTGGCCTAGCCAGTCTCCAGACCTTAATCCCATAGAAAATCTGTGGAGGGAGCTGAAGGTTCGAGTTGCCAAACGTCAGCCTCGAAACCTTAATGACTTGGAGAAGATCTGCAAAGAGGAGTGGAACAAAATCCCTCCTGAGATGTGTGCAAACCTGGTGGCCAACTACAAGAAACGTCTGACCTCTGTGATTACCAACAAGGGTTTTGCCACCAAGTACTAAGTAATGTTTTGCAGAGGGGTCAAATACTTATTTCCCTCATTAAAATGCAAATCAATTTATAACATTTTTGACATAAGTTTTTCTGGATTTTTTTGTTGTTATTCTGTCTCTCACTGTTCAAATAAACCTACCATTAAAATTATTGACTGATCATGTCTTTGTCAGTGGGCAAACGTACAAAATCAGCAGGGGATCAAATACTTTTTTCCCTCACTGTATGTTAGTGACACGCGATATCTCAGACAGCACTGGTCCGATTTTGAAGAAACTTAGGTGAATGATGCGTCTTGCCGTAGAGATCCAGCATTTACAAAATGACACTGATTGGCCCAAGGCGGGAGCTGTAGTAATGAACTGTAATTTGTTGGCGCTTGTGACTATCTCAATTGGCCCAAGGAGGGGCGCTGCATCATTCATGGGGGACGACATGTTTACTGTTGCCTTGTTTGTTAATTGTCTCTAACTATGACGTCATCTCCTGTGATTGGCAGAGAAACAGAGAGTGCTGGCCAGGAAGGGATCAGTAAAAAATGGCACCGTGGGTAGCCCTGTCAACCAGCAACCCAAGAAGAACAACGTCATGGCCAGAACACGGTAACAAGCTCACACTTTATGGTTTCCTCACCATGTTATTATTTTGGGGCATTTTCATCGAAAAGGACCCATGAGCACCAACGTGAAGTTAATAGGGCATATCAAATTGGGTGTCAAATGAAAGCTAGGAGTCTGTATTTTTGGGAAATTAAGGCATAGATCCATTTTCCATCTTAAAAATGAGGCATAAGTAAAGGTTTTGATTTCTGGGTAAACTGATAGAAAAGGGGTCTTAGAAAAACATCTACCAGAAAGTCTTAAACGGTATCAGATATACACCAAAACAAAGTAATGTTGATGTAAAGATCTCTACTAACTAATATGAACCCTTCTATTTAGTTTTTGAGAAATTGTTTAGGCCTACCTTCTGTACGTTTAAGAAATATTGCATTGTGCCTTGTAATTCTGTTACCAAAAACCCCCATATCTTTAAGATATTTTCTAATTTCTCTCCCTCATAGGATGGAGGATAATGGAAGTTCACAGAAGTAACAAGTAATGGTAGACATACCAATTAGTTATAGCGATTTTACTGATATCAATTTTGTTTGCGTTACAGTGCATTCGGAAAGTATTCAGACCCCTTTACTTTTTCTAAATTTGATTAAATTGTTTTTTTCCTTCATAAATCTACACACAATACCCCATAATGACAAAGCAAAAACAGGTTTTTAGAAAATGTTGCACATTTATAGAAAAATAACTGAAATATCACATTTACCTAAGTATTCAGACCCTTTACTCAGTACTTTGTTGAAGCACCTTTTGCAGCGATTACAGCCTCAAATCTTCTTGGGTATGACGCTACAAGCTTGGCACGCCTGTATTTGGGGAGTTTCTCCCATTCTTCTCTGCAGATCCTCTCAAGCTCTGTCAGGTTGGATGGGGAGCGTTGCTGCACAGCTATTTTCAGGTCTCTCCAGAGATGTTAGATCGGGTTCAAGTCCGGGCTCTGGCTGGGCCACTCAAGGACATTCAGAGACTTGTCCCAAAGCCACTCCTGCGTTGTCTTGGCTGTGTGCTTAGGGTCGTCGTCCTGTTGCAAGGTGAACCTTCACCGTAGTCTGAGGTCCTGAGCACTCTGGAGCAGGTTTTCATCAAGGATGTCTCTGTACTTTCCTCCGTTCATCTTTCCCTGACTAGTCTCTCAGTCCCTGCCGCTGAAAAACATCCCCACAGCATGATGCTGCCACTACCATGCTTCACCGTAGGGATAATGCCAGGTTTCCTCCAGATGTGGCGCTTGGGATTCAGGCCAAAGAGTTCAATATTGGTTTTATCAGACCAGAGAATCTTGTTTATCATGGTCTGATAGTCCTTTAGGTACCTTTTGACAAACTCCAAGCGGGCTGTCATTTACAGAGGAGTGGCTTCCGTCAGGCCTGATTGGTGGAGTGCTGCAGAGATGGTTGTCCTTCTGGATGATTCTCCCATCTCCACCGAGGAACTCTGGAGCTCTGTCAGTGACCATCAGGTTCTTGGTCACCTCCCTGACCAAGGCCCTTCTCCCCCAATTGCTCAGTTTGGCCGGGCGGCCAGCTCTAGGAAGAGTCTTGGTGGTTTCAAACTTCTTCCATTTAAGAATGCTGGAGGCCACTGTGTTCTTAGGGACCTTCAATGCTGCAGACAGTTTTTGATACTCTTCCCCAGATCTGTGCCTCGACACAATCCTGTCTCGGAGCTCTACAGACAATTCCTTTGACCTCATGGCTTGGTTTTTGCCCAGGACCGAGTTTGGGAAACCCTGCTCTAATGTAGTCCCCTGTAGCTCAGTTGGTAAAGCATGGCGTTTGCAACTCACTAACTGTAAGTCGCTCTGGATAAGAGCGTCTGCTAAATGACTAAAATGTCAATGTAAATGTGTGTGCCTTTCCAAATCATGTCCAATCAATTGAATTTACCACAGGTGGACTCCAATCAAGTTGTAGAAACATGTCAAGGATGATCAATGGAAACAGGATGCACCTGAGCTCAATTTCGAGTCTCATAGCAAAGGGTCTGAATACTTATGTAAATAAGATTTTTATTTTTAATACATTTGCCAACATTTCTAAAAACCTGTTTTCGCTTTTTCATTATGGGGTATTGTGTGTAGATTGAGGATTTCTATTTATTTAATCCATTTTAGAATAAGGCTGTAACGGAACAAAATGTGGAAAGACTCAAGGGGTCTGAATACTTTCCGAACGCACTGTAAGTGATTAAAACTCTTAATTCTGTTACCAATAAATCAGTAATGGAATTACTGCAACAAAATTGGCTACAGTGGGAAATCATAATAGTCACAAACCACAGTTGGGTCACCTGCTACTGTCCTCGCTTCCTCTGGCATACTGTTATGTTTTCTTTCTGTTGTCTGGTGGTCAAACCAAGAGTGTTAAAACAGTCTGAGTCTGGACAGCCCCTCCCTCCCTCTGCCTTTCTCTCTCAGACTCCAGTTAATGTCTTACTGACACATGAGCCCCCTCTCGTTGCCTTTACTGTAACCAGCATACTCACCGACACTGGATGTCCATGGACGCTGAAAAGTAGTTGAAATTTGGTCATTCCACCCTGGCCTTGATGTTAACGTCCACAGATGCACCAGACCAAATCTGAACCTATCATAGATGTATGTTTCACAAAGTACAGTACAGTACTGTACAGTGAGTAGAGTACAATACAGTACAGCGTGTAGAGCACAGTATAGTACATTGTATTGTACTGTACCCTAATGCAGGGTTTCCCAAACTCGGTCCTGGGGACCCCAAGGGGTGCACGTTTTGGTTTTTTCCCTAGCACTACACAGCTGATTCAAATAATCAAAGCTTGATGATGAGTTGGTTATTTTAAATCAGCTGTGTGGTGCTAGGGCAAAAACCAAAACGTGCACCCCTTGGGGTCCCCAGGACCGAGTTTGGGAAACCCTGCTCTAATGTACTGAACTCTACTCTACCCTACTCTGCTGTGATGTCCAGACTAGTGACACATATCCATAATTATGCATTTCTGTGTAGTACAGATCAGGGACCCATGATGCAATTCCATTACCGTAATTCTGTTACCAGGTGTAAATCCACTTCACTTACTGTAGTTCAATAACCAAAATAGATTTTTTCAAACTCAAGGTGTCATGTCATAGCTGACACCACATTCTTTCTGCAGACATCGTTGAATCTTAATTCGGAGCAGATATTTAAGTGTTTGGAAAATGTGGTTGCATAAAAACCTGAGGGAGATTTTACCATAATTCCATTACCAAAGTTTGCATCTGCACAGTTCTTCCACTAAATTAGTTTTTGTACATTTATCAGTGGAAATTGTTAAAAGTTGTCCTTGTGCATAGAATTGTATGGTTTATAAAACTTTGAAATCAATGGTTTTTGTTTGGCATACATTTTGAGTCAAAGCGTAATTCCGTTACCGTGGCCCAATACAAAAATGTATAATACATTCATGACAAGGCAATTTGGTGCTTGTTTGAGTTATTTTGTCACATTTTGTGCCCTTTCCATTCAATTTGAAATGCTATAAAGAGTTAAGAATATTTTTGTGTCTGTAAACTTTTACCCAGAGAAAGGTCAGGCCATTCAAAGCACTTCTACACCAACCCTCCAAGGGGACAGCCACACAGTTCTTACGATGACATTTAACATTTTAAAACCCAAAATATAAACCATTCATAACAAAACAGGGACTTTAGAAATGGAGGTCTGTGTGAATGCTAAATTCAGGCTCACTCTAGTTGATTAACCTTGGGCCTGGTTCAGTCAAACCCACTAACAGGGGCCCTTCCCTTTGTCTGTAATCCTAGTCCCTGGGTGGATTAGCAGAGATGTGAAAGCAGCTCCCCCTACACCCAGAGCCCCAGATTATGGGCAGCGCCCGATAGATTGGAGGCCGGCGATTAGCCAAATGCGCTCTAACCAGGCTAGGAGAGTGCTAACCCATGCTGTGGCTGACTGGGACAGCTGCTGCTGCTGAGGAGGAGGCTGGTTCGTGCCATTTATGATATCCCAGTTTTATTCCAGATTTGTCCCAGATTTAGCCACAGATCTGTTTTATTCAAGAGATCGAAAGAGAAACCCAGGAACCAGAATATCTTTATTTTGGCACCACATAACTGGAACTGAGCTAAAATTCAAGTTGAGGTTTTTGGGGTATATTGCCCTTTTTATTGCCCCTTGTATTGAAAACTTGAACTTGAAGATTTGACTTTGAGGAGGATCCCCATGACCTGTATCTTCTGCTGAGTTAGATTGCTATGGTGGCGGCGCATATGCCTCCTTTTCACACAGGTTTCGTGTTTCTAATCTCCAAGTATTTTCTTCTCTCCTCTTCTTTAGGTTGGTGGTGCCAAACAAAGGCTACTCCTCTTTAGACCAGACCAGCCCAGATGAGAAGCCCCTGGTAGCGCTGGATACAGACAGGTAACGGTGAATGTAATATTTCTCTGAATGGGATTTCAAAAGGGTGAGAAGAAGATATCCTTATTTAAATCCATCTCACAACTTGCTAATGTCTTGGGCTACTCTCTCTCTCTCTCTCTCTGACACTGGCGTCCAACAGACTTGTTCCAGACTTCCACCGTGAGCCTTCAGTCTTTCAAAGCTCAGTCACAGCGCATAGGGGACTAACTACTTCCCTGAATTCAATACAGGCTGAAAGAGTAGCCCCTGCCAGAAAAGAGTGACCCGACTCGGGGAAAGCAGGAAAAGTGTAACTGCTCTGTTGACTGTTACAGCTCTGCTCCGAGCCTCTCTCTCTCTTGGAAAGTAGGCAGAGGCATTCCCAAATGAGGGAAAATCCTCTCCCAGGGTGCCGGATTAGGGGGTTTGGGATTTGGACCGCCGGGAAAAGAGGCTCAGGGTCCTCCCTCCTTCAGTGCTCCTTGCCCAGCGTGTGATACAGATGGTCTGCGTCCCAAATGGCACCCTTTTCCCTTCATAGTGTACTGCTCTTGACTAGGGCCCTGGTCAAAAGTATAGGGTGCCAAGGGAATAGGGTGCCATTTGGGACGAATACATGGGTCCCCTACCCTGTGCCGATTTGCACTAAATGGCACCCATCACAACAATGACGTAATGTAGTATGTCATATGCTCACTCTCTCTATCTCTCTCTCTCTCTCTCTCTCTCTCTATCTCTCTCTGACACAGAGACCCACTTGTCTCCCTTATTTCAGCTTAAGTATGCACACTCACTCACTCAATGATTCTCTTTCTGTTGTTCTCTCTTTGTCTCTCACACTTGCACTCAATTGCACTGCCATTGTTGTTCTTGGCCTCACACACACACACACACACACCATTTTCTATTATGTCATGTCCCATTACTCAAAAACACACACACACTAAAAAAACACGTAAACACATGCATGAAAGTACATGTGTGTTTGTGTTGAGTTTATTGTCTTGAGTTTGGCCGTGTCTGAGAGTTCAGCCTCATTAAGAATAGGGCCAATCATTCCTGGAGTCGGGATCAATGGAAGGTTCCAGATTGTCTCTGCTGGTTGTCCCTGTTAGAATAAATCAATCCTGCTGAAATGTCAGCTCCTTATGGTGCCTAATTATCTACTGGGGAGATGCCTGGAGATCTAGAATATAGCACTGCATTTTGATTTTCATAAATCATTTTCTGGAAGAGAACACTGAAACACTGAGCAATGTTTTCAGATGTATCCCGAAATGAGTTTATAGTTCTTCTCTTTTTATTATCAAGAAATTAAGCTCCATAGCACAATATTGTATTATTTATGTACAGTGGGGAAAAAAAGTATTTAGTCAGCCACCAATTGTGCAAGTTCTCCCACTTAAAAAGATGAGAGGCCTGTAATTTTCGTCAACTATGACAGACAAAATGAGAAAAAGAAATCCAGAAAATCACATTGTAGGATTTTTAATGAATTTATTTGCAAATTATGGTGGAAAATAAGTATTTGGTCTATAACAAAAGTTTCTCAATACTTTGTTATATACCCTTTGTTGGCAATGACACAGGTCAAACGTTTTCTGTAAGTCTTCACAAGGTTTTCACACACTGTTGCTGGTATTTTGGCCCATTCCTCCATGCAGATCTCATCTAGAGCAGTTATGTTTTGGGGCTGTCGCTGGGCAACACGGACTTTCAACTCCCTCCAAAGATTTTCTATGGGGTTGAGATCTGGAGACTGGCTAGGCCACTCCAGGACCTTGAAATGCTTCTTACGAAGCCACTCCTTCGTTGCCCGGGCGGTGTGTTTGGGATCATTGTCATGCTGAAAGACCCAGCCACGTTTCATCTTCAATGCCCTTGCTGATGGAAGGAGGTTTTCACTCAAAATCTCACGATACATAGCCCCATTCATTCTTTCCTTTACACGGATCAGTCGTCCTGGTCCCTTTGCAGAAAAACAGCCCCAAAGCATGATGTTTCCACCCCCATGCTTCACAGTAGGTATGGTGTTCTTTGGATGCAACTCAGCATTCTTTGTCCTCCAAACACGACGAGTTGAGTTTTTACCAAAAAGTTCTATGTTGGTTTCATCTGACCATATGACATTCTCCCAATCCTCTTCTGGATCATCCAAATGCACTCTAGCAAACTTCAGACGGGCCTGGACATGTACTGGCTTAAGCAGGGGGACACGTCTCGCACTGCAGGATTTGAGTCCCTGGCGGCGTAGTGTGTTACTGATGGTAGGCTTTGTTACTTTGGTCCCAGCTCTCTGCAGGTCATTCACTAGGTCCCCCCGTGTAGTTCTGGGATTTTTGCTCACCGTTCTTGTGATCATTTTGACCCCACGGGGTGAGATCTTGCGTGGAGCCCCAGATCGAGGGAGATTATCAGTGGTCTTCTTAATAATTGCTCCCACAGTTGATTTCTTCAAACCAAGCTGCTTACCTATTGCAGATTCAGTCTTCCCAGCCTGGTGCAGGTCTACAATTTTGTTTCTGGTGTCCTTTGACAGCTCTTTGGTCTTGGCCATAGTGGAGTCTGGAGTGTGACTGTTTGAGGTTGTGGACAGGTGTCTTTTATACTGATAACAAGTTCAAACATGTGCCATTAATACAGGTAACGAGTGGAGGACAGAGGAGCCTCTTAAAGAAGAAGTTACAGGTCTGTGAGAGCCAGAAATCTTGCTTGTTTGTAGGTGACCAAATACTTATTTTCCACCATAATTTGCAAATAAATTCATAAAAAATCCTACAATGTGATTTTCGGAAGAAAAAAATTCTCAATTTGTCTGTCATAGTTGACGTGTACCTATGATGAAAATTACAGGCCTCTCATCTTTTTAAGTGGGAGAACTTGCACAATTGGTGGCTGACTAAATACTTTTTTTCCCAGCTGTATATTATACTTTTTTTTTTACTGTCCCCATCAACCTTGTTTGTGTTGCGTCCTGGTGTTTGGTAGGTCCAGGTATCAGACTACTCATCTCTTCTTGTTTCAGTGACGATGACTTTGACATGTCCAGATACTCTTCGTCTGGATACTCCTCAGCCGAGGTGAGATGTCTGAGGGACCAGGTATCTATGCACTACATACAGCTAATGTCACCTCAACCTTGTCATAAGTTGTCATAAGCACTGCATAACCTAACCTGTCACTTCACTTCCCTGCTTATGTCAATTCCCAACGCCTCTATCCTGTAACCTGTATCTTTTCTCCTCTGATCACCATTCACTTTTGTCAATTTATAACTATGGTGTTTCCGTCAGGCGTGATTTATCCATACATTTCATCACCATTCATTTCTATCCATGTGTTTATCTATTTATGTGTTTTAGTAGTAATTTTACTCACTAGAGTTTTTTTCATTACTTGGTGTTAGGTCTGCTACTATACAACGACTAGCACTAGCACGTCCCTTATGTTTTACCTAAAACATTGTGAGATTTCAACTCAATAATGACGTGTGTGGCTCTTATTATTATGATTGGGAAATTATCATGTTTTGTCCACTCTTTCCCCTGCAGCAGATCAACCAGGACCTCAACATCCAGCTACTGAAGGACGGTTACCGGCTAGACGAGATCCCTGACGACGAGGATCTGGATCTGATCCCGCCCAAATCAGTCAACCCCACTTGCATGTGCTGCCAAGCCACCTCCTCCTCAGCCTGCCACATCCAGTAGCCCCTCCCATAACAGATGCCCCCGCCACCAGGGTGTTGAAATGGTCGGGGGGGTGGGACAGAAGAAAAGGTGTATTGGAATTAGTGTGGATTTGGAAAGGGTGAAAATGCACAGCAAATGTACTAAGAGTAACTGGTTCCTCCTATGGTAGGACATGTGCATACGTTTGTCTGTTACATTATAAGGTCTTTATGTCTGAGTAGTATTCAGAAGCAGCTCTCCCTTGTCTCATCTTGGAATATAACATGGAGGGTAATGGAAGGACTCAAGAATGCGAACTTGTGTGAGATGGTCTCACAACTTGAGTGTTTCGAAGATGGTCTCTTGAGGAATATGTTGTCTTAAACTTTGTTTGACCTCCTGAAAGTCTTTGTTGCTGTCACGGTATGGAGGGATCAACAGTGAATGTACTGTGAGCGTGGCAAAAGGACAAACATTTGATTGAACAGAATGAAGAGCTGTCTGAGTGTGTAACGTCTAAAATCAAACATGGTCGGTATCAAACCCTTTAGAATATTTAAGGAGATACAGCAACGAACACAGAGGAATTGCAACTATTTATTTTATGTTTCTAAGCAGGCATCTCACAAGTTAAAATGCATAGTGAGTTTTGAGTTGAGTGGATTTGCAGCGGTCTTACTTCTCGCTCCTCTATCTTTTCTGATCAGATTGTCTTTCTCTCCCTCTAACACGTGACACATGAGGTGTGAACATAACGAACATTTGAATTCTCATACAAAGACATCAGAATAACTATTCTTATCTACAACTTTGATATGTGACTTGAGAACAGCTTTGCATGTTGCTCACTGTGCCACTTAGATAAACACCCTCACCAATACAGTAACTGGGGGGTTAGGCTCTCTTAACTTTACCCACTGCATCCTTAGCCTGGTCCCAGATCTGTTTGTGCTGTCTTGACAAACTCAAGTATGGTCAAGGCAAGACAGCATAAACTGATCTGGGACCAGGCTAGGTCAGATACTGTATGGTGAAGCCAATGTGTATTTAGTGCCATTCTACTACTGTCCACATGAAAATGATCATTTATTTTAGTGGATATTTCTATAACACTAAAAGGTTTCAGTTACCCCTCAATATAATTGTATATTGGGTCATCCTGCTTATACGTTTACTCGTTGTTGATTTTACTATGCTATCTTCACTTGTCTATTGTACACTTGTTATATCTTCATTTTTTTGTGTAAATTGCTTTGAAATTGTTTTGCTTTGAACATTTTCCAATATGCTCAGTAGGATTAATGTACTAACAACAATGTGCTAACAATTTCTGTACCTGCCATACTATAATACCGTTTCCTAGTCCTGGCACCCAGTGGTTGTGGGTACTGTAGTTTAACTGTGCCAAAAGGCCCATATTTTTCTTGTTTGTATAATGGTGTCCAAAAAAACATCCATTATGGCTGTTATGCCCATGAAAGTTAATACGAGATGGTGTTAAATTATTGTATGAATATACCAGTTGAATTGGAGAATGTGTGTCCTTATGAATTCCTGAGCAGGGATGTTACCAGTACACTTGTACTAATGATAGTGGTTGGGCAAAATGTCCGCCTGTACGTAGCTGCCCATGTCCTGCTATAGTGCTTCTAGAAGTAGGCTGTAGCGCCACCTTGTGCTTCTCACTGCCACTGACACAGTCACCAGCCATTCATAGCAGACAGTCTGTACAACCTCACATGCACAGTACACATGGCACACACACAGAATGCACTGTAGAACGCTTCAAATTGGAAATTGCACCTCATTGAAAGGGAATGTCTAACGATCCGAGACTGTGTATAGCGTACTGTATGTAAAGAAAGGGATGGATGAAGTAAAGATGTTCTTTACTGTACTGCTTTGGGTACTTGGTTATCCAGTGCATTCCACTGTAGTGCAATTAATTATATGAGGAAGGGTTGACTCCAGTGTGAATCCACACAAATTATGGACAAATCAAGCACAAACGGGTCAAGCCAAAATAATGAAAATACCTGCTGTTTTGGGATGGTGCAAAACAGGGATTACTGTGTTCAGTAGGCAAGAAATTGAAAAACGCTGTCCATATTCAAGAACATATCATCCAAATAGCAATGGCAATGTATACCTGCTTTGTCTGAGTGCCAAGCGTTAGTTTCCCCTGTCATTGTGATCACAAGTTCACACTCCCTCTCACCCCAGAGTTTACTAAAGTAGAGTATGCCTTAAGTAATGCATTGTAGTGGAAGATATTTATTGCCAGTGGTATGTTGTCATTTATTTGGAGAGAAAAAAAAAAGGAAAATATACAGTTTAACATGGACCCAGAGGGCAACACTTACATCTACGAAACTGCACTGAAATACTACAGTACTATTGTAAGTTTAGTGCTATTTTGCGGATGTTAAATATTGGCCGTAGTGTTTTTTTGTAATTATTATTATTTATTTTTTTTCAGACGCTCGTTGTGATTTTAAAGAAGATGTGAACAATTAAAGTTTCAGTATGTAACAATGTTATTGTTCTGTGTATTGTATCATGTCTACAAATAAATAGCAGAGGTCTGAATTAAAAGATGTGGTGCAACTTCCATGTGATGTCTGTGGAAAAAGGAAAAATATGCACATCCAGGTTCTGGATAGAAAAAAAAACATATTTAAAGTAATGTCCCCAGATATATATATATATGTATTTTTTTTTTTTTAAGTTTGAGAACCTCCAATAGAGCAAATTGTAAGCGATAGACCAAGGGCTTGTACAGTTATTACCTCCACTGGTGAATGGGGGTGTGACAGTGACTATGGGCCAGGCCAGGAGGGTAGGGGAGAGGGGGTGATTAGCTTGACTTTATCCCCAGGGACAGACGGTGGACAGGGGTTTAGCGGCTTACCAACGAGGCGTCTTGAGCCTTCTCCCTTAGGAGGCTAGTCTATGTCCACGCTGCGAGGAGGTGAGGAGAGAACACGCTGTCTGTCCACCAAGAGAGAGAAGGCCTAGAAGACAGGTGAGTAAGACATCCAGGCCCTGAGGGTCTCTCCCTGGATAGTTTGGGCCCTAACCTAACTCTGGGCATACGCCATGGAGAGATTGGAATGTGTCTCTCCTAAGCTGCTCAGGTACTTCGTAAATCATTTTACTAAAAGCTATAGCGCTATCTGTTAGGGAGTAAGGGAGTTTTCTATTGGCATATCTGGGGAATCTCCTGAAAAATAGGAATATTGCGTTTACTGTATGAGATATCGTGTTTTCAATAAGCACATTCTGAAAATGTATCATGCTTTGTTTTTACAGCCAACCTTCCTCCACAGATTTCTGTGACAGGACAGTAAGGGGATCTCATCAGGACGTGGAGCCATGCTGCTGAGAATGTCGCCCCGAGCGGCAGCACTACTCATGCTGTGTGTTCAGCAACTGCATGCCTCCGCGCTGCTTGCTGTATCCTCCTACGAGTTCACTGCCTATAGGATGCAGCAGTACGCCGTACAGCAGGAAAAACATGGTAGGGTCACTTGGCCAGACTTACGAAGTACACTGGCTTGCGACAGTATTCACCCCCTTGGCATTTTTCCTATTTTGTTGCCTTACAACCTGTAATTAAAATGGATTTTTTGGGGGGTTTGTATCATTTGATTTACACAACATGCTTACCACTTTGAAGATGCAAAATATTTTTTGCTGTGAAACAAACAAGAAATAAGACAAAAAAACTGAACTTGAGCATGCATAACAAGGTCGCTGGTTCTAATCCCCGAGCCGACTAGGTAAAAAATCTGTCGGTGTCCTTGAGCAAGGCACTTAACCCTAATTGCTCCTGTAAGTTGCTCTGGATAAGAGCGTCTGCTAAATGACTAAAATGTAAATGTATTCACCCCCCCAAAGTCAATACTTTGTGTAGAGCCACCTTTTGCAGCAATTACAGCTGCAAGTCTCTTTGGGTATGTCTCTATAAGCTTGGCACATCTAGCCACTGGGATTTTTGCCCATTCTTCAAGGCAAAACTGCTCCAGCTCCTTCAAGTTGGATGGGTTCCGCTGGTGTACAGCAATCTTTAAGTCATACCACAGATTCTCAATTGGATTGAGGTCTGGGCTTTGACTAGGCCATTCCAAGACATTTAAATGTTTCCCCTTAAACCACTCAAGTGTTGCTTTAGCAGTATGCTTAGGGTCATTGTCTTGCTGGAAGGTGAACCTCCGTCCCAGTCTCAAATCTCTGGAAGACTGAAACAGGTTTCCCTCAAGAATTTCCCTGTATTTAGCTCCATCCATCATTCCTTCAATTCTGACGAGTTTCCCAGTCCCTGCCACAGCATGATGCTGCCACCACCATGCTTCACTGTAGGGATGGTGATGAGAGGTGTTGGGTTTGCGCCAGACATAGTGTTTTCCTTGATGGCCAAAAAGCTCAATTTTAGTCTCATCTGACCAGAGTACCTTCTTCCATATGTTTGGGGAGTCTTCAACATGCCTTTTGGCGAACACCAAACGTGTTTGCTTATTTTTTTCTTTAAGCAATGTTTTTTTTCTGGCCACTCTTCCGTAAAGCCCATCTCTGTGGAGTGTACGGCTTAAAGTGGTCCTATGGACAGATACTCCAATCTCCGCTGTGGAGCTTTGCAGCTCCTTCAGGGTTATCTTTGGTGTCTTTGTTGCCTCTCTGATTAATGCCCTCCTTGCCTGGTCCGTGAGTTTTGGTGGGCGGCCCTCTCTTGCCAGGTTTGTTTTGGTGCTATATTCTTTCCATTTTTTAATAATGGATTTAAAGGTGCTTCGTGGGATGTTCAAAGTTTCGGATATTTTCTATAACCCAACCCTGATCTGTACTTCTCCACAACTTTGTCCCTGACCTGTTTGGAGAGCTCCTTGGTCTTCATGGTGTCGCTTGCTTGGTGGTGCCCCTTGCTTAGTGGTGTTGCAGACTCTGGGGCCTTTCAGAACAGGTGTGTATATATACTGAGATCATGTGACTGTAAGTCGCTCTGGATAAGAGCGTCAGCTAAATGACTAAAATGTAAATGTAAATGTGACAGATCATGTGACACTTAGATTGCACACAGGTGGACTTTATTTAACTAATTATGTGACTTCTGAAGGGAATTGGTTGCACCAGATCTTATTTAGGGGCTTCATCGCAAAGGGGGTGAATACATATGCACGCACCACTTTTCCGTTATTTATTTTTCGAATTTTTTGAAACAAGTTATATTTTTCATTTCACTTCACCAATTTGGACTATTTTGTGTATGTCAGTTACATGAAATCCAAATAAAAATCCATTTGAATTACAGGTTGTAATGCAACAAAATAGGAAAAATGCCAAGCGGGATGAATACATTTGCAAGGCACTGTATCTGCATCAGAGGAAAGTATACACCTGTTATTTTATAATACATTTTTATTATAGTGCAGCTCTGTAGAGCAGCCTTCTTTGGATGTACAAATCAAATCAGATTGTATTTGTCACATGCGCCGAATACAACAGGTGTAGACCTTACAGTGAAATGCTTACTTACAAGCCCTTAACCAACACTGCAGTTTTAAGAAAAATAAGTGTTAAGTAAACAATAGATAAAGAAAAAATAAAAGCAGTAAAATAACATTAAAAATAACAGTAGTGAGGCTACGTACATGGGGTACCGATACAGAGTCAATGTGCGGGGGCACCGGTTAGTCGAGGTAATTGAGGTAATATGTAGATGTAGGCATAGTTAAAGTGACTATGCATAGATAATAAACAGAGTAGCAGCACTGTAAAAAGGGGGAGGGGGGGGGGGGACAATGCAAATAGTCCGGGTAGCCATTTGATTAGCTGTTCAGGAGTCTTATGACTTGAGGGTAGAAGCTGTTAAGAAGCCTTTTGGACCTAGACTTGGCCCTCCGGTACCGCTTGCTGTGCGGTAGCAGAGAGAACAGTCTATGACTAGGGTGGCTGGAGTCTTTGACAATTTTTGGGGCCTTCCTCTGACACCGCCTGGTATAGAGGTCCTGGATGGCAGGAAGCTTGGCCCCAGTGATGTACTGGACCGTACGCACTACCCTCTGTACAGTAGTCCTAAAGAAGATACTTGTGCACTGTTTTCCTCTTTTAGTATTTGTCTTTTCTGTGATTGAGACAGGAAAGACGGAAAGTAAAGTTTGGAACTGTGTTTTGACCTGTGACCTCTGTGTTGGGCTGTGGAGGTTGTCGCGGTGCCATAGTGCAGGCGGAGGCCCGCTCAGCAGACGAACCAGTGTTAACACGACGCTGTGTCATCATGAAGCTGCCGGACTTCACCGTGGAGCGATACCTGGAGGCGCTGAGGCAGAGCGCTGCCGCTGTACTCCTCCTGCTCCCCAGAAACATGTCCGCTGTCCCCCAGGAAATCATACAGGTATCTTAGACCTTTAATCAGGGTTAGCGGCCCATTCTGTTGTAATATCAATCACTTGGGAGTATACGACAATCTGCAGGTTTATGACAATGCCTGTTTTCTCTACCCGGCACCTTCAAGTTCTTCTGGATGTGTGGCACATTACACCAATATAATGTTAACCCTTTGCTTCCATACAGAGCTTCATGGTGAGTGAGAGTGAAGCGCTGCTAAAGGATACCATCATGCCTGTGTACGTGACCCCGGAGGACGAGCAGCTCCTTTATATGTACGAAGAGGTCAAGCACGCAGCAGCCTCCCGCACCTCCTCTATACTGGTCCGAGGTGAGAGGAGGAGGCGGGATGGGAGGAAGAGGGTCTGGAGAGTAGGAAGGTTGAGAGGGGGATGAGGAAAGGAGGTAGACTGTGAGGGAAGAGAGGAGGAGAGGATACAGCGCAATTTAAAATGTGATTTTAATAATAAATGTAATAGGTTCAGCATCTTTCATACAATACAACTTGAACTTCTCTCTCCCTCTCTCTTTTACTCTCTGTCTCTTTCAGTGTTCCGTAGCATGGTCACAGCCACCGTATTTCAGATTCTAGTGAGCAACACCAACCCCATCAAGCCCATCACTGACAACACAATCATTACTCTGGAGGTGAGTCTCTCCGACCCTGTCTATGACCAAGGGCATCAGCTAATTCTTATGGCATATGAACCATGCAATTTGGTTTCAAAATGATAATTGGATGTGAAATACTGTATTAGTCCTACTGGTCCCAACATAGCCATGTCAGACTTGTGTACAGATTGTGATTGGTCACTGTGCGTTCAGGGTGTACTTCCTGGTGCTGGAGAGGATGTGCCCACCATCGTTATCACGGCCCACTATGACTCCTACGGCCTTACTCCAGTAAGTCAACTGCACGCTGCGTATACACTAGTGAAATAAACATTTATTCACAAATACTGAGTTTCAATCAAGAATATGTGTGTGTGTAAAACAGTGGCTGTCGTATGGAGCAGACTCAAATGGTAGTGGAGTCACCATCTTGCTTGAGCTGGTCCGTCTCTTCCAGAAACTTTACAGCAAACCCCACAGCCAGCCTCCGTGAGTTACAAACACTATCTTTTAGTTATTTACAGGTCATTAATTAGTTATTATTGTAGCTCAGTTGGTAGAATACGTCAAACGTATGCACGCATGACTTTAAGTCGCTTTGGAAAAAGTGTCTGCTAAATGGCATATATTATTACTATTTATATTATATATGATCACTATTCATAGATCATATAAAAAGTATTAATCACATATATTACATTTCTATTACATTTCAAATATCATACAATTTGAGTAATAGGCCTTAGGACCTTATCCAATCAAAACTGCTAATCAGGTTTTCAGGGAATGTTTGGGCTTTTGAAATGACACTTGTGTTCTTTGTGTTCTAGATACCATCTTCTTTTCTCCCTGACTGGCGGTGGGAAGTATAACTTCCTGGGTACCAAGAGGTTTATAGAGGAGAATATGGATCATGCCGGTGAGTTGCTGTTTCACTTGATCGTCTTTCAGATATGGAGTCAAGACCATAACTTTCGAGATCTAGACCAAGACCAACCATCTCAAGTCAGAAACATAAAGCATCTACACCCTAAAAACTTAAGCCACTGCATGTACAGTCGTGGTCAAAAGTTTTGAGAATGACACAAATATTAATTTTCACAAAGTCTGCTGCCTCAGTTTTTATGATGGCAATTTGCATATACTCCAGAATGTTATGAAGAGTGATCAGATGAATTGCAATTAATTACAAAGTCTCTCTTTGCCATGAAAATGAACTTAATCCCCAAAAAACATTTCCACTGCATTTCAGCCCTGCCACAAAAGAACCAGCTGCCATCATGTCAGTGATTCTCTCGTTAACACAGGTGAGAGTGTTGACGAGGACAAGGCTGGAGATCACTCTGTCATGCTGATTGAGTTAGAATAACAGACTGGAAGCTTTAAAAGGAGGGTGGTGCTTGAAATCATTGTTCTTCCTCTGTTAACCATGGTTACCTGCAAGGAAACACGTGCCATCATCATTGCTTTGCACAAAAAGGGCTTCACAGGCAAGGATATTGCTGCTAGTAAGATTGCACCTAAATCAACCATTTATCGGATCATCGAGAACTTCAAGGAGAGAGGTTCAATTGTTGTGAAGAAGGCGTCAGGGCGCACAAGAAAGTCCAGCAAGCGCCAGGACCGTCTCCTAAAGTTGATTCAGCTGCGGGATTGGGGCACCACCAGTGCAGAGCTTGCTCAGGAATGGCAGCAGGCAGGTGTGAGTGCATCTGCACGCACAGTGAGGCGAAGACTTTTGGAGGGTGGCCTGGTGTCAAGAAGGGCAGCAAAGAAGCCACTTCTCTCCAGAAAAAACATCAGGGACAGACTGATATTCTGCAAAAGGTACAGGGATTAGATTGCTGAGGACTGGGGTAAAGTCATTTTCTCTGATGAATCCCCTTTCCGATTGTTTGGGGCATCCGGAAAATACCTTGTCCGGAGAAGACAAGGTGAGCGCTACCATCAGTCCTGTGTCATGCCAACAGTAAAGCATCCTGAGACCATTCATGTGTGGGGGTGCTTCTCAGCCAAGGGAGTGGGCTCACTCACAATTTTGCCTAAGAACACAGCCATGAATAAAGAATGGTACCAACACATCCTCTGAGAACAACTTCTCCCAACCATCCAATAACTGTTTGGTGACGACCAATGCCTTTTCCAGCATGATGGAGCACCTTGCCATAAGGCAAAAGTGATAACTAAGTGGCTTGGGGAACAAAACATCGAAATGTTGGGTCCATGGCCAGGAAACTCCCCAGACCTTAATCCCATTGAGAACTTGTGGTCGATCCTCAAGAGGTGGGTGGACAAACAAAAATCCACAAATTCTGACAAACTCCAAGCATTGATTATGCAAGAATGGGCTGCCATCAGTCAGGATGTGGCCCAGAAGTTAATTGACATCATGCCAGGGTGGATTGCAGAGGTCTTGAAAAAGAAGGGTCAACACTGCAAATATTGACTCTTTGCATAAACGTAATGTAATTGTCAATAAAAGCCTTTGACACTTATGGAATGCTTGTAATTATACTTCAGTATACCATAGTAACATCTGACAAAAATATCTCATAACACTGAAGCAGCGAACTTTGTGAAGACCAATACTTGTGTCATTCTCAAAACTTTTGACCACGACTGTACACCCAGCTTCTACAGTAGGGAGGAAGGCCCCTTAACGTGTTGTCATACCTACTTTACCACATACTTGTATTTTCATCAGCTGCTTAGTGGGTGAACCATGGATGGGAGGGCACTGCTACAACAGCCCTGTAGTCCAGTTGATTGTAGCCTTGCTTTATGTCTCCCTCAAGTTGATTCTATCCTTGTGGTCCGTCTCCCTCCAGAGACCAGCCTTCTCCATGACAATGTGGCGTTTGTCCTGTGTCTGGACACGCTGGCCAATGGGGACGACATGTTCCTACATGTGTCCCGCCCCCCCAAACCTGGCACCCCTCAACACGCCTTCGTTCAACAGCTGGAGCAGGTAACTCCTCCCACCAGCAGATACTGTAGGAAGTGGGGAGGCGCTTGAAGGCCCAATGTCACTTGTATGAACTAAACGTATATGCATCCCACCACCTTCCATCGTAGGTAGTTTCTTCCCGGTTCCCTTGGGTGAGGCTTGGGATGGTCCACAAGAAGATCAACCTGGGGGAGTCCACTGTGGCCTGGGAGCACGAGCGCTATGCCATGCGCAGGATACCAGGCTTCACGCTGTCTCACCTGGAGGACCCCAAAGCTGAACTCAGAGGCTCCATCCTGGACACTGTGTGAGTGGCACTGCTCTGTTTTAATTTTAGGGTGGCATGACAACAGTATATTAAATGCATATATATTACTATGGCTACAGAGTCTGGAAAATGTCCTCGATGAGTCCATAATGAGGCTGCTATCCTCCCAACAGGTTGCATGTGGACTTGAGGAAGATGAAGCGCAATACACTCGTTATTGCAGAATCGCTGGCTCGGTTTATGTATAATCTCTCTGACAAGGTATAAAACATGTGTACAAACACACACACACACACACACATACACACACTAGAATACTTTATTTGAATCATTTTGGATTGTATGTTTTCTTGCATAACTCATCTCGATTTGTTTTCCAATAGGGTTCCCCAAAAGACATACAGGTCTTCAAGGGCCAAATGGTAAGATAACATTTTTTACCAGAATCAGGAAAGGCAACTATAGTCATAAAGGGAACAATTCTGTCCTCCAGTTTAGGACACACTGTTGCATCAGTTCCAAGCAGAGTTATCAGAAATTGACTCTACTATGCACAGTGAAAACATAATGTGAACATAATCAGTGCAAACATAATGCAAGGGGAATCGTTAATTTAACCTTCTTAAGGAAACACTTGATTGCCACTTTTTGTGTCAAACGATTCCATCTTTGAGTGCCTTCATAAAGTATTCATACCCCTTTACTTATTCCATATTTTGTTATGTTATAGCCTGAATTCAAAATGGATTAAATCGATTTTTTTCTCTCACACATCTACACACAATGCCCCATAGTATCTTTTGATATTTTTGGCAAATTTATTGAAAATGAAATACAGAAATATCTACTTTACATAAGAATTCACACCCATGAGTCAATACACCTTTGGCAGCGATTACAGCTTTGAGTCATTTTGGGTATGTCTGTATCAGCTTTATACATCTGTATTTAGGGATTTGTCTACCATTCTTCCTTGCAGATTTTCTCAAGCTCTGTTAAGTTAGATGGGGTGCCCCAGTCTAAGGTCGTTTGATGAGAACCTACTCTGAAGCAGGTTCTCATCAAGGATTTGCCTGTATTTGGCTCCATTCATTGTTCTCTCTATCCTTACCAGTCTCCCAGTCCCTGCCGCTGAAAAAAATCCTGATAGCATGATCCTGCCACCACCATCTTTCACAGTAGGGATGGTGTTAGACGGGTGATGAGCTGTGCCTGGTTTTCTCCAGACATAGCACTTTGCATTCAGGCCAAAGAGTTACATTTGTTTCATCAGACCACAGGATATTTTGCCTTATGATCTCAGTCTTTTACATGCTTCTACCAAGGTCCTTCTTGCTCAGTTTGGTCGGACAGCCATTCCAGGTTAAGCTGGTTGAGAGAATGCCAAAAGTGTGCAAAACTGTCATCAAGGCAAAGGGTGGCTATTTGAAGAATCTCAAATATAAAATCTATTTTGATTTGTTGAACACTTTTTTGGTTACCACATGATTCCATATGTGTTATTTCATAGTTTTGATATCTTCACTATTATTCTACAATGTAAAAAATAGTAAAAATAAATAAAACCCTTCAATGAGTAGGTGTGTCCAAACCTTTGACTGATATGTAAATTAAATATGTATTTATTTAATTTCCAATACATTTTTTCCCTTTGTCATTATGGGGTATTGTGTGGTGATGGGTGAAGAAAAAACGTAGATTTAATCCATTTTGAATTCAGGCTGTAATACAACAAAATGTGAAATGAGTCAAGGGGTATGAATGCTTTCTGAAGGCACTGTACCTCTAACCTAAACTTGTACAGTGAAGTTACTGTATGCATCCTCAATTGTCCGTCTCAATCTCTGGTATAGGAGTTTCAGGACAGTCGTATGTCTAGCATGATGTCCTTCCTGACGTCACTCCCACGGGCAACACAGCTGGACAAGGATCCCAAACACGCCATACTGGTGAACACTCTGGAGCATGAGCTGAGGCACTACCTGCACCAGGTCCACAGACACACCTTCCGCCAAGACAAGAGGTACAAGACAGACAGATGCACCCACACAGTCATAAACAACACGTCCTCCTTCCTTTCATTCCTTTCATTCCTTGCAATTATGATTGTTAACAGAGTGAATTGGTAATGTTTTGTTTCTCTTTCAGGGATCCTGAACTTACCTTTTTTGACCAAATGGAGCAACCAATGATGATGTATAGGTATAAGGACAAAATGTATTTTTTTATATAATGCAAAACAGTCACATTTTAGGTGCTAGTCCAATGAGGAAAACTGAGTATCCAAAACACCCACACTTCCAAATCCAACGACTAACCTTGATTCAAATACATATTTTTATTATACCGAATAGTGTATACAAATTGAACAAACAACGCATTTCATAGTCTGGGTTTGTGAGGTTTGTTTCCATGTTTTGATTATGTTTGGTAATTGTTAACTGGATTTCGTTCCATATATGTTTTATCACCAGGATAAAGCCAGCAGCCTTTGACCTCTTCCTTGGGGGCTGTATAGCTGCTTACCTGGGGATAGTCTACTATGCCATCGAGGTTGGTAGACATTCACAGTTCACCTTGGTATACATAGAGACTGCTCATTTGCCAACAAACCCTGTCACTGGATCCAAAAGAGTGCATTTTCCCAACGGGATATGAAGCATATTATTTGATTGTGAGATTATGCAATATTAATTATGCAATAGTGCCATGTTCTGAAATTGTTGCTCAAGGATCACTGACCGTGTGCTCATTTATCTACTTTCATTTTTAAGAATTGTGGATATCTCTACACCAAACTGAAAGCAGCTGTGAAGTCCAAACAGAAGTAAGGTTGTGACCAGTGCTTCGAAGACCTGGAAGACAACAGAGTTGTGGTTTTTAGGCCCAATGGAAAATATTTTTGTGAGAGAACTGACACTGACTGCATAGGGAATTGTGTAGGCCATACATTGCATTTCTATTTGAAACCATCTCAACTGAACAAGCCCATGGGGCATTGGCGAAAATTGTATTTAAAAATAATTTGTAGTCCATGTTAATGGTGACAAAAACAAATGTTGCATTTTATTACTTTTACGATTTTTGTAATAAACAGAAACCCTCTGAATAACATAAACTGTTTGTTTTATTTTCAAAAGTTTAGCTTTATCTATTAATAACATTTCTAGCTACATTTGGATTATAAAAGTGTTGTAATTTATGGAAGAACTCTCAGCCGGAGCAATGAACTGCACATTGCACAACTTCATGACCTTGTCATGCTATGGGATTGTGCACCCCCTAGTGTATGTATTTTTCGATGACAGTGTTGTTGAATATCCTTGAATGTCCTCTGTAGTTTTCGATAAACTTGTGATCATACCTCAGTGGTTGAGATGGAGAGCGTTAGCAAAATCTCTGTGCCATTATCTTGCTAAATAACTAAGGCAAGTCATTCAAGTGTATCAAACTCCCTTTCCAAACTCCCTTTACATACTCCCTTTCCAAACTCCCTTTCCATACTCCCTTTCCAAACTCCCTTTCCATACTCCCTTTCCAAACTCCCTTTCCAAATTCCCTTTCCATACTCCCTTTTAGTTTCACAGCTCGGCTACACTTATTTGAAAGGACGTGCGAGCCTACAAAGAAGAACACCAACAAACTTCTAGACATGTGGATCAGCCAGACACAGCATCTCAGCTAATGGTCAGTGCCAACATGAGGGAGAGGAGAAGCCTGTGCCGGTGAGTGTAGAAGAAGACTAGAGGATCGATTTAGCAATAGTTATAGGCTTGTATTTAGATAAATGAACTCATGTTTAATTGCCTGGAAAGATGCCCATGTTGAGTTGATTAGCTAATAGCTAGGCTTTTTGCTGGGGATAAATGGGGGTTGGACGGATTGTATGGGGTTTACAATAAGGCACAAGTGTCTGGAACCCACAAACAATAAATGTGCAACACTAGGCTAGACAGTGGGAGCGGCAAGGCATTAGTGTGGTACTAAACTAAATCTCCCCCCTTGCTTGGCAGGCAGTGGTGTAAAGTAACTAAGTAAAAATACCTTGAAGTAAGTCATTTTGGTGGGGGGGCTGTACTTTACTCAAGTATATATTTTTGCCAACTATTACTCATACTTTACTATATTCATAAAGATAATATGCACTTTTTCTTCCCATTTTCCCTGACACCCAAAAGTACTTGTTACATTTCGAATGCTCAGGCAGGACAGCAAAATGGTCCAATTCGCACTTATCGAGAGAACGCATGGTCATCTCTACTGCCTCTGATCTGGCGGACTCACTAAACACAACTACTAGGTTTGTAAATTATGTCTGAATATTGGAGTGTGCCCCTGGCTGTCCATAGATAAAAATATACAAAATAAATCGGTCTGTCTTGTTTTCTTAATAAAAGGAATTTGATGTATAGGATGTACTTATACTTTTGATACGTAAGTACATTTTAAACCAGATACTTTAAGTATTTTACTCAAGTAGTATTTTACTGGGTGACTCACTTTTACTTGAGTCATTTTCTTTATTTTTAATTTTAGGCCAGCGGTCGAAATTTACGCAATTGTTACGCGGAGGAAAATGGGGGAGGGTTTAGTATTTATTTATTTTTAGTCCAGGGGAGGGTCATTGTATTCGATTAAATGTCAGTATTTTTCAGCATTTTGGAATGTACATATTGAATTAGACTATGTGTAACTTTGGTGTACAACCCTGCTCTCTCTCTCATTCTCCTCCCTAAGCCTGGCATTGGTGGGCATTTCGCTTTTACCTTTCCATTGGCTGTTCGATCAGTCCCTCTTTGTGCTTACATTTACATTACATTTTAGTCATTTAGCAGACGCTCTTATCCAGAGCGACTTACAGGAGCAATTAGGGTTAAGTACCTTGCTCAAGGGCACATTTACGTCATTTAGCAGACGCTCTTATCCAGAACGACTTACAAATTGGTGCATTCACCCTATAACCAGTGGGATAACCACTTTCCAAATTTTTGTATTTTATTTAATTTTTTTTTTAATTTTTGGGGGGATAAAAGGATTACTTTATCCTATCCCAGGTATTCCTTAAAGAGGTGGGGTTTCAAATGTCTCCGGAAGGTGGTGAGTGACTCCGCTGTCCTGGCGTCGTGAGGGAGCTTGTTCCACCATTGGGGTGCCAGAGCAGCGAACAGTTTTGACTGGGCTGAGCGGGAACTATGCTTCCGCAGAGGAAGGGGAGCCAGCAGTCCAGAGGTGGATGAACGCAATGCCCTCGTTTGGGTGTAGGGACTGATCAGAGCCTGAAGGTACGGAGGTACCGTTCCCCTCACTGCTCCATAGGCAAGCACCATGGTCTTGTAACGGATGCGAGCTTCAACTGGAAGCCAGTGGAGTGTGCGGAGGAGGGGGGTGACGTGAGAGAACTTGGGAAGGTTGAACACCAGACGGGCTGCAGCATTCTGGATGAGTTGTAGGGGTTTAATGGCACAGGCAGGGAGCCCAGCCAACAGCGAGTTGCAGTAATCCAGACGGGAGATGACAAGTGCCTGGATTAGGACCTGTGCCGCTTCCTGTGTAAGGCAGGGTCGTACTCTCCGAATGTTGTAGAGCATGAACCTGCAGGATCGGGTCACCGCCTTGATGTTAGCGGAGAACGACAGGGTGTTGTCCAGGGTCACGCCAAGGCTCTTCGCACTCTGGGAGGAGGACACAACGGAGTTGTCAACTGTGATGGCGAGATCATGGAACGGGCAGTCCTTCCCCGGGAGGAAGAGCAGCTCCGTCTTGCCAGGGTTCAGTTTGAGGTGGTGATCCGTCATCCATACTGATATGTCTGCCAGACATGCAGAGATGCGATTCGCCACCTGGTTATCAGAAGGGGGAAAGAAGAAGATTAGTTGTGTATCGTCAGCGTAGCAATGATAGGAGAGGCCATGTGAGGATATGACAGAGCCAAGTGACTTGGTGTATAGGGAGAAAAGGAGAGGGCCTAGAACTGAGCCCTGGGGGACACCAGTGGTGAGAGCACGTGGTGCGGAGACAGCTTCTCGCCACGCCACTTGGTAGGAGCGACCGGTCAGGTAGGACGCAATCCAGGAGTGAGCCGCGCCGGAGATGCCCAGCTCGGAGAGGGTGGAGAGGAGGATCTGATGGTTCACAGTATCAAAGGCAGCAGACAGGTCTAGAAGGACAAGAGCAGAGGAGAGAGAGTTAGCTTTAGCAGTGCGGAGAGCCTCCGTGACACAGAGAAGAGCAGTCTCAGTTGAATGACCAGTCCTGAAACCTGACTGGTTTGGATCAAGAAGGTCATTCTGAGAGAGATAGCAAGAGAGTTGGCTAAAGACGGCACGCTCAATAGTTTTGGAAAGAAAAGAAAGAAGGGATACTGGTCTGTAGTTGTTGACATCAGTGGGATCGAGTGTTGGTTTTTTGAGAAGGGGTGCAACTCTTGCTCTCTTGAAGACGGAAGGGACATAGCCAGCGGTCAAGGATGAGTTGATCAGCGAGGTGAGGTAGGGGAGAAGGTCACTGGAGATGGTCTGGAGAAGAGAGGAGGGGATGGGGTCAAGCGGGCAGGTTGTTGGGCGGCCTGCAGTCACTAGTCACAAGATTTTATCTGGAGAGAGAGGGGAGAAAGAAGTCAAAGCATAGGGTAGGGCAGTGTGAGCAGGACCAGCAGTGTCATTAGACTTAACAAACGAGGATCGGATGTCGTCAACCTTCTTTTCAAAGTGGTTGACGAAGTCATCCACAGAGCGGGAGGAGGGGGGGGGGGATTCAGCAGTGAGGAGAATGTGGCAAAGGGCTTCCTAGGGTTAGAGGCAGATGCTTGGAATTTAGAGTGGTAGAAAGTGGCCTTAGCAGCAGAAACAGATGAAGAAAATGTAGAGAGGAGGGAGTGAAAAGATGCCAGGTCGGCAGGGAGTTTAGTTTTCTTCCATTTCCGCTCAGCTGCCCGGAGCTCTGTTCTGTGAGCTCGCAATGAGTCGTCAAGCCACGGAGCTGGAGGGGGAGGACCGAGCCGGCCGGGAGGATAGGGGACACAGGGAGTCAAAGGATGCAGAAAGGGAGGAGAGGAGGGTTGAGGAGGCAGAATCAGGAGATTGGAGGGAGAAGGATTGAGCAGAGGGAAGAGATGATAGGATGGAAGAGGAGAGAGTAGTGGGAGAGAGAGAGCGAAGGTTGCGGCGGCGCGTTACCATCTGTGTAGGGGCAGAGTGAGTAGTGTTGGAGGAGAGCGAGAGAGAAAAGGATACAAAGTAGTGGTCGGAGACATGGAGGGGAGTTGCAGTGAGATTAGTAGAAGAGCAACATCATTCTCTCATTCTCCTCCCTAAGCCTGGCACTGGTGGGCATTTCGCTTTTACCTTTCCATTGGCTGTTCGATCAGTCCCTCTTTGTGCTTGGCATATCAAGAACGTGGGCATGTAGAGTATCTAGCGAATGAAATAGCGCTTGTAGTGATGACGTACAGTGGTAGAAATGCATTCAATACAACTGGGAACTCTGACATTTCAGACTTCCGACTTCAGTGTGTTCAAGACAACTGGGAACTCTAGGAAAAAATGGGAAGGGTCATGAAATTTGTAATAGATTGTTTCTGTGATTTTTTTTGGGTTGCTTATATATTGATGTGTGTACCTCATCTCTGATAAATTCAGTAGCAGTGCACGATAGGCTATAGGAAGTGCATGCTTGGAGAAGCACAGGACAAAGTTATATAAGAAAATGTACTTCCTAAATACAATAGGCTATTTATAGTACATTGTCTGGATAAATAACGTTCAGTCCCTAAGAACAGTACAGACTGTGTGCTGGTATTTAGTACATCCACCAGAGAGCGCCGAAGACTAAATCGAAATCAAGTCATTTTTACACCACCTCGTCCCCATTCCCTATCGATTTAGGCCTGCACTCTTGGAACATCGAAGTAGCAGAGCATATCTGCAGTCAGCAAGAGATATTTATATACCTGGTTTCTGAAGTCATGATCAGTTACCAACCTTATCGTAAGTTCATAAACTAGCAGACACAGTGTCCCAATACTAGTACATGATCTTCCTTAATAAATAGATTTTTCCAAGTGATGTTTGGGAGGATGAGTGGAAAAGGCTGTAACTTGTATGTTAAGTCTGAGCCTTACATGGCAAATTAGCACTCTTTCCTTACAATTCAACTAGGGAAAAACGTTTTTGAGTACAGTATGAAAAGGCATTGAATTTGTATTGATACGAGTTGTATGTTCTCCCTTTTAAAATAATGTTATTTTTTCACTTTTGAAACTGCACATATTCCCCATTTTATTCCATTGAGGTTATGTCAAAGTCGGGGGCAGGCAATATTGCTTTCAAACACAGTGTAGTTTGAGAGTAATATTCCCTCGAATTTGATTACATTATTTGATTTTCAGATGGGGAGCAACAAGAAGTTGACATACTTAGCATTCTTTCAAGTAACAAGAAATCGTTCATGTATTATATGGCTTCATGTTGGCTCGATATCCATGGTTTTGGATTGCTATCGTGAATGTTATTTTGAGATTTACAGTTCAAGGATTGTTAATTAGCGTGATATCCATGGCGCCGGTCCACACAGGAAGTGTGGGAGAGGGACAGAAAGAGGATAACTAACAGTTGGCCTTAAAACTCTCCCAGTAGACTATCGAAGTCACTGAGAAATTACTCTGAATATGTATGGATTATAATATTTGCTCAAGAACATGTCTTACATTTTAAAAACAACAAATAAACAAAATGAAAGAAGAATAAATAAATAGCCCTGAAACAAGAGCCCCAAAGTACACCTTTCTTATGACCTGGAGATCATCCCTACCTTGTAAGTTATCCCTGTTACAACCAGTCTGCTCTCCTGGACAAACTAGCCAAAACATTAGGAGAGGAAGTTCACCTTTTAGAGGTTGAGGAGCATGATCATTACTCATCTTTTTTTGTCTTAAACTTTATTACCCTGCATTTTTCTGGTTTTAATCTTATTCTTTCCGTTGTGTCCTGCCACAGCTTGCTCCTCTGCTGGCTGCCAACTTTCCGTAATTATCTCTCTCGCTCTCTCTCTGTCCCTCTTGCGCTCTCTCATTCTTGCTCGCTCACGTTCTCTCTCTTTCTCCCCCTCTCTTTCTCCCTCTCTGCTAGCTGTTCACCAGAGAGCAGGGCCAGCGAATTAAATCTCTCTGGGGGATTTGGCCAATATAAACATGACACACATCTGGAGGACGCCAGATTCTTGACACGTAACAAGAACCAGCCTTGCGACCGGCGCAGGAGCAGTCCTCTTCCTGTATTCCCCGCCACCTCCTCTCTCCTCTTGCTCTTATTCACTTTTTCCATTCTGCTCTCTGCTTGCTGTTGTTTTGTTGTCGGTGCTCCGCAGGCAGTACACTCTCCCCAAAACTCTCGAGTTGATTATCAAATGACTGATCTTTTTCACTGTTATTCATCCATTGGCTATTCTACTGAGAGAGTGGCATCTATAAACTCTACATGGTGATTGCAAAACAATTAGACAGTACAGTAAAAACATATGGTGGATTTAGTTTTACGTAGATGACTTACAATACAATAATAAACCTACAGTGGGGAAAAAAAGTATTTAGTCAGCCACCAATTGTGCAAGTTCTTCCATTTAAAAAGATGAGAGAGGCCTGTAATTTTCATCATAGGTACACGTCAACTATCCAGAAAATCACATTGTAGGATTTTTAATGAATTTATTTGCAAATTATGGTGGAAAATAAGTATTTGGTCAATAACAAAAGTTTCTCAATACTTTGTTATATACCCTTTGTTGGCAATGACACAGGTCAAACGTTTTCTGTAAGTCTTCACAAGCTTTTCACACACTGTTGCTGGTATATCACGATACATGGCCCCATTCATTCTTTCCTTTACACGGATCAGTCGTCCTGGTCCCTTTGCAGAAAAACAGCCCCAAAGCATGATGTTTACACCCCCATGCTTCACAGTAGGTATGGTGTTCTTTGGATGCAACTCAGCATTCTTTGTCCTCCAAACACGACGAGTTGAGTTTTTACCAAAAAGTTTCATCTGACCATATGACATTCTCCCAATCCTCTTCTGGATCATCCAAATGCACTCTAGCAAACTTCAGACGGGCCTGGACATGTACTGGCTTAAGCAGGGGGGACACGTCTCGCACTGCAGGATTTGAGTCCCTGGCGGCGTAGTGTGTTACTGATGGTAGGCTTTGTTACTTTGGTCCCAGCTCTCTGCAGGTCATTCACTAGGTCCCCCCGTGTAGTTCTGGGATTTTTGCTCACCGTTCGTGTGATCATTTTGACCCCACGGGGTGAGATCTTGCGTGGAGCCCCAGATCGAGGGAGATTATCAGTGGTCTTGTATGTCTTCCATTTCCTAATAATTGCTCCCACAGTTGATTTCTTCAAACCAAGCTGCTTACCTATTGCAGATTCAGTCTTCCCAGCCTGGTGCAGGTCTACAATTTTGTTTCTGGTGTCCTTTGACAGCTCTTTGGTCTTGGCCATAGTGGAGTTTGGAGTGTGACTGTTTGAGGTTGTGGACAGGTGTCTTTTATACTGATAACAAGTTCAAACAGGTGCCATTAATACAGGTAACGAGTGGAGGACAGAGGAGCCTCTTAAAGAATAAGTTACAGGTCTGTGAGAGCCAGAAATCTTGCTTGTTTGTAGGTGACCAAATACTTATTTTCCACCATAATTTGCAAATAAATTCATTAAAAATCCTACAATGTGATTTTCTGGATTTTTTTTCCTCAATTTGTCTGTCATAGTTGACATGTACCTATGATGAAAATTACAGGCCTCTCTCATCTTTTTAAGTGGGAGAACTTGCACAATTGGTGGCTGACTAAATACTTTTTTTCCCCACTGTAATTGTCCACAACCATTACATCAGTCACAGATGATGGATAATGTCTAATGAAACCATTATTTCATTCAATTTAGAATCTTGGCTTAATAACTCCAGCTAACGATATCAAGCGAAATTAATGAAAAGTCTTGAGTGTTTGTTGTGTGTGTGTGTGTGTGTGTTTCTACATGTCTGCGTGTGACCTGTGACATCCTGTTTGTTTGCATACATACGTATGTTAGTGTGTCTGTGTTTGCGTATGCATGGTGCATGTGTGCGTTCGTTAGGGGTTGTGCATTCTTTCCATTACCCAGACCAAATCAATGCAGTGAGCTCAGAGCCAACTAGCACCCCCCCCCCCCCCTACATCTCTCCATCTCCTCCTCCCTCTCTGGATGTGCTGTGCTGTGCTAGGGGGAGAGTGGAAAGAGCTGACCCAACCCTGCCAGGCCCCGATGCAGCCCTGGCCCCCTGCCTGGCCTCCTGCTGCTGCTCATGGAGCTCCACACACACACAGACACACAGACACACACAGGCTGTCTCAACACATGCGACCCAGGCTCCAATAACATTTACACACACACTCACACAGCCATGCATACACACATAGACTATTCACACATATTCTTAGTTCTACTGTTCGCTTATGTTTCTTTTTATTATTTCTGTGAAATGTGTTGGTTTTGGCACCTTATGTGAAAGGTGAGGTTTGTCAGCAGTGTAAAGCATAGGAGGCTGCAGAGGGGAGGTCGGCTCATAATAATGGCCGGAACAGAGTGAATGGACTGGCATCAAACACGTTTGCTGTATTTGATACCATTCCACTCATTCTGTTCTAGCTATTACCACGAGCCCGTCCTCCCCAATTAAGGTGTCGCCAACCTCCTGTGGTGTAAAGAGTAACTTTTAGAATGTATAATGTGTATATCAGTTAAATATGCCTAAAAACTGAGATAATTTGTGAAAAAACAAGTGAGGCATTCTTCTGAATAGAAAACCAAGTAGAAGAAGCCAGTCCAAATGGTTCAATGAGGCCTCCCGAGTGGCGCAGCGGTCTAAGGCACTGCATCGCTGTGCTAGAGGTGTCACTACAGACCCGGGTGCGATCCCGGGCTGTGTCGCAGCCTACCGGGAGACCCATGAGGCGGCGCACAATTGGCCCAGCGTCGCCCGGGTTAGGGGAGGGTTTGGCCGGCTGGGATGTCCTTGTCCCATCTCGCTCTAACGACTCCTTGTGGCGGGCCGGGTGGATGCATGCTGACTTCGGTCACCAGTTGTACGGTGCTTCCTCCGACACATTGGTGCGGCTGGCTTCCGGGTTAAGCGAGCAGTGTTTCAAGAAGCAGTGCCGCTTGGCAGGGTCGTGTTTCGGAGGACACATGGCCCTCGACCTTTGCCTCTCACAAGTCCGTACGGGATTTACAGCGATGGGACAAGACTGTTGTAACTACCAATTGGATATCACGAAAAAGGGGTCATCAAATTAATAATAATGATTCAATGACCATATGGGTAACAGGACATGAATGAATGGCGCTGGAGCGAATAGCAGCCGTTTTACGGCCTCCTGACCAATTGTGCTATTTTGTGTTTTTGTGTGTGTTTTTGCGCTGATCTTAACTTATGTTTTTTTTTTTTTTTTTACATAATGCTACTCGTACTATTTGAATTGACCCCCTGTTTTTGCACTGACTCTCTTGCACTGGCTCTATGTACACTCACTGGGCTCTACCCACACACATACTACACTGACACTCCAATACACACACACACTACATACACTCACACACACATTCACACACACACTACATACACTCACACACATATGCACATGCATATTAACGCCACACACACAGACACTCTTTCACACAGCACACGCTGCTGCTATTCTGTTTATTGTCTATCCTGATTGCCGTGTCACTTTTACCCCTACCTACATGTACATATTACCTCAGCTGCCTTGTTCCCCTGCACATTGGCTCGGTACCGACACTCTTTGTATATAGCCTTGTTTTTTTATTCTGCCACTATTTTGTCCTTTTTTTTTCTCTTCATATTATTCTTACTTTTTAACTCTGCATGGTTGGGAAGGGTTCGTAAGTACGCATTTCATGGTTAGTCTACATCTGTGTTATTTGGTGCGTGTGACAAATACATTTGATTTGACATAATGATAAAAATAATAATAATAATATATGCCATTTAGCAGATGCTTTTATCCAAAGCGACTTACAGTAATGCATGCATACATATTACGTATGGGGGGTTCTGGGAGTTGAACCCACTACCCTGACATGTAGGCCTATAAGCATTTCCATGAGTGATCAAATAACTTGTATCTATGCTTTTGGGGGATTTGACCACTCAGATTTGTACTTTCAAAATGATACTTTTCACTGCTGCTACAGTGGGTAGTTACCATATCATATCATTTTCAACTGTACAGTAATGCTGATTTGACTTTATACAGTGCATTCGGAAAGTATTCAGACCCTTTGAATTTTTCCACATTTTGTTACATTACAGCCTTATTCTAAAATTGATTAAATAGTTTTTTCCCCTCATCAATCTACACAATATACCCCATAATGACAAAGCAAAAACAGGTTTTTAGAAATGGAAATATTACATTTACATAAGTATTCAGACCCTTTACGTAGTGCTTTGTTGAAGCACCTTTGGCAGCGATTATAGCCTCTAGT
Organism: Coregonus clupeaformis; assembly: GCF_020615455.1. Taxonomy (NCBI): domain Eukaryota; kingdom Metazoa; phylum Chordata; class Actinopteri; order Salmoniformes; family Salmonidae; genus Coregonus; species Coregonus clupeaformis. The sequence continues at coordinate 41,926,153 of NC_059201.1, read as the reverse complement.
CTTCTTGGGTATGACGCTACAAGCTTGGCACACCTGTATTTGGGGAGTTTCTCCCATTCTTGTCTGCAGATCTTCTCAAGCTCTCAGGTTGGTTGGGGAGTGTTACTGCACAGCTATTTTCAGGTCTCTCAAGAGATGTTAGATCGGGTTCAAGTCCGGGCTCTGGCTGGGCCACTCAAGGACATTCAGAGACTTGTCCCGAAGACACTCCTGCGTTGTTTTGGCTGTGTGCTTAGGTTTTCATCAAGGATCTCTCTGTACTTTGCTCCGTTCATCTTTCCCTCGATCATGACACAGCATGATGCTGCCACCTTCATGCTTCACCGTAGGAATGGTGCCAGGTTTCCTCCAGACGTGACGCTTAGCATTCAGGTCAAAGAGTTCAATCTTGGTTTAATCAGAACAGAGAATCTTGTTTCTCATGGACTGAGAGTCGTTTAGGTGCCTTTTGACAAACTCCAAGTGGGCTGTCATGTGCCTTTTACTGAGGAGTGGCTTCCGTCTGGCCACTCTACCATAAAAGGCCTGATTGGTGGAGTGCTGCAGAGATGGTTGATCTTCTGGAAGGTTCTCCCATCTCCACAGAGGAACTTTGGAGCTCTGTCAGAGTGACCATCGGGTTCTTGGTCACCTCCCTGACCAAGGCCCTTCTCCCTCGATTGCTCAGTTTGTCCAGGCGGCCATCTCTAGGTAGAGTCTTGGTGGTTCCAAACTTCTTCCATTTAAGAATGATGGAGGCCACTGTGTTCTTGGGGACCTTCAATGCTGCAGACATTTTTTGGTACACTTCCCCAGATCTGTGCCTCGACACAATCCTGTCTCGGAGCGCTACGGACAATTCCTTTGACCTCATGCCTTGGTTTTTGCTCTGACATGCACTGTCAACTGTGGGACCTTATATAGACCGGTGTGTGCCTTTCCAAATCATGTCCAATCAATTTAATTTACCACAGGTGGACTCCAAGTTGTAGAGACATTTCAAGGATGATCAATGTAAACAGGATGCACCTGAGCTCAATTTCAAGTCTCATAGCAAAGGGTCTGAATACTTATGTAAATACAGTATTTCTGTTTTTTAAACCTGTTTTCACTTTGTCAGTATGGGGTATTGTGTGTAAATTGATGTGGAATTTTTTTCTTTAATCCATTTTAGAATAAGGCTGTAAAGTAACAAAATGTGGAAAAGGGGAAGGGGTCTGAATACTTTCCGAATGCACTGTATGTAGTGGTGAACCACAGTAATTCACCTCAAACCCTCTATAAATCAGCTTTTATATTGAACCAATCCTGGTGGCACAGCACAACACTAACAATCAATGCTGCCATAACATGAGGCCTTTGCTGTAACTATGTAGAATCGGAACTCTATTTTAGCATGTTGATCTCAAATTCAATCAAACAAAGATACAGAAAACCTGTAATTTACTAAAGCAAATGTTCAGGTGCAGCCAGGAGCAATGCTGTTTTATGGATTCCAGTGTGTTCCATATTGATTGAATTCTAGAAACTTAAAGATATTGCACATCATTGTCCAAATGACAAGAGAAAAACGGTGTTATTTCCATTCCATCCTGTTTGAGGTTTATTTTGTTCTGGCATGTTACATAAAGCCTCATCAATGCCACAAAATGGCAGTACAATAACCTGTGTTAATCAACACTGGGTGAATAGCCTCCTATTGTGAACGTCACTTGAGGATCTCTCAGCACACTGAAGTTTCAATGATACCCTCTGCATGGTTGGCTAACATTGGGCTCTGATTGCCTGTGAATGTGTCACTTAGGGGCTACGTCCCAAATGACACCCTATTCCTTATAGTACACTACTTGTCAAAATCAGTGTACTATGTACGGAATAGAGTGCAATTTGGGATGCAGGGAGAGTATCCACTTATGTTGATGATACTATTTTTCAGCCAGCTATTAATCATGGAAATCCACGTATAATTCCAAGGCCTAATCCAAACAGTGTCAAATGAAGGTTTCGGGGATACAATGCAATATAGTATTATCCATAGAATAGTCCAGGTTTGACCGGTTCATATGTTTTTCTTGTTATCTCTTGTTTTCCATTCATTAATTCAATATCTAAATGTCATGTTAGATGTAATTCAAATTTGATTTTTGAAAAGTCCATAATGTAACAAAGTAAGGAACATGTAATATAATAAGGCTGGATCATCAAATGAGATCAGTATTTCTTCCATATCAAATTAAATTAAAGAAGTTGCATTGAACAATGACATTTTTCCCAAACACGTCTGTCTGGACCTGAATTTGATGCTAACATGAGCTTCTACCAATCCAGGGGTATAAACCACGACATGAGCATTGTCATTAATCAATGGAAACCTCCTTATCATCTGTACTGTGTCAACGTTACGAGGCAGCCATACAACTCCATATGGAACACACACCCTATTCCCTGTATAGTGTAATACTTTTGACCAGAGCCCTATGGGCCTTGGTCAAAAGTTGTGCTCTTTTTAGGGAATATGGTGCCATTTTGGAAGTATACATTGTAAAACTATGTTCTCTAGTCGCCCCATTCCTTTAGCAGGTTTATGGAAGGCTCTGGCCTAAAGGTGACCTCCACCAGAATCAGCACAACTATCACTCATGTACTTTTAAAGCCATTGAAGACTCTATGCTCACATTACTCAGAGCGTCAGATATCTAGCCTAGTAGCCTGGTCTAGTTTTGCTTCAGCCAACATGTCACTTGACAATGAGGAAAAAGCAGAAAGGTAGCACCCAGGCTAACAACTATCTCTTCCATTTATTTTATTAAATATTTTATAAAAGCTTACAAAAACGTGACAGACCTTAAAATCCAGAGCAGACAATGGTATAGTGGTAATACATTTCCTACTCCTTTATTTCCTCGTAAAAATCCTTGACATTATGTACTATATTTACAAACTTTGTACAAAAGTGATTAAACAGTGGGTATAGAAAGTCATCACCCCCTTTCAAAATGTTCACCTTTTCTTGCCTTACAGCCTGAAATGAAAACACATAAAATCTGACTTCTTCCGGCTTTATTTACACACAGTAACCCACAATATCCAAGTGAGAACCCCCCGAAAAAAACTCTGAAAATGAATTACAATTAAAACAGTAAAATACCCTATTTGGATAAGTGAACACCCCACCCTTAGAATTGCAATTGCAAACTTGCTGAGGTATAACCAACCACCTTACAGATCAAAAATCAAGCTAATTGGCTTCCATCTGTGATCAATTGTAGTGACTTTGATTAGTTCAGAATAAAAGCAGTTGTTCATAGAGGACTCCACTGCTTAGTAGTGCAATTCAAAGCAAAGACTCCACTATGGGCGGAAAGGTACTTTCAAAAGATCTACGAGATAATGTTGTGGAAAGGCACAAGTCGGGATGGATATAAAAATATTTCAAAGGCTTTGTCTATCCCTTGGAGCACAGTTAAAACCATTATTAAGAAGTGGAAGGAGTATGGCACCACCCAGACCCTGCATAGATCCAAACTGGATGACCGGGCAAGGAGGAGACTGATCAGAGAGGCTACCAAGAAGCCAATGGTGAGTTTGAAGGAGCTTCAGGCCTTTATGGCAAAGACAGGTCAATGTGTGCATGTGACCACAATATCACAAGCGCTCCACAAATCTGGCCTCTATGGGAGGGTGGCAAGAAAAAACCACTCCTCAAAAAAGGCAACATCAAGTCTCGTTTGAGCTTTGCCAAAAAGCACATTGTAGATTCCGAAGCCAAGTGGCAAAAGGTGCTGTGGTCAGATGAGATCAAAATTGAACTTTTTGGCCTGAACGCAAAACGATATGTCTGGCGAAAACCCAATACATCTTTCCACCCAAAGAACACCATGCCTACAGTAAAGCACGGCGGTGGCAGCATCCTGTTGTGGGGGTATTTCTCTTCAGCAGGGACTGTCAGGATAGAAGGGAAAATGGACAGTGTAAAATACCAACAGATTCTTGAGGAGAACCTGCAGCCCTCTGCCAGGAAGTTAAAATGGGAAGATGGTTCATGTTTCAACATGACAATGACCCAAAGCACACCGCCAAAGCAACCATACAGTGGCTGAAGGACACGAAGGTGAATGTCCTTGAGTGGCCTAGTCAGAGCCCCGACCTAAATCCCATCGAGAATCTGTGGAATGACTTGAAGAGTGCAATCCATGAGCGGTCACCATGCAATTTGACTGAGCTTCAACAATTCTGCAAAGAAGAATGGGCAAATATTGCACAGTCTAGGTGGGCAAAGTTAGTAGAGACGTATTCAGAGAGACTCATGGCTGTAATTCAAGCAAACGGTGTTTCCACCAAGTATTACCTCAGGGGGGTGTTCACTTATCCAAATAGGGTATTTTACTGTTTTAATTGAAATTAATTTTCAGTTTTTTAAATTTTATTTTTCACTTGGATATTGTGGGTTACAGTATGTAAATAAAGCCGGAAAAAGTCTGATTTGATGTGTTTTCATTTCAGGCTGTAAGGCAACAAATGGTGAACATTTTGAAAGGGGGTGGTGACTTTCTATACCCACTGTAATACCTCTCTCAAGCCCAACCAGGACACACACACACACACACACACACACATTGAAGAACTCAAAATGTTTCTTTTTTGGTCTCTTCAGGACCATGTCATCATACAATGGTGTTTCTTGACTGTGGTCAATCAGACCATGCCTCTTCAAAAGCGTCCATTACAGTTGTACTGTCAACACCCAACTGGTCCTTCCAGCGTAGGAGGTGCTTGTAAAGGAAGGTGTGGATGGGATAAACCTTTTGGAAAGTTCACGATGGTGTCTATTCTCAAACAACATCGGCATTCACATGTCATTTAGCTGTGAACTGATGGGCTCACAGACAGAACAGAAGTCTCAAACCAGACTTGAGCTCTCTTGGTTGAGAGAAACGTTGTTGTAGAAGAATGTCCATTGATTCCTCCCAACACATGACTGTCTCCCATAGTGCAAAACCTTGAAATCAAGTCGTTAGTGACATCTGCTTAAAAGTACCTATGTGGGCATTGCTTTCCTAATGGCAAAAATACATCATACAGTGTATTCAAAGCACTTTCTTTGGTAGAAAATAAATGATTATTTCATACCTCAATAATCTTAGAAAACATTCTCAAAGGAGACCATAAAAGGACTTCAAATGTCAGATCTATGTATGGATACACTGGTCTAGGAATCTATTGAATTACAGTACCGGTCAAAAGTTTGGACACACCTATTCATTCAAGGGTTTTTCTTTATTTTTACTATTTTCTACATTGTAGAATAATAGTGAAGACATCAAAACTATATAAAAGAGTGTTAAACAAATCAAAATATATTTTATATTTGAGATTCTTCAAATAGACACCCTTTGCCTTGATTACAGCTTTGCACACTCTTGGCATTCCCTCAACCAGCTTAACCTGGAATGCTTTTCCAACATTCTTGATGGAGTTCCCACATATGCTGAGCACTTCTTGGCTGCTTTTCCTTCACTCTGCCATCCAACTCATCCCAAAACATCTCAATTGGGTTGAGGTCAGGGGATTTTGGAGGCCAGGTCATCTGATGCAGCACTCCATCATTCTCCTTCTTGGTAAAATAGCCCTTACACAGCCTGGAGTTGTGTTGGGTCATTGTCCTGTTGAAAAACAAATGATAGTCCCACTAAGCCCAAACCAGATGGTGTGGTAGCCATGCTGGTTAAGTGTGCCTTGAATTCTAAAGAAATCACAGAGAGTGTCACCAGCAAAGCACCCCCACACCATAACACCTCCTCCATGCTTTATGGTGGGAAATACACAAGTGGCGATCATCCATTCACCCACAATGCGTCTCACAAAGACACGGCGGTTGGAACCAAAAATCTCCAATTTGGTTTCCAGACCAAAGGACACATTTCCACCGGTCTAATGTCCATTGCTCGTGTTTCTTGGCCCAAGCAGGTCTCTTCTTCTTATTGGTGTCCTTTAGTAGTGGTTTCTTTGCAGCAATTAGACCACGAAGGCCTGATTCACACAGTCTCCTCTGAACAGTTGATGTTGAGATGTGTCTGTGAAGCATTTATTTGGGCTGCAATTTCTGAGGCTAGTAACTCTAATGAACTTATCCTCTGCAGCAGAGGTAACTCTGGGTCTTCCATTCCTGTGGCGGACCTCATGAGAGCCAGTTTCACCATAGCGCTTGATGGCTTTTGCGACTGCACTTGAAGAAACTTTCAAAGTTCTTGAAATGTTCCGGATTGACTGACCTTCATTTCTTAACGTAATGATGGACTGTCATTTCTCTTTGCTTATTTGCTGCTTATTTGCCATCTTTGCTGTTCTTGCCATAATATGGACTTTGTCTTTTACCAAATAGGGCTGTATACCTCCCCTACCTTGTCACAACACAACTGATTGGCTCAAACACATTAAGAAGGAAAGAAATTCCACAAATTAACTTTTAAGAAGGCACACCTGTTAATTAAAATGCATTCCAGGTGACTACCTCATGAAGCTGGTTGAGAGAATGCCAAGTGTGCAAAGCTGTCATCAAGGCAAAGGGTGGCTATTTGAAGAATCTCAAATATAAAATATATTTTGATTTGTTTAACACTTTTTCTGGTTACTACATGATTCCATGTGTTATTTCATAGTTTTGATGTCTTCACTATTATTCTACAATATAGAAAATAGTAAAACAAATAAAGAAAAACCCTTGAATGAGAAGGTGTGTCCAAACATTTGACTGATAGTGTAGATGTAAGACAAACAGTTGATAAGCTGTCTGTTTAGCAAACTAATTCTCAGTGAATCTGTGATATAGCAACAAAAAAAAGTCTCAATTGCCTCACATTTTCTCAACCCAATTGCTTTGAATGGCTGAAATAAATAGAAAATAACAAACAACGTCCTTCCCCTTTACCACTAGGGGGTTGGAGCATATAATTAGTCTCTCTAGACAGTACAATACAGCCATTAGTTGGTTTCCGGATTTGACCCACAAGATGGCCGCCCGAAAAACACAGTGTTAGGGCAAAGAGGAGAGTTTGAGTCTGCGTGAACCACTTGGCCACACAGCAACCATTACAGGACGGCCAGGTCGTGGCAGGACTTGGAGCGAACCTTCAGCGCCATCTTCTTGTTGTTCTTGGCAACCAGGCGGTCGAGGAAGCGGCGGGCCTTCTTGGTGAGGCTCTCCTTGCGCTTGTAGACGGAGCGCCGGCGTTCGTTGGTCTCCTTGCTGTCTCGCCGCAGGCGGATCTGCCGGACGATGCCCTCGAAGAGCTCGTGGACGTTGTGGTGGAGCGAAGCAGATGTCTCGATGAACTTGCAGTCGAACACCACGGCACATGCACGGCCCTCTGGGAGAGAGCAGAGCACAGAGGAAGAAGAGGTCATACGTGAGGTGTTTACGTTTGAGAGGTCTACGTTTGATTCATGTCTTTATTGGTCAGGGATCAGGTGAAACTCATAACATAAATAAATTTGATACATTGCACCATAATTAGCACAAGCTTATTCTCATCTGCAGAACAGGTTGAATATCAAAATATTGACCAAATCATCAAGAATTACGGTGACATTGTAAAATACAGTGTTAGTGTATGAGATGTATGCTGTAAATCCAACTCATGGAATGTTAAGGGAACAGTCCACAGTATGTCGTGTGGACTGCAACATTTGATATAAATTATGATCATATTCTGTAGTTGTAACTTTTGCTTGTTTGACTATGAAGTCCACAGAAAGTGCAGCACAGACTATTGTATGCCAAACTGTATTAGTCTCTTAAAAGCAGAGTGCTGCTCATATTGCTTAAATGGCTCTCATCAAGTCACTGTTCAGAAGGTGTGGAGAGATGCTTTAATTATGACATTATCATTAGAATCAACGTTACCTTCTACAGCCACTTCTCTGGAACGGACCAGGTCACTTTTGTTGCCCACGAGGATGATGGGAATGTTCTCGGCTTGCCGTATGCGCCGCAGCTGGATGCGTAACTCAGAGGCACTCTCGAAGCTGGTACGGTCTGTGATGGAGTAAACTATGACGTAGGCGTTGCCCACCTGCATACAGTAGTCCTGGACCCATTCCTCATCCTCCTCCTGAAAGACACAGACGAAGACATAGTTCAGAGAGAAGTTCAACATTCACCAACAACAGCCATATTTGGGAGCTCGTCCGGGATCTGGACATTTATAGCACCTTTCTTTCTAAGAGTGTATAAGTAGAAGGGCAATTCCATGGTAACAGAGTGACACGGAGACTCAGATTTTTCTACTTTAAAATGTATGTTGAACAAAAAACAATGATTGCAAAGTTAAACAAACCATACAACTCTATGCACAAGGACTATTTTTAACAATTTCCACTGAAAATGTGGTGCTAGTTTATAGACGGGTTGGTTGTTTAGCAACAAAACCGACGCGTACGCAACTATGGGGCAAAATAAACAGGGTTGGCTTTGTTGTGGAAGTTCTACACAGGGACACCCGAAGTCAATATTAAATTAATCATCCTTTATTATCAGCATGCTGGAGAGGTTCCAACCAACTCAATGCACCATGTACACATGTCGATCAGGAGCTCTCCCGGAGCATTCCCGTTTAGTTCTCTTATATACTGCAGACTGCTGACTTCTACCCCATGGAAGCACGCACATCGTTTTCGTGATGTTGTCAACTAACCCATCTATAGAATGCCCTGTAAATGGTCCTTCCTAGCACAATCTATAAATGGTTCTAGCAAGAACCCTTTTATAATCAAAAGGTTCTTCCTAGATGGGTTCTACCGAGAACCGTTTTATCTTTGAAGGGTTCTTCCCAGAACCCTCTATGAACGGTTCCACCAGGTTTATTAGCCTTGAACTCTTTATGACAATACATTACATACATCATAAGGCCTTTCTTTGAGAGTTATAGCCTAACACAGTGGTGTTAGGAAACTCCTGGTTTACGACCCACATCAGGCCTGCAAGTCACATTATGCTGGCATGCAAAGTGATGTGTAATTCCTATTGGAATCCAGCCAGAGTGAGGATATCCAACAACTTTTAATCAACTGCAACCTGCATTCAGAATGACTGCCAGGGTAGGGAAGATTGATAAATGAGATTACCTAAATCATCTAAACTGGAATTACTATCTCAGTAACGGGTGCAATAAGTCCAACTACTAACATATTGGATTAGTTTGTGTAGCATAAGAGTAATTAACTAATCAATATACATGCAAAAACACAGATATTGAAACAATTCTAAAAATCAACCTGCAATAGTGCATGCTGAGAAATGGTTATGATGGGCATGGTTTTGAGTTTTCCCATATAGGTACAGTTTAAGACATTCTCACACCTCTTTTTAAACTGATCAGATTACTCAAACTCCTGTTGTTAAACGTTAAACACTGAGATAAACACTAATGCTCAGGCACTATTTAAAAGAAAGGCAAAAATTACAATATAAAACGTATGATTCAGAGGGTTCTATGCAATGTTGTGCTGCTATTTTTATTGACTTGGCCAAAGCTGTTGATACGGTAGACCATTCCATTCTTGTGGGTCGGCTAAGGAGTATTGGTGTCTCTGAGGGGTCTTTGGCCTGGTTTGCTAACTACCTCTCTCAAAGATTGCAATGTGTAAAGTTAGAACATCTGCTGTCTCAGCCACTGGCTGTCACCAAGGGAGTACCCCAAGGCTCGATCCTAGGCCCCACGCTCTTCTCAATTTACATCAACAACATAGCTCAGGCAGTAGGAAGCTCTCTCATCTATTTATATGTAGATGATACAGTCTTATACTCAGCTGGACCCTCCCCGGATTTGGTGTTAAACGCTCTACAACAAAGCTTTCTTAGTGTCCAACAAGCTTTTTCTGCCCTTAACCTTGTTCCGAACACCTCCAAAACAAAGGTCATGTAGTTTGGTGAGAAGAATGACCCCCCCTCTGAGGGTTTAGAGCTTGAGGTAGTCACCTCACATAAGTATGGCTAGATGGTAAACTGTCCTTCTCTCAGCACATATCCAAGCTGCAGGCAAAGGTTAAATCTGGACTTGGTTTCCTCTATCGTAAATGCTCCTCTTTCACCCCAGCTGCCAAACTAACCCTGATTAAGGTGACCATCCTACCCATGCTAGATTACGGAGACGTAATTTATAGATCGGCAATAAAGGGTGCTCTCGAGCGGCTAGATGTTCTTTACCATTCCACCATCAGATTTGCCACCAATGCTCCTTATAGGACACATCACTGCACGCTATACTCCTCTGTAAACTGGCCATCTCTGTACACCCGACGCAATACCCACTGGTTGATGCTTATTTATAAAACCCTCTTAGGCCTCACTTTCCCCTATCTGAGATACATACTGCAACCCTCATCCTCCACATACAACACCCGTTATGCCAGTCACATTCTGTTCAAGGTCCCCAAAGCACACACATCCCTGTGTCGCTCCTCTTTTCAGTTCACTGCAGCTAGCGACTGGAATGAGCTGCAAAAAACACTCAAACTTGACCGTTTTATCTCCATCTCTACATTCAAAGACTCAATCATGGACACTCTTACTGACACTTGTTGCTGCTTCACGTGATGTATTGTTGTTTCTACCTTTATGCCCTTCGGGCCATGTTTGTGCTGCTACCATGTTGTGCTGCTGCCATGTTGTGTTGCTACTGTGTTGTTGTCATGTTGTGTTGCTACCATGCTGTGTTGTCATGTGTTGCTGCCATGTTGTGTTGTTGTCTTAGGTCGCTATGTAGTGTTGTGGTGTCTCTCTTGTCGTGATGTGTATTTTGTCTAATCCCAGCCCCGTCCCCACAGGAGGCCTTTTGCCTCTTGGTAGGCAGTCATTGTAAATAAGAATTTGTTCTTAATTGACTTGCCTAGTTAAATAAAAGGTTAAATAAAATAAATAAATGTAAAACCCTTCTTTCCTTCCAAAGAATCTGTTTTGCCTTCCAAAGAATCATCAAAGAACCCTTTCTTCCAAAAACGGTTCATAGATGAAAAAGGTTTAACTCTTTGCCTCACAAAGAACCCTTTTGGAACCCTTTTTTCTAAGAGTGTAGCATGTGTTCTCTGTAATAATCATTGAAGCCAACTTTGATGTCGAAAATGCACTCATGCATTCAAAAGATAATTGAGATAAGTGATGGTCAACATTAAGTTTTAATTTCGTTATTCGAAAAGGGAATAAGCTAATTGTGATGGCCCCAAGTGGATTTCTATGTATTTGTGAACACAGAACTCTGGTCCCCAGGTACGGTCATTGGTCAGACATACATCTATCTGACTTTCTGCCTCTAGTGACACTTGGTGCCCTTCAACGCATTCAATCCACTGTCCTTATAGACATCCTTATGTCCCTATATCTCCTCTAACCCAGTACAAACAAGTCAACACGTGGCTTGGCCTGCACGCTTCACTCCCCAGCTGTAATCAATACTGGAGTAATTAGGCCCCACAGCCATCGGTGTCCCATACAGACGCTCGCCTCATGCCACTGGAGCCACCACTCACTGACTCCAGCACAGCCAGGATTCGCCCCACTTCAGCTCGACTCAATGGAGTTTAGCTACAGGCACACAGTGCAAGCACATATATTTTTCCACAAAACCGAGGGAGGGGCAGGGTCGCCTCTAGATATCATAGTTGTTTTGAAGTAAATAGAATAGAGCCTTATGGTTCAGTTAGCACAAGCTGATTTGTTTCTTTGCACTACCTCAGTGTTTGTGTTCTCAAGTGACACCGAGTAAGATTAAGTTATATGAATTAGAAAGCTTGCACCCCTTTTTCTTTTTGAAATGAGTCTTGATGTGAGAGGATATCATATTCTCCTCTACTGTGCGATCCATTTCTTGTGATAAAGATGTTGAGGTTGAGGGTTAGTGTTGTGTCATACCTGTTTCTCGTTCTCCCAGCTGTCCATGACGATGAGGGTAGTCTCCTCCCCATCTACAGTCATGGTTTTCTCATAGGTTTCCTCTAAACAAACAAAAAACAAGGAAAGAGATTAGAAAATATCTTATTTCATACTGTACCTCAATAACGTTGGAAAACATTCTAAAAGGGAGTCTAGACATTGCAGCATAGGGTAAAAATATAAATACAACTTGTTTTATTCTTGTAGATAAAGAAAGGATTACGTATAATTTATGTCACCTCCTTCAAACATGTCTACTATTGGTTGCAGCTAGCAGGTGTGATGTAATTTTAGGATATCTCTCTCTAAATATAGGCTTGTTCTTTGTGAATGGATACCTGATGGAGACCTAAGGTTCGAAACCTTGTAGACTGCTGTCAATAAACCACATGGGAGCATAGATTTCAGTGTGCAGAATCTCTTTTTTTGTTATGCTGAGTCACTTATGCCATGTCCATTTTAAGCTTATGACTTTTGTAAAACACCTCCATATTTTTGTTACTAATGTGGTTATATATATTTGACATCAAACAAGAACTCTTGACATCCAAGAACTCTACAGTTGTGTTTATCCCTACTACCATTCAAGTGTGCTATAGAGTTATTACACTTTCACTACCATATCATCATGACCATGGAATCTAAGCCGTGGAAAAAAGCATTGAGCCATGTCTAGTTTAGTCTGATTAGATCCTCCTTGCCATTGTGACAGCGAGACTAAAACACACTTTGGCCAAGAGTGAAAGAACTTGTTACAATAAGTGTAGAGTTGAAAGGAAAATGTAAAAGCTGCTGCACAAGACAAGGACAAATGGTCCGGCAAAGCCTTGAAAAGTTGAGTCTAGGTCTTTGAGTTGAAGTGACAATGTAGGTTTTTGATTTGATTTTATTAGGATCCCCATTAGCCGACGCCAATGGTGACAGCTAGTCTTACTAGGGTCCAACACATAACGAAAAATACCTTACAGACAAAAGACTTTACAATTTACATACATTTAAAAACAGTAACATGTAGTGTGTGCATGTGTTTGCATCTACAGTTGAAGTCGGAAGTTTACATACACTTAGGTTGGAGTCATTAAAACTTGTTTTTCAACCACTTCACAAATTTCTTGTTAACAAACTATAGTTTTGGCAAGTCGGTTAGGACATCTACTTTGTGCATGACACAAGTAATTTTTCCAACAATTGTTTACAGACAGATTATTTCGCTTATAATTCACTGTATCACAATTCCAGTGGGTCAGAAGTTTACATACACTAAGTTGACTGTGCCTTTAAACAGCTTGGAATATTCCAGAAAATGATGTCATGGCTTCAGAAGCAGGGATGTAGCTCAGTTGGTAGAGCATGGCGTTTGCAACGCCAGGGTTGTGGGTTCGATTCCCACGGGGGGCCAGTATGAAAAATAAAAATTATGTATGCACTCACTAACTGTAAGTCGCTCTGGATAAGAGCGTCTGCTAAATGACTAAAATGTACATGTAAATTGGAGGTGTACCTGTGGATGTATTTCAAGGCCTACCTTTAAACTCAGTGCCTCTTTGCTTGACATCATGGGAAAATCAAAAGAAATCAGCCAAGACCTCAGAATAAAAATTGTAGACCTCCACAAGTCTGGTTCATCCTTGGGAGCAATTTCCAAACGCCTAAAGGTACCACGTTCATCTGTAAAAACAATAGTACGCAAGTATAAACACCATGGGACCACGCAGCCGTCATACCGCTCAGGAAGGAGACGCGTTCTGTCTCCTACAGATGAACGTACTTTGGTTGAAAAGTTGTGAAGATGCTGGAGAAAACAGGTACAAAAGTCTCTATATCCACAGTAAAACAAGTCCTATATCGACATAACCTGAAAGGCCGCTCAGCAAGGAAGAAGCGACTGCTCCAAAACCGCCATAAAAAAAGCCAGACTACGGTTTGCAACTGCACATGGGGACAAAGAGCGTACTTATTGGAGAAATGTCCTCTGGTCTGATGAAACAAAAATAGAACTGTTTGGCCATAATGACCATCGTTATGTTTGGAGGAAAAAGGGGGGTCTTGCAAGCCAAAGAACACCATCCCAACCGTGAAGCACAGGGGTGGCAGCATCATGCTGTGGGGGTTCTTTGCTGCAGGAGGGACTGGTGCACTTCACAAAATAGATGGCATCATGAGGAAGGAAAATTATGTGGATATATTGAAGCAACATCTCAAGACTTCAGTCAGGAAGTTAAAGCTTGGTCGCAAATGGGTCTTCCAAATGGACAATGACCCCAAGCATACTTGCAAAATGGCTTATGGACAACAAAGTCAAGGTATTGGAGTGGCCATCACAAAGCCCTGACCTCAATCCTACAGAAAATGTGTGGGCAGAACTGAAAAAGCGTGTGCGAGCAAGGAGGCCTACAAACCTGACTCAGTTACACCAGCTCTATCAGGAAGAATGGGCCAAAATTCACCGAACTTATTGTGGGAAGCTTGTGGAAGGCTACCCGAAACGTTTGACCCATGTTAAACAATTTAAAGGCAACGCTACCAAATACTAATTGAGTGTAAGTAAACTTCTGACCCACTGGGAATGTGATGAAAGAAATAAAAGCTGAAATAAATCACTCTCTGCTATTATTCTGACATTTCACATTCTTAAAATAAAAAGTGGTGATCCTAACTGACCTAAGACAGGACATTTTTACTAGGATTAAATGTCAGGAATTGTGAAAAACTGAGTTTAAATGTGGCTAAGGTGTATGTAAACTTCCAACTTCAACTGTATGTATTCACCCCCTTTGTTACGAAGTCCCTAAATAAGATCTTGTGCAACCAATTACCTTCAGAAGTCACATAATTAGTTAAATAAAGTCCACCTGTGTGCAGTCTAAGTGTCACATGATCTCAGTATATATACACCTGTTCTGAAAGGCCCCAGAGTCTGCAACACCACTAAGCAAGGGGCACCACCAAGCAAGCGGCACCATGAAGACCAAGGAGCTCTCCAAACAGGTCAGGAACAAAGTTGTGGAGAAGTACAGATCAGGGTTGGGTTATAAAAAAAATAACCGAAACTTTGAACATCCCACGGAGCACCATTTAAATCCATTATTAACAAATGGAAAGAATATAGCACCAAAACAAACCTGCCAAGAGAGGGCCGCCAACCAAAACTCACGGACCAGGCAAGGAGGGCATTAATCAGACAGGCAACAAAGAGACCAAAGATAACCCTGAAGGAGGTGCAAAGCTCCACAGTGGAGATTGGAGTATCTGTCCATAGGACCACTTTAAGCCATACACTCCACAGAGCTGGGCTTTACGGAAGAGTAGCCAGAAAAAAGCCATTGCTTAAAGAAAAAAATAAGCAAACACATTTGGTGTTTGCCAAAAGGCATGTGGGAGACTCCCCAAACATATGGAAGAAGGTACTCTGGTCAGATGAGACTAAAATTGAGCTTTTTGGCCAGCAAGGAAAACGCTATGTCTGGCGCAAACCCAACACCTCCCATCACCCCGAGATCACCTTCCCCACAGTGAAGCATGGTGGTGGCAGCATCATGCTGTGGGGATGTTTTTCCATCGGCAGGGACTGGGAAACTGGTCAGAATTGAAGGAATGATGGATGGTGCTAAATACAGGGAAAGTGTTGAGGGAAACCCGTTTCAGTCTTCCAGAGATTTGAGACTGGGACGGAGGTTCACCTTCCAGCAGGACAATGACCCTAAGCATACTGCTAAAGCATCACTTGAGTGGTTTAAGGGGAAACATTTAAATGTCTTGGAATGGCCTAGTCAAAGCCCAGACCTCAATCCAATTGAGAATCTGTGGTATGACTTAAAGATTGCTGTACACCAGCGGAACCCATCCAACTTGAAGGAGCTGGAGCAGTTTCGCCTTGATGAATGGGCAAAAATCCCAGTGGCTAGATGTGCCAAGCTTATAGAGACATACCCCAAGAGACTTGCAGCTGTAATTGCTGCAAAAGGTGGCTCTACAAAGTATTGACTTTGGGGGGGTGAATAGTTATGCACGCTCAATTTTTTTTTTTCACAATTTTTTTTATTTTGCATCTTCAAAGTGGTAGGCATGTTGTGTAAATCAAATGATACAAATCCCCCAAAAATCTATTTTCATTCCAGGTTGTAAGGCAACAAAATAGGAAAAATGCCGAGGGGGTGAATACTGTCGCAAGCCACTGTACATGTCAGTACATACACACAAAAAGTCACGAGGGAGAGGTGTTGTGCCGTGAGGTGTTGTTTTTTTATTTTTGTTGAAACCAGGTGTGCTGTTCACTTGACCTATATGAGATGGAAGGGAGTTCCTTGCAATCATGGCTCTGTATAATACTGTAAGTTTCCTTGAATTTGTTCTGGATCTGGGTACTGTGAAGGTCAGAACCTGTAAACAAGCAAACAAGTGATATGCCTACAATGGAATGTGTTGTAATGTCCTCGTAATGCTGTTCTTTCCTCATAAAACACTTGCCATTCACCACACCAGCTCTAAACCAACCAAGGAGTCCACTAAGAAGAACAGTTTAGTTGCTGTCAGTCAAGCAAAGTGACACAAAACTAAAAACAACATTACCAGTCAGTGACAGGCTGAAAACAGGACAGCTATACACTTTTTCCTGATGATGTCAGAGGGAAGTCTCATGAGGAGAGACATTATCTTTCTGGAGAGCTAGGAGCTGACACACACACATTTTTTACATTTACATTTTAGTCATTTAGCAGACGCTCTTATCCAGAGTGACTTACAGTTAGTGAATACATATATTTTTATACTGGCCCCCCGTGGGAATCGAACCCACAACCCTGGCGTTGCAAACGCCATGCTCTATCAACTGAGCTACATCCCTGCCGGCCATTCCCTCCCCTACCCTGGACGACGCTGGGCCAATTGTGCGCCGCCCATGAGTCTCCCGGTCGCGGCCGGCTGCGACACACGGCACCCTATTTCCCTGTTTAGAGCACAACTTTTGACCAGGGGCTATAGGGCAACATTCAGCTGGGCTGCCTCACAAATGGAACCCTATTCCCTTTATAGTGCACTATTCTTGACCAGAGATACCCCACTATAAGGGGAATAGGGTGCCATTTGGGGCACATCTTCAGCCATTCACTCCCATCCACGACCATCAGCAGACACGACACACACAAGTCACAACAGCATGAACCTCTCACAAACGATTGAAGCCACTATCTGTGTCTAGGCTACCGTATCAGGCATGACCTAAACGTTTTCATTATTTATTTTGTAAATATTATGACTTTTATCCTATCATAATAAAAACTTTTAGAGAAATTGAGAACTTAAGAGAAATTGTTGTTTCAAAAAGGACAAACTGCACCAATCATCTCACTCAATAGCACAGCTGGATGGCAAAAGGCACGGGCCAATACAAGCTGCCAATCAATGCTTTGAGGTCACTCAGTACTACATGTGACAGATACAAGAGTTCAATCAATGTGGTTGTGACAGGTTGGCCAAGGTTATTAGGGCCAGGGCAATGTCAGTGACCATTACTTTGACAGTCTTTGTTGAAGAGATGCATCAATTAATTAACTAATTGAATAACTCATTAGTCATTAGTGTCCATAGATTTTAATTAGCAGATAAGGATGTATGATACTGAATAGTTTTTAGGTTACTGATAAGACATTGAGAAAAAACTACTAAATAGTTGCGTTAATAGGCTACATACCATAAAGAGCCTCATAGTAATCATAAGAATTGTGCTTGGTAAAAAACCCACCTCCTGTATGGTCGTGAGCATCCTTCTCCTGTATGCCAGCAAAGATATTGGCAAGACTCGACTTTCCAACACCGTGGTCTCCTAGCAAAACAACGCGGTACAAACAATCTGCTCCCGAGCCATCTGAGTCATTATCCGAGTCATCAGAAGACCAGTTGGCGCGGCAGTGGAGAGACTTGTCTCCGGGATGGTATGAGGCGGACTGGCCGAGCGGAGGGTGATGGGGGTCGGCTGGCGGGTCTCTGCCTCTCGTCCCCGGCTGATGAGAGGCAGGGATAGGAGTACTTGCCCTTCTACGCAAAGTCTCCTTGCCCTCTCTCTGTGTGTGTGTCATCTTAGCGAAAAGGCAAAGAACATCCCTTAAAAAGACGAATATGTAACATAATCAGAAGATAAAGTCATAATTTACTAGGACATAAGAGTTAGGCTCAAGGTTATTATAGTTTTGTGTTTTTATATCTATTAGTTTTCCGATTTATTTGAAATTCAGTTTAGTTTCAATTTTCACACCTGATTTGCTAGTTGTATAAAAATATTTTGATTTCGTTTATTTTATTTAGTTTCAGTTTTAGTGTTATGGACAGAAAGTATGCATGGGCCAGGCTAGGAGCCATTTGTGTTGTATAGTTTGTTGTGTGTTTTTTGGGACGTCACCTGCAACTGGGGGGCAGTAATACTTAAGGTGATAGGTTAGGTTAGGTTTACATTATAAAGTCAATCTCAATGTGACTTGGATGTTTTTGTGTGATTAATTATTTTATTTTTTTGTCAATGATTGTATTTATTATTATTTCACTTTTCTATCTCTTTATTTTTTAGGTATTCTTTCTTAAAACTGCATTGTTGGTTAAGGGCTTGTAAGTAAGCATTTCACTGTAAGGTCTACTACACCTGTTGTATTCAGCGCATGTGACAAATAACATTTGATTTGATTTGAAAGGAATAGCGCTGAGACTGATGTCAAAAAATATGGTGGAAGGAGACACTCTCTAGCCCATGTTTACACCAATCCAATGCTTTTTAACTTTAGGAGTACATGTAAGTAGAATCAAGTTAGCTGCTTTTCCCATGTTAGCTAAGGATAGCTAGTGATAGTGATGCACAAGCTAGGCCTTTTTGAAACATCACCACCTCTAAACCACATTTACAATCCGATTCAGTAAGCTTGAAAACCCCATTCGATTTTTGCCCAAAGTTTAGAAAAAAACTAAAACTGGACATAATTCTTGATGTCTTATTTTATTTTAGTTAGTTTTGGAGTCAAAGATAATCGTTTAAGTTTAGTTGTAGTTTTTCTAACGGGTTTGTTAATTATTTTATTTCAGTTTACTAAATAGTTTTTTCATGATTAGTTTTCGTTTCAGTTTTCGTTTACTATAATAACGTTGGTTAGGCTAAATAACATAACCAACCCCTATAATAAACCGTTCATAAACAGACACTGCTCCCCGATTAAAGCTAAATTGTGAAACAAACAAAAATGTCACGGCCTATTGAGTGTAAAATAGCACTGAAACATAACATTGTCTGGAATTTACTCACAACTGTAGCCATGAATCTTCTAATTTTGTCCAGTATTCTCCATTGCAGAGCAAAGCACAGACTTCACCATATAGTAAAGTTGTCTCGTGTCGGGGAGCTGTGTGCGAGCTGTCATTCTGTTCTTGTAACAAGGCAAGCTTCCAATGTATCAATCAGTTTTGTTACACTTAGTATAGAATAGCTGATGGGACACTGTAACAGTATACCCCTGGAGTCATGGAAACATCCTGTAAGGTTCCACAAACCTGAAAAAATGTAAGAGTGGAATCAGGGGTCGCTCGCTCTCTCTCCTCTCTTTTTCTATCTCCTCTCTGTCTCCCTCTCCGTATCCCACAAGAAGGCATGCACATGCACACACACAAGGGCAGACACAATGTTTCAAATCACCTCCAGTGATAACATGCACTGAGACGTAGCCATGGTGTAGGCTAATTCAAATAGGCTATTTGGAAAACTCGAACACCACTAACTTTTTGGTCAACACCTAAATAATGTAATGGGGCGGACAATCATTTCAATATCCTATTTTTGCTTTCATAAAACCATAGCGCTTCTTCTAGGAACGCTATTGCACTTCCTGTCCAAAAAGTTGTTGGCTACATGGCGTATGTTAATTAGGCTACTTTAGTTTTCTACCTATGTATACTCACCCGTGCTGTAAATTCCGTTTAACGCATGTAGGCAATGCGCGTTATGGGTGTTTTCAGCAGAGCGTGTCCTTTGATGATGTGCGTGCTTCGAATCAGCCCTCATTCGAGTCCCTCATTACTGCTGGAACTTTTCCCTGTGTGAGTCCACTTTAATCTCATCGAAGAACCCACCCCGACTATATGACGTAAAAGTAACTCACTTCCTGTTCTAAACTGTTCGTTTTATCTCTCTTTTACCACAGTAATGTTTACCTCCACAGTGCAGATATCTACTGGGGCAGGGTTTCCCAAACTCTGCCGCCCCCCCCGGGTGCACGTTTTGGTTTTTGCCTTGGCACTACACAGCTGATTCAAATAATCAAAGCTTGGTGATGAGTTGGTTATTTTAATCAGATGTACTAGGGTGCCTTTAATGATGACACATTGCCCAAGCAGGACAACCACTGCTTTATATAAATATCAATAGAAAATATGGGGACAGGATGTGTCTCGTCCTTACATCCATGTCTGTTTAGATTTGTCAAGTCAAGCCCCAGTGTTGAACCCTTTATAAAGTACAGAAATACATTAAAAGTGAGCCAAGTCTCCATTAAAAGCACTTTTACAAGTATGCTGCATATTTTCAGTTTGAGAAAATCAGTACACACACACATCTGTAAATCAGTTCTGTCCTAACACTGTGAGAGGGCAGAGTTCACACCCCTAGCCGCAGACCAGCGCTCTCTACCAGGAAATTGTATTCTCTGAGGCTCTGCTGAATCTTTTCCAACTGAAACAACATAAGTAATCAGACCAGTCGGCCGTACGATGGCCAGATGAAGGCCCTACACTGTTTATAAAGCCAGTTCTTTCCCACACTTAAGTAAATTACAGTGAGAGACTTCCCAAAACTACCATTACAGGGTCTGAGGAGATTTGTGAAGCGAGTGAGGGTTGGAAGTGGTTACTCTCACTGGGGCACTTACTGTGGAGAGAAAAAGCAAACAATAAACATATTCTAAATATTGAGAATTATTTTCTGTGCACCGGCACATTGAAGTATGTGATAATAGCCAATAATTGAGATTCAACTGGCAATTATAGACCATAAATTATAGCTGAATGAAACCATACCAATAAACACATAAAATGTTCATACACTACATGACCAAAAGTATGTGGGCACCTGCTTGTCAAACATCTCATTCCAAAATCATGGACATTAAATGGAGTTGGTCCCCCCTTTGCTGCTATAACAGCCTCCACTCTTCTGGGAAGGCTTTCCACTAGATGTTGGAACATTGCTGCGGGGACTTGCTTCCATTCAGCCACAAGAGCATTAGTGAGGTTGGGCACTGATGTTGGGCGATTAGTCCTGGCTCGCAGTCGGCGTTCCAATTAATCCCAAAGGTGTTTGATGGGGTTGAGGTCAGGGCTCTGTGCAGGCCAGTCAAGTTCTTCCACACCGATCTTGACAAACCATTTCTGTATGGACCTCACTTTGTGCACAGGGGCATTGTCATGCTGAAACAGGAAAGGGCCTTCCCAAACTGTTGCCACAAAGTTGGAAGCACAGAATCGTCTAGAATGTAATTGTATGCTGTAGTGTTAAGATTTCCCTTCACTGGCCGGAACCATGAAAAACAGCCCCAGACCATTATTCCTCCTCCACCAAACTTTACAGTTGGTACTATGCATTCGGGCAGGTAGCGTTTTCCTGGCATCCGCCAAACCCAGATTCGTCCGTCAGACTGCCAGATGGTGAAGCGTGATTCATCACTCCAGAGAACACGTTTCCACTGCTCCAGAGTCCAATGGCGGCGAGCTTTACACCACTCCAGTTGATGCTTGGCATTGCGTACGGTGATCTTAGACTTATGTGCGGCTGCTCGGCCATGGAAACCCATTTCATGAAGCTCCCGACGAACAGTTCTTGTGCTGACGTTGTTTCCAGAGGCAGTTTGGAACTCGGTAGTGAATGTTGCAACCGAGGACAGACGATTTTTACGCGCTACGCACTTCAGCATGTTCCTTGAGCTTGTGTGGCCTACCACTTCGCGGCTGAGCCGTTGTTGCTCCTAGACGTTTCCACTTCACAATAACAGCACTTACAGTTGACCCGGACAGCTCTAGCAGGACAGAAATTTGACGAACTGACTTGTTGGAAAGGTGGCATCCTATGATGGTGCCACGTTGAAAGTCACTGAGCTCTTCAGTAGGGACATTCTACTGCCAATGTTTGTCTATGGAGATTGCATGGCTGTGTGCTCGATTTTATGCACCTGTTAGCAACGGGTGTGGCTGAAATAGCCAAATCCACTAATTTGAAGGGGTGTCCACATACTTGTATATATAGTGTATGATTCCACTGCAAAAAAATTAGAATAAATTGTACTTTTTTGAAGTTCCTTTCTCTTTCAAATAATATGCAAATGAATTGAACCTGAACCCTGGAGGTATTTATTAGAAAGGTTTACAAAAGTTTATTGGCCCCAGTTGAGCTGTATTAGAATGCGGAACTTGGTTTGAGAAGATGGGCACTCCGTTAGTGTAACAGACATTTTGGGGTTACGCCAAGAAGAGCCCAACAGGTTTAAATGCAGCCAAGCGACACAAGTCGTGTCTCTCCTAGTCTGTCACACATCTAAATGGGGAGCCGCTCCTCATGAGGGATGTTTAAGGTCACGGTCATTTCCGGGGTGCATCTAGAATGAACACAACACACATTTAGAACCTTACTGCACACTGAGCACGATTTCCTTATTTACATACTTAATATACATTTGGAAATGTTAATTGCTTGTGAAGGTGTAATGCCATAAGGAAGAAAGTATTTTGGTGCCATTATAAAGTGCACTTCAAAAATGAAATCATGATTAAGTATTGGCTATTCTTGGTGGATATTCAATATTTTAGAAACCTACAGTACTGATATAATGTAAAAATTAAAATTTCACACAAAATGATACAGTACATGCACATCAGGTGTGTTCTCCTATTTACATCATATGATACATGTACTGTGGGCTAATTCAATTCTGATAATGAAGACCTACATTTTACATCCTAAAACTGGCCCATCTGAGTGAGAACAAATGAATGGAAAGTAACATCTCACATTGCCTTAAGTAATTGCAAAAGACAGAATAAACAGGCTGACAGCAGTTTCTCTATGGAAGACTGTATCCTATCACGGAAGAAGGAAAAAACACGTCTGTTTAAATAAACACACTCTCTCCCCAAAAGTGACTTCAGACAATAACATTGTGAGAGAAAGCAGTTGTGTCTGTGTGGACTCGCTATTTACCAGCCCAGAGAATGATGAGTTTGGATCAGTCAGAGTCAGTTCAGCTTATTCCATATGGAACATCTGCACTTACAGTTCAACTTCATATTTATAGTTCCCTCTCTGAGGCTTAAAACACGTCAGTGCTAAAATGGTGTCTTTGCTAAGTGAGATTCAGGATGTTTACCGAAAACGTCGTAATTTCTCAAAACCACAATTCAACATTGGATTCTTATATAAAATGCCACGTGAAAATGAATTCCGAAGCCTACAACCAAAGATTGATGAGTTACGGCTGTTGGTTCGCAAATCAGAGGTGGGTGTCTTATGTTTTACAGATACGTGGTTGGATTAATCGGTTTGAGATAGGCAATTACTCTGTTGTCAGGAAGGATCAGAATCGGAACGGTGGGGGGATATGTGCCTTTGTAAGATTGGACATTGCTTATAACGTCAGATCGGATTTAATCGATGCTCTGGACATTGTCTGGCTGGATATCTACCTTCCCAAAACCAAGCCGATTTTTATTTTTGGGGGTGTTTCAGGTCGCCCAATCAGAATGCATTCTATGAAGGTCTCGAAACTGTGTCGTCAAACTGTAATGATTCCCTGGTGAAATAAATCATTTTGTTAGGGGATTTCAATACTGATGTTTGCAAAAAGGATAACCCAACTCACAATGTATTGATGCACTTCTGTAGATCACTTGCTCTGAACCAAATGATAAAAGATCCTACCCGAGTATGTAAAACTGCAAAGTACGATTGACTTAATACTGGTGTCTGATAAATCCAAAATATCGCAGAGTGGAGTGAGTCTATGGAATCTGTGATACTTTGATTACATTTTGCACAAGGAGGTTTTTTAAAGATATATTTAAATGTCTCAAGACTGCTCGAATCAGAGCACTCAAAAAATTTTTGCCCATTCTTCAAGGCAAAACTGCTCCAGCTCCTTCAAGTTGGATGGGTTCCACTGGTGTACAGCAATCTTTAAGTCATACCACAGATTCTCAATTGGATTGAGGTCTGGGCTTTGACTAGGCCATTCCAAAACATGTAATTCCCCTTAAACCACTCAAGTGCTGCTTTAGCAGTATGCTTAGGGTCATTGTCCTGCTGGAAGGTGAACCTCCGTCCCAGTCTCAAAGCTCTGGAAGAGTGAAACAGGTTTCCCTCAAGACTTTCCCTGTATTTAGCGCCATCCATCATTCCTTCAATTCTGACCAGTTTCCCAGTCCCTGCCAATGAAAAAAATGGTGACGGTGATGAGAGGTGTTGGGATTGCGCCAGACATAGCGTTTTCCTTGATGGCCAAAAAGCTCAATTTTAGTCTCATCTGACCAGAGTACATTTACATTTACATTTTCGTCATTTAGCAGACGCTCTTATCCAGAGCGACTTTACAGTTAGTGAGTGCATCATTTTTTTTTTTCATACCTTCCAAGTACCTTCTTCCATATGTTTGGGGAGTCTCCAAATGTGTTTGCTTATTTTTTTCTTTAAGAAATTGCTTTTTTCTGGCCACTCTTCTGTAAAGCCCAGCTCTGTGGAGTGTACGGCTTAAAGTGGTCCTATGGACAGATACTCCAATCTTCACTGTGGAGCTTTGCAGCTCCTTCAGAGTTATCTTTGGTTTCTTTGTTGATTCTCTGATTAATGCCCTCCTTGCCTGGTCCGTGAGTTTTGGTGGGCGGCCCTATCTTGGCAGGTTTGTTGTGGTGCCATATTCTTTCCATTTTTAATAATTTAATGGTGGTCCGTGGGATGTTCAAAGTTTCTGATATTTTTTTATAACCCAACCCTGATCTGTACTTCTCCCTGATCTGTTTGGAGAGCTCCTTGGTCTTCATGGTGCTGCTTGCTTGGTGGTGTCCCTTGCTTAGTGGTGTTGCAGACTCTGGGGCCTTTCAGAACAGGTGTATATATACTGAGATCATGTGACAGATCATGTGACACTTAGATTGCACACAGGTGGACTTTATTTAACTAATTATGTGACTTCTGAAGGTAATTAGTTGCACCAGATCTTATTTAGGGGCTTCATAGCAAAGGGGGTGAATACATATGCACGCACCACTTTTCCGTTATTACTTTTTTTAGAATGTTTTGAAACAAGTTATTTTTTTCATTTCACTTCACCAATTTGGACTATTTTGTGTATGTCCATTACATGAAATCCAAATAAAAATTAATTTAAATGACAGGTTGTAATACAACAAAATAGGAAAAACGCCAAGGGGGATGAATACTTTTGCAAGGCACTGTAGTCGTTAATCTCTATCTTGAACAAGGCGTCTTTCCCAAGGACATGAAACAAGCTAAAGTTCTACCTCTGTATAAGAAGGAATTATAGGCCTGTATCTATCCTCAGCATAACATCAAAGATCCTGGAGAGAGTTAGACATGAGCAAATATATGAATATGTCAATAAACAAAGCCTAATGTATGATTTTCAGTTGGGGTATAGAAAAACACACTCCACTGATTCATGTATACTTGACTGACTTCATCAGGAAAGAGATTGATGAGGGAAATCTTTGTTGGAATGGGACTGCTTGACCTACCGAAGGCCTTTGATCAAGTTAACCACTGTCTCCTAATCTACAAACTGGAGGCACTGGGGTTAGCAGTATCCCTCTAGGCTGGGTAGTCCTACTAGACAGGTAGGGGGCAAGTGGTAGAGGTTAATGGTTCACTGTCTCAGGCAAAACCAATACATTTTGGCGTTCCGCAGGGAGCATGCTTGGGCCACTCCTGTTTTTAATGTATATAAACGATATGAAAGATGCTTGTTCTTGTTGTCTTTTCCTTTATGCGGATGACTCTAGACTTCTGGTGTCTCATAAAAGTAAAACTATGTTGGAGAGCATACTTAGCACAGAGCTTACTAACTTTAGCAAATGGCTTGGAGACAGTAATCTATCTCTGCACTTACAGTGCGTTCGGAAAGTATTCAGACTTGTTGACTTTTCCACATTCTGTTGCGTTACAGCCTTATTCTAAAATTGATTAAATTGTTTTTATTCCCTCATCAATCTACAATACCCCATAATAACAAAGCAAAAACAGGTTTTTAGAAAGTGTTGTAAATTTATTTAAAAAAATAATAATAATAAACTTCTTTACATAAGTATTCAGACCCTTTGCTATGAGATTCGAAATTGAGCCTACTGCATCCTGTTTCCATTGATCATCCTTGAGATGTTTCTACAACTTGATTGGAGTCTTGACTGGACATGATTTGGAAAGGCACACACCTGTCTATATAAGGTCCCACAGTTGCCAGTGCATGTCAGAGCAAAAACCAAGCCATGAGGTCAAAGAAATTGTCCGTAGAGCTCCGAGACAGGATTGTGTCGAGACACAGATGTGGGGAAGGGTACCATTCTTAAATGGAAGAAGTTTGGAACCACCAATACTTTTCCTAGAGCTGGCCGCCCGGCCAAACTGAGCAATCGGGTGAGAAGGGCCTTGGTCAGGGAGGTGACCAAGAACCCGATGGTCACTCTGACAGAGCTCCAAAGTTCCTCTGTGGAGATGGGAGAACCTTCCAGAAGGACAACCATCTCTGCAGCACTCCACCAATCAGGTCTTTATGGTAGAGTGGCCAGACGGAAGCCACTCCTCAGTAAAAGGCACATGACAGCCCATTTGGAGTTTGCCAAAAGGCACCTAAAGGACTCTCAGACCATGAGAAACAAGATTATCTGGTCTGATGAAACCAAAATTGAACTCTTTGGCCTGAATGTCAAGCATCATGTCTGGAGGAAACCTGGCACCATCCCTACGGTGAAGCATGGTGGTGGCAGCATCATGCTGTGGGGGTGTTTTTCAGCGTCAGGAATTGGGAGACTAGTCAGGATCAAGGGATAGATAAACGGAGCAAAGTACAGAGAGATCCAAAAAATGAAAACCTGCTCCAGAGCGCTGAGGACCTCAGACTACGGTTCACCTTCCAACAGGACAACGACACTAAGCACACAGCCAGGACAACGCAGGGGTGGCTTCGGGACAAGTCTCTGAATGTCCTTGAGTGGCCCAGCCAAAGCCCGGACTTGAACCCGATCTAACATCTCTGGAGAGACCTGAAAATAGCTGTGCAGCGACGCTCCCCATCCAACCTGACAGAGCTTGAGAGGGTCTGCAGACAAGAATGGGAGAAACTCCCCAAAACAAATCAAATCAAATTTTATTTGTCACATGCGCCGAATACAACAGGTGTAGACCTTACAGTGAAATGCTTACTTACAATCCCTTAACCAACAATGCAGTTTTAAGAACGAATACCCCCAAAAAATCAATATAAAATAATAGAGCAGCAGTAAAAATAACAATAGCAAGGCTATATACAGGGGTACCGGTACTGAGTCAATGTGCGGGGGCACCGGTTAGTCGAGGTAATTAAGGTAATATGTACACGTAGGTAGAGTTATTAAAGTGACTATGCATAGATAATAAACAGAGAGTAGCAGCAACATAAAAGAGGGGGGGGCAATGCAAATAGTCTGGGTAGCCATTTGATTAGATGTTCAGGAGTCTAATGGCTTGGGGTTAGAAGCTGTTTAGAAGCCTCTTGGACATAGACTTGGCGCTCCGGTACCGCTTGCCGTGCGGTAGCGGAGAGAACAGTCTTTGATTAGGGTGGCTGGAGTCTTTGACAATTTTTAGGGCCTTCCTCTGACACCGCCTGGTATAGAGGTCCTGGATGGCAGGAAGCTTGGCCCCAGTGATGTACTGAGCCGTACGTACTACCCTCTGTAGTGCCTTGCGGTCGGAGGCCGAGCAGTTGCCATACCAGGCAGTGATGCAACCAGTCAGGATGCTGTCGATAGTGCAGCTGTAGAACCTTTTGAGGATCTGAGGACCCATGCCAAATATTTTCAGTCTCCTTGGGGGAAATAGGTTTTGTCGTGCCCTCTTCACGTCTGTCTTGGTGTGCTTGGACCATGTTAGTTTGTTTGTGATGTGGCCACCAAGGAACTTGAAGCGCTCAACCTGCTCCACTACAGCCCCGTCGATGAGAATGGGGGCGTGCTCGGTCCTCTTCTTTTTCCTTTAGTCCACAATCATTTCCTTTGTCTTGATAACATTGAGGGAGAGGTTGTTGTCCTTGCACCACACGGCCAGGTCTCTGACCTCCTCCCTATAGGCTGTCTCATCGTTGTCGGTGATCAGGCCTACCACTGTTGTGTCATCGGCAAACTTAATGATGGTGTTGGAGTCGTGCCTGGCCATGCAGTCATGAGTGAACAGGGAGTACAGGAGCGGACTGAGCACGCACCCCTGAGGGGCTCCCGTGTTGAGGATCAGCGTGGCAGATGTGTTGTTACCTACCCTTACCACCTGGGGGTGGCCCGTCAGGAAGTCCAGGATCCAGTTGCAGTGGGAGGTGTTTAGTACCAGGGTCCTTAGCTTAGTGATGAGCTTTGAGGGCACTCTGGTGTTGAATGCTGAGCTGTAGTCAATGAATAGCATTCTCACATAGGTGTTCCTTTTGTCCAGGTGTGAAAGGGCAGTGTGGAGCGCAATAGAGATTGCATCATCTGTGGATCTGTTGGGGCGGTATTCAAATTGGAGTGGGTCTAGGGTTTCTGGGATAATGGTGTTGAAGTGAGCCATGACCAGCGTTTCAAAGCACTTCATGGCTACAGACGTGAGTGCTACGGGTCGGTAGTCATTTAGGCAGGTTACCTTAGTGTTCTTGGGCACAGGGACTATGGTGGTCTGCTTGAAACATGTTGGTATTACAGACTCAGACAGTGAGAGGTTGAAAATGTTGCCAGTTGGTCAGCGCATGCTCGGAGTACACGTCCTGGTAATCCATCTGGCCCTGCGGCCTTGTGAATGTTGACCTGTTTAAAGGTCTTACTCACATCAGCTACGGAGAGCGTATTCACACAGTCGTCCGGAACAGTGTTACTTGCCTCGAAGTGAGGATAGAAGTAATTTAGCTCGTCTGGTAGGCTCGTGTCACTGGGCAGCTCGCGGTGTGCCAAGCTTGTAGCGTCATACCCAAGAAGACTCGAGGCTGTAATCACTGCCAAAGGTGCTTCAACAAAGTACTGAGTAAAGGGTCTGAAATCTTATGTAAATGTTATATTTCTGTTTTTTATTTTTAATACATTTGCAAACATTTCAAAAAAACCTGTTTTTGCTTTGTCATTATGGGGTATTGTGTGTAGATTGATGAGAGAAAACCCCCCAATGTAATCCATTTTAGAATAAGGCTGTAACGTAACAAAATGTGGAAAAAGTCAAGGGGTCTGAATAATTTCTGAATGCACTGTAGGTAAAGCCGAGGCAATCATTTTTGGATCCAGACCTAAATTGTGTTGGTCCTCTGAAATCAGAGTGGAGTTAGGGGGTGAGGTGTTGACTACTGAAACCTCTGTTAGCTACCTTGGATGCATCTTTGATGGAAGTTTGGGGAGTGTGAGCATGGCCATTAAAGTGCTAGGGAAGGTTCATGCCAGGACTAAGTTTTTGGCTAGAAAGTCCAAGCTGCTTGATAAGGACTCCATGAGAGTGCTAGCCACTGCCCTCATTCAATGCCATTTTTACTATGCTAGTACTTCCTGGTTTGGGGGCTTATCCAAGCTTCTGAAGGGGAAACTCCAGATAGCCCAGAATAAGCTGATCAGGGTAGGATTGAAGGTGAGTCCACATACTCACATAGGCAGGAGCTGCTTTCAGGAACTCAACTGGCTGCCTGTTGAGGCTAGGGTGTCCCAGATTAGAATGGGTCTGGTTTACAGGAGTATTTATGTTTCTGCGCCCAGATATCTGACTGGTTACTTTCCCCATGTTAGGGATGCACACAACCACAGCACCAGATCAGGTGTTGCTAATGTGTGCTTATACAGGTTCAGGAGTAACGTTGGAAAAGGTACTTTCTTGTAAACTGGAGCCTCAGAGTGGAATGAGTTGCCTCTGCCCATAAAAACGACGTCTTCTCTGGGCAGCTTTAAAAAATAAAGTAAAAAACAGTTTGATGTCTTATGTGCCCATATGAATGTACCCTACGATGTAACTGCAATGATGAGACAGATGTTCTTATTTTTTTTATTTTTTTTTATTATCTTGCTGCCATACTGTGTTCAACCGTGTTGGATCTTGCCTAGCCATCTTGTCTCAAGAGGACCACAATGGAAATAAGTCCCAGATGTTATTGTGTGTTATCCTCAATGATTTTACTCATGTGCATGTATGGCTTTTTCAAGTTTTATGTGTGCTTGTTTTTTTGTTTTTATGGTAGAATTAATAAACTAAACTAAATACTTATCTGATTTGGGGAAAACGTCTTGGAAGTTGTCTTTCCTGATATTGGTCCGTGTTGCAGTTCCTGGATACTCTGGATCAGCTCTCTGTTCTTATCTTCTAGCTCTGCAATTTCCTGAAACATTGAAGCATGATTGATTGACACAGAAAAGGAAGAAAATAAGACCTTTTCAATTGCAGTCATTTTCAGATAATGCCATGGTAAAACATAAATAATGCCATTCTTTTTCACATGTGGATGATTATCTGTATGCAATACGAGTGAGTCTGAGTCCATTTTCACTTCTACGACTAGAGTATCAAATTGGAAGCTAGAAAGAATAATGTTTAGATTTGTATTATTAATCAGGATAAAGTTACAGATGTAGGATCTTAATTTGATTAATCCTGCAGCAACAGGAAATTTGAATTATTATGTGGATTATAATTAATGAGAAGAGGTAATCTGCACTCTTTTAAGGTCCTTACTACTGAATAGTACCTGTTCCAGGTGCATAGGAGTCAAAATAAGAATACTGGAAGAGCTGGAGACCCACACACTGTCGAAAAAATGAATATATCCAAAACTTAGGCTTGAATTCAAAATAAAGATGTTTATTAAAACATCATGGTTCCCAAAAAATCATAGTGCAAGAAAGGTGAAAACAAAACACAAACATTTCGGCCTCATGCCATCATCAGTGTAAATCGTCGGCACACAAACCTGTCTTCTATTTCAAGGACAATTGCATATGTAGACAGATAAGAACATGTATTATAGAACACAAGAGTGCTGTAGGGAGAAATTACCCTAAATCTCCAATTGCACGTCATTTCTCAGAGGCCGGTCACCCCATCTCCTCCATGTCCTTCTGTGCTAGACAGGAGATAAAATGTTCACGTAGGGGTGGTAATCTTGAACATAGTCTTCTCCAGACATAATGCAGGTGGATGTTCTATTTAAAAACTCTCCACCCATAAGGCATGAATGAACAATTGTTATTGAAGTGTTTCCTGTAACTGGTATATTGCCTCTTATTGGTGTTCAATATCCCCATCTAGTGGTCTCTCTAGCTCCCTACTCTTACAATCTTGTGTTATTTATTCTGAGGAAATTTTCACATGGTATATGTAAAAGCAATAATTGATTATATTACTCTGTCTCTGTATATAATCTAGATCATGCATTCTATTGTACTAAGTACTGATTCATAGATTTTCTGATTTATTTTCTTGCTTGATCATGTGACATGCAATTATTACATTATAATAATTCACATTATTTATAATATCTCCACAAACCCCATAGTTGTTTCTTTGCTCTGAGTCCATGAGTTCTATCTTGTCCTGTCCGATCGGACTGTGGTTTAGCCGTTAAAAGCAGCTATCAAACTCATCCGGAGGAACAGGGTAGAATTTATAATAGTATGCATGCTCCTACATTATTGTATAAACGGAGGTCTCGGTTTACAAATTCAATAGTCTTAGTACTGAGCGTCTCAGGGAGAATATCGGGTTCTGTGTCAATATGAAGAGATGTATTCACACTGTTGCAGCTCTGTGCCTAGCCTAGCTCACTGTTATAGTTAATGGTGATCTTTGAGTTGGAACTCTACTTCTATCAGATCTACAGTATACTTGGTACTTCTGTACTTCTTAGATTTAACTTTTTGTAGTGCTCCCATTTCCGATAAAACTATCTGAAAAAAGAAACACAGAAATAGGGCCTACTTAGGCCTACTGTGAGACTGACTTTGTATCAGTCCAAAGAAAACTGAAAAAGTTGTGGAAATTTGCAGTGGTGTAAAGTACTTAAGTAAAAATACTTTGAAGTACTACTTAAGTAGTTTTTTTGGGTATCAGTACTTTACTTTACTATTTACTTTACATTCCAGCCGGTGTCTATTCCACAAGTTGTCACAGGCTAAATCTATTACGTTAAAATGCCTATTTACTCTGTTCAATCTGACTGCACAATCCACAGTCTCATTAGCCCAGCCAGGCAATTTATAAACTTGATCTCCACTATAAAAAGCATCTAGACATTATCTCACATTTCTTTTAGACCAACATTTCGTTTTCAACAGCAGAGATTTGTATAAACCTTGCTGTCTGTCTCTCCGACATTTGCAACATTGGTTCAATATTGAAATTCGATCTCCTGCTGTTCCATAGTAATGATCGTGTCGGGATTCGGGATGAGACAGACAGGCAGGCAACGTTTCTCAGCCAGTCGAATCAGCAATTGAAGGTCAAACGAAACGCTGCTAATTTGCAGTCTTTCCAGCTTCAGTTTGAAGTGATTGTGTTACAGTAGCTGTGTTGTTGGCTAGCTCCTCTGAACAACAGTGTCCTGACGAGTGAGCACATTTTCTATGCAGGCAAAATCGTGCCTCATTAGCTCATTGTTATGGATGTATCCAAATAAATGTCACTATAAAACAGCTTAAACAAATGCAAATGCAGCTACTTGCTGTTATTCTGCCTGCACTTTTTGACGTTACTGTAAGTTAGCCGTAGTTGGCTAGCTAGCAAGCAAGGGGTAAGAACGTTGCCAGCCAGTATGGAAATGGAACATTTAGAACGAACGACTGTCCATAGATACAGAACAAAAAGACTGAACGACTGGGTCGCGTCTCTAGCAACCCTAGATTTGTGTCGGGACTATATCTTGTGGAAGGAGGAAATAGTATGAATAAATTAATCAAAATAACGTTTTGAATGAAAATATGTCAATCATTATTTGAATATGTTGGTAACCCATTGTATAATGCCCAAGAAGCCGGTGTTGGAGGATATATTGGCACTTTTTGCCGACCCTCGACGAACAACACCCGAGCCAATATATCCTCCAAACACAGGCTTCTCGGGCATTATCACTTAAATAGACACCGGCTGGAATGCGCTTTTAACCAATCAGCATTAGACCCACCCGTTGTATAATTGATATCATCGCATAATGCCCCAAGTTACAATCCAGAATATTTTGTCCATGTTCCAGTAGGTGGCGGTCATTCACTATCATTTGTCTTTTTCATTAATGACGTCAGAGTTCAGCACCTGGGTGAAGTCGGAGCTCAGGTGTGATAGAAGAGTTTCCAACAAGTAATTACGAGTTAGAGGGGCATTCAAGTGGATTTTTCCCAGTCATATGCTCATATTTACGAATTAACAAGATGTTATGAATGCAGCATTAGAGACAAGTTAGAAAGTGTGCACCAAACCACACGATATACCCTTAAAACACAATAGTGCTTAAATAGGACAGGTACTTACTTTTACATGTAAAAGACAAATAACATCGAAATAGATTTCTAAATGCCTTTCATTTGCTGATTATGTTGAGGAAAAAGGCCCTAGTGGAGCTGGAGAAGCACTGTGCATCACTGCAGGAGAGCAACGTCCGCATGGCAGGCGAGATAGACAGCACAGACAGACAGTCAGTGTCCAGTGCCAGGAAATTCCCCATCCGGCATGAGAAACTAGGGGTGAGTAAATATACTGAACAAAAATATAAACGTAACATGCAAGTTACAGTTCATATAAGGAAATCAGACAATTGAAATAAATTCATTAGGCTCTAATCTATGGATTTCACATGGCTAGGAATACAGATATGCATCTGTTGGCCACAGATACCTTAAAAAAACAGAAAAGGGCGTGGATCAAAAACCAGTCAGTATCTGGTGTGACCACCATTTGCCTCATGCAGCGTGACACATGTCCTTCGCATAGAGTTGATCAGGCTGTTGATTGTGGCCTGTGAAATGTTGTCCCACTCCTCTTACATTTACATTTACATTTTCGTCATTTAGCAGACACTCTTATCCAGAGCGACTTACAAATTGGTGCATTCACCTTATGATAGCCAGTGGGACAACCACTTTAAAATATATCAATTATATTATTTATGTTTTTGGGGGGGTGGGGGAGGGGGAGGGTAGAAGGATTACTTTTATCCTATCCCAGGTAGTCCTTAAAGAGGTGGGGTTTCAAGTGTCTCCGGAAGGTGGTGAGTGCCAGAGCAGCGAACAGTTTTGACTGGGCTGAGCGGAAACTGTGCTTCCGCAGAGGTAGGGGGGCCAGCAGGCCAGAGGTGGATGAACGCAATGCCCTCGTTTGGGTGTAGGGACTGATCAGAGCCTGAAGGTACGGAGGTGCCGTTCCCCTCACAGCTCCGTAGGCAAGCACCATGGTCTTGTAGCAGATGCGGGCTTCAACTGGAAGCCAGTGGAGTGTGCGGAGGAGCGGGGTGACGTGAGAGAACTTGGGAAGGTTGAACACCAGACGGGCTGCACCGTTCTGGATGAGTTGTAGGGGTTTAATGGCACAGGCAGGATGCCCAGCCAACAGCGAGTTGCAGTAATCCAGACGGGAGATGACAAGTGCCTGGATTAGGACCTGTGCTGCTTCCTGTGTAAGGTAGGGTCGTACTCTGCGAATGTTGTAGAGCATGAACCTACAGGATCGGGTCACCGCTTTGATGTTAGCGGAGAACGACAGGGTGTTGTCCAGGGTCACGCCAAGGTTCTTTGCACTCTGGGAGGAGGACACAACAGAGTTGTCAACCGTGATGGCAAGATCATGGAGCAGGCAGTCCTTCCCCGGGAGGAAGAGCAGCTCCGTCTTGCCGAGGTTCAGCTTGAGGTGGTGTTCTGTCATCCACACTGATATGTCTGCCAGACATGCAGAGATGCGATTCGCCACCTGGTTATCAGAAGGGGGAAAGGAGAAGATTAATTGTGTGTCGTCTGCGTAGCAATGATAGGAGAGACCATGTGAGGATATGACAGAGCCAAGTGACTTGGTGTATAGAGAGAATAGGAGAGGGCCTAGAACTGAGCCCTGGGGGACACCAGTGGTGAGAGCACGTGGTGCGGAGACAGATTCTCGCCACGCCCCCTGGTAGAAGCGACCTGTGAGGTAGGACGCAATCCAAGAGTGAGCCGCGCCGGAGATGCCCAACTCGGAGAGGGTGGAGAGGAGGATCTGATGGTTCACAGTATCAAAGGCAGCAGATAGGTCTAGAAGGATGAGAGCAGAGGAGAGAGAGTTAGCTTTAGCAGTGCGGAGAGCCTCCGTGACACAGAGAAGAGCAGTCTCAGTTGAATGACCAGTCTTGAAACCTGACTATATTGGATCAAGAAGGTCATTCTGAGAGAGATAACAAGAGAGTTGGCTAAAGACGGCACGCTCAAGAGTTTTGGAGAGAAAAGAAAGAAGGGATACTGGTCTGTAGTTGTTGACATCGGAGGGATCGAGTGTAGGTTTTTTGAAAAGGGGTGCAACTCTCGCTCTCTTGAAGACGGAAGGGACATAGCCAGTGGTCAAGGATGAGTTGATGAGCGAGGTGAGGTAAAGGAGAAGGTCTCCGGAAATGGTCTGGAGAAGAGAGGAGGGGATAGGGTCAAGCGGGCAGGTTGTTGGGCGGCCGGCCGTCACAAGTCTTCTATGGCTGTGCGAAGTTGCTGGATATTGGCGGGAACTGGAACACGCTGTCATACACGTCTATCCAGAGCATCCCAAACATGCTCAATGGTGACATGCTCAATGGGTGACATGTCTGGTGAGTATGCAGACCATGGAAGAACTGGGACATTTTCAGCTTCCAAGAATTGTGTACAGATCCTTGTGACATGGGGCCGTGCATTATCATGCTGAAACATGAGGTGATGGCGGCGGATGAGTGGCACGACAAAGGGCCTCAGGATCTCATCACGGTATCTCTGTGCATTCAAATTGCCATCGATAGAATGCAATTGTGTTCGTTGTCCGTAGCTTATGCCTGCCTGCCCATACCATAACCTCACCGCCACCATGGGGCACACTGTTCGCCCACACAACGCCATACACGTGTTCTGCGGTTGTGAGGCCGGTTGGACGAACTGACAAATTCTCTAAAACGACGCTGGAGGTGGCTTATTCTAGAGAAATTAACATTAAATTATCTGGCAACAGCTCTGGTGGACATTCCTGCAGTCAGCATGCCAATTGCACGCTCCCTCAAAACCTGAGACATCTGTGGCATTGTGTGGTGTGACAAAACTGCACATTTTAGAGTGGCCTGTTATTGTCCACAGCACAAGGTGCACCTGTGTAATGATCATGCTGTTTAAATAGCTTCTTGATATGCCATATCTGTCAGGTGGATGGATTATCTTAGGAGAAATGCTCACTAACAGGGATGTAAACAAATTTGTGCACAACATTTGAGAGAAATACGCTTTTTGTGTGTCTGAAAAATGTCTGGGATCTTTTTTTTCAGCTCATGAAACATGGGACCAACACTTTACATGTTGCGTTTATATTTTTGTTCAGTGTAGAATCTACAGTATCTTAAGACATCTAGAAAAATACCTGAAGATGATTAAGGTAAAATATATATAAAAATATATAAAAAATAAGATAAATTACTTGTATTAAGCCTTTTTAGGGTAGCCGTTTACAGTAGTACCCTATACGGGTTGATAATGGCAGATTTGAGCACTAATAAGCGCTTAAATTGGAATGTAGTGGCTGTATAGTAATATGCTAGAGGCCTATAGGCTCTGTGCTTCACAGCACTGTATGGGTTTTGACTGACAGCCGTTCTGAATTTGAGCACCCATGCGCGACAAGAAGTTGCCCACATCCCTCCTGGTAATTGGGCAACTTATGTACATTTGTTGTTGTCTGTGTGAGGGAAATCCTGTAAATTAAGATGACTTGATGTACTTTGAAAGATGAGACGTTGAGGATTATAATACAGTGCCTTCAGAAAGTATCCATACCCCTTGACTTATTCCACATTTTGATGTGTTACAGCCTCAATTTAAAATGGATTCAATTGACTTTTCTTCTCACCCATCTACACACAATACCCCATAATGACAAAGTCAAAACATGTTTTAAGATGTTTTGCTAATTTATTGAAAATGAAATACAGAAATATCTCACATAAATATTCACACCCCTGAGTCAATACTTTGTAGAAGAACCTTTGGCAACGATTACAGCTGTGAGTCTTTCTGGGTAAGTCTCTAAGAGCTTTCCACACCTGGATTGTGCAACATTTGCCCAGAATTCTTTTCAAAGTTCTTCAAGCTCTGTCAAATTGGTTGTTGATCATTGCCATATATATTCAAGTAGATTTAAGTCAAAACTGTAACTCGGCCACTCAGGAACTATCACTGTCTTCTTGGTAAGCAACTCCAGTGTAGATTTGGCCTTGGGTTTTAGGTTATTGTCCTGCTGAAAGGTGAATTCATCTCCCAGTGTCTGGTGGAAACAAGACTGAACCAGGTTTTCCTCTAGGATTTTGCCTGTGCTTAGCTCCATTCCATTTCTTTTTTATCCTGAGAAACTCCCCAGTCCTTAACGATTACAAGCATACCCGAGTGGCGCAGCGGTCTAAGGCACTGCATCTCAGTGCTTGAGGCGTCACTACAGACCCCCTGGTTCGATTCCAGGCTGTATCCCAACCGGCCGTGATTGGGAGTCCCATAGGGCGGCGCACAATTGGCCCAGCGTCGTCCGGGTTTGGCCGGTGTAGGTCGTCATTGTAAATAAGAATTTGTTCTTAACTGACTTGCCTAGTTAAATAAAGGTTAAATATATTTTTTGAAATACCCATAACATGATGCAGCCACCACCATGCTTGCAAATATGGAGAGTGGTACTCAGTAATGTTTTGTATTGGATTTGCTCCTAACAAAACACTTTGTATTCAGGACAAAATGTTAATTGCTTTGCACTATTACTTTAGTGCCTTGTTGCAAACAGGATGCATGTTTTGGAATATTTTTATTCTGTACAGGCTTCCTTCTTTTCACTCTGTCAATTAGGTTAGTATTGTGGAGTAACTACAATGTTGATCCATCCTCAGTTTTCTCCTATCACAGCCATTAAACTCTGTAACTGTTTTAAAGTCACCATTGGCCTCATGGTGAAATCCCTGAGCGGTTTCCTTCCTCTCCGGCAACTGAGTTAGGAAGGATGCCTGTATCGTTGTAGTGACTTGGTGTATTGATACAACATCCAAAGTGTAATTAATAACTTCACTATGCTCAAAGGGATATTCATTGTCTGTTTGTTTTTTTAATTGTTTTTTTACACATCTACCAATATTGTGAGGCATCGGATAACCTCCCTGGTCTTTGTGGTTGAATCTGTGTTTGAAATTCACTGCTCGACTGAGGGACCTTACAGATAATTGTATGTGTGGGGTACAGAGATGAGGTAGTGTTACGAATGTCGGTGGAATGCGGTAGGCCAGAATCAAGCACAGGACACAGAATGAGATGAAGAACCACTTTACTGAGTAGTAAAGAAATACAAGGAAAATCCTCCAAAACAACAAGAGAGGAGCAAAACCCGCTCACACTAATGACATTCGTACATACAATAAACACGCACACCAAACAGTGGATGTGAACAGGTTAAATAGGCAGACAAACTAACATAATGGGGAACAGGTGTGCGACAACAGACAACAATCAAGTGAACATAGAAACATATAACATAGAGCGGCAGCAGCTAGTACTCCGGTGACGACGAACGCCGAAGCCTGCCCGAGCCAGAAGGAAGGGCAGTCTCGGCAGAATCCGTGACAGGTAGTCATTCAAAAATCTTTTTAAAGACTATTATTGCACACAGAGTGAGTCCATGCAACGTATTATGTGACTTGTTAAGCATATTTTTACTCCTGAACTTATTTAGGCTTGCCATAATAAAGGGGTTGAATACTTATTTACTCAAAACATTTCAGCTTTTCATTTTTAATTAATTTGTAAAAATGTCAAAAACATAATTCCACTTTGACATTATGGGGTATTGTGTGTAGGCCAGTGACAAAAAAACTAAATTTAATCAATTTTTAATTGACTGTAACACAACAAAATGTGGAAAAGGGGGTGTGAATACTTTCTGAAGGCACTGTAAATAGGCCTACTGTTTTGTTGTTGTACAAGCAAGCCAAACACCTGTGAGTCCAAATGTGCACTTCACATTTCCAAATCATAAAACTCAAATATACAGTGTCAACTTTTATGATCACTATGTTTGATGTACAAGATGTTATGTCGTCATACCCTGAGTTGTTTGTTTATTGTGAAGAAAAATGCACTCATGACTCCTTTCTATGCACACCAAAATTACGATCTGTTTCTTTGAAATGCCTTGTGAAAGCCTAAAACTGTAAGATCTATTTTATAACTTAGCTAGTCATGTTGGCGAATCGCCGATAGAACAAGCTTTCAAATCATGCTCACCTGACCCAGATTGTGATTTATAATGGGACGTTTTTGGGTTGTGTAAATAACAACAGTAATTGTGTGATGGTGGGGATGCAGAGTTGTGTTCCAAACGAAACAACTACAAGTGTGCTTACTCTAGCTCAAAAAAGCACCTTATAGTTGACGACTCTTCTTTGCATTGAAACTGCTTAGGAACTTTGTACACTTTGTACACTTTGGAGAGGCGTGTGTCTACTTGTAGACACCAGTTAGTCCCCTCACTCAAATCCTTGTCATTTTTTGTCTTATGTTGCATCTACCCCACATTTTCCAGGATGAGTCTTATGTTACTGAATGTATCCAGAATATTTTCAGATTTCGTTATCAACAAATGCAGCGAAAGGTACAGTAAATGTAAAATGCACATAAAATCAACAGTGTAATGTTTGGATTCAGTCTTGTGTCAGGTGAACTGTTGTGTACTCACCTTTGGTCTAATCATTTTCCCATTACATTTTTACATTTTTAGTCATTTAGCAGATGCTCTTATCCAGAGCGACTTTCAGTTAGTGAGTGCATACGTTATTTTTTTATTTTTCATACTGGCCCCCCATGGGAATCGAGAGGAGGGGATTACTTTTTTTACTGTTTGCTTTGCTGCTCCTGTTATAAACTCCTGTCATTTGCCTCTTATACAACCCCCTGTCATGCAGTTCAACTCTATCTCGCATACATAACCCACTGTCATTCTAACCCTTGTCAATCATATCTGTCATTTCTCATTTCTCATACTGAATAACCTTTTGTCATATACTGTATTAAACCCGGTCCAATCTCCTGGTCCAATCTCTTGTACCTCATCAGTGTGGTGCCAGTTCAACAACTTTTCCCTCAAAGTCATCAAGACAGAGGAGCTGATCGTGGACTACAGGAAACGGAGGACCGAGCACGCCCCCATCCCCATCAACAGGGCTGAAGTGGAGAGGGTCGAGAGCTTCAAGTTCCTCTGTGTCCACATCACTAAGGAATTAACATGGTCCACACACACCAACACAGTCGTGAAAAAGGCACGACAATGCCTCTTCCCCCTCAGGAGGCTGAATAGATTTGTCATGGGCCCTCAGATCCTCCCTGCCATCCAGGACCTCTATACCAGGCGGTGTCAGAGGAAGGCCCTAAAAATTGTCAAAGACTTCAGCCACCCATGTCATAGACTGGTCTCTCTGCTACCGTACTGCAAGCGGTACCGATGCAACAAGTCTGGAACCAACAACCAATCCTGAACAGCTTCTACCTCCAAGCCATAAGACTGCTAAATAGTTAACCAAATAGCTACCTGGACTATCTGCATTTACCCCCCCCCCTTTGCACTAACTATTTTGACTCATCACATACGCTCCTGCTACTGTTTATTATCTAACCTGTTGCCTAGTCACTTTACTCCTACCTACTGTATTATATACGGATCTACCTCAATTACCTCGTACCCCTGCACATCGACTCGGTACTGGTACCCCGTGTATATATCCAAGTTATCCTTACTAATTTGTGTTATCTATTATTTTTCTCTATGCGTTGTTGGGAAGGGCCCCTAAGTAAGCATTTCACTGTTAGTCTACACCTATTGTTTACGAAGCATGTGACAAATACATTTTGATTTGATTTGATTTGTCACTAGGGTTGCAAAATTCCTGGTTTTCCAGAAATCATGGTTGGAGGATTCCAGATTTCCTGCTTATTCCCTCCAATTCCGGTAAAACTCCAACCGGGATTTTGTGAAAACCAGGGAATTAATATAAAGTTCCAGGAATTTTGCAACCCTACTTGTCACAACCCTACTTGTCACATTAGAAATATAATTACTAGAATGGACATTCCCATTCAAGTCAATAACTAGTAATTCTGACTAGTATGACTAGTCATTCTATTTCTAAGTCTGTCATTGATGTTTATGGACCCTGCTCTTTTCTCTGTCATCTCCGTGATTCAAGGTTCCATGGAACAGTCTGAGTCACCTCTCCCAGTAGAGAGATAAGACATAGTTGGGGCAGGGTGTGTGGGTTGGGTATGCTGCATGCTATTACTCTATACAGATAATCCTGAATGAATTGTGAATAATGATGAGTGAGAAAGTTAGAGAGGGTCAAAGATAATACCCCCAAGACATGCTAACCTCTCCTGTTATTAGTAATGGTGAGAGGTTAGCATGTCTTGGGGGTATGATCTTTGACCCTCCCTAACTCTTTTCACTCATCATTATTCACGATTCATTCAGGATTATCCATAATCATGGTAGCATCCATATTAATGCAGAATTGTTTAGAAACATAGTCTATTCTTGTAGTCAATGCATGCTAGGAATATGGGACCAAATGCTAAACTCTTGACTACTTTATTTATAAGAATCTTTAAGGGTGTCAATCATTTTATGAGAAAAAAAGTATTACTTGTTAAACTAAATCTTTCTCTGAGCAATTAGTATGAAATAATATAATTTCCCAATGTTTTTGAGCATACAATATAGCTCAGTATTTGAATTATTTATTTTATACAGTCATTATTGCTCATCTTTATCAAGGGTGTCAATCATTTCGGACCCCACTGTAAGTGTCACAGATTATTTTACAATAAATGTATGTTTGACTGTCAATCATAACCCTTGCCACAGTGTGTAAATAAATAATCATTATGATGAGATTGTAAAGATGAATGAGACATACAGTGTGAAAATACACAGGACAAGTT
Source organism: Coregonus clupeaformis (assembly GCF_020615455.1). Classification (NCBI taxonomy): domain Eukaryota; kingdom Metazoa; phylum Chordata; class Actinopteri; order Salmoniformes; family Salmonidae; genus Coregonus; species Coregonus clupeaformis. Next base: position 41,883,834 of record NC_059201.1, on the reverse strand, counting down.
TATTAATTTACATGATATCTATAAATACAAAATACATACCCAGATTACAGACTTCAGCAGTTTATTACATCACATAAAGCTCAATTTGTAATTGTATACATTTTTACATTTTAGTCATTTAGCAGAAGCTCTTATCCAGAGCGACTTACAGTTAGTGAGTGCATACATTTTCATACTGGCCCCCTGTGGGAAACGAACCCACAACCCTGGTGTTGCAAGCGCCATGCTCTACCAACTGAACTACAGGGGACTGTAATGTAATGTTATCTACAGAAGTGAACAATAATTATTTTATTTGAAACCACACATTGTCACACTCTGGCTCCAAGGACTGTGTGTTAGAGCCAGGGTGTATTTCATTTGGTGGTGTTGGGTTGGGTGAGTTTCATTTGTTTGTGTTTTTGGTGATTGGTTAATGACTCCCAATCGGAGGTAACGAGTGTCAGCTGTCGGCTCGTTATCTCTGATTGGGAGCCATATATATTCTGTGTGTTTTCTCCTGTGTTTTGTGGGTTATTGTTCCATGTTCCATGTTTCTGTCAGTGTTACAGAGGACTTCACTATCGTCATTTGTTGTTTTTTCGTGGTTGCTTTATTAAATAAAGTCATCATGTTCACTCCACGCGCTGCGTATTGGTCCGCTTCTTCAGACGATCGTGACAGAAAAACCCACCATAAGAGAACCAAGCAGCGCGTCCAGGAACAAAGGGTCTGGACATGGAAGGAACTGGTGGAAGGTAAAGGGTCCTGGACTTGGGAGGAGATCCTAGATGGTATGGATCGCCGACCATGGAACGAGACGGTGGAGAGGCGACGGCGAGAGGAGCAACGGCATCAGCAGGGCCATCATCGTCGGAAGGACGAGAGGCAACCCCAAGAAATTTTTTGGGGGGGGCACATGGCTTGGGCGACGGAGCAGCAGGAGGCTGCCACTAGGCAGAGTCAGAGGGCTGCCAGGTTAAGGGGGCTGACGGAGGCAGAGAAGGGACGGATTCAGTGGGCTACCAGGTCAAGGGGGCTACTGGGTAAAGCAGGGAAGGAAGGTGTTGAGGCACGGCGTGAGGTACTGGGGTGTGTAACCAGTTCGGTCCGGCCCGTTCCTAGTCCCGAGGTGCAGCCAGTAGTGTGTGTTCCCCGTACGGTACGGCCTGTTCCGGTCCTCGCACTAAGTGTAAGGTGCGCGTCGCCAGCCCGGTTCGGCCTGTTCCGCCATACGCACCAAGTATGCGGTGCGCGTCGCCAGCTCAGCCCGGCCTGTTCCTACTCCACGCACCAGGGATACGGTGCGCTCGCCAGCCCAGCCCGGCCTGTTCCTACTCCACGCACCAGGGATACGGTGCGCTTCGCCAGCCCAGCCCGGCCTGTTCCTACTCCACGCACCAGGGATACGGTGCGCCGCCAGCCCGGCCCGGCCTGTTCCGGCCACTCGCACCAGGGGAAACGGTGCGCGTCGCCAGCCCCGCCCGGCCTGTTCCTGCTCTCCGCACTAGGCGTGAGGTGAGTCCCCCAGGGTCCAGCATGCCCTGTTCCGGCTCCCCGCACTAGGGCGTTATGGGAGTCCCCAGGGTCCAGCATGCCCTGTTCCGACTCCCCGCACTAGCCCTGAGATGCGTGTCCTCAGCCCGGTACCTCCTGTTCCGGCACCACGCATCAGGCCTACGGTGCGTCCCCAGGGTCCAGCATGCCCTGTTGCTTCTCCCCGCACTAGCCCTGAGATGCGTGTCCTCAGCCCGGTACCTCCTGTTCCGGCACCACGCACCAGGCCTACGATGCGCCTCAGACGGCCAGAGTCTGCCGTCTGCCCAACGGGGCCTGAACTGTCCGTCTGCCCAACGCCGTCTGAACTGCCCGTCTGCCCAACGCCGTCTGAGCCTTCCGCCAGACAGGATCAGCCAGAGCCTTCCGCCAGACAGGATCAGCCAGAGCCTTCTGCCAGACAGGATCAGCCAGAGCCTTCTGCCAGACAGGATCAGCCAGAGCCTTCTGCCAGACAGGATCAGCCAGAGCCTTCTGCCAGACAGGATCAGCCAGATCCGTCAGTCCGGCCATGAGCAGCCAGATCCATCAGCCAGCCATGAGCAGCCAGATCCGTCAGCCAGCCAGAGCAGCCAGATCCGTCAGCCAGCCATGAGCCAGCCAGCCAGGATCCGCCATTTAGTCAGGTGCTGCCCCTTAGCTCGGTGTTGCTCCTTATCCTGGTGCTGTCCCTTATCCTGGTGCTGTCCCTTAGCCTGGTACTGCCCCTTAGTCCGGTACTGCCCCTTAGTCCGGTACTGCCCCGTAGTCCGGTACTGCCCCTTAGTCCGATGCTGCCCCTTAGTCCGGTGTTGCCCCTTAGTCCAGGTGGGGTTAGTTGGAGGGTGGTCATTGGGAGGAGGCTACCGAAGCAGGTTGTGACTGCGGTGGGGTGGGGATCACGACCGGGGCCAGAGCCGCCACCGGGGACAGACGCCCACCCAGACCCTCCCTAGACTGTATGCTGGTGCGCCGGAGTGCGCACCTTTAGGGGGTACTGTCACACTCTGGCTCCAAGGACTGTGTGTTAGAGCCAGGGTGTATTTCATTTGGTGGTGTTGGGTTGGGTGAGTTTCATTTGTTTGTGTTTTTGGTGATTGGTTAATGACTCCCAATCGGAGGTAACGAGTGTCAGCTGTCGGCTCGTTATCTCTGATTGGGAGCCATATATATTCTGTGTGTTTTCTCCTGTGTTTTGTGGGTTATTGTTCCATGTTCCATGTTTCTGTCAGTGTTACAGAGGACTTCACTATCGTCATTTGTTGTTTTTTCGTGGTTGCTTTATTAAATAAAGTCATCATGTTCACTCCACGTGCTGCGTATTGGTCCGCTTCTTCAGACGATCGTGACACACATTTGCCATGGAAAGCCAGAGAATCCATGTTCCGCATTTACAGTTGAAGTCGGAAGTTTACATACACTTAAGTTGGAGTCATTAAAACTCGTTTTTCAAGCACTCCACAAATGTCTTGTTAACAAACTATAGTTTTGGCAAGTCGGTTAGGACATCTACTCTGTGCATGACACAAGTAATTTTTCCAACAATTGTATACAGACAGATTATTTCACTTATAATTCACTGTATCACAATTACAGTGGGTCAGAAGTTTACATACACTAAGTTGACTGTGCCTTTAAACAGCTTGGAAAATTCCAGAAAATGATGTCATGGCTTTAGAAACTTCTGATAGGCTAATTGACATCATTTGAGTCAATTGGAGGTGTACCTGTGGATGTATTTCAAGGCCTATCTTCAAACTCAGTGCCTCTTTGCTTGACATCATGGGAAAATCAAAATAAATCAGCCAAGACCTCAGAAAACAAATTGTAGACCTCCACAAGATGGTTCATCCTTGGGAACAATTTCCAAATGCCTGAAGGTACCACGTTCATCTGTACAAACAATAGTACACAAGTATAAACACCATGGGACCACGCAGCTCAGGAAGGAGACGCATTCTGTCTCCTAGAGATGAATGTACTTTGGTGCGAAAAGTGCAAATCAATCCCAGAACAACAGCAAAGGACCTTGTGAAGATGCTGGAGGAAACAGGTACAAAAGTATCTATATCCACAGTAAAACGAGTCCTATATCGACATAACCTGAAAGGCCGCTCAGCAAGGAAGAAGCCACTGCTCCAAAACCGCCATAAAAAAGCCAGACTACGGTTTGCAACTGCACATGGGGACAAAGATCGTACCTTTGGAAAAATGTCCTCTGGTCTGATGAAACAGAAATATAACTGTTTGGCCATAATGGCCATCGTTATATTTGGAAGAAAAAGGGGGTTGCTTGCAACCGTGAAGCACGGGGGTGGCAGCATCATACTGTGGGGGTGCTTTGCTCCAGGAGGGACTGGTGCACTTCACAAAATAGATGGCATCATGAGGAAGGAAAATTATGTGGATATATCGAAGCAACATCTCAAGACATTAGTCAGGAAGTTAAAGCTTGGTCGCAAATGGGTCTTCCAAACGGACAATGACCCCAAGCATACTTCCAAAGTTGTGGCAAAATGGCTTAAGGACAACAAAGTCAAGGTATTGGAGTGGCCATCACAAAGCCCTGACCTCAATCCTATAGAAAATGTGTGGGCAGAACTGAAAAAGTGTGTGCGGGCAAGGAGGCCTACAAACCTGACTCAGTTACACCAGCTCTGTCAGGAGGAATGGGCCAAAATTCACCCAACTTATTGTGGGAAGCTTGTGGAAGGCTACCCGAAACGTTTGACCCAAGTTAAACATTTAAAGGCAATGCTACCAAATACTAATTGAGTGTATGTAAACTTCTGACCCACTGGGAATGTGATGAAAGAAATAAAAGCTGAAATAAATCATTCTCTCTACTATTATTCTGACATTTCACATTCTTAAAATAAAGTGGTGATCCTAACTGACCTAAGACAAGGACTTTTTACAAGGATTAAATGTCAGAAATTGTGAAAAACTGAGTTTAAATGTATTTGGCTAAGGTGTATGTAAACTTCCGACTTCAACTGTAGAAGTATAGGTGCTGTCTTGTTATGCTGATAAGCAGTGCCTTGCCAGAAGAACTGAGCATCTCCATCTCCTCTCATTCTCCTCCCATATTGTGTCTTCCTCAGCTTCTCCCTCGATTTAGGCTTTAGCGGCTTTCCAATCCGATCAAATGGCTTCTTTAACACTTGTTTTCTTTCAAATATCCCTTTCATACCAAGGCGAAAAGCCACCAACTTTACCATCCTTTCAACTTTTTACCGCCTTTTCTTTATGTCTGAAAGGAATTGCTGTTAACAAAACATGTACTTTTATAGTGGTATTATGTTTAAAAGTCCCTCCAACGCCTCAGTGTAAAACCGGCTTTGGCAACCATTAAATCATGAACATTCTATTGTTGGCCGACATTAAACTTGTCCATTTCAATCCTATTTAGACTGTCTGCTGCTACTGTCAGCTGTCCAAGGTTACTATTAAAAAATCAGTTGGCGAGGACATTTGTTATCAAGCTATTAATGTGCAACTTTCTCAAATCGTCCTACAGATGTTTATCCAGGTCAGATTTATTTATTTATTTACATGATCAGATTCTAAGGTTTCTAAAGCACATACAAGCACCTACAAAATATCACTTTTTTGTTAAATAACAGCGGTTCCACACCTTCCTGTGACACTCAAGTTGTCTGGGAAAAATCATATTTCTATTATGTTATATTCCATTATATTCTTACTATAAAATATATGTGTGTTAACTCTGATCAGGGCAGGGGGATGTAAGTGTGTCTTATCTGTGTAGACCTTTCCTCCAGTCAAATGACCTAGTGGCCTCATGGGTGGAATGTTATTAATATTTGTAATTGCATAATTTATATATATATATACACCAAAGATCCGGTGTTTCTATGTCAAACAGTTTTATTATATTTCAGTCTTCTGTGATGTATATGAAGTGTAATATTGCCTACTTTCTTTTACAGGCAACATACCGTAAATCCTGTGTGAATTATGTATTTGGCTACAGGAAAATGACATAACACAATTCTTTCAGAATTCAATACCTTTTAAATGTGATAAAACATTTAATTGTCTGTGCAATCCTTACCCAATATCAGACAAACGTTGAGTAACAATGTACAATTGAAAAATATTATATTTTACATGAATGAAAAGCACTATATAAATCCGTAAATATGAATGTGCACAATTATATTAATCTATAGAATTCTCTGAATGTGACATTGATTTGTAATACGTAATATTTCATCATAAATAGAGCTGCATTATAATCTTTCACTTTTATTATCTGTGAACATGTATTAGCACACAATTGTGGATAGAAAGATGAGTTAATACAGCTGAAAAATAACAAGTTAAATTGTCCATTTGAGAGTACCGGTTTTTCACAACAAATACAAAATATACCACACATAAACCCCAGTAGTGATATCACAACATACAAATGTACAGACTGAACAGATTACATTATTGTTGATTTAACCCAAGCAATATTCAAGTCACTGACCAGGACACCGTGTTTGCATAACATGCCTACTGTAGCTGCAAGATTTGGAGTGATTTGGAGGGTTTTTGTTGTGCATCCGAAATGGCACCCTATAGTGCACTACTTATATGGAATAGGGTGCCATGGGCTCTGGTCAAAAGTAGTGCACTAGGGAACAGGGTGCCATTGGCCGGGTCGCTGTGGAATGTTGAATGTTTTCATCATGACGAGCGAGTCGAAATGTTTCGGTGTAGCTTCGCATCTTGCTGCTCTCTTCAGTTCAGCCCGTGTTGTTGTTGATGTCCATCCGGCTGACCAGCTCGGTGACCAGCATCTTCAGTGTTTGCGAGCGCAGCTTGCTGACCTCCAGAACAGCTTCGTGGTTAACAGACTCTGTGTCATCGTAGCTCTTCACCACCTTGTTGGTGATGAGAGAGAGGCCGAACACCCTCATGCCACAGTGGGTGGCTACCACCACCTCTGGTGCTGTGCTCATTCCTATGAGGAGAAGAGAAGGGAGATAAACACCTGCTGCTACTCATATCATATTATAATGCATTAGAATGGACACCTACATTTTTATGAACAGCCAATATTATTATGTACAAAGCACACCTCAGATGTCTGAGCAGATTTTGCCCCCAAATTATATCTTATCATGGCACCAATCACCAATCACTTTAATAGACAAGTCTGTCTAGAAGGCATTGCTGGCAAGAGAGCAAAACCCGATCAGGCTAGAATCTATCTGGGAGTGAACAAGCTCTAGTTCTCTCACCCACAGCGTCCACCCCCAGTCTGTGGAGGAGTCTGGCCTCTGCGATGCTCTCGAAATTGGGCCCTCCCACCATACAGTAAACCCCCTCCTGGACGAACTGAGAGACTCCCATGCTCTTACAGAGGTCAAAGGCTATCTTCCGCAGGTCCTTGTCATACACACCAGACATGGGAGGGAACCGGGGACCAAACCTGGTCAACACAAAACAACAATTTTCAAATTCAAGAATTGTGATGAATGTGAATGTGAATGTCCATCTATGAAGCTGAATAAAGAACACCAAGCAATGATGGGCTCTATTGCAGCATGTAGGCTACTGAACCACAGCACTAAAGGGTCACACAGCACCAAAGGCTCTTTGGAGTCGTTTCTGGTATTTTGGGGTTGTTTGTGGTCATTAGTAAGTAGGACCTATTGTAAAGTGAGAACCACTGACACTAGACTAGAGGATCTCACTCACTTGTCATCATTGGGTCCGTTGAGGGGATTGAGCCCGGCCAGACCAGGGAAGTTGATATGATCTTTGATGATCATGATGTCCCCAACCTGGTAGTTGTCTGCCAGCGAGCCTGCTGCATTGGTCACTATCAGGGTCTCCACCCCCAAGAGCTTAAATACCCGCACGGGAAAGGTAGTCTGTGTGAGAGTGAGAGAGAGACAGAGAGAGATTTCTGTACTGATATTTGCACATCATTATAACACTGTATAAAGCCATAATATGACATTTGAAATGTCTCTATTCCTTTGATACTTTTGTGAGTGTAATGTTTACAGTTTTTTTATTGTTTATTATCTATTTCACTTGCTTTGGCAATGTAAACATACACTACATGGCCAAACGTATGTGGACACGCCTTCAAATGAGTGGATTCAGCTATTTCAGCCACACCCATGCAATCTCCATAGTCAAACATTGGCAGTAGAATGGCCTGTACTGAAGGGCTCAGTGACTTTCCAATAAGTCAGTTCCTCAAATTTCTGCCCTGCTAGTGGAAATGTCTAGGAACAACAACGGCTCAGGCGCGAAGTGGTAGGCCACACAAGCTCACAGAATGTGACCGCCGTGTGCTGAAATGCAGAGCGCATAAAAATCGTATGTCCTCGGTTGCAACACTCATTACCGAACTGTCTCTGGAAGCAACGTCAGCACAAGAACTGTTCATCGGGAGCTTCATGAAATGGGTTTCCATGGCCGAGCAGCCGCACACAAGCCTAAGATCACCATGCACAATGCCAAGCGTCGGCTGGAGTGGTGTAAAGCTTGCCACCATTGGACTGTAGCAGTGAAAACGCATTCTCTGGAGTGATGAATCACACTTCACGATCTGGCAGTCCGACGGACAAATCTGGGTTTGGCGGATGCCAGGAGAACGCTACCTGCCCGAATGCATAGTGCTAACTGTAAAGTGTGGTGGAGGAGGAATAATGGTCTGGGGCTGTTTTTCATGGTTCGGGCTAGGCCCCTTAGTTTCAGTGAAGGGAAATCTTAATGCTACAGTGTACAATGACATTCTAGATGATTCTGTGCTTCCAACTTTGAGGAAGGCCCTTTCCTGTTTCAGAATGCCCCCATGCACAAAGCGAGGTCCATACAGAAATGGTTTGTCGAGATCGGTGTGGAAGAACTTGACTGGCCTGCACAGAGCCCTGACCTCAACCCCATCAAACACTTTAGGGATGAATTGGAATGCCGACTGCAAGCCAGGCTTAATCTCCCAACATCAGTGCCCGACCTCACTAATGCTCTTGTGGCTGAATGGAAGCAAGTCCCTGCAGCAATGTTCCAACATCTAGTGGAAAGCCTTCCCAGAAGAATGGAGGCTGTTATAGCAGCAAAGGGGGGACCAACTCCATATTAATGCCCATGATTTTGGAACGAGATGTTCGACGAGTAGGTGTCCATATACTGTAGTTTATGTTTCCCATGCCAATAAAGCCCATTGAATTGAAGAGAGAGAGAGAGAGAGAGAGAGAGAGAGAGAGAGAGAGAGAGAGAGAGAGAGAGAGAGAGAGAGAGAGAGAGAGAGAGAGAGAGAATAAGCCTAAAGTGGGACTACATATCCCCTTCAGTAACTGTCTGAGCTCAGAGCCGACTTCATAAAACCTGGAGTTGTGCAAGGAAGACAATAGAAGCATTGAATGGCGCCATGTGATGCAGGTCAACGTGATCACCCAAGGTCAGATGCTGTGACTCATTGGGTGCGTCTCAAATGGCACCTACTGTATTCCCAAATAGTGCACTACTTATAGTGCACTACCCAATGGCCCCTGGAGAAAAGTAGTGCACTATATAGGGAGCCATTTGGGGCACAGACATGGACTCTCCCATGCTAACATTTAGCTACAACAGTGCAGTAATATCTAACAATTCACAACAATACACACAAATCTGGTGAGGAAGTAAGTGAGTGAGTGGGTTGGTCGTTTGTGGTCAGCCAAACACTGCCTCCCAGTGAGGGATCAGCAGCCCCAGTCACATGGGCCTCATGCTGCAGATTACTCCCAAGCCAGAGCCCAATGGAGAAAGGAAGACAGACCAGCTACCATACCAGCTGCTGTTTCATAACCAGATTAGAGCTCCTCAAGTGCCAGACATGCCCTGTTCATTAGAAACCTTGACTCGTAGCCTTTCCTTCACTTTGGGTCATAAATTATGTTGAAATGCAACACAGCATGTCAAAATCATCTAAACAGTAAAGAAAATACTGAGCTATGGCTGTGGGAGAGTGTTGAGTCCCACTGTTTCTCATAGCCTTTAAAGGTCCTGATGAAGGCCTGGTGGGACGAAACGTCATGCTTTTAATAATAATAAAATTGTCTGCAAGAAAAAACAATTATAGCATTAGTTCTTTCTCTAGTATTTCTCTAGAATCGTGTCCTTTAATGGAATACATATGAGGAACCATTCCTCCTCCACCCTTCCTCTTCAATAAAGAACAACATTTGGTGTAATGCAAGGGTTAGGCTAGTGAGATCTGACTAATGCACTGATGAGAGGGGTGAGGCGGAGGGTTGAGGCTTGAATTGTGCATGGTTGAGTCATGACTAGGGGAGGGTGAGGGTTGAGAAGGAATGGTGAGGCTTGACTTGTGCATGGTTGAGTCATGACTAGGGGAGGGTGAGGGTTGAGAAGGAATGGTGAGGCTTGACTTGTGCATGGTTGAGACATGTTAACTATTTGGTGGAGAGCGGGTTGAGGAGGAATGAGGATGTACAGCTACAGTATTCAAACTTCAGACTTGAGACTGCATGATTTCCAAGAATACAAATGTTTGGTGAGCCATTCAAAGCTTGGTACCTGGGTCAAATGAGAACAGGATATTAGAATGCTGTGTTTCTTGGTAGTAATATTTGCTCCCTGTGAACAGTGACAGTTGTTATTTATTGTCTATTTATGCCAAGTGGGATGTGCATTAACACCTGTTTCTTAATACTGACCACTGTGATCTGGTACTGACCTTACAGAGTGAGTGTCCCTCATACATGTGGAAACGGCCCTGCATGCAAACACACGTCTTCCCTTTCAGCTCCCCAAACACCAGTCTCCCAGCATGTCCTTGCACTGTGAAGCCACACCCACACACACACACAAAGTCAGTTGTCACATAAACAACAGTCCAAAACCACACCTTTAACAATGCTGCTAAACTTGTTCCCTATATTTAAAGTGTAATGCTGGTTTATTTACATTAAAGATTCCAAGTTAGGATGGCCATTTGTCAGGATGGCTAAAGTGGTCAGCATAGCCATTTGTGGTGTGTTAGGTTGGTTGTGTTGATCGTTAATATTTTACTGTATATTACGATCTTATTGTAACAGGTTAAGAGAGTTGGGCCAGTAACCGAAAGGTTGCTGGTTTGAATCCCCGAGCCGGCAAGGTGGAAAATTCTGCCATTAACCCCCAACAACAACTGCTCCCCGTGCGCCAATGACGTCAATTAAGGCATCCCCGTGCACCTCTCTGATTAAGTGGGGTTGGGTTAAATGCGGAAGACACATTTCGGTTGAATGCATTCCCTTCCCAATCAGTTGAAGTCTGAAGTTTACATACACCTTAGCCAAATACATTTAAACTCAGTTTTTCACAATTCCTGACATTTAATCCTAGTAAAAATTCTGTCTTAGGTCAGTTAGGATCACCACTTCATTTTAAGAATGTGAAATGTCAGAATAATAGTAGAGAGAATGATTTATTTCAGCTTTTATTTCTTTCATCAAATTCCCAGTGGGTCAGAAGTTTACATACACTCAATTAGTATTTGGTAGCATTGCCTTTAAATTGTTTAACTTGGGTCAAATGTTTCAGGTAGCCTTCCACAAGCTTCCCACAATAAGTTGTGACTCCTGACAGAGCTGGTGTAACTGAGTCAGGTTTGTAGGCCTCCTTGCTCGCACACGCTTTTTCAGTTCTGCCCACACATTTTCTATAGGATTGAGGTCAGGGCTTTGTGATGGCCACTCCAATACCTTGACTTTGTTGTCCTTAAGCCATTTTGCCACAACATTGGAAGTATGCTTGGGGTCATTGTCCATTTGGAAGACCCATTTGTGACCAAGCTTTAACTTCCTGACTGATGTCTTGAGATGTTGCTTTAATATATCCACATAATTTTCCTTCCTCATGATGCCATCTATTTTGTGAAGTGCACCAGTCCCCCTGCAGCAAAGCACCCCCACAGCATGATGCTGCCACCTCCGTGCTTCATGGTTGGGATGGTGTTCTTCGGCTTGCAAGCAACCCCCTTTTTCCTCCAAACATAACGATGGTCATTATGGCCAAACAGTTCTATTTTTGTTTCAGAGGACATTTCTCCAAAAAGTACGATCTTTGTCCCCATGTGCAGTTGCAAACTGTAGTCTGGCTTTTTTAAGGCGGTTTTGGAGCAGTGGCTTCTTCCTTGCTGAGTGGCCTTTCAGGTTATGTTGATATAAGACTCGTTTTACTGTGGATATAGATACTTTATACCTGTTTCCTCCAGCATCTTCACAAGGTCCTTTGCTGTTGTTCTGGAATTGATTTGCACTTTTCGCACCAAAGTACATTCATCTCTAGGAGACAGAACGCGTCTCCTTCCTGAGTGGTATGACGGCTGGTCCCATGGTGTTTATACTTGCGTACTATTGTTTGTACAGATGAACGTGGTACCTTCAGACGTTTGGAAATTGCTCCCAAGGATGAACCAGACTTGTGGAGGTCTACAATTTGTTTTCTGAGGTCTTGGCTGATTTCTTTTGATTTTCCCATGATGTCAAGCAAAGAGGCACTGAGTTTGAAGGTAGGCCTTGAAATACATCCACAGGTACACCTCCAATTGACTCAAATGTTATCAATTAGCCTATCAGAAGCTTCTAAAGCCATGACATCATTGTCTGGAATTTTCCAAGCTGTTTAAAGGCACAGTCAACTTAGTGTATGTAAACTTCTGACCCACTGGAATTGTGATACAGTGAATTATAAGCAAAATAATCTGTCTGTAAACAATTGTTGGAAAAATTACTTGTGTCATGCACAAAGTAGTGGTCCTCTGTAGCTCAGCTGGTAGAGCACGGCGCTTGTAACGCCAAGGTAGTGGGTTCGATCCCCGGGACCACCCATACACAAAAAAAAATGTATGCACGCATGACTGTAAGTCGCTTTGGATAAAAGCGTCTGCTAAATGGCATATTATATTATTATTATTATTATTATTATTATTATTATTATTATTATTATTATTATTATGTCCTAACCGACTTGCCAAAACTATAGCTTGTTAACAAGAAGTTTGTGGAGTGGTTGAAAAAACTGTTTTAATGACTCCAACCTAAGTGTATGTAAACTTCCGACTTCAACTGTATGTTACACAAACTTCTGCCAATGGTACATGTCAATATTCCCGGCCCCCAACTCTCTCTCTCTCCTCTTGTTCTAGATCTCGTCATTTCTTTCTCTCTCCATCTCACCATCTCTCTCTATTTATCTTTCCCTTTCTCTCACCTGTGCTCTGTGGGAACCCAGGGATGTCGGAGTAGGGGAAGGAGTCCTGGCACTTGAGAGCGTCGGCCAGCATGCCCAGACCGGAGCCACAGATGATGGCCACTTTGGGCCGGTGCTGCGTCTGAGACAGGAGCCAGCTGGCTGTCTTCTGATAGTCATCATAACTGAGGGAGGAAGTGGAGAACATTGTGACTCACACTGTCTAGAGGGATTTTAAGACAAAAAGTATTGTATGTTGCATTGGGAATGTTCACATATTGGAATGTCTTGCAATCCAGACTACATGTGATTTTACTTAACATACATTAAGGGTGTATAACACAGGGTAAATTCGAACTGAAGTCATCCAATTCAGGAATTTTTTTGAAATTATGATTTTAAAAAAATAAAAGCTTTAAAAGAAATTGCTTCTCCTTTTCACTTTATTGAGAAGTCATTGTATATCATATACTCAGATACACTTATGGAATTATTTCAGTATGAGTGAGATGTCCTGTTGTCTGTCAGACCCTAAGGGTTGGCTTACAGAAGTTGTGCAATCCGACTCATTATTGCCATAACACTGCCGAAGAGGTATTCATTTGTCTAACCTAAGTGGTACAAAAACATCTGAGAGAATAAGGAACTCCATAACCACATAAGAGATACATTTACTTATAAGAGATAGATTTAATCCTGTAAAAAAAATATGAACACTAGAAAACACAATGAAAAAGTAAAGGGAAAAAGCAATGACTTACCAGATCTGATCTTTCATTTTGAAGGTAATGTGGTTGATATAGGTCTTGCCCAATGATATAGGTCTTAGAATACAGCCCAATGTTGATGCTGTGATATTTGTTAAGATGTGGGATCTGCCCCTAGATGATATAACAGAGTACTAGGTATAGACACTGCCGTGTGGACACAGTGTTGTGTGAATGAAGTCACAGTCTCTTTGGCTGCAGTTAAATAGACTCTGTGCCAGTTCCAGAGTAGTCACATGGTCCCTGATTGGTCAGAACCTTGCCATGGCCAATAGCATTAACAAATAGAATACTCTCTAGTAGAGAGGTGTGTCAGTGGTTTGTGTGCGTAAGGGACAAATTGTATTGAAATATTTTTGAAGGTATTGTTTGATAGTAACGTATCCCGCCCACCAGCTGGCTCTGTAGCAATTAGCCTGGGGACAAGGTTTATTAATAACAGATTCTAGGATGGTGTACACCATCATCATTTTTATTTTATTTTCTTATTTAACCTTTATTTAACCAGGTAAGCCAGTTGAGAACAAGTTCTAATTTACAACTGCGACCTGGCCAAGATAAAGCAAAGCAGTGCGATAAAAACAACAACACAGAGTTACATATGGGGTAAACAAAACATAAAGTCAAAAATACAACAGAAAATAAATATACAGTGTGTGCGAATGTAGTAAATTATGGAGGTAAGGCAATAAATAGGCCATAGTGCAACATAGTTACAATTTCGTATTAACACTGGAATGAGAGATGTGCAAAAGATGATGTGCAAATAGAGATACTGGGGTGCAAATTAGCAAAATAAATAACAATAAGGGGATGAGGTAGTTGGGTGGGCTAATTACAGATGGGCTGTGTACAGGTGCAGTGATCGGTAAGCTGCTCTGACAACTGATGCTTAAAGTTAGTGAGGGAGATAAGTCTCTCCAGCTTCAGAGATTTTTGCAGTTCGTTCCAGTCATTTGCAGCAGAGAACTGGAAGGAATGGCGGCCAAAGGAGGTGTTGGCTTTGGGGATGACCAGTGAGATATACTTGCTGGAACGCATACTACGGGTAGGTGTTGCTATGGTGACCAGTGAGCTAAGATAAGACAGGGATTTGCCTAGCAGTGATTTATAGATGACCTGGAGCCAGTGGGTTTGGCGACGAATATGTAGTGAGGGCCAGCCAACAAGAGCGTACAGGTCACAATGGTGGGTAGTATATGGGTCTTTGGTGACAAAACGGATGGCACTGTGATAGACTACATCCAATTTGCTGAGTAGAGTGTTGGAGGCTATTTTGTAAATGATATCGCTGAAGTCAAGGATCGGTAGGATAGTCAGTTTTACGAGGGCATGTTTGGCAGCATGAGTGAAGGAGGCTTTGTTGCAAAATAGGAAGCTGATTCTAGATCTAACTTTTGATTGGAGATGCTTAATGTGAGTCTGGAAGGAGAGTTTACAGTCTAACCAGACACCTAGGTATTTGTAGTTGTCCACATACTCTAGGTCAGACCCGCCGAGAGTAGTGATTCTAGTCGGGTGGGCGTGTGCAAGCAGCGTTCGGTTGAAGAGCATGCATTTAGTTTGACTAGTGTTTAAGAGCAGTTGGAGGCTACGGAAGGAGTGTTGTATGGCGTTGAAGCTCATTTGGAGGTTTGTTAACACAGTGTCCAATGAAGGGCCAGATGTATACAAAATGGTGTCATCCGCATAGAGGTGGATCTGAGCGTCACCAGCAGCAAGAGCAACATCATTGATATACACAGAGAATAGAGTCGGCCTGAGAATTGAACCCTGTGGCACCCCCATAGAGACTGCCAGAGGTCCAGACAACAGGCCCTCCGATTTGACACATTGAACTCTATCTGAGAAGTAGTTGGTGAACCAGGCGAGGCAGTCATTTGAGAAACCAAGGCTATTTAGTCTGCCAATAAGAATGCGGTGGTTGACAGAGTCGAAAGCCTTGGCCAGGTCGATGAAGACGGTTGCGCAGTACTGTCATTTATCGATCGCGGTTATAATATCGTTTAGGACCTTGAGCGTGGCTGAGGTGCACCCATGACCAGCTCGGAAACCAGATTGCATAGCGGAGAAGGTACGGTGGGATTCGAAATGGTCGGTGATCTGTTTGTTAACTTGGCTTTCAAAAACTTTAGAAAGGCAGGGCGGGATGGATATAGGTCTGTAACAGTTTGGATCTAGAGTGTCACCCCTTTGAAGAGGGGGATGACCACGGCAGCTTTCCAATCTCTGGGGATCTCAGACGTTACGAAAGAGAGGTTGAACAGGCTAGTAATAGGGGTTGTGACAATTTCGGCGGCTAATTTTAGAAAGAAAGGGTCCAGATTGTCTAGCCCAGCTGATTTGTAGGGGTCCAGATTTTTCAGCTCTTTCAGAACATCAGCTGTCTGAATTTGTGTAAAGGAGAAGCGGGGGCATGGGCAAGTTGCAGTGGAGGGTGCAGAGCTGGTGGCCGGGGTAGTAGTAGCCAGGTGGAAAGCATGGCCAGCCGTAGCAAAATGCTTGTTGAAATTCTCTATTATTGTAGATTTATCGGTGGTGACAGTGTTTCCTAGCCTCAGTGCAGTGGGCAGCTGGGAGGAAGTGCTCTTATTCTCCATGGACTTTACAGTGTCCCAAACTTTTTGGAGTTAGTGCTACAGGATGCAAATTTCTGTTTGAAAAAGCTAGCCTTTGCTTTCCTAACTGATTGTGTATATTGGTTCCTGACTTCCCTGAAAAGTTGCATATCGCGGGGGCTGTTCGATGCTAATGCAGTACGCCACAGGATGTTTTTGTGCTGGTCAAGGGCAGTCAAGTCTGAGGAGAACCAGGGGCTATATCTGTTCTTAGTTCTGAATTTTTTGAATGGGGCATGCTTATTTAAGATGGAGAGGAAAGCATTTTTAAAGAGCAACCAGGCATCCTCTACTGGCGGAATGAGGTCAATATCCATCCAGGATACCCAGGCCAGGTCAATTAGAAAGGCCTGCTCGCTAAAGTGTTTTAGGGAGCGTTTGACAGTGATGAGGGGTGGTCGTTTGACCGCGGACCCATTACGGACGCAGGCAATAAGGCAGTGATCGCTGAGATCCTGGTTGAAGACAGCGGAGGTGTATTTAGAGGGTACATTTGTCAGGATGATATCTATGAGGGTGCCCATGTTTACAGATTTTGGGTTGTACCTGGTAGGTTCCTTGATAATTTGTGTGAGATTGAGGGCATCTAGTTTAGATTGTAGGTTAGCCGGGGTGTTAAGCATATCCCAGTTTAGGTCACCAAGCAGTACGAACTCTGAGGATAGATGGGGGGCGATCAGTTCACATATGGTGTCCAGGGCACAGCTCGGGGCTGAGGGGGGTCTGTAGCAAGTGGCAACAGTGAGAGACTTATTTCTGGAAAGGTGGATTTTTAGAAGTAGAAGCTCAAACTGTTTGGGCACAGACCTGGATAGTATGATAGAGCTCTGCAGGCTATCTCTACAGTAGATTGCAACCCCACCCCCTTTGGCAGTTCTATCTAGACGGAAAATGTTGTAGTTGGGGATGGACATTTCTGAATTTTTGGCGGCCTTCCTAAGCCAGGATTCAGACACTGCTAGAACATTAAGGTTGGCGGAGTGTGCTAACGCAGTGAATAACTCAAACTTAGGGAGGAGGCTTCCGATGTTAACGTGCAAGAAACCAAGGCTTTTACGGTTACAGAAGTCAACAAATGATAACGCCTGAGGAGTAGGAGTGATACTGGGGGCTACAGGGCCTGGGTTAACCTCTACATCACCAGAGGAACAGAGGAGGAGTAGAATAAGGATACGACTAAAGGCTTTAAGAACTGGTCTTCTAGTGCGTTGGGTACAGAGAAAAAAAGGTGCAGATTTCCGGGCGTTGTAGAATAGATTCAGGGCATTATGTACAGACAAGGATATGGAAGGATATGAGTACAGTGGAGGTAAACCTAAGCGTTGGGTAACGATGAAAGAGATAGCATCACTGGAGGCACCGATTGAGCCGGTCTCCGCGTGTGTGGGGTGGGACAAAGGAGCTATCTGAGGCAGGTTGAGCAGGACTGGGGGCTCTACAGTGAAATTGTATAATAAGAACTAACCAAAACAGCAATAGGCAAGGCATATTGACATGGGAGAGAGGCATAAAGCAATCACAGGTGTTATTTGAGAGAGCTAAGACAACAACTGGTAATGGCGACGAAAGTTTGGACTGAGGCTAAACAGATAAACAGGACAGATAAACAGGATGGGGTACCGTGTAAAGGAACAGCCCAGCAGGCATCAGCTTCTTCTTAACCTCATTGAGGATTCCGCGCTGTGCTCTTGCGGTCATCTTTGCAGGATGGCCACTCCTAGGGAGAGTAGCAACAGTGCTGAACTTTCTCCATTTATAGACAATTTGTCTTACCGTGGACTGATGAACATCAAGGCTTTTAGAGATATTTTTGTAACCCTTTCCAGCTTTACCCAAGTCAACAATTCTTAATCTTAGGTCTTCTGAGATCTCTTTTGTTCGAGGCATGGTTCACATCAGGCAATGCTTCTTGTGAATAGCAAACTCAAATTTTGTGAGTGTTTTTTATAGGGCAGGGCAGCTCTAACCAACATCTCCAATCTAGTCTCATTGATTGGACTCCAGGTTAGCTGACTCCTGACTCCAATTAGCTTTTGGAGAAGTCATTAGCCTAGGGGTTCACATACTTTTTCCAACCTACACTGTGAATGTTTAAATTATGTATTCAATATAGACAAGAAAAATACAATAATTTGTATGTTATTAGTTTAAGCACACTGTCTTTGTCTATTATGACCAATTTATGCAGAAATCCTGGTAATTCCAAAGGGTTCACATACTTTTTCTTGCCACTGTATTTCCCAATATGGCAGTTTTAGGTCACTGGGGATTCTCCACAGGACTTTTATCATTAACCCCTGTGCCTTCTGTCTGTGGGACGGACCAATACAGAGGTGAGGAGGGGGGTGGTTGGCCCTTGCTCTAGTCCCAGATGACTGTCCTATGTTAAGCCTGAGCCTGTCTGCCTGGTCTTGACAGTGACAGTGTCTGTGCTTTACCTTGGCTGTCCTTGCCACTCCGCATCCAGCCACGTGGCCAGATGTACACGGCTGCTCCTCTTAGGGTCAGGTGGTTAAGACGCAGACAGACACAGACAGACAATAGCACAGAAAGACCCTCACACCCCCTACAGAGCCAAGACTTGTTTGTGGGCACAACAACATACTGTAAGTCAATAAGATGATAACATCATAACATGAGCTAAAAGGATACAAGAACAAATGTATAATTCATATGTATAAATGGTAGTTACACTATATATACAAACGTATGTGGATTTGGCTATTTTAGCCACACCTGTTGCTGACAGGTTAAATCGAGCACACAGCCATGCAATCTCCATAGACAACCATTGGCAGTAGAATGGCCTTAATGAAGAGCTCAGTGACTTTCAACGTGGCGCTGTCATAGGATGCCACCTTTCCAACAAGTCAGTTCCTCAAATTTCTGGCCTGCTAGAGCTTCTCCGGTCAACTGTAAGTGCTGTTATTGTGAAGTGGAAACGTCTAGGTGCCAACTGTAAAGTTTGTTGGAGGAGGAATAATGGCCTGGGGATGTTTTTCATGGTTCGGGCTACGCCCCTTAGTTCCAGTGAAGGCAAATCTTAATGCTACAGCATACAATGACATTCTAGACGATTCTGTGCTTCCAACTTTGTGGCAACAGTTTGGGAAAGGCCCTTTCCTGTTTCAACATGAGAATGTCCCCGTGCACAAAGCGAGGTCCATACAGAAATGGTTTGTCGAGATCGGTGTAGAAGAACTTGACTGGCCTGCACAGAGCCCTGATCTCAACGCCATCAAACACCTTTGGGATGAATTGGAACACCGACTGCGAGCCAGGCCTAATCGCCCAACATCAGTGCCCGACCTCACTAATGCTCTTGTGGCTGAACTGAAGCAAGTCCCCGCAGCAATGTTCCAACATCTAGTGGAAAGCCTTCCCAGAAGAGTGGGCTGTTATAGCAGCAAAGGGGGGGGACCAACTCCATATTAATGCCCATGATTTTGGAATGAGATGTTCGACGAGCAGGTGTCCACATACTTTTGATCATTTAGGGTACATGGATAGGCAAAGGGCTTCTGTCATGTAGAACTTTTGATCCCAGTGTAAATTGGAGCCGGACGTTGGCCCATCAGTACAGAATCCCCTTCGCTGCACCATGAGGGCTCCAATTGATGCTGCCGCCTGGTTGTCCAGGCCGGCCGGGTCCAGATGAATTCTGACAGACACAGTGAGGACGACCAGGCAGGTCAGCATGTGAGGCCCATTACTCCTCTACACGCTGGACTCCTCCCCAAATCTAAAGCATGGGACTGCAGCAATTGAATTTGAGCGCCTCACAAGATCCATAAAATTACCTTGTAGCCTTGTGTGAAATATCAGGTTCTAAACTGACATATGGAATTGATTTAAGATAGTCATACCATGGATCAATTAGCTATTTGATCTTGAATTTTAGGACCCGTTTAGGTCAACAACAAAAAAATACATATAAAAAAATGATTTGATAAAATATTGAATTTGGCCTTTACTACTATAGCCCATAGAAACACATTGAATAACACATTCATAAATGGCAAAAAATATATATATAGATATTGGGCAATAGCATTTATTTTCTGGGAGACGTTGCGGTCGTCTTCCAAAATTGCTGCTGATAAGCAAGCCCAAAACATTATTCTGTCCCTTGTTTTGGGCCCCGCATATCAGGAAATTGACTGAGGAGTCGTTCCTGTCAGTCATGTGCTGTTCACTCCTGCATCAAGGTTAATGCCAAGCTGCTCCTTCCTGGAAGTGTTCATTTATTTTATTCAACCTTTATTTTGTAAGATGGGTGACCACCGCTCCAGGGGCCACATCTGTGGTGGCCCCATATCATAATTAGAATCACCTTTATTCGCCAAATACATTTACACATACACAGGAATTGCCTTAGTGAGAAGGTGCTGCCAGCAATAGACAATACAGTATACAAACAGAATACAGACACAAGTCCACATAGACATCATATAGAATATACAATATCAGAACAGTAAACATAAACTCTGGAGTATAGGTGGAATACCGTGGGAATATACAATTTACAGAGGGGATATATCTATATAAGCAGAGCAAGGGATGCTGCCGTGGTGAATGTATACAGTGCATACAGTGTTGTGAGTGTACATAGTGCAAATGCAGTATAGTGCAGATTAGTATTTGAGGTCATTGATGACAAGGTGCAGTAATCGGCTCAATGCAAAGTCACTTAATCCCTATGAGCTTGATGGCCGGTTGATGAGGGCCACAGAATAGGGGAAGAAACTGTTCAGGTGATGGGCGGTGTTTGATGCCACTACATTTGCTCCGTTCCAGACATTATTATGAACCGTCCTCCCCTCAGCAGCCTCCCGTGCACCACACCATCTCTACAGTACACCATATCAGTTCCACCACTCACTGAGATAACTTTCCTTGAGAACTTTCCTGCTCTGAATCCAAACATTACAGGCTGGGAAAACGTTCTCATTATTCACACACTCGCATGCATGGACACACACATCCTCTCACTCACTCGCTCTCTCTCTCTCTCTCTCTCTCTCTCTCTCTCGCTCTCTCTCTCTTTCTCTCAGACTAAACAGTCCAGCGTAGTATGCACTGTGACCAGGAAGGAGGACATTGTTCTCAGCCAGGCACTAGGGTTCCTTGTCCTCACAGGAGATTATACACGGCCGTGTGTGTGTGTGTGTGTGTGTGTGTGTGTGTGTGTGTGTGTGTGTGTGTGTGTGTGTGTGTGAGTGTGAGTGTGTGAGCGGAAAGACACTCCACACGGGCTGGGTCAACCCTAACCAAGGTCATGTGAAGGAAAGGCTACGAGTCAAGGTTTCTAATGAACAGGGCATGTCTGGCACTTGAGGAGCTCTAATCTGGTTATGAAACAGCAGCTGGTATGGTAGCTGGTCTGTCTTCCTTTCTCCATTGGGCTCTGGCTTGTGAGTAATCTGCAGCATGAGGCCCATGTGACTGGGGCTGCTGATCCCTCACTGGGAGGCAGTGGTTGGCTGACCACAAACGACCAACCCACTCACTCACTTACTTCCTCACCAGATTTGTGTGTATTGTTCTGATTTGTTAGATACTACTGCACTGTTGGAGCTAGGAACACAAGCATTTCGCTACAACCGCAATAAATTAAATTAAATCAATGTTTATTTGTCACATGCGCCGAATACAACAGGTGTAGACCTTACCGTGAAATGCATACAAGCTCTTAACCAACAATGCAGTTCAATAAATAGTTCAGTTACCTTTGCGTTTAAGGTCAGTTGGAGGCTACGGAAGGAGTGTTGTATGGCATTGAAGCTTGTTTGGAGGTTTGTTAACACAGTGTCCAATGAAGGGCCAGATGTATACAAAATGGTGTCGTCTGCGTAGAGGTGGATCTGAGAGTCACCAGCAACAAGAGCGACATCATTGATATACACAGAGAATAGAGTCAGCCCGAGAATTGAACCCTGTGGCACCCTCATAGAGACTGCCAGAGGTCCAGACAACAGGCCCTCCGATTTGAACTCTATCTGAGAAGTAGTTGGTGAACCAGGCGAGGCGTCTGCCAATAAGAATGCGGTGATTGACAGAGTTGAAAGCCTTGGCCAGGTCGATGAAGACGGCTGCACAGTACTGTCTTTTATCGATCACGGTTATAATATCGTTTAGGACCTTGAGCGTGGCTGAGGTGCACCCATGACAAGCTCGGAAACCGGATTGCATAGCGGAGAAGGTACAGTGGGATTCGAAATGGTCGGTGATCTGTTTGTTAACTTGGCTTTCAAATACTTTCGAAAGGCAGGGCAGGATGGATATAGGTCTGTAACAGTTTGGATCTAGAGTGTCATCCCCTTTGAAGAGGGGGATGACCGCGGCAGCTTTCCAATCTCTGGGGATCTCAGATGATACGAAAGAGAGGTTGAACAGGCTAGTAACAGGGTTGCTACAATTTCGGCTGCTAATTTTAGAAAGAAATGGTCCAGATTGTCTAGCCCAGCTGATTTGTAGGGGTCCAGATTTTCCAGCTCTCTCAGAACATCAGCTATCTGAATTTGGGTGAAGGAGAGCTGGGGGAGGGGGGGCATGGGCAAGTTGCAGCGGATGGTGCAGAGCTGGTGGCAGGGTTAGGGGTAGCCAGGTGGAAAGCATGGCCAGCCATAGCAAAATGCTTATTGAAATTCTCGATTATCGTAGATTTATCGGTGGTGACAGTGTTTCCTAGCCTCAGTGCAGTGGGCAGCTGGGAGGAAGTGCTCTTATTCTCCATGGACTTTACAGTGTCCCAAAACTTTTTGGAGTTAGTGCTACAGGATGCACATTTCTGTTTGAAAAAGCTAGCCTTGCTTTCCTAACTGATTGTGTATATTTGTTCCTGACTTCCCTGAAAAGTTGCATATCGCGGGGGCTGTTCGATGCTAATGCAGTACGCCACAGGATGTTTTTGTGCTGGTCAAGGGGAGTCAAGTTAGGGGTGAACCAGGGGCTACATCTGTTCTTAGTTCTGATTTTTTTGAATGGGGCATGCTTATTTAAGATGGAGAGGAAAGCACTTTTAAAGAACAACCAGGCATCCTCTACTGACGGAATGAGGTCAATATCCATCCAGGATACCCGAGCCAGGTCAATTAGAAAGGCCTGCTCGCTGAAGTGTTTTAGGGAGCGTTTGACAGTGATGAGGGTTGGTCGTTTGACCGCGGACCCATTACGGACACAGGGAATGAGGCAGTGATCGCTGAGATCCTGGTTGAAGACAGCGGAGGTGTATTTAGAGGGTAAATTAGTCAGGATGATATCTATGAGGGTGCCCATGTTTACGGATTTAGGGTTGTACCTGGTAGGTTCCTTGATAATTTGTGTGAGATTGAGGGCATCTAGTTTACATTGTAGGACGGCCGGGGTGTTAAGCATATCCCAGTTTAGGTCACCAAGCAGTACGAACTCTGAGGATAGATGGGGGGCAATCAATTCACATATGGTGTCCAGGGCACAGCTGGGGCTGAGGGTCTGTAGCAAGCGGCAACAGTGAGAGACTTATTTCTGGAAAGGTGGATTTTTAGAAGTAGAAGCTCAAACTGTTTGGGCACAGACCTGGATAGTATGATAGAGCTCTGCAGGCTATCTCTACAGTAGATTGCAACTCCGCCCCCTTTGGCATTTCTATCTAGACGGAAAATGTTGTAGTTGGGGATGGACATTTCTGAGTTTTTGGTGGCCTTTTTAAGCCAGGATTCAGACACTGCTAGAACATCAGGGTTGGCAGAGTGTGCTAACGCAGTGAATAACTCAAACTTAGGGAGGAGGCTTCTGATGTTAACATCCAAGAAACCAAGGCCTTTACGGTTACAGAAGTCAACAAATGATAGCGCCTGGGGAGTAGGAGTGATACTGGGGGCTACAGGGCCTGGGTTAACCTCTACATCACCAGAGGAACAGAGGAGGAGTAGAATAAGGATATGGCTAAAGGCTTTAAGAACTGGTCTTCTAGTGCGTTGGGTACAGAGAATAAAAGGGGCAGATTTCCGGGCATTGTAGAATAGATTCAGGGCATTATGTACAGACAAGGATATGGAAGGATATGAGTACAGTGGAGGTAAACCTAAGCATTGGGTAATGATGAAAGAGATAGCATCACTGGAAGCACCGATTGAGCCGGTCTCCGTGTGTGGGGGGTGGGACAAAGGAGCTATCTGAGGCAGGTTGAGCAGGACTGGGGGCTCTACAGTGAAATTGTATAATAAGAACTAACCGAAACAGCAATAGGGAAGGCATATTGACATGGGAGAGAGGCATAAAGCAATCACAGGTGTTATTTGAGAGAGCTAAGACAACAACTGGTAATGGCGACGAAAGTTTGGGCTGAGGCTAAACAGATAAACAGGACAGATAAACAGGATGGGGTACCGTGTAAAGGAACAGCCCAGCAGGCATCAGCTGTGTAGCTGAGTGATCATAAGGTCCAGTGAACAGCAATAGGTGAGTCCGGGAGCAGTTCGATGGCTGCTTCGGCACAGTCGAGCAGGAGGCACGGCTGTTGATTGCGTGTGCTAGCGGGCCGGGGCTAGCAGATGGATCTTCGTGGTCGTCGCAACGGGAAGCCTGTTGAAACCACATCAGGCGATTACGTCGGCAGACCAGTCGTGATGGATCGGCGGGGCTCCGTGTCGACACTAAGAGGTCCCGTCCGGGTGACGGAGAGGTAGATAGCCGGGAGATGGGCCTGGCTCGAGGCTAGCTCAAGGCTAACTGGTGCTAGCTTCGGGACAGTGGTGATTAGCCAACAACAACATCCATTCGGTTGCAGCTAGCTAGCTATCTCCTCACAATAACAACTCACCCACAAGGACAAGGGGGCAGAGGGAACACTTATACACGTACTAATGAGGGGATATGAACCAGTTGTGTGTAATAGACAAAACAAAACAAATGGAATGATGTGATTTGGAGCGGCAGTGGCTAGAAGGCCAGTGACGACGAACGCCGAAGCCTGCCCGAACAAGGAGAGGAGATAGCTTCGGAGGAAGTCGTGTCACACGTGCATAGATAGCACATGCATCAGATAGGGCTCTACCTGTGCAGAGCACATGCCCCTTTGCCCTGCCAGTCTCCAAAGTGGCCTTTTGGGTGGTGGTATAATTTCCCCCAAAATGCTTTTTTTGTATAATTGATTTGTTGTTTTTGTTCTAAACCCACTGCCTGCACGTCGTTGTTAATTTCTTATGCTTCAGAACCAAAAAGTTGCAAGTCTTGATTGTTGACCAACAGCATTGTCAAGCAAAGGCGGGCGGGCATATCCAGATTAGTGACCAAAAATAACTTGTTTCATTTCCGCCAGTTTTGCCTGGCAAAAACAGAATAGGCCTGCATTTATCATCCATATCAAATACAGTTTAGCAATCTACTACTGACATTTACATTTACATTTTAGTCATTTAGCAGACGCTCTTATCCAGAGCGACTTACAGGAGCAATTAGGGTTAAGTGTCTTGCTTAAGGGCACATCGACAGATTTTTCACCTAGTCGGCTCGGGGATTAGAACCAGCGACCTTTCGGTTACTGGCACAACGCTCTTACCCACTAAGCTACTGACTCATCTTTGCCAGAACAATAGGCTACCTGGCGATTTGATAGTGTGAGAGAAAAATGTACATGTAACATGTTTACCTGCTTTGTTTAATATGAATAGTTAACAATTATATACTGTTCTATTAATGCTGTGTTTTTGTAAATGGATGGTTTCTACTCCAACTCCCTGCAGCTAGTCTAGGCGTGTGGTCAAGGACATGGGTTTTACTCGAGATAGGGGTATCTGGAGCTGACAATTGTTTTAGGGATGGCTAGGTGATAAAACCTACAGCCACATTCCATTTAATGATTAATGGCGTGTGCGAGGGAGATGTCTCCGGTCTGACTAAGCCTGCATTTTCATAGACTGAATTGGTGTCTGTGTGTGTAAGGTACCAGGGACGAGATCAAATCAAATCAAATGTTATTTGCCACATGCGCCGAATACAACAGGTGTAGACCTTACAGTGAAATGCTTACTTACAAGCCCTTATCCAACAATGCAGTTAAAACATTTAATAAAAAGTGTTAAGTGAAAAATAGATAAGTAAAAAAAAAAAAAAATAGCTAATAATTAAAGTACAGCAGTAAAATAAAATAACAGTAGGGAGGCTATATACAGGGGGTACCGGTACAGAGTCAATGTGCGGGGGCACCGGTTAGTCGAGGTAATTGAGGTAATATGTACATGTGGGTAGAATTAAATTGACTATGCATACGTAATAAACAGAGTAGCAGCAGCGTAAAAGAGGGGGTTGGGGTGGGGTGGGATGGTGGGGCAATGCAAATAGTCTGGGTAGCCATGATTAGCTGTTCAGGAGTCTTATGGCTTGGGGAGTGAAGCTGTTAAGAAGCCTTTTGGACCTAAACTTGGCCCTCCGGTACCGCTTGCCGTGCGATAGCAGAGAGTGGCTGGAGTCTTTGAAAATTTCTAGGGCCTTCCTCTGACACCGCCTGGTATAGAGGTCCTGGATGGCAGGAAGTTTGGCCCCAGTGATGTACTGGGCCATACGCACTACCCTCTGTAGTGCCTTGCGGTCGGAGGCCGAGCAGTTGCCATGCCAGGCGGTGATGCAACCAGTCAGGATGCGCTCGATGGTGCAGCTGTTGAGCTTTCTGATAATCTGAGGACCCATGCCAAATCTTTTCAGTCTCCTGAGGGGGAATAGGCTTTGTCATGTCCTCTTTACGAATGTCTTGGTGTTTGGACCATGATAGTTTGTTGGTGATGTGGAAACCAAGGAACTACAGCCACGTCGATGAGAGGGGCGTGCTCAGTCCTCTTTTTTTTCCTGTAGTCCACAATTATCTCCTTTGTCTTAATCACATTGAGGGAGAGGTTGTTATCCTGGCACCACACGGCCACGTCTCTGACCTCCCCCTATAGGCTGTCTCATCGTTGTCGGTGATCAGGCCTACCACTGTTGTGTCATCGGCAAACCTATGATGGTGTTGGAGTCGTGCCTGGCCATGCAGTCATGGGTGAACAGGGAGTACAGGAGGGGACTGAGCACGCACCCCTGAGGGGCCCCTGTGTTGAGGATCAGCGTGGCAGATGTGTTGTTACCTACCCTTACCACCTGGTGGCGGCCCGTCAGGAAGTCCAGGATCCAGTTGCAGAGGGAGGTGTTTAGTCCCAGGGTCCTTAGCTTAGTGATAAGCTTTGAGGGCACTATGGTGTTGAATGCTGAGCTGTAGTCACGTAGGTGTTCCTACTCACGTAGATGTTCCTCTTGTCCAGGTGGTCTGCTTGAAACATGTTGGTATTACAGACTCAGTCAGGGACATGGTGAAAATGTCAGTGAAGACACTTGCCAGTTGGTCAGCACATGCTCGGAGTACACGTCCTGGTAAACCGTCTGACCCTTTGGTCTTGTGAATGTTGACCTGCTTAAAAGTCTTACATCAGCTACTGTGATGAGGTGGTGTTGAAGGAGTCAGGCGCAGGAGAGTAAATCACAGAATAACAGGCTTTAATCCGCAAAATAAAGGTTTACGCAGAAATGCGTCAAACACACTCCAGGGCACAAAACAGGCGCACTGGAAAATACAAGACACACGGGAAATACTCCCGTCGATACAAAATACACGAGCTCCACCGAGCTTCACTAACCTCCACAATAAACAATCACCCACACAGACAAGGAAGCAGAGGGAACACTTATACAATGACTAATGAGGGATATGGACCAGGTGTGTGTGATTGAAGACAAGACAAATGGAGTGATGATAAATGGATCGGCAGTAACTAGTAAGCCGGTGACGCCGAACGCCGAAACCTGCCCAAACCTGCACAGCTGGAGCCCCTTGACGTGCGGCTCCAGCTGCGCGCCGACCCCGGCCTCGGGGACGGCCAGGAGGACGCGGAGCAGGGCGAGCCTGATGGCGACGGTGGAAATCCCGTAACATGGAGGGATCGAGGATATCCCTCACTGGGACCCAGCACCGTTCCTCCGGACCGTACCCATCCCACTCCACGAGGTACTGAAGGCCCCCCACCCGACGCCTCGAATCCAGGATGGAACGGACAGAGTACGCCGGGGCCCCCTCGATGTCCATAGGAGGAGGAGGGACCTCCTACACCTCAGACTCATGGAGCGGACCAGCTACCACCGGCCTGAGGAGAGACACATGAAACTAGGGGTTAATACGGTAATCAGGGGGAAGTATTAACCTATAAGTGACCTTGTTGACTCCTCAGGACTTTGAACGGCCCCACAAACCGCGGACTCAGCTTCTGGCAGGGCAGGCGGAGGGGCAGATTCCGGGTCGAGAGCCAGACCCGATCCCCCGGTACAAAGACGGGGGCCTCACTGCGGTGGCGGTCAGCGTTGGCCTTCTGATGACGCACAGTGCGTTGGAGGGGAACGTGGGCAGCATCCCACATCTCCTCCGCGTACCAAAACCAGTCATCCACCGCAGGAGCCTCGGTCTGGCTCTGGTGCCACGTGCCAGAACCGGTTGGTAACCTAGAACACACTGGAAAGGCGTTAGGTTAGTGGATGAGTGGCGGAGAGAGTTCTGGGCATATTCTGCCCATGGCAAGAACCCCGACCACTCCCCCAGATGGTCCTGGCAGTAGGACCGCAGGAACCTACCTACGTCCTGATTTACCCATTCCACCTGCCCATTACTCTCGGGGTGGAACCCAGAGGTCAGGCAGCACACTGTACGGCCGATACCTGGGTGACCAGAGGAGGGTGACGTGTGTGCCCAGTAGATCAGACGATCACGGATAAGAGCAGGCACGTACTGTAGCCCATCTGGACACTGAGGTGGAGAGGGATCCGTGCGTAATGCCTGCTCTATATTCGCGTCCATCGCCCATACTACCGGCGCCACAATGCAGGAGGCCGGCAGTATGAGGGTGTTGTTGCTGGGCCTCTCCTCTGTGTCATACAGCCGGGACAGTGCGTCTGCCTTCACGTTCTTCGTACCCGGGATGTATGATAGAGTGAAATCAAACCAGGTGAAGAATAGGGCCCACCTAACCTGGCGAGGATTCAGCCTCCTCACTGCCCGGATGTACTCCAGGTTACGGTGGTCCGTTAAGACGAGGATTCGCCCCCTCGAGCCAATGCCTCCACACAGTCAAGGCTCGGACAACAGCCAACAGCTCCCGATCACCAACGCAGTAGTTCTGTTCCGCCGGGCTGAGCTTCTTCGAGAAGAACACACAGGGGCGGAGCTTGGCTGGCGTACCCGAGCATTGAGACAGGACAGCTTTTATCCCAACCTCGGAAGCATCCACCTCCACTACGAACGGTAGTGATGAATTGGGGTGGGCCAGTACTGGGGCTGAGGTGAACAGACCCTGCAGTTTGCTGAAGGCCAGGTCAGCCTCAGCAGACCAGCGGCGCCGGGACGGCCCACCCTTCAAAAGGGAGGTAATGGTAGTTGGCAAAGCCAAGGAAGCGCTGCACCTCCTTAACCGTGGTTGGAGTCAGCCAATTCCGCACGGCTGAAATGCGATCTCCCTCCATCTCCACACCTGAGGTGGAAATGCGGTATCCAAGGAAGGAGATGGACTGCTGGAAAAACATACACTTCTCAGCCTTAGCATAAAGGTCATTTTCCAACAGTCGGGCCAGCACCTTGCAAACCAGGGACACATGCTCGGCGCGCGTAGCGTAATACACCAGGATGTCATCGATGTAGACCACTACACCGCGACCAAGCATGTCCCGAAACACCTCGTTCACAAAGGACTGGAAAACTAAGGGAGCATTCCACAAACCATAGGGCATCACCAGGTATTCATAATGCCCCGTGGTTGTGCTGAATGATGTCTTCCACTCATCTCCTTCTCGGATACGTACCAGGTTGTACGCACTCCTGAGATCTAATTTGGTGAAGAAGCGCGCCCCATGCATTGATTCAATCACTGAAGGAATGAGGGGGAGAGGATAACTAAATATTATCGTCTCCCTGTTCAGTAGTCGATAATCAATGCACGGGCGCAGACCTCCATCCTTCTTCTTCACAAAGAAGAAACTCGACAGCTATATGGACACTCAATCATTACGCTATTTTTTATTGGTAAATTTACAAACATACAGTGGGAGAAAAAAGTATTTAGTCAGCCACCGATTGTGCAAGTTCTCCCACTTAAAAAGATGAGAGAGGCCTGTAATTTTCATCATAGGTACACGTCAACAATGACAGACAAATTGAGAAAAACAAATCCAGAAAATCACATTGTAGGAATTTTTATGAATTTATTTGCAAATTATGGTGGAAAATAAGTATTTGGTCACCTACAAACAAGCAAGATTTCTGGCTCTCACAGACCTGTAACTTCTTCTTTAAGAGGCTCCTCTGTCCTCCACTCGTTACCTGTATTAATGGCACCTGTTTGAACTTGTTATCAGTATAAAAGACACATGTCCACAACCTCAAACAGTCACACTCCAAACTCCACTATGGCCAAGACCAAAGAGCTGTCAAAGGACACCAGAAACAACATTGTAGACCTGCACCAGGCTGGGAAGACTGAATCTGCAATAGGTAAGCAGCTTGGTTTGAAGAAATCAACTGTGGGAGCAATTATTAGGAAATGGAAGACATACAAGACCACTGATAATCTCCCTCGATCTGGGGCTCCACGCAAGATTCTCACCCCGTGGGGTCAAAATGATCACAAGAACGTTGAGCAAAAATCCCAGAACCACACGGGGGACCTAGTGAATGACCTGCAGAGAGCTGGGACCAAAGTTACAAAGCCTACCATCAGTAACACACTACGCGCCAGGGACTCAAATCCTGCAGTGCAGACGTGTCCCCCTGCTTAAGCCAGTACATGTCCAGGCCCGTCTGAAGTTTGCTAGAGTGCATTTGGATGATCCAGAAGAGGATTGGGAGAATGTCATATGGTCAGATGAAACCAACATAGAACTTTTTGGTAAAAACTCAACTCGTCGTGTTTGGAGGACAAAGAATGCTGAGTTGCATCCAAAGAACACCATACCTACTGTGAAGCATGGGGGTGGAAACATCATGCTTTGGGGCTGTTTTTCTGCAAAGGGACCAGGGACGACTGATCCGTGTAAAGGAAAGAATGAATGGGGCCATGTATCGTGAGATTTTGAGTGAAAACCTCCTTCCATCAGCAAGGGCATTGAAGATGAAACGTGGCTGGGTCTTTCAGCATGACAATGATCCCAAACACACCGCCCGGGCAACGAAGGAGTGGCTTCGTAAGAAGCATTTTCAAGGTCCTGGAGTGGCCTAGCCAGTCTCAGATCTCAACCCCATAGAAAATCTTTGGAGGGAGTTGAAAGTCCGTGTTGCCCAGCGACAGCCCCAAAACATCACTGCTCTAGAGGAGATCTGCATGGAGGAATGGGCCAAAATACCAGCAACAGTGTGTGAAAACCTTGTGAAGACTTACAGAAAACGTTTGACCTGTGTCATTGCCAACAAAGGGTATATAACAAAGTATTGAGAAACTTTTGTTATTGACCAAATAATTATTTTCCACCATAATTTGCAAATAAATTCATTAAAAATCCTACAATGTGATTTTCTGGATTTTTTTTTCCTCATTTTGTCTGTCATAGTTGGCGTGTACCTATGATGACAATTACAGGCCTCTCTCATCTTTTTAAGTGGGAGAACTTGCACAATTGGTGGCTGACTAAATACTTTTTTCCCCACTATATATAATGATAAATAGACTTGAAACTTGTGTCTCATTATGGTGTATGGTGAAATAAGTGTAGCCAGTTATAATTGTAATGGCTTATCTGATAATAACAAAAGAAGAACAATATTTACATGGCTCAAAGAGAAGGAATATAATATCTATTGTTTACAGGAAACTCATTCAACAATTCAAGATGAAGTAGCGTGGAAAAAAGAATGGGGGGAATATACTTCTCCCATGGGCAAAGAAATTCAAAAGGGGCGATGATATTAATTAATAGTAATTTCGATCCGAATGTGCAAATTGTACAAATAGATACACAAGGTAGATGGATTATTTTAAATATGTTATTGGACCATAAACAGATATGGCTCATTAACCTTTACGGACCAAATAATGATGATCCACAATTATTTGACAATATATATAATAAATTATCAAGCCTGCAAGCAACTCAAGACAATATTATTATGGTGGGGGATTATAATACTGTTTTAAATAGCTCAATGGACCGTAAAGTAAATCACTCCACAAACAATCACCCACATGCTCTTAAGGAAATTGTGAATGTCATGGATACATTAGAACTAGTAGATATATGGAGGCTTAAATATACTGATCAAGTGAGATATACATGGCGGAGACTGAATCAAGCTAGTCGTCTTGACTTCTTTCTTATCTCATTCTCGTTGGCACCAAAAGTAAAAAAAAGTGTTGATAGGGGACAGAATGCGGTCGGACCATCATATAATAGGCATATACATTACTCTTACTGAATTTCCACGTGGGCGAGGATATTGGAAATTTAATCAAAGCCTATTGGATGATAATTTATTTATAATTAGAACAAAGGAATTTATAACTGACTTTTTCCAACATAACATAGGTAGAGCGAATCCCCTTATTGTATGGGACACCTTTAAATGTGCCTTTAGAGGCCATGCAATTCAGTACTCATCTCGAAAACAAAAGCAATTTAGGTCAAAAGAGTTTATACTAAGAAAGGAAATAGAAAGTCTAACAGAACAGATAGATGGCAATAAAAACTGTAACATAGAGGCTCAGAATAAATTAGAGGAAAAACAAAAAGAAATGGAGAAACTTATTCAAGAAAGATCAAGTGTAATATATTATAAAAATAAAGCAAACTGGATGGAATATGGGGAAAAATGCACAAAATTCTTTTTTAATCTTCAACATAGGAATGCTACCAAAAAGAACTTAATGAAACTGGTTACAATTGACGGAGTCACCCATAATTCACCAAATGATATTTTGAAGGAAGAAACAAAGTACTTTAAGCATATGTTTTCTTTTCAGTCGCCTCCATCTCCTCTAACTGAAGCTAATTGTAGATATTTTTTTTCTATTGATAATGTCAAATTAACAGCCACACAGAAAGACTCATGTGAAGGTGAAATTACAGAGGAGGAACTTCTGGATGCAATTAAAGACTTTAAGTCTGGGAAAACTCCAGGGTTGGATGGCATACCAGTCGAGGTATACCAAACCTTTTTTGATATACTAAGAGGACCGTTATTAGCATGTTTTAACCACTCCTATTTAAATGGTAGATTATCTGACACTCAAGAAGAAGGTGTGATCTCATTATTACTGAAACAGGATACAAGTGGAAAATATAAAGATCCAGTCCATTTACAAAATTGGAGGCCCCTTACACTTCAGTGTTGTGATGAAAAAATCCTAGCAAAATGTATAGCGCATAGAATTAAAAAGGTATTGTCGGATATTATTCATTCTAATCAGACAGGTTTTTTACATGGAAGATACATTGGAGATAATATAAGGCAAGTATTGGAAACAATAGAACACTATGGAAAATATGGAAACCAGGCCTGCTATTCATAGCAGACTTCGAAAAAGGCATTTGATAAAGTTCGACTGGGGTTTATATATAAATGCCTGGAGCATTTCAATTTTGGAGAATCTCTTATAAAATGGGTCAAAATCATGTATAGTAACCCTAGGTGTAAAATAGTAAATAATGGCTATTTCTCAGAAAGTTTTAAACTGTCAAGAGGAGTGAAACAAGGTTGTCCACTATCGGCATATCTATTTATTGTGGCCATCGAGATGTTAGCTATTAAAATCAGATCCAATAATAATATCAGAGGATTAGAAATACAGGGCTTAAAAACAAAGGTGTCATTGTACGCTGATGATTCATGTTTTCTTTTAAATCCACAACTAGAATCCCTCCACAGCCTTATAGAGGATCTAGATACATTTTCTAATCTCTCTGGATTACAACCAAATTATGACAAATTTACTATATTACGTATTGGATCACTAAAAAATTAAAATGTTACATTACCATGTAGTTTACCAATAAAATGGTCTGATGGTGATGTGGATATACTCGGAATACATATCCCAAAGGAAATAAATGATCTCACTTCAATAAATTTTAATAGAAAGTTAGCAAAAATAGATAAGATCTTACTACCATGGAAAGGAAAATACCTGTCAATTTGTGGAAAAATCACCCTGATTAACTCTTTAGTAGTATCCCAGTTTACCTATTTGCTTATGGTCTTGGCTACGCCTAGCGAACAGTTTTTTAAATTATATGAGAAAAAAATATTCAATTTTATTTGGAACGGCAAGCCAGACTAAATTAAAAGAGCATATTTATATAATGAATATGAATTCGGAGGACAGAAATTATTAAATATTAAAGCATTAGACCTATCACTAAAAGCTTCAGTCATACAAAAGTTATACTTAAATCCGAACTGGTTCTCAAGCAAATTAGTAAGATTGTCTCACCCAATGTTCAAGAAAGGCCTTTTTCCCTTTATTCAGATTACAACCACTCACTTTCAGTTATTTGAAAAGGAAATAATCTCCCAAATGTCACTATTTCTAAAACAAGCCATAGAAAGTTGGTTGCAATTTCAATTTAATCCTCCAGAAACAACAGAACAAATAATGCAACAAATATTGTGGTTAAATTCAAATATACTAATTGACAAAAAACCTTTCTTTTTTGACAGAATGTTTAAAAAAGGTTTAATCTTCGTAAATGATATCATCGGTAGGACTGGTGGAGTTATGTCGCACATGCAGCTGACAAAAACATATGGAAATGTCTGCTCTACCCAAAATTACAACCAAATAATTGCAGCCTTACCACAAAAGTGGAAGAGGAAAGTGGAAGGGGGAGAAAGTAAGGAACTTGTCTGTCGGCCTTGCATTAAAGAACATAATTGGTTAAGGAAAACTGTGATAAATAAAAAAGTATATCCGTTTCACTTAAGGACCAAAGGATTGACAGCTGTCCCATATAGATTGCAAAATAGTTGGGAAGAGATCTTTGACGTCCGATCCCATGGCATAGTGTTTATGAACTGACACGCGAAACGACACCGGATTCAAAAAATTAGAATCTTTCAATTTAAATTATTATATAAAATTCTTGCTACCAATAGAATGTTATTTATATGGGGGATACAATCTTCCCAGCTCTGCAGATTTTGCTGTGAAGAGACAGAATCATTAGATCATTTGTTTTGGTTCTGTCCATTTGTAGCTTGCTTTTGGACACAGGTCCAGGAATGGCTAAAGGATTGCAATATTTACCTGGAACTAACCTTGCAGATAGCATTACTGGGTGATCTGAAAAGTCATAGTCAATCAATCAATAATATAATAATACTTTTAGCAAAAATGTTTATTTTTAATTCACAATCTGTAGAAGCAATGAGAATAGAAAGGTTCAGAACTTTTGTAAAACATCACAGTACGGTTGAAATACATATGGCAAATAGAAATCCTATATGGATGGTGTTAAGAGATAGATGGGAGGTATTGAATAGAGTTGAAGGATGGGACTAATAACAAATAACAACAAATAATAACAAAGATAGCTAATAATGTAAGCATACTGTGTCCATAATAAGTATATAGGTTGTATGTTGGGAGCTTTTTGGGAAAGAGCACAGTTAGAAAGATATGGCATATAGAAGCAAACCGGATGGACATCATGAAAATGATCGGAGAGGTTGAGAGTAGAAGAAGTTCAGGAGCAATAAAAAATAAAATAAATAAAAAAATATATAATAGAATTATGTAAAATTAACTCTGTCCATAAGGTGTAGATAGTAAGTATAGACCGGAAGTAGAGGCCTGGGCATTGTTGTTCACTAATTTACTCCAAGTAGGGAAAGGATGGTGGGGTTGAAAAGTAATAAAGGGGAGTATATATATAAAAAAAAAAACATAAAAAAAAAAAAAACATGGGGGTTTGGAAGTGATGCAGACAATTACATTGATAGAAGATACAATATATCTGCAATATTAAGCTGATCCATTCCCCAACAAAAAAAAAAGACAAAAATAAATAAATAAGAAGAAACTCGAGGAGGCGGGTGGAGGGACGTATGTACCCCTGGCACAGGGACACGGTGACATATGTCTCCATAGCTACTGTTTCAGCCTATGACAGGGGGTTTATATCAATGGAATGCCTATACGGTGTGCGAATGCCCTGTCCATAAAGTTCCCAGCTGTGCCTGAATCGACTAGCGCCTTACACTGGGGAACTACCATGTGCTCAGGAAAGGAGATGTGTATTTTACAGTGCGCAGCAGAGGGCTCTGAACAAGTGTGGGTGTTCGATACCTGGGGTGATGCGAGAGTGCCCTGCCTGCCGCCTCCAAACCCAGAAGAGCGTTGACGAATGTGTGTGGTGAAATGTCCCTTCGCGCCACCAGTGTGGCACTGGCGCTGTCATCCTCCGCTCTCTCAGCTAGCGGTTCCACCCATCTCGATCGGTTCTGGATCCGAGTTGGCCGGGATGGAAATGGGAAGACCTCCTCCAGGATGTCCTCTGGTTGCCAGCAGGTTGTCCAAACGAATGGCCATGTCCACCAGTTGCGAGATGGACAACATGGTGTCACGGCAGGCTAGCTCCCGTCGGACGATGGCACCGGAAATGGTAGATCAGGGCCCGCTCGTTCCACCTGGACCCAGCTGCCAGAGTTCGAAACTCCAATGCGAAGTCCTGCGCAGTCCTCGTCCCCTGCCTCAGGTGGACCAGCCGCTCGCCCGCGAACTCCCCATAGTTCTCCAATGCGGCTCCTCCTTCGTTCCACACCGCGTTGGCCCACTCCAGGGCTTTCCCCGAGAGGCAGGAGACGAGGGCGGACACCCTCTCCCGCTCCGATGCTGGAGAAGTAGAGCTCCAGTTGGAGAAGGAATCCTTGGCACAGTGCTGCTGTCCCGTCAAACTCCCGTGGTTGGGATATCTGGATCCCTCCGGGTGCTGGGGTTTAGGTGGCGGGATCCGGTTGGCCAGCTGGTCTCGACGGATCGGGCTCTCTCCTCTCCAGGCGTTGGACAACCTGAAGAACCCGATCCATCGCTTCACCCAAGCTGGCTAGCATAGTTGAATGCTCCTGGTCCCGTTCCATGACTCCAGGCATGCACGTCTCTCCCACTGTCTCCATAGCGGGTGGGTGATTCTGTGATGAGGTGGTGTTGAAGGAGTCAGGCGCAGGAGGGTAAATCACAGAATAACAGGCTTTAATCCACAAAATACAGGTTTACGCAGAAATGTGTCAAACACACTCCAGGGCACAAAACAGGTGCACTGGAAAATACAAGGCACACAGGAAATACTCCCGTCGATACAAAATACACGAGCTCCACCGAGACTCACTAAACTCCACAATAAACAAAATCACCCACACAGACAAGGAAGCAGAGGGAACACTTATACAATGACTAATGAGGGATAAGGACCAGGTGTGTGTGATTGAAGACAAGACAAATGGAGTGATGATAAATGGATCGGCAGTAGCTAGTAAGCCGGTGACGCCGAACGCCAAAACCTGCCCGAACAAGGAGGGGAGGCAGCCTCGTGGAAGTCGTGACAGCTACGGAGAGTGTGATCACATAGTCATCCGGAACAGCTGATGCTCTCATGCATGCTTCAGTGTTGCTTAAATCGAAGCGAGCATAGAAGTGATTTAGCTCGTCTGGTAGGCTTGTGTCACTTTGTAGTCTGTAATAGTTTGCAAGCCCTGCCACATCCGACGAGCGTCGGAGCCGGTGTAGTACGATTCAATCTTAGTCCTGTATTGACTCTTTGCCTGTTTGATGGTTCGTCGGAGAGCATAGCGGGATTTCTTATAAGCGTCTGGGTTAGAGTCCCGCTCCTTGAAAGCGTCAGCTCTACTCTTTATCTCAGTGCGGAAGTTGCCTGTAATCCATGGCTTCTGGTTGTGGTATGTACGTACGGTCACTGTAGGGACGACGTCATCAATGCACTTATTGATGAAGCCAGTGACTGATGTGGTGTACTCCTCAATGCTATCGGAAGAATCCCGGAACATACTCCAGTCTGTGCTAGCAGCAAAACAATCCTGTAGCTTAGCATCTGCGTCATCTGACCACTTCCTTATTAACCGAGTCACTGGTGCTTCCTGCTTTAGTTTTTGCTTATTAGCAGGAATCAGGAGGATAGAGTTATGGTCAGATTTGCCAAATGGAGGGCGAGGGGGAGCTTTGTACGCGTCTCTGTGTGTGGAGTAAAGGTGGTCTAGAGTTTTTTTTCCTCTGGTTGCACATTTAACATGAGTCAGCCGTTCTCAGCCGGAGTCAGCCGTTCTATCCTGCCGATGTAGCGTATATCCCGCCAGCTGTATGTTATCCATGTCGTCGTTCAGCCACGACTCAGTGAAACATAAGATATTACAGTTTTTAATGTCCCGTTGGTAGGATAACTTAATCTTAGGTCGTCCAATTTATTTTCAAATGAATAAACATTGGCTAATAGGATTGATGGAAGAGGAAGTTTACTCGCTCGCCATCGGATCCTTACAAGGCACCCTGACCTACGTCCACGATATCTCTGTCTCTTTCTCATGCGAATGACGTCCAATACGAGGTGAGTAATCGCTGTCCTGATATCCAGAAGCTCTTTTTGGTCAAAAGAGACGGTGGCAGAAACATTATGTACAGAATAAATTACAAATAACACGAAAAAACACACATAATAGTACAATTGGTTAGAGGGCTGTAAAACGGCAGCCATCTTCTCCGGCGCCATCTGTTATGAATAGTTGAGAAGAACCTTGTCTTAGGGGCCAAACTCTGGGTTTCAAACAATAAGAACAGTCTTGTGAATTATTCAATTCTTTCATACAAATCCTAACCTTTAAACCCATTCCACACATCTGCTGTTTGTCATGTAGACTAAGAGGGTGTATCGTGCTATAAAATATATTTGTATTCTTTGTATGTCAGAGCTCTCGGCTCAATATTGCAAAGCACTCACGCCATTCATGGGTGTGGGTGGTGTGACCTGCTTCCCTATTAATAAGTTTTGAATAAAGTAATATCTTGATTGGTGATTGATTGACTTTGTCTCGCCTCATTATTGATTAGAATTTCCACGACAATAGATCATTTACATTTCAGATAGGCCTAGTTTGACTGGCTACTGGCTATATGTCTAAAGATAAGCAGCTGGCAAGGTATTTTAACGTGTAACAATACCGGCTGTATGGGAGAGTGAACGTAGTCATGTGGTCAGAGGGGTAATTGGAGAGTTGCTGTGTGTGCTGCTGAGCAGCATGTGACTGACTGACTCCTCCAACACTGTCTGCCTATCTTCCATTAGCTTCCACTGTTTAACCCCAAAAATCAGTATATGAAATTACAATGTGTCATCATCGTGTAGTAACATGCAACTGATTATACCTGTTCTGGGACAATAATAATTTTGGACGCACAGAGGAAGTCATGTTATGACCGCCCTCTGGTGGTAGCCTTGAGGATAAACCAAACTAATAAAATAAAATAAAATACAATTGTATTTGTAATATGCGCCGAATAAAACAGGTGCAGACCTTTCAGTGAAATGCTTATTTACAAGCCCTTAACCAACAATGCAGTTTTAAGAAAAATAAGTGTTAAGTAAAAAATGGATAAGTAAAAAATACAAAATGAAAAAAAATAACAAATACAAGTGGTAATATGAATATGCACTACATGACCAAAAGTCATGTGGACACCTGCTCGTCGAACATCTCATTCCAAAATCATGGGCATTAATGTGGAGTTGGTCCCCCCTTTGTTAGTATAACAGCCTCCACTCTTCTGGGAAGGCTTTCCACTAGATGTTGGAACATTGCTGTGGGGACAGTTCAGCAACAAGAGCATTAGTGAGGTTGGGTTACTGATGTTGGGCGATTAGGCCTGGTGTTCCAATTCATCCCAAAGGTGTTCGATGGGGTTGAGGTCAGGGCTCTGTGCAGGCCAGTGAAGTTATTCTACACTGATCTCGACAACCATTTCTGTATAGACCTCGCTTTGCGCACGGGGGCATTATCATGCTGAAACAGGAAAGGGCCTTCCCCAAACTGTTGCCACAAAGTTGGAAGCACAGAATCGTCTAGAATGTAATTGTATGCTGTAGCGTTAAGATTTCCAGCCAACGCTTGGCATTGCGCATGGTGATCTTAGGCTTGTGTGTGGCTGCTCGGCCATGGAAACCCATTTCATGAAGCTCCCGATGAACAGTTCTTGTGGTGATGTTGCTTCCCGAGGCAGTTTGGAACCCGGTAGTGAGTGTTGCAACCAAGGACAGGCGATTTTTACGTGCTATGCGCTTCAGCACTCGGCAGTCCCATTCTGTGAGATGTGTGGCCTTCCACTTTGCGGCTGAGCCGTTGTTGCTCCTAGACAGTTCCACTTCACAATAACAGCACTTACAGTTGACCGGGGCAACTCTAGTAGGGCAGACATTTGAGGAACTGACTTGTTGGAAAGGTGGCATCCTATGACGGTGCCACAAAAGTCCCTGTGCTCTTCAGTAAGGCCATTCTACTGCCAATGTTTGTCTATGTGATTGCATGGCTGTGTGCTCGATTTAAACACCTGTCAGCAACGGGTGTGGCTGAAATAGCTGAATCCACTAATTTAAAGGGATGTCCACATACTTTTGTATATACAGTGGGGGAAAAAAGTATTTAGTCAGCCACCAATTGTGCAAGTTCTCCCACTTAAAAATATGAATTTA
Source organism: Coregonus clupeaformis (assembly GCF_020615455.1). Lineage (NCBI taxonomy): Eukaryota > Metazoa > Chordata > Actinopteri > Salmoniformes > Salmonidae > Coregonus > Coregonus clupeaformis. The sequence goes on along the minus strand of NC_059201.1, from coordinate 41,842,997 downwards.
TTTGCAAATTATGGTGGAAAATAAGTATTTGGTCACCTACAAACAAGCAAGATTTCTGGCTCTCACAGACCTGTAACTTCTTCTTTAAGAGGCTCCTCTGTCCTCCACTCGTTACCTGTATTAATGGCACCTGTTTGAACTTGTTATCAGTATAAAATACACCTGTCCACAACCTCAAACAGTCACACTCCAAACTCCACTATGGCCAAGACCAAAGAGCTGTCAAAGGACACCAGAAACAACATTGTAGACCTGCACCAGGCTGGGAAGACTGAATCTGCAATAGGTAAGCAGCTTGGTTTGAAGAAATCAACTGTGGGAGCAATTATTAGGAAATGGAAGACATACAAGACCACTGATAATCTCCCTCGATCTGGGGCTCCACGCAAGATCTCACTCCGTGGGGTCAAAATGATCACAAGAACGGTGAGCAAAAATCCCAGAACCACACGGGGGGACCTAGTGAATGGGACCAAAGTAACAAAGCCTACCATCAGTAACACACTACGCCGCCAGGGACTCAAATCCTGCAGTGCAAGACGTGTCCCCCTGCTTAAGCCAGTACATGTCCAGGCCCGTCTGAAGTTTGCTAGAGTGCATTTGGATGATCCAGAAGAGGATTGGGAGAATGTCATATAGTCAGATGAAACCAACATATAACTTTTTGGTAAAAACTCAACTCGTCATGTTTGGAGGACAAAGAATGCTGAGTTGCATCCAAAGAACACCATACCTACTGTGAAGCATGGGGGTGGAAACATCATGCTTTGGGGCTGTTTTTCTGCAAAGGGACCAGGACGACTGATCCGTGTAAAGGAATGAATGAATGGGGCCATGTATCGTGAGATTTTGAGTGAAAACCTCCTTCCATCAGCAAGGGCATTGAAGATGAAACGTGGCTGGGTCTTTCAGCATGACAATGATCCCAAACACACCGCCCGGGCAACGAAGGAGTGGCTTCGTAAGAAGCATTTCAAGGTCCTGGAGTGGCCTAGCCAGTCTCCAGATCTCAACCCCATAGAAAATCTTTGGAGGGGAGTTGAAAGTCTGTGTTGCCCAGCGACATCCCCAAAACATCACTGCTCTAGAGGAGATCTGCATGGAGGAATGGGCCAAAATACCAGCAACAGTGTGTGAAAACCTTGTGAAGACTTACAGAAAAAGTTTGACCTGTGTCATTGCCAACAAAGGGTATATAACAAAGTATTGAGAAACTTTTGTTATTGACCAAATACTTATTTTCCACCATAATTTGCAAATAAATTCATTAAAAATCCTACAATGTGATTTTCTGGATTTTTTTTTCTAATTTTGTCTGTCATAGTTGACGTGTACCTATGATGAAAATTACAGGCCTCTCTCATCTTTTTAAGTGGGAGAACTTGCACAATTGGTGGCTGACTAAATACTTTTTTCCCCCACTGTATAGTGTAACTACCATTTATACATATGAATTATACATTTGTTCTTGTATCCTTTTAGCTCATGTTATGATGTTATCATCTTATTGACTTACAGTATATTGTTGTGCCCACAAACAAGTATTGGCTCTGTAGGGGGTGTGAGGGTCTTTCTGTGCTATTGTCTGTCTGTGTCTCTCTGCGTCTTAACCACCTGACCCTAAGAGGAGCAGCCGTGTACATCTGGCCACATGGCTGGATGCGGAGTGGCAAGGACAGCCAAGGTAAAGCACAGACACTGTCACTGTCAAGGGCAGGCAGACAGGCTCAGGCTTAACATATGACAGACATCTGGGACTAGAGCAAGGGCCAACCACCCCCTCCTCATCTCTGTATTGGTCCGTCCCACAGACAGAAGGCACAGGGGTTAGTGATAAAAGCCCTGTGGTTACTCCTCTGAGAATCCCCAGTGACCTAAAACTGCCATATTAGGAAATATTTGTAACATTATGACACTAACTAGAAATGCATGGTGATGGTGAAATTCAGAACACAAATGGAAAATTCCAGCAGCAAACATAGCATTTGTCATAGGAAGGAAGTGAGGACAGGGCATACAGTACGTGCCTATCACACACACACACACACACTCACACTCACGCGCACACACACACACACATATACAATTAAGCAAATCGAGGTAATTCAAGGAGAAAATGCTGTATAATGAGTGGGAGCTGGCAGAGTTCACACACATTTTATGTAAATTAATCACATTAATATGAATAGGCAGCAATAATCACCCTGTGTGAGACAGGAGATCATCAGTGTAGAAACGAGGGATCTGCATTTATGGACATTCTACGAGGGAGGAGAGTGACACACATATGGGCTTTGTCCCAAATGGCACCCTATTCCCTATTTAGGGCCCATAGGGTTCTGGTCAAAAGTAGTGGATTATGTAGGGTAGGAAGTCAGGTGCCATTTGGAACGTAAACATGGATTTTCACTATTGCAGTTCATGTGACTTATAGAATTGAAACAGTGCTCGATGGCTGCACTGATGCATAGTTCACGTTTAAATGGGGGATGGAGGAGTGATTGTATTTGATGGACCAGATCACTAACTATCACAGGCAGCCACCACAACATCCAAACATCCATGACACATCCATGAAATTAGAATGAACGGCAAATCTTGTTGGATGTTGACAATTAGTGTTCTGACATGTGTTTCAAAGGTAAAAGACCTTTGCGACCCTGAACGCACACCAAGTAGAATCGACAGGGTTGTTGAAAATGTTGAAAAGTGTTCTAACATTGTTATAAAGGGACATGCTATTCAAATGACTGTAATGACGCAACCTTGCAACCCTGAACACACTCCAGGTAGAAGGGAGGGCCAGGGAGTTGGCTTGGTTAGCAGCAGACAGAAGGCCCACCAGTCTGTCAGAGGCCAGTTGATGGCCTAGTCAGTAGGCAGCCTCACCAAGCTGCCTGAATGACAATTGGCACTAATTGGTAGCTTGCCTGCCAGTCTCTCCACTGGGGGTCCAGATGAATAGGGGGAGAATGACGGTGGAGAACCCATTTGCACATGCTTATGTATGTATGTCCTGTCCACAAAGACGCTGACACACACACACATGCACGCACGCTCACACACACGCTGACACACACAAATGACCTGTCCATACAGACGTTAACACACACACACACAAACGCACGCAAGCCCGGGCTTTCAGACAGATCTGTTACCTTCTCTATCACAGGCACTGTGCTCCTGGGACTGTGGTCCTAGCCATATGTGACCCATACTGTACACTGCAGTGTTTTCACATGGAGTAAGCTAACTGAACAAGATAAAACAAAAATGTATCAGTTGAACTGGGATGTGCTGACCTGAGATCCTCACAAATCTAGACTATTTCATCAAGTCTAGGGTGTATTCATGGTCGGCCACCAGAGGGACATATAGGGATTTAGTTTATTGGTATTTGACTGGGCTGATTACGCCCTGATGCTCTGTTTTGGTATCACTCAGCGGTGTGTAACACTAAGCCCCTCAGCTCTTGTTTATTCCCTGTGTGTTGTCCAGCCCGGCCTAGTCTGCAGATTATTCCAGATTAGCACTGCTGTCGGACACCCTGAGGGTAATCCCTCTCTGTACGCTGGACGACACAGACAGACAGGGAGCAGACAGGAGGGAGGGAACAGGCGCCTGGGGGGCACAGCTGGGATGGGTTGGGCTGTGCTGTGCTACAGTAGGCTGGGCTGGCACCCTCTCCCTGCCCTGTCCTTGGGTTTGCGGAGCTAGCAGTGTACCAAGATGAACTCATTGGCGTGGTAACTATGCCATACTCTTGTACTGGAGTGAGAGAAGGTGGTACTCGCGACTGGTGAATTGCAGGCGTCGAGGCCCAGCGTGATGACTAAATGACGATTTATGACATTGTTTGGATGGCTGACCATTTGTGGGCTATCAGAAGGGTCAAACAGACCTCATCTGTGGTAATATTGAGGAAGCGACGTTCCCACAAAAGTCCTGGGGTCACTGATGCCAGGAGAGGTGTGAAGACTGATTAAACTTGAAATCGACACAATTAATGTTACTTTGTGAATTAAATTGTCATGTTTGGATTGTTTCAAGAGTTCATAAAGAGATAAACATTTTGATATTTTATTTTACTGTAAGTGCTATGGATTTATTGTTACAAGGAAACTGTTATTTTGTTCGTCGGATGGTGGATAGTTAAAAAAGGAGCGACACAGGGGTGCGCTCCTATAATTTAAATGGAGTTGATTAGATTACGATCTGGGTGTGTTTTCCTGCCTTTTGTTTTTACTAGCAAATGCAAAGAAATGTTAATTCAGGTTGGGGGTGAGTTCCTGCTTGAATTTGGTTAAAAGGGCAGTGAATTTAGTTATACTTTGAGAACTTGCTACCAAGCTCCTGTGTGTACACATCGTTTTTTCTCTTAGAGATTATTCTGAACTGAAGACGTGTTGCCACGTTAATTCTTAGCCTATTGGTGATAGTCATTTACTCTGTGTTATTCTGTAATGTATCATATATTTCATGTACCCTGCAATTGTTTGAGTGTTAGTTGAATTGAGTAAATGCATTCCTTGTTTTACAGAGTAATCCTTTGATTGACTATACGTTTATAATTTAGTAGGTCTATTGGTAGTTGTTATATACACTATACATGCTTGGGTACCACCTTGACATCTCTGATCTGCTTGCCTCAACAAATTAATGCTAGAACACTGGTCGCCAGGATTAGCTATTTGTATCTAGTCTCTTAATAATTGCATAACGGTGCAAGTTAGACATGTTCATTATAGTCACACTTGCTACTTTGACTAGATTCCTCTAGAGAAGTACACGGCCTGTTGTATTTATTCACATAATATTGGAGTCAGATTGAGAAATGTAGTTTAGTATTATATTCAACATAATTTCAACATAATGGTTGGATAATTTCCATCCTCCTACATAATGGTGACCCCTCCTCAGTTGATGGGGATTTCAATATCCAACTATACTCTTCTTAACCAGGAGACAGGCCCAGAGACCTACTCTGATCGAGGTCTGATCCGGATAAAACACCATTCAATTCAGGCAGGGCTTGGGAGATGCAAGGGTGATCCGCAGTGTCGTTCACATAACCCCTAGATTCACCCCATCTCAACTCATCCACTGTTATGTTCGACAGGGCTGCTTCTCTGAATGCAGCGAGTGGTGTGTCCTCTCAGGGGAAATCCCTGTCTGACACATTCAGCCCGGCCCACCTCCTCACACCTCACACCTCCACTTCCTTTGATCGTAGCTAAAACACTTAGCCAGGTTAACGATTGAGCCCCAGAGCAGACACAGGCTCTTCTTGAATGCCACACACCTCTACACACCTCCACAAATCTCTCCACTCTCCTGGAATTTGTCTCTCTTTTCTTTCTCTATATTTTAGTTTTTCGTTACATGTTGAATTCAATTTAAAGTGTTGGTGGTGGTGGTGTTGATTATGACAATGGTGATAATGAAAATCTGAAGAGGAGGAAGATTTGTTTGGACACATCAACAGCCGTGTGAAGTGGTAGTTACTGTAATCAGCTACTGTAAATTAACAACCATCCAAATGTACTACTAAATGTTGATGCTTAAATCCAGACAAGAACTAATGCCCAGAATTTGCATAAAACCCCTAGTGCAGGGATCATCAACTAGATTCAGCCTCGGATCAATATTTTCTTGAGCGGATGGTTGTGGGGCCAGAACATAATTACAAATAATTTGTAGTCTGCAAATTGACCTCAAGAAGCCCAAACAGATATCATATTTGACTAAAACATTATCATTTCAAACCTTGCTTACATTTGTATACGATCACATCTCTCTATTATGCATGGGAATACTTGGGAACAGATTTCCAAAATTCTAATCACTTGGAGTTGATTTCCTGGTGTTTTTACAGTCTTTTATGTCCAACTATGCTCAGGAAACTTGAAGGGGCCAAATAAACCCATCCGTAGGCCAAATTCGGCCCACGGGCCGCCAGTTGGGGAACCCTGGCCTAGTGTATCTTTGCATGCTATAACCACACTATGATCTATTGGTGCCACATACTATAGCCTACCTGCCAATCTAGAAAAATAGATGCCCTTTCCAAATCAACCATTATGTCCTTTAGGAAAGTCACCCAAAACCACATTGATATAATGACGTTTAGTTTTTTCCCGATAGGGTCCTTCTGAAAGATTAATTTGTTGTTTTCCCCCTCTCCTCTTGGCTGTGTTGTGCAACATTTGTCTCAAAAAATGTCAGGCAGGATTAGGGCAGCCGTAGTGAGGGCCTGCTGCCTGCGTTTGATAATGGGCGCCCTGCTGGGGCCACGGCTGGGGCAGGGGGGTCACGCTCGGCTTCCCTCGCAGTGGGGGTCAGCACGCTGTCACTCTGAGATATGGAGACATTTCTCCATTTATTCATGTGGAGCCCTGGGCCAGAGAGCAGGAGAGCAGGTTCATGGGGAAGGAGGGAAGAGGTCTAATGCTGCTTTAACGTAAAGTGGACACACAAAACCACTCTCTGAGGTCGATAGAAAGGGATGTAGGGGGGACATGGGGACCCGGTGAGGCATGGGTACCTGATGTGTGAGGTGGTGTCATGACTGACTGACTGACTGACTGATGACAACAACAACAAAACAATGGATGTGCATTGTGATTCCCTGCAAATGATTTTGGTTCCTATAATGTTCCTGTAATGTTGGAGATAATGTCAACCTAATACCTGCTACAATTGCTGGTAGTATAGTTTAGTCCTTATCACAGTGGGCTGGATTGAAACCTGGATATATAATTTGGGTCTCTGGGAGCGTCTGAATGAGCACCAGTTTCTAAATGAGCTGTTTATACATTGACTACGGATTGTCAAATCAAATCAAACTTTAATTAAAGTACATTTAAACATCTCAAACCAATGTCATTTGCTATGCACTGACTAGTGAGAAGTTGAGAACAGATCCAAGTCTGTGAGTAGGAAGACATACTGTCTGTTATCATACTACCTCAGCTGTGTTGGCATCTGAGCGCACTCATTAAGCCACACTAGGACATTCATATTGCTTCATTTTCATGAATTAAATTAAATCAATATTGAGAGTTCTTGTGTGTGTTATGAAACCACTGACATCTCAGTTGTATAGTTGTCAACACTGTACTGTTTCAACACCTGCTAAATGTTGTATGTCTGCCCACGTCTTTGCTTATATAACATATACACTGAAGCAGAGGGTATAGAAGAAAAGAAGAGAAAGAAGGTGGGGATGGAGGTCCATTGAGAGGAAACTCTCCACCTACTGTAAGAGTTGAAAAGGAAACATATTCCACCAAGTGTCCTCAAAACCCATGTTTGCTCCTTTGCGTTTAGTCCCTTCAAGAGGGAAGAAAGCACATAAAGCTACTTCTGCATGATATTATTATTCTTCTCACTGTATTGAATTTGGCTGCGTATCTGTAAAGCGAGTTCACTAACAGGTCAGTCAGAGGGAAAGCAGTGGGAGAGGCATTCCACTTATTTTACACAGTGCATCATCAAACATGAACACACGGCATCTCTCACGGCAACACAAAGAGAGCTTCGAACAGCTATGTTACAGCCTAACTTCCTGGAGCATTGGAAGTGGCCTGGTGAGTTGTGGGTAGTGGCTGATATCCGAGGAAGGTAGCCAGTCAACGTGGTTTCTAATCCTGCTGTCACAGCGCCTGGAGACAATAACAACAACAACAACAACACTACCACAGCCCAGGGAGATCCTGGGATAGAGGAGGACCCTAGCTAGGTTCTAGCCTTGCCACTTATTTTTCTGATGACGGCTGAGCTACTGTTTACATTCACATTTACATTTTAGTCATTTAGCAGACGCTCTTATCCAGAGCGACTTACAGTTAGTGAATACATATATATATATATTTTTTTTATACTGGCCCCCCATGGGAATCGAACCCACAACCCTGGCGTTGCAAACGCCATGCTCTATCAACTGAGCTACATCCCTGCCGGCCATTCCCTCCCCTACCCTGGACGACGCTGGGCCAATTGTGCGCCACCCATGAGTCTCCCGGTCGCGGCCGGCTGCGGCAGAGCCTGGATTCGAACCAGGATCTCTAGTGGCACAGTTAGCACTGCGATGCAGTGCCTTAGACCACTGCGCCACTCAGGAGTCTACTGTAATGCCCCGGCTGAGCTACTGTAATGCTGGCCACAGCGGTGCAAAAAAAACTAACACGGGCCTATGTGACTTTTCTTCAGCATTCTTCTCTACTGGTTCATAGAGTGTTTCTCTCTGTTAGTCAGGCTTCCTTTTCTTTTTCTCTCTTTCCATTTTCTCAATTTCCCTTTCTGGCTATAGCTTCACTCTTTTCCCAACTGTATCTCCACTCTTTTCCCAACTGTATCTCCACTCTTTTCCCAACTGTATCTCCACTCTTTTCCCAACTGTATCTCCACTCTTTTCCCAACTGTATCTCCACTCTTTTCCCAACTGTATCTCCACTCTTTTCCCAACTATATCTCTTGTAGCCCTTTCTCTGTCCCCCTGGATCTCACTCAGAATCTCAGAGTATTTCTTCCCTCTTCTCAGCATGTTTGTGGCATCTTTACCTTTTATAAAGAGACAACACGCGTATCCACTATGTATCTTTGCACCTCTTAGACGTAACACGCATGCGTGTATGAAAAATGTATGCACTCACTAACTGTGAGTCACTCTGGATAAGAGCGTCTGCTAAATGACTAAAATGTAAAAAATGTAAAATGTACTGCCAGCCTCTGTATCAGCCTCTGTATCAGTCTCTGTATCAGCCTCTGTATCAGCCTCTGTATCAGCCTCTGTATCAGTCTCTGTATCAGTCTCTGTATCAGCCTCTGTATCAGCCTCTGTATCAGCCTCTGTATCAGCCTCTGTATCAGTCTCTGTATCAGCCTCTGTATCAGTCTCTGCATCAGCCTCTGCATCAGCCTCTGCATCAGCCTCTGTATCAGCCTCTGTATCAGCCTCTGTAGCTGCTTCTGCCAGTTCCCCAGCCGTCTGAGGAGTAGTTCTAGGCAGTGGGCAGTAGATGTCACTAGATAGAAAGCCCCTGGCACATGGCAGACGCCAATTCCACAAGTGTAGAGCAGGAAGCCCAGGGCCCATTAGAGTTCAAATTAAATATGGGTTTGACCTTAACAGTTGTTTGGAGCCAGCAAATACTGCCATTTAATTTAGACCAATAACACCTGCGATGTAAATCCAGATTAGAGATCATACTGTATTTGTAAGGCAATTGTAGACAGCGATGTTTATGTACACAGAGGCTTGTGATGTAATTATGAAAATGACAGTAGAAAATACATCTATCATATTTTTCCATATAAATGACACTTATTTGACTTTAAGGGTTTCCTGTTTAGTAATCAAATATTCTGAAACAGTATACACCGTAAATTCTTAGCACAAAAAAAGGTTAACTTCAATAGAGCCATTTAGAAACGAAATATTCACAGAAAGTATCTAAAACAAGCTACCCTCCACAACTTTAATCATATTGACTCTCCATGAAACTGTCTTCATAGAAACCCAGTTGGCTGACAATATGAAATCACAATTGATCAAACGCAGAATACTTTATGCACACATTAATTATTAACCAGCAAATGGGTGCATTATTCTGTGTTTTTAATAATTCAGTATTGTCAAGAAGCCCAGCACCACACCACCCAATGATTAAAAGAAAACACAAAATACATCAGAATTAATGGTCTACTGAGATGGCTTGGGTGGAGTTTTTGTTTTTGTTATAAAGGAGTCAGTCACATTTCTACCGTACAGAATATTGCACACTAGTGTCAAATGAAATGTATCATTCTTTTTACCAAAAGGAAAAGAACAGCCATTCCTAAAGATTCAGAAATATGAGTCTAGTTTAATTAACATGAATGATCCTATTGCATCAGCAGACCGAGTCAGACAATCTTGCACCTGCAGTTCCTATTTAGTTATTTTCCTTCTCCTTTCCCCTTTTTTCTCCTTCTTTTTTTTCCTGTGGCAGGTGGGTACTCTAACCTGAGCTAAAGCATTCATGGCATTTTCATAAATTATTTAAGGTAAGAGAAATATAATAACTTAACAATATCGTATTTCAAAGACCAATGACACCCAGTCGTTTTTATTCACTGGAAGGCTTTCACTGTTCTCCAAATCTAAAGTAGCAAAACATATTATTTTGTTTGGCTGCTGAAAAGCAATATACAACCATTAATATTCCTTTGTAATTCAAGTTGGATTAAACACTTTTATGTTTGTAATAGCATTCCAACTTTATTTTTCTCCTGACAGATTGCTTTCGTTTGTAGAGTCTTATTTGTTTTTGCAACAGCTTCGGTGTGGCTTGAAATATTCTTAAATTAGTATAGATTGTTAAGTCCCCAGTTAAGTCCCCAGTTGGTAGAGCATGGCGCTTGCAACGCCAGGGTTGTGGGTTCGTTTCCCACGGGGGGCCAGTATGAAAATGTATACAGTCACTAACTGTAAGTCGCTCTGGATAAGAGCGTCTACTAAAATGTAAATGTTAAATGTTAAAAAAACATCAAGGAATGGCATATCCATGAGGCTTTTCCTAGTATTTTGTGACAAGGAATATAATAATATAAGTACTAAAAGCCTAATCTGTCTCCCAATCCAGCCGACCTAATACCTCTCTAGACGTCTGTCTGCTCTGTGACCACTGATCAACGTTGATGGCATCTTGTTTATGTTTATCCTCTCTTGTAGTGTCTGTCTCCCACAGTCCCTCACTGTAGACAATAAGAATAAGAATACTAATATTTAGTTTGTAAAGCCAATTTCCCACACTCAATGTGCATAAGGTATGAAAACAAAACACAAACAAAATTCAGCAAAAATACATTAAAAAGTAGAAAAAACTATCACAATACCTCAAACTGTTACCTACTAATACAAAATATAGACTTTAAGCAGATTAAGCGATCAAACATTAAAAGCTAGCTTGAATAGGTAAGTCTTTAGTTGTGTTTTAAACAGTGAAATTTAGGCTGCCTCCTTTACATGTGTTGGTAGAGCGTTCCAGAGCTGAGGGGCCACATGTCAGAAGACCCTGTTACCCATGCTGCACAGGTTTGTGGCTGGTGTGACCAGGCTGTTTGAGTCTGATGATCGTAGTGTGTATGCTGGGGAATAGTTCTCTAGAAGTTGGCATATGTATTTAGGTGCATCACCCTTGAGGGCCTTAAAGGCGAGCAGCATAATCGTACATTTTATCCTGTATTGAACAGGAAGCCAATGGAGGTTAATAAAACAGGGGTGATATGAGTGTTTTGTGTAGCTTGTGAGAGCATCCTGGTAGCTGCGTTCTGGATCATCTGGAGTTGAGACAAGAGCCTTACTGGGATTCCTATCAGCAGTGCATTACAGTAGTCAAGCCGGGATGTTACCAGAGCATGCACAAGCTTCTCAGCATCCGCAATGGACAAGAACGACCTGATTTGAGCGATGTTACGCGGTTGTAAAAATGACACTTTTTTGATGTGTGTGCTTCAAATGAGAGTAAAAAATCCCACAGAGGCTTCTGGCGGTGGGGGAAGCTGTGATGGTGTCATCATCCAGAGAAAGGGAGAATATGATCATCTTGCTCCGTGCACTCAGAGCCAATAAGCACAAGCTCTGTTTTGCTGAAATATTTAGTACGTTTTAGGAAGTTTAACTGCAACCATCTCTTGATTGCATCTAGACAGACTGTTAGTTTGGTTGTTACAGTCTCAGTGTCCCCTTTTGTCCTCACACATATTTATGTGTCATCAGCATCAAAATGAAAGTTTAGTTTAAATCTTCAGATTAGTATACCAAGTGGCAGCATGTACTGTATATAGAGAACAGGAGTGGCCCCAGAACAGAGCCCTGTGGGACCCCTTGATTGACAGTGGCAGGGTTGGATATATAATTGCCAAGAGTGACACAAATTATTGTCTATCTGTCAGATAGGAGCTAAACCACTGGAGTGCTGTGCCAGATAATCTAAGCAAATTCTTAAGTCTGCTGATGAGAATCTCATGATTCACTGTGTCAAAGGCTGCTGTCATGCCCAGAAGTAAAAGGATGCTAGTATAACCATTATCAACTGCCATCAACAAGTCATTTGTTACTTTTATCAGGACTGTCTCTGTACTGTGCCGTGCATGGAAGTCGGACTGGAAGGGTTCATGCAGATTGTTGGTTGAAAGGTAGTTCTATAGCTGTATTGAGATCAAGGACCTTTGATAGAAAGGGCAGGTTGGAATTTGGTCTGTAGCTGCTTAGGGTGTTGGGGTCCATTCCAGGTTTTTTCACGGTTTGTATAATGGAGGTAGTTTTCAGGGAATTAGGCACAGTGTAGTTGACTTCATATTTTTGACAATTTCAGAGACAGATGTTGGGGCTGTCAATGAGAATTTGTTGAAACTGCAGCTGGGAGGCTCAATATAAAGCAGAGGGGCAGGTCCCAAACAAGGGATAGTTTGAACAGTGCAGTAGATGTCCTTGATTTTGGATTGAAAAATTGCACATCAGATAATGCTACTGCAAATGAGCTGGTGGTGATAGATTTCAGATTCCGGAAGGATATCAGTCTCTTTTTAGACAGGACTGGTATTGGGATGGAGGCAGTCATGAGAAGGGCTCTGTGGTCAGATAAGCCCATGTCGACAAGATGCCACATCGCAGGGGGGCTGTGCTCTGTCACCACAGTCACCAGTATATCTTGTGGGGATAATACTCTATTATGATTGCAGCAGCAGGGTTGCCTGTATATATATAGTTGGGTTTTGTACACAACTAGCTCTCTGTGAGGTTGATATTGTGTCCACTGCCATTCCTCCAAGGACGTGGCAACACAAGGTTAATGGAATCCTCTCTCACCCCTGACACGTTCTGCTGAGTTGGGGCCACATCTGCCCTGGGTCTGGGGCCCCGGTAATGGAGCAGTGGCCTCGATTTCTACCCCCTACCCCCAGCCATCTACTCCCCACCACTTCCCAATCTGGGCTCCAACATTCCACCCTCAACCCCCTGTCCACGGTGGTTTAAGGCTGTAGGGGCCAGGCCTGTGGGGCAGAGCAGATTAGATGGGAGATGTACCCCTCTTCCACACCTCTTAACCCCAGCACCCCCCCACCCCCCACCCCACCTTCACCCAAACTCTCACCATCACTGGCCCCCCTTCGCCAATTCCCTAATCTGGGGGTCAGGCCGGTGAGAGGGACGTTTTTACAGGCCTGGGGTCAGTCACCTCTCGCGTTTATGACACCTCAGCTTTTGTTAGGGTCAGAGGGACCCCGAGCTGAGAGTGGATTAACAGAATTTCACTTCAAGAACTCTTTCATTTCACCTTCCTCTCTTCATCTACTGTGTCTACCCTTTGTTGTACATGTCGAGATGGTATCATTTATTGTGATTCTACAGAGACCCTCTGGCCCTGATGATGACTTTGGACCTGTGTCTAGGACTGGATCTGGGTTTGATTGGCTTTGACTTTGGACCTGCGTCTAGGACTGGATCTGGGTTTGATTGGCTTTGACTTTGGACCTGTGTCTAGGACTGGATCTGGGTTTGATTGGCTTTGACTTTGGACCTGTGTCTAGGATTGGATCTGGGTTTGATTGGCAGGGGCTGGACATGTAATTCAGGTTCAGAGTTGTAGTAGGAAGATGGGTAACAATTTACATTAAGATACCCCTCATAAAGGGTTCATAAAAGGGTTTATAGAAGGTTTCCGCATAATTTCTCATAACAGCTATTCATATAGCTATCTTGCGCGAGATTCAGTTATGGGTTCCGAGATTAATAAATTGTTTATATTCTTAGTTATTTGTTTATAGATAGCGTATAGATCAGTAGTAAACAGTCAAAACTCTGATTGAAACTATATGATTGTGATCTTGGTGCTTGCCAGCTAGTGAGCTTATATTTCATGACTGCACTGTGAGTGAGGGTGAGGAGAGCTGTTGCTCCAGTTCTACTTTGAGCAGAAGAAGGCAACCCAGTGAAGTAAAAGTAATGGGTTTGTGGAACTATTGATGTAATACAACATCCATGAAATCCACTGTGTATCTTTATCCTCTCCAAAACGTCCATGGCAGATAACTGTTTGAAATAAACCAATTATCAATTGGGAGTAGAAATATGGGGAGTACCACCAGCACAAATCCACTCAGCTCAACAACTTCTGCACATCTACATAATGTTGTTGTTTGTCATGTGAACGTGCCACTTCTATTAGTTATCAATGGATGGCTGTTGCATAAGGTTTTATGGAACATCCATCAATTGTGTAATTTGCTTTAGCTTGATAAAAATGCTAATTTCCTCTCCCATACATTAATGACACTTTGGGGGGTTTTGTGGCGATATGACAGCCTTTGATTAATTGACTGATAACTATTGAGGGGATCATTTGGTGTTAATAATTAATCAACCAAAACTCTGACACACCATGGTACAATCTAGAACCTAAAAGGGTTCTTCAGCTGTCCCCCTAGGAGAACCCTTTTTGGTCCCAGGTAAAACCCTTTTTGATTCCAAGTATAACCATTTTGGGTTCCATGTAGAACCCTCTATGGAAAGGAACCCCAAACGGTTCTACTTGGAACCAAAAGGGTTCCTTCCTGGAACCAATAAGGATTCTTCAAAGGGTTCTCCTTTGGGGACAGCCGAAGAACCCTTTTAGGTTCTAGATAGCACCTTTTTATCTAAGAGTATAGTTCTGGATTATCATACTATTTACTTATTTTTGTTGTTATCATATTTTTTTCTCCATTATTTTTATGAATAATTTTCCTTATATTCAATGGGGAAATAAAAAACAACAACTCATCATACAAATGTTTCTATAGTGGTCTATATCCAAACTGAGGTGTAGGAAGGAGCGAGGCAGAACAGAACACAACAGGCTTCCTCCCTCCATGCTGGAAACAAAGTTGTTGTAGATATTGGCCCCATCTATAGAATGAGCTCGTCCAATAACAGTGCTCCAGGTTTTCTCGCTGCATTCAATATTTCAACAGCCTCTTTTGCTGATATGGTGGAAATTGAGAATAATTAAAAGAGAAAGACACCGCATAGATTAACAACATGGAACCACCCAGGGTTAGCTCCAGCTGTCAGGGTTTTCACAATCTATCTGCCCCAATTCCTCTCCAAATCCCCCTTGTTCTCCATGTTTGGCTTGAGGGATGGGGATAGGAGGGAGGGAGAGAGGGGGAGGGAAGGGGCCAGACGGGGATAGGGGAAGAGGGTAGGGGCGTTTTTTGAAGAGGAAATTCTATGCTGGAACCCTGCCATCTTGATTCTGTCTGTTCTCTTGTTTCTGGCTGACTGATCCTCGATCCAGAGCTTCAGTCGTCGCCACGGTGATGCTTCAGAAGACACTCCTCAAATTGGGGAGAAAAGCCAACCGTGACACCATGGCAACGGCAACAGGGGAGTGAAAGCGACAGTGGGAGAATTTACAGGCTCCACATCTGTTTCATAAGTGTGACTCATATGGTGTATAAATAACAGGCACACACACGCACTTCATTATGGATATTATACATGATCACACATTCAAAAACAGCTATGCACCTCACACATACACTGATACTATACATAGGGGGAAACATATGCCTGCATTTTCAATAAACCTACACATGTAACTAATGACCAAAAGGTTTGTTGCTTTGAATGGTGACTTGCTGTCTTTTTTTTTTTTTGTCTTTTTTTTTTTTGAGGGGGTAGATCAGCTTTAATATTGCAGATAGATTGTAACTTGTAATATTGTGACTTGCTGTCTTTGGTCCAAGCTTCATCTCTTGTATCATACACATTGGGTAATTTCATCAGGCATCAAAGTTGTACTTTCCCCTGAGAAAAGGGTAGATGTACTGTATTGTACCTCTTTAAGGGTCATGTTGAATTGTGAGGGAGAGAAACAGAAACACAGAACTTGTTAGTCATAGAGAGGGAAGATACCAATGGACCTCAATGATGTGTTCTGTTGTCATACACTGCCGGTCACTGATACCGATAGCTCTCCATATCAAAGAGATTCTGTTTGGTTTAGACGGTTCATGATTGACAGAATGCTATGCCTCCCGCCCCCATCCCAATGCATGGTTCCGAGGCCACATTTCCCTCATCAGTAGTTTATTTGGTTTTCCCTTTTTAAACAGGCAGAGATTTGAGGCCCCGCAGAGGATCCAGCAGCACAGCAGGTGACCAGCACTCTGTACCTCAGGCAGGGTTTCGAATAAACACGCTCCCTTCTCTCCTCGCTGCCCCCCTGTCTTATTATTTTACTGTTAGCCCTTAGCTCTTCTAGTCTCCACACACACACACGCATACACACACACATGCACACACACACACGTACACACACACTCTGAATATTAAAGCTAAAACAACAGAGACACCAACTCCAAAGACAGAGCAAGGTCATAACTCAAATGCAACGCACAAGGAATTACGACGAGGACAGTGTCAGCTTCATTGGAGAGTTCTTGGTCAAATTTCCTGATTTGAAAGAACTCACGTTGTTATTGTAATAAACAGAAACCGCATATGGACTGTTGGTTTTTGATGGGCAAAAGTAGGCTTTCCGGTGACCACACTGTGTCAAGGCTCTCTGATTGAGAGTGATTTGATCGTTTCCCTTCCCATGCTGCTCTCAGGCCCCTTTGTGGAGGGAGGGAGCCCCATTATTCTCTCTTTTGTCTCAGCCATGGGGTCCGTTTTAATTTGCTGGCACGATATGTGATGGAGACCGAGGTTTCTTTGTTGTTCTTCTTCTAATATTTTTTTTTCATGTGTGGTGGTTGTATTTTGTGCATGGCGCGAGGCTCAATGATAGCGAGCATCAGTGGCACTGAGGTCTGCTTGCCTTGATACTTCATGAATAATGCAGTCCCATGAGCGGGAGATAGAACGCTGTAGGGCGTCAAATTTAGGCTGATAAAGGGGCTACAGGGAGGCACAGTCATTTGGGCCCCGCCACTCATTAGAGGGGAGGATTGGCAAAGTTTCTCAGGGATGAATTAGTAAAGCAGTGCTTTTTTTTGTTTCAAAACATGTTTCAAAATCTCCACAGGGTTGTAACTACCGTTGGTAAAGGAAACAGTCTTATTGGAGTGTACACTGTGTGATAGAGCCAGGGATGATAATTGCGCTGAAAAGTTGTTTTTACCAAGAGAAAAACACAAACTGAAAATAGAATTAGGTTATCGGATTCACTCCTAGTAAGATTTAACACAACATTTAATACATAGAAAAGAATAACACTTAACACTTTGTCTATTTACAATCGTTGCAAAACCAGTATTTTGATGTTGTACAAGGATTAAAACACTTAAATTATATAGTTAACAAAGATAATGAACAAAATTTGAAATATTCCCTTAATAATAGCTTTTTGATTAAATAAAGGAAACAGGAAACACCTGTATATTTCACTGGTCAGGTGCAGTGGTTACAGTATTTTGAACCTGAGGCAGTTTCACCAAAAAGGCTTTTCATTGTCAGAGGTTTGTGACAGGGATGTTCTCTCCTACCATTCTTGAATGACTAAAGATGAAGTTGACATAAATTGGACGTGACTTACTCCTTTTAGCTTCTACAGTAGTGGAACAAAAGGACCTTGCCATTTTCTGATGTACTCTGTCCATATTCATGGCCTTCTTTAGAAGTAAACTTTTGATTATAACATTTAAAAAAACCAGATTTCCAATTGTTTGGAAGGACCTCCATATGGATGGAGATGGAGATTGGAGTTCACTTTGTTTTTTTAAGTTGGCAAAGATATTCGCTTTGGAGAAAACAGGCAGAGGAAGGAGAGGCAGGCCCATTGTTGTGAAGGTATCCCAATTAAGTGTTGGAATGAGAACAGTAAAGCGCTGAAGTCTGGGACACACTTGGATTCAAAGTGCTGCGTGAATGTGACATCTGAAATCAGGATGAAAGATTGGGAGGCTGCCAGAGGATTCGGCGACACACAGACAGAGAGGGAGAACTTTGAAAAAGAGGAGTTGAAAAATGCTTCCCTCTGTCTCTCCTCTCTCTGTTACTTGGACTCAAATGCCATGTGCGCAGACATTAGACAACACATTGGCTCTCCTCTCTCCGCTTTCCTGAAATAATACAATTTTCAAAGGAAACTAGGCGCAGACGACAGGAGGACGGTGGCGCTTAGGCTTCTTTGTTGTATTATATATTAATGCAGTTTAGCTTCAGAATAATTCATTATCACCACTAAAGCTTTCAACAGTGCCGGATTCAAAGTTGAGGGTGGATCACTTTGTAGATGCTCCCAAAAAGTGCAGGGCCTATAGTTGTATACTGGTATACTGTACTTCTGTTGTAATATGTGGAAATAGTGTCAAATACAAGGTGAGAAGAACAGTATATAATCGACATTCTGCATGACCATTGGCAGTATGAATTGTCCTCTGTTGATGACCCTGGTAGTTAGGACAGCATGGCTACTCAATCTACAGTGTGTTCTGTTTGTCAAAGATAATTATATGGTAAGACTCCTATAATATTGAATTAACAAGAATGTCAGATTTCAGAGTGATTCAATTCATATGTGTATCCACATTCTAAAATTATTATTATTATTATTAATATTATTTACTTATTTATTCAGTCTGATATGAGTTTCCGTAACCATGCATCACTTGCGCTATGCAGTATATTAAAAAAAGTTTTTCTGACAAATTTCGATGACAAAAATAAACAATTCAATATACTGCGCAAGGCAGTAGCAGGCACCGCAAGAAGCCCCTGGAGTGACGCAGTGCCTGCTGTGATTGGTCGAGATTTCACAGCGCAGTGGTCCCTTGACCCGTCACCCACCCCTACAGCACCGGTTAGATGTCAATGTCATCACTCAGCAAAACGCAGCATAGCACAGAGCAAATATGGATATTCGGAACTTCTTCCGAAAGAGAGGCAAAAAGACGCGAGCAGGTTGAGCATGAGCAAGCAGCAGTGAATGAGGCGGAGAGGGCAGAACAGCCAGAAAGTCAAAGTGCAGCAGCAGCAGAGTTAGCCACAGGTGTGTGCAGGGTTGGTGGTAGCTAAGTAGCTAATCTCCCTTAGCATAAGGGTTGGCTAATGCTAATAAGCTAGCATTGGCGCTCAGCGTCCTTAAGCTATTGGCTGCCAGCGAGCTATTTAACAGTATATTATTGAATGGGAAAGCTAAGGATATTGATATAAGTCATGATATTAGGAAAAGTGTTTATTTTCAGTGAGTGTATTTGATGGGTTTCGTTTCTGTAGCTAGCTTGAGTGGCTAGCCACTTCAGTAGCTAATGGCTGGCTAGCTAGCTGAGACCGAAGAGATGAGAGAACGTTTTTCTGACTGAAGCACATATCTTCTGACAATGACACAGTGCCCCCCTGTGGACTGAAACTGAACTTTACTACAACTAGATATTTAATCATGTTTAAAATGGGCAATGTTGAGGTGGTAGAACTGACTAAATTAAATCAATCATAGAGGTCTAAGGTCTTATAACCTATTCAATTCAACAGGTAAACATGCTAGGCACATGCCTGCTATTTCAATATAGGCTATGTAACTATTTGTAGAAAAAGAAAAAACAAAGAAAAATAAGCCCATTATTCAATTGTTGAAATTATTTAATTGAGATTTTATTTTAATTACTATTCTTATTCATTTAGCTACTTTCCTTTTCCATTGTTGTTGCATTGTCAAGATATGAACCCGCAAGTAAGCATTTCATTGCACTGTGTACTGTGTATATCATGTTTATATGACAAATAAACTAACTTGAACTTGAACTTAGAATGGAAGGGGGAGGGCAGCCAGAGAGAGAGGGGAAAAGATGGCCACCTTTGTGGTTAGATTGTAGGTCAGCCATACTCAACTGGCGGAATGCAGTCCGGAGTCGGACCCAGAATGGGGTCAACAGGGTTTGACTTATTAAAAAAAAAATATATATATATATATATATATATATATAATATATTTTTTAGGAACTCAGTCAGGCTTTCAATTTACTGCTGTTGAAAGTTATAATAGTAGAGTGCACAAGGTGCAATTTCGAAATTTGGTAGTATATGGGCAGTTTTCCTCTTGTTATGTCATTCACTGACATACCTTAGAGAGCTATTTCTAACCTGTCATAAATGTCCAAATGATCAACTACTAGCCCATGTTAGCTACATAGGTAAACTAGACTAACCAGCTATGTAAATCTTGAAATCTTGTAGTTATCATGGCCAGATTACGTGCCCAGGGGCAATTGATTTCGATGAGTCACTCAGGTATCATATGATCACATAAGATATGGCAAAATGTGTAGAATTGCAGGAAATTAGCTTTAAAACAGCACATTTTTGGGGGGTTGGTTTTGGGTCGCATGGGTTGTGAGGTGGGGGTTGGTTACTACGCCGATAAATGACAATATCCATCTGGACCTTTGCCACTTAGGAAACTTGAGTGACCAGACCTTCTCAAATAGTAGTTGAGTACCCCTGTTGTATGTGAACAAAACACCAGAGAAGACACAGCAAAAGCAACAGAAGAATAGGCGATGGAGAGAGACATCAGACAAGACACAGAGACATCAACAGAAGAGTAGAATATGATGAAGAGACACCAGACAAGACACAGCGACTGCAACAGAAGAACAGGATATGATGGAGAGAGAAGAACAGAACGGGCCATAACAGAAGAGGATAGACAAAGGAGAAAGTAACAAACAAGAAACGGAGACAGCAACAGACTAGACACAGACAGCAACAGACTAGACACAGAGAAAGTGACAGAAGAGATGGAGAGAGAACAGAGGTGGGTTGAGCACACAATAAACTGTATCACTTCAAGCTGCTCTATAGATTCTAATTAGTTGTATTTATTTGGACAAATTATAACAGGAGAAATACAGACAGTGAAAAGGTAAAACATGGTTTACAAATAATTTGCAGGTGAGGTGAAAAAGCCTTTGAAATTACAATTAAAACAATAGTTTACTTTTACACTTTTTACAACCAGGACAGGACAAGAGGCTAGACAAAAGAGACACAAACATAGAAGATTAAGAGACAGCAACAGAAGAGGACAGACAAGAGAGACAACAACAGATGACACAGAGAAAGCAATGGAGATAGGCAGAGGAGGGGTGAGCACACAGTAGACTGTATCACTTAAAGCTGCTCTATGGATTCTAATTACTGCACAGTGTGTGTGTGTGTGTGTGTGTGTGTGTGTGTGTGTGTGTGTGTGTGTGTGTGTGTGTGTGTGTGTGTGTGTGTGTGTGTGTGTGTGTGTGTGTGTGTGTGTGTGTGAGCGAGAGAGGATGAGGGTGTTTGGGTACTGTGGGATTCTTTAATCAGTTTGGCTCATTGGTTAGGTCAGAGTCTATGTTTGAAGTTGTTGAGTGGTATGGTGGTTTTTGGCAATACACTGTAGATGTATGTGTTCCAGAGTAGAGAGACCACATTAGCTACTGTAATTTAGTACTGGCAGTGTCTGCTGTGGCTGGTGAGAAGGTGCAAGTTACAATACCTGAAAAATATCTAATCTCTCAATGTTCTAATCTCTCAAAGTTCATCACCAAATTCATGCTCTAAGGCTGTTGAAATTCGTAATTATTTTTCCGGGGGAGGATGCCCCCGGACCCCCTTACAGGCTTTGGGCTAAGCCCCGAATGTCTTCAAATCCTAGAAACGCCCCTGGTTAACAGCTATCAGCGGTGCAGCTGTAGGTAAACTTTGATTATTGCCACATACAGCAATGAAATCAAATAGACGCTATGTTAATCCAGTCCCAGTGGAGAGGATGGCTGTGGTGATCTTAATGCATTATTGAGATGGGGTTGGCTGTGCCATCACACATGGGCCCCCACCTCTTATCCATTATTTAATACAGAGAGGCACGGGGAGACTTTGACCTCCTATTATGAGCAGTCATGCCCTCCATAACAAGATGTGATTGACAATGAGGCGGTTTATCAAACGGGGAGCTATTTGGTGGTTATGTGCTTAATGTCTTCTACCTGGGCAAACGTATAGGAGAGGAGGTTACATTCAGAGACATCAAAGCAAAGATACCCTGTCCCTAAGCTGACCATCTCAGGTCAGCCTATCACTCTCTTTCAATGAATATGACAGGCAACAGTAATACACATTCATTTCTCTTGGGCACATATTTGGCACACAGTCAATGTCTAATACTGAACACACACCAGACAGACATCCAGTCAGGGAGGGATTGATGCTCTTTAACGGCTAGCGTTAATTTTCTCTCCTCTCTCTCAGCCTCCCATCTCAAGCAGAACATTTTATTTTCTAACAGGATGAGTCATCCTTAGACTGTGTCTGTGTTCCAATTGGCACCCTATTCCCTACATAGTGCACTACTTTTGACCATAGCCCTATGAACTCTGGTCAAAAGTAGTGCACTATAAAGGGAAGAGGGTGCCATTTGGGATGTATCCTGTGAGTGGATGGATCTGAGCAGGCTGCTTCCTTATCTCTCCCTCCCTGCTCCACGCCCCACAGCTTAGCCACTAGCCGCCGCCACCATCCCACCGCCCTGCTACCAAATCAGCTTAGAGATGAATGCCAGGCCAATTATGCACACCTGACTAAGACACACATCGAAAATAACAGAGACACCTGAAATGGAGGGAGGGCTGGGTTAGACTAACATATGCACAGGCCCTGGATGAAAGGAGAAGAGGAAGAGGATATGAAGAGGAGAGGAGGAGAGGAAGAGAGGGACGGTGGTTCCAATTCAGAACAACATACAGGCCGTGGGAGGAGGAGAGGAGGTCCGAAGGAGAGGAGGGATGGGATGTGACAACTGATGTTTCATGGCTGTCTGAATTAGATACAGTAATGAGCAAGGTGTGCAGCTGGCATTGGCCGGGATCCATTTTAGGAGTGTTAGGTGACTCAACAGAGTATAGCTGTGGCATCGTATACTTCAGCCTCAGCCTGAAAAGCTTTTCAGGAGGTTAGGTATTAACCATTTTGATAGGTTCATTATTTGAACACAATTGAAGACGATGTATTCAGGGAGAAGTTTGGTACTCAGCCTAATGTACAGTAGGCCTATGTGTTCTGTGCCACTATTAATAATGGCTGCTACTGTACAGCAGCAATTCAGTTTAAGAACTTGCAAGGATCATCGATTGAGTATCGTCAATGACGATTGAGTATTAGGCAAAATCTTCCATTGACAACAATGAGAACATCTGAGTTGTAAACAAGAGTTAGGATTTGGCCATGTATTACACGTATGCAGTACTTCTTCAAAGTCACTTCTACTACTATAGTTTTATAGGGAGGAATTAAAATATGTTTTATTATTTCCAATTTCTCAAATGTACAAGGGAGCTCCATTCTCCCATTTCTCCCTCCACCTGCCTCTCCTGTTTCTACTGCATGGCAAATGGCAACAACATCAAAACAACAACAGAAATGTAGTTAACTGCACTTTATTAGAGCTCAACAAACCCACAGCATACAGTACACCATCAGACTCAATCTGTTTACTGAGATTTCATAGGATAAATTCAACATTGCCACAGGGGGCTGGGGGAGGGGGGAGGTTGCGGGGGCTCTTTGGGGCATGGGGGCTTGTCCTCTCCTGCCAGCTATAAATGTTAATAAATGGATTAATTGGGGGTGGCATTGCACCCCCGAACCTCCTTCCCTTCCCCCTGCATACACACACAAACACATACACACACCACCCCCACCTTTTTGCCCTCAGGTATAGACTCCAACTCCTCTCTATGGATGGCTAAACTGGCCAGGATCAGTTGGTCCGGCTGCTCCGCAATAAATGTGACATTTATCCTTTTGATGAGGGTGCCTATCACTTTAAACAGACGCACGCTGCCACGTCCTACTGCTGCCGGGATGGGCCTCTTTACATGGAAATGCATTGTAATTACCATGCTGCATGGAAGTGATATTTGCTCAGGGATAAGCAAATGGCTTGGGATTTGAAGCGGGCCACTTTCAGAGTCGCTGTGGCAAGACAAAAAAAGAAAAGTAAAGAAAAAAAATCCTGGTTGAAAGGAATGAGTGTGGGAAAGAAAGGGGAGATAGGAGGGGAGTGTGGATGTGGTAAACTCAAAGAAGATGCCATGGGGGTCTTGCCACTAGGCTGTCAAGTCTGCCAGTTCAGCGCATTACTGAAATGAAAACTGAAGAAAAAAAACACTCATAACATTGATATATTCTATAGAGTGGAAGTGTACTGGAAGTATTATTTTTTTCATTTCAGCTGTAGAGAAATGTTTGTCATTTGAGATGTTTTCTTCTAACCTTTATAAGCTGTGATTCTAATGTGAGGATAAATATTGTAATGTCACAGTGGTTAAAGCATGTTTCATTTGTCTCTTTGCCTCTATCATCGGTAGTGTGGTCAGTGCCTCTGAGGAAACATTAGAACATAACTGCAGTGGGGATGGGTGATTAGGCTTGATGGTACAAGAGGACATGGCCAATGACAATTTCACATGTCAGGCCATCTTACTTTCTAAGACACAGATGGATACATCCCGACCCCCTCACTCTCCTGACACACACATACAGTGAGGGAAAAAAGTATTTGATCCCCTGCTGATTTTGTACATTTGCCCACTGACAAAGAAAGGATCAGTCTATAATTTTTATGGTAGGTTTATTTGAACAGTGAGAGACAGAATAACAACAACAAAAAGAAAAACGCATGTCAAAAATGTTATACATTGATTTGCACTTTAATGAAGGAAATAAGTATTTGACCCCCTCTCAATCAGAAAGATTTTCTGGCTCCCAGGTGTCTTTTATACAGGTAACGAGCTGAGATTAGGAGCACACTCTTAAAGGGAGTGCTCCTAATCTCAGCTTGTTACCTGTATAAAATACACCTGTCCACAGAAGCAATCAATCAATCAGATTCCAAACTCTCCACCATGGCCAAGACCAAAGAGCTCTCCAAGGATGTCAGGGACAAGATTGTAGACCTACACAAGGCTGGAATGGGCTACAAGACCATTGCCAAGCAGCTTGGTGAGAAGGTGACAACAGTTGGTGCGATTATTCGCAAATGGAAGAAACACAAAATACCTTTCAATCTCCCTCGGTATGGGGCTCCATGCAAGATCTCACCTCGTGGAGTTGCAATGATCATGAGAACGGTGAGGAATCAGCCCAGAACTACACGGGAGGATCTTGTCAATGATCTCAAGGCAGCTGGGACCATAGTCACCAAGAAAACAATTGGTAACACACTACGCCGTGAAGGACTGAAATCCTGCAGTGCCCGCAAGGTCCCCCTGCTCAAGAAAGCACATATACAGAGCCATCTGAAGTTTGCCAATGAACATCTGAATGATTCAGAGGAGAACTGGGTGAAAGTGTTGTGGTCAGATGAGACCAAAATCGAGCTCTATGGCATCAACTCAACTCGCTGTGTTTGGAGGAGGAGGAATGCTGCCTATGACCCCAAGAACACCATCCCCACCGTCAAACATGGAGGTGGAAACATTATGCTTTGGGGGTGTTTTTCTGCTAAGGGGACAGGACAACTTCACCGCATCAAAGGGACGATGGACGGGGCCATGTACCGTCAAATCTTGGGTGAGAACCTCCTTCCCTCAGCCAGGGCATTGAAAATGGGTCGTGGATGGATATTCCAGCATGACAATGACCCAAAACACACGGCCAAGGCAACAAAGGAGTGGCTCAAGAAGAAGCACATTAAGGTCCTGGAGTGGCCTAGCCAGTCTCCTAACCTTAATCCCATAGAAAATCTGTGGAGGGAGCTGAAGGTTCGAGTTGCCAAACGTCAGCCTTGAAACTTTAATGACTTGGAGAAGATCTGCAAAGAGGAGTGGGACAAAATCCCTCCTGAAATGTGTGCAAACCTGGTGGCCAACTACAAGAAACGTCTGACCTCTGTGATTGCCAACAAGGGTTTTGCCACCAAGTACTAAGTCATGTTTTGCAGAGGGGTCAAATACTTATTTCCCTCATTAAAATGCAAATCAATTGATAACATTTCTGACATGTGTTTTTCTGGATTTTTTTGTTGTTATTCTGTCTCTCACTGTTCAAATAAACCTACCATTAAAATTATAGACTGATAATTTCTTTGTCAGTGGGCAAACGTACAAAATCAGCAGGGGATCAAATACTTTTTTCCGTCACTGTATACACAGAACTGAACAGAACAGCACAGCACATAGGCTAACATCACAGTACACCCATAAATATTAATCTTCCTTATAAAATTAAAACATGCAACTTTGTGAGTTTGGTTGTAAACATTTGTTGGGTATTTCATCATGCATTTTTTAAACATTTGTCAAATCAAACCGATTATTGCCATTTCACTCTTAACCTATTTTTTCTAAAGAAAAGACTTGGACCATAAATCTAAAATGTCAAACTGTTAATGGTAAACTAACCACCAACACCTCATGATGTAGGCCTACTACAGTACACCCCAGTTGGATAATCAAATGCTCCTCTAAAGCACAAATGTATACAGTACAGTTCAGTAGGGAGAGTTCATGTCCAGGTTGAATATGCATCATTACATTTACATTTACGTCATTTAGCAGACGCTCTTATCCAGAGCGACTTACAGTTAGTGAATACATCTTTTTTTCATACTGGCCCCCCGTGGGAATCGAACCCACAACCCTGACGTTGCAAACGCCATGCTCTACCAACTGAGCTACCTCCCTGCCGGCCATTCCCTCCCCTACCCTGGACGACGCTGGGCCAATTGTGCGCCGCCCCATTGGTCTCCCGGTTGCGGCCGGCTACAGCAGAGCCTGGATCATGTTTGGATCCAAGCTATAGTAACTGCTATGCCTACAGTAAGTACAGTCACACACAGTCAAACGTCATGATTAATGGGCTCAGGTTAACTACAGTATGAGTTTAGCTTCAGGATAAATGCAGTCTCTAGACAACAAGCATGTTTAGGGTCCTTGCTTAAGCACAGTATCTAGATCGTTACTCAACTGTTTTCCCTGTAATATGCCAGTGTAGTGTGTGTACTGTAAAGCCCAGACCTAGGTTCAAATAGCATTTGAAATCTTTCAAATACTTTCAGCATTGCTCTCTAGCCTGCCTGGAGTGCCACTGACAGATGGGTGGGGCTTGCAGTTTTGGGACTTTTCTATTGGTCCATTAAGCCAGGCAAGCTCAATCAAGCCCAACTATAGTATTTTCAATTATTTCAAATAGGATTTGAACCCTGGTCTGTTAAAGCCTGTGTGTCTGTCTGTGTGGCGCCATGCCACTAAAGAAACAATATGCTAATCCTTGAACTGCTAATCTCTAGCGCCAGATCATGTCCATAATATTAAATTGAATTGTGGAGAGTAGGGGACATATGGGTGCTTTTGTGGGGCTCAAAATCCTGCCATGGACTACATTCTTAGGAGCATTAAAAGGCTAAACCTCATCCATTTTAAGGATTAGGGCAATATGTAGTTAGAATCAGATTGAATAATCAGTCGCCAGGCAGCCATAAAAAATGTCACTGGCTGGACCTGACAGATTGGTCCACTGATTAGGATTGATGGACTTTTCCAGTGATATTTGTGTGCCAAATGGACAGACTAAAGGAAAAGGTTGACATAATGGGATTTCTGCACTGCTTCACTTGATTTCTCCACTGGGGCTTTCCCTGCATTAGCTTGGTTTAACACAATCTACATAGTTTCCTCCCTTAGGATTAAGTTGCATGACTAGATGCGAAACCTGTAAACCGTGATAAGTACAGTGCATTCAGAAAGTATTCATACCCCTTGACTTTTTCCACATTTTGTAACGTTACAGCCTTATTCTAAAATTGATTAAATCGTTTTTTCCCCTCATCAATCTAAAACACAATACCCCATAATGACAAAGCAAAAACAGGTTTTCAGAACTGAAATATCACATTTACATAAGTATTCAGACCCTTTACTCAGTACTTTGTTGAAGCACTTTTGGCAGCGATTACAGCTTCGAGTCTTCTTGGGTATGTCGCTACACCTGTATTTGGGGAGTTTCTCCCATTCTTCTCTGCAGATCCTCTCAAGCTCTATCAGGTTTGATGGGGAGCGTCGCTGCACAGCTATTTTCAGGTCTCTCCAGAGAAGTTAGATCGGGTTCAAGTCCGAGCTCTGGCTGGGCCACTCAAGGACATTCAGAGACTTGTCACGAAGCCACTCCTGCGTTGCCTTGGCTGTGTGC
This sequence comes from Coregonus clupeaformis, assembly GCF_020615455.1. NCBI lineage: Eukaryota > Metazoa > Chordata > Actinopteri > Salmoniformes > Salmonidae > Coregonus > Coregonus clupeaformis. The sequence goes on along the minus strand of NC_059201.1, from coordinate 41,814,805 downwards.
TTAGGGTCGTTGTCCTGTTGGAAGATGAACCTTCGCCCCCAGTCTGAGGTCCTGAGCGCTCTGGAGCAGGTTTTCATCAAGGATCTCTCTGTACTTTGCTCCATTGATCTTTCCCTCGATCCTGACTAGTCTCCCAGTCCCTGCCGCTGAAAAACCTCCCCACAGCATAATGCTGCCACCACCATGCTTCACCGTAGGGATGGTGCCAGGTTTCCTCCAGACATGACGCTTGGCATATAGGCCAACAGTTTCAATCTTGGTTTCATCAGAACAGAGAATCTTGTATCTCATGGTCTGAGAGTCCTTTAGGTGCCTTTTGACAAACTCCAAGCGGGCTGTCATGTGCCTTTTACTGAGGAGTGGCTTCCGTCTGGCCACTCTACCATAAAGGCCTAATTGGTGGAGTGCTGCAGAGATGGTTGTCCTTATTGAAGGTTCTCCCATCTCCACAGAGGAACTCTGGAGCTCTGTCAGCGTGACCATCGGGTTCTTGGTCACCTCCCTGACCAAGGCCCTTCTCCCCCGATTGCTCAGTTTGGCCGGGCAGCCAGCTCTAGAAAGAGTCTTGGCGGTTCCAAACTTCTTCCAATTAAGAGTGATGGAGGCAACTGTGTTCTTGGGGACCTTCAATGCTGCAGAAATGTTTTGGCACCCTTCCCCAGATCTGTGCCTCGACACAATCCTGGCTCGGAGCTCTATGGACAATTCCTTCGACCTCATGGCTTGGTTTTTGCTCTGATATTTGATGAGCTGATATTGGTGTCAGAAGTGGGATCTCTTCTAATCGCGGCTCTAAGGGATTAATTAAACCAAAATAACGAAGAAATATATGTGTGTGTCAGTTAATGACGTCCTCCAATCTCAAAGGTTAAAAACAACTTATCAAAACTTTTCCCAGAACCCCTTGCTTCAGTGGAAAGTCTGGCACGGCTGATTGATAATTGGAGCTCTGTGTCATCATCCATGTGCCTCGGCAAACTGTGGAGGGATGTCTGAGTCGCATTTATTCTTCAGATGAATTTGTTAATTAGAGAAATATCTCAGAGCTTGTTAACCCTCCACAGATACATAGTTCTCTCCTGAGAGCTCTTCCTTTGCCCACGCTAGCTAGCATGTCCCAGGTGTCCTCATGCCAGACACGCATGCACATACATGTGACATGTGTGACACAAAACAGTACATAACTGTCACTGAAGCGATGTGTCCCACAAATGAATGTTTGTGTCCACAGTCACAAAAACATTGAAAAAAGCCCTGTGGCAACTTACTAAAGAGGTTACCCAAAAACCTGGCTGTCCCCAGCACTCATCATATTGGTTGGAGTTGTGGGAGTGGTGGCACTGCATTTGTATGCTATTCAATAGGGAGTCATTCACGTCATGTTGTTTTGGCTGTCAGAGTGGCCGAGAGGCGGAATGATTTGTACCCAATCTGCTCAAAGTCAAGTCGATACTGATCTATAGATTTTGTGTTTGACCTGTCAGCCATATTGTGGTCTAGTGCCAGTGTAATGCGTTTTACAGGATGATTTGAAATTCCTATGGTTCTATGACAAGTTGCTTTTTCAAACTGTTTCATGAAGGTAAATGTAGCTGAATTAGAATTCCATATTCTCAAACAACCCACATTTTCAAGGAACATACATTTAAAAATGTTGATCTGTAGGACAGAGGCATCCTTCCAATGACATAGTCCCAATGCACTCTAGATATGGATTCCTCATATGAAATACAGTAAGTCACACACACAGCATTCATAAAGTAATGACAAACATGTTTAATTTGTCCACTATGGTAGATTCCCCTTCAAGGGTACAAGAAAAGTAATATGTTTGATTTACAGTCGTCATTACAGAGAGACTCTGTCACTGGCCATAACAGAAGAAATGGAGAAGACACCTTTATTTTTGTTGCCTGGCCTGAAGGTTTTGGCAAGGCTTAATAGCTGTTAGCAAATTACTATTTATGGCGGTCAATAACAAGCATTTTACAGCTGCAGCACGGCAGTCAGGCTACCCCCTGACCATGAAAACATTTATAGCTATCAATCATTGACTTTTTTCACCTCATCAGAAAATGATTGTTAAAGCATCAGTGGACAGTCATTTTATTTTCTCACCTCAAGGTTAAGTAATGGTGCACTACAGAGAGGGTTTGTTGTTGTTGTGGTGTTGGTAGTGAGCTATCAGCTAATTTCACTCAAAGCGTGGAGTGAGTAGAGTGCCCTCAAGTACACATGCAATTGTGTGTAGGCCTACAAGTGAGTTAACCCACAGAAACATACTAGAACTCCTTGTCCTCCTCCAGCATGTCTTACAGCCTTAATGAGATTAGACAAGCTCAGAAACACATAGCCAAGCTCTCACCTCCACCTCACCTATTACATTCTCTATATGCAACCTCGACTTTAACTGGAATGTTCCCAGCCACAAATGCAAATGCCGTGAAAGAGAAAAAATCCACATCAGCTTGCAAACATTCTGCCAATATCATGCCTGGCTGTGGATGCACCCCGCTGATCAGCAATTTCAGCAGACGCACGCTGTCTTCCCAAGCATTCCCGACGGGTGTTACAGTGTATTATTTCAGCCTGGATGAGATGGAGAAATGATGAGAACGAGGAGAGTAATTACTACGCTGGTTTGTTAAAGCAGACTTTGTCAAAACTGTTTAATGCAGCTCTTGGTATTGCTGTCCTGACTTCATGGGCCGTATATAGGATGCGTCCCAAATGGCATCCAATTTCCTACATAGCACACTACTTTTGACCAGGCCCTGATCAAAAGTAGTGCACTATATAGGGAATAAGGTGCTGCCATGTGGGACACATCCATAGTATACTATACAGTAGGTCCAGGAAAGGAAGAAGGCATTAAGCTGGATCATTGCAGCTGATAGCTTTCCTCCCTCTCGCTGTGAGGCACTGATTCACAGCCATGTCAATTATTTACTTTTGTGTACAGACACGTACACACACAGGCATGCACACACGCACGCACACGCACGCGCACACGCGCGCGCGCGCACACACACACACACACACACGCGCGCACGCACGCACGCACACACACACTCTCTCTATATAGGCTAAAGTACACTGAAACATATAGATTAACCCAACCCCCTTAAACCTCTTCCTACACACATCTCACCCCCATACACACACACTCTCACGCACAACTACTAACCATCTCATCTAGCCTTACAGATATAAACTTTGGCCAAGCGCCGTTGAAACCCCCACCACCACTCTACCCCTCTCCTCTCGTCTCCTATCGCCCCTAGGAAAATCAAACCCAGCAGCGACGCTTCCTCTCAGATCAAGGGAGATTTCTGTGGGAGTCAGTCTTATTTGCAGCCTCATTAACTCTGGAGGCAGGCCCCCACTGTGGCTAATATTCCCTCCCATCCTGCCAGGGCCCCCGACGAAAATCAATTATATTAATGTTAACAAAATATTCATACATCGAAAAGGGAGAGAGAGGCAGAGCTGCTGCTAGGTGGACCGTTAAGGCTATAGCCTGTTAACCTCAGCTCTGACACAGCTCCTGATAGAAAAGCTACAGTAAGTCCATAGATTTTAACTCTGAGGTTTGTCATTGATTGTGTCATTGTCATCTATGAATGTATTTGACCAGATGGCTGCCACACCAGGATGCGACCCAAATGGAACCCATTCCCTATATAGTGCACTACTTTTGATCAGAGCGCTATGGGCTCTGGTCAAAAGTAGCGCACTATATAGGGAATAGGGTGCAATTTTGGACAAAGCCCATATGACCCGATCAATAGTAAATGGTGTATCAGTGGATGGATGGAGGAGTTCCGCCCTAACGGGTGTGAAAAGCCCAGTCAGCTAAACTATCTATCAGCAATATTTAACTTTTTTGTTCGAGTGCTGTGTTTACATCATTGGATATGAAGGATCTATATAAGGTTATAGCACAGTTTACATAACAATAACAATATCCTATGTGATATTGACCTATAAATACAGCGTACAGCAAATACAATCAGTTAAATCTAAAGGCTGTAAAGGCTGATCGGGGAATGGGAGAAATGTAACATTTCTACCAGACAGATTAAAATAACATTGCAGCTGATAGCTTTCCTCCCTCTCGCTTTGAGGCACTGATTCACAGCCATGTCAATTATTTACTTTCTGTGTACAGACACATACACACACAGGCATGCACACACGCACATTAAAATAACATTTTTATTGTACTGACCCATTCAAATGCCTATACACAATACATTACATTTGAGTCATTTAGCAGACTCATACATTATTTTGTTATATTTTCATACTGGCTCCCCATGGGAATCGAACCCACAACCCTGGCGTTGCAAACGCCATGCTCTACCAACTGAGCTACATCCCTGCCGGCCATTCCCTCCCCTACCCTGGACAACGCTGGGCCAATTGTGGAAGACCCATTTGCGACCAAGCTTTAACTTCCTGACTGATGTCTTGAGATGTTGCTTCAATATATCCACATAATTTTCCTTCCTCATGATGCCATCTATTTTGTGAAGTGCACCAGTCCCTCCTGCAGCAAAGAACCCCCACAGCATGATGCTGCCACCCCTGTGCTTCATGGTTGGGATGGTGTTCTTTGGCTTGCAAGACCCCCCTTTTTCCTCCAAACATAACGATGGTCATTATGGCCAAACAGTTATATTTTTGTTTCATTAGATCAGAAGACATTTCTCCAATAAGTACGCTCTTTGTCCCCATGTGCAGTTGCAAACCGTAGTCTGGCTTTTTTTATGGCGGTTTTGGAGCAGTGGCTTCTTCCTTGCTGAGCGGTCGATATAGGACTTGTTTTACTGTGGATATACAGTGGGGAGAACAAGTATTTGATACACTGCCACATTTGCAGGTTTTCCTACTTACAAAGCATGTAGAGGTCTGTAATTTTGATCATAGGTACACTTCAACTGTGAGAGACGGAATCTAAAACAAAAATCCAGAAAATCACATTGTATGATATTTAAGTAATTAATTTCCATTTTATTGCATGACATAAGTATTTGATCACCTACCAACCAGTAAGAATTCCGGCTCTCACAGACCTGTTCATTTTTCTTTAAGAAGCCCCCTTGTTCTCCACTCATTACCTGTATTAACTGCACCTGTTTGAACTCGTTACCTGTATAAAAGACACCTCTCCACACACTCAATCAAACAGACTCCAACCTCTCCACAATGGCCAAGACCAGAGAGCTGTGTAAGGACATCAGGGATAGCCCATCCCAGCACAAGGCTTTGATGGGCTACAGGACAATAGGCAAGCAGCTTGGTGAGAAGGCAACAACTGTTGGCACAATTATTAGAACATGGAAGAAGTTCAAGATGACGGTCAATCACCCTCGGTCTGGGGCTCCATGCAAGATCTCACCTCGTGGGGCATCAATGATCATGAGGAAGGTGAGGGATCAGCCCAGAACTACACGGCAGGACCTGGTCAATGACCTGAAGAGAGCTGGGACCACAGTCTCAAAGAAAACCATTAGTAACACACTACGCCGTCATGGATTAAAATCCTGCAGCACACGCAAGGTCCCCCTGCTCAAGCCAGCGCATGTCCAGGCCCGTCTGAAGTTTGCCATTGACCATCTGGATGATCCAGAGGAGGAATGGGAGAAGGTCATGTGGTCTGATGAGACAAAAATAGAGCTTTTTGGTCTAAACTCCACTCGCCGTGTTTGGAGGAAGAAGAAGGATGAGTACAACCCCAAGAACACCATCCCAACTGTGAAGCATGGAGGTGGAAACATCATTCTTTGGGGATGCTTTTCTGCAAAGGGGACAGGACGACTACACCGTATTGAGGGGAGGATGGATGGGGCCATGTATCGCGAGATCTTGGCCAACAATCTCCTTCCCTCAGTAAGAGCATTGAAGATGGGTCGTGGCTGGGTCTTCCAGCATGACAACGATCCGAAACACACAGCCAGGGCAACTAAGGAGTGGCTCCGTAAGAAGCATCTCAAGGTCCTGGAGTGGCCTAGCCAGTCTCCAGACCTGAACCCAATAGAAAATCTTTGGAGGGAGCTGAAAGTCTGTATTGCCCAGCGACAGCCCCCGAAACCTGAAGGATCTGGAGAAGGTCTGTATGGAGGAGTGGGCCAAAATCCCTGCTGCAGTGTGTGCAAACCTGGTCAAGACCTACAGGAAACGTATGATCTCTGTAATTGCAAACAAAGGTTTTTGTACCAAATATTAAGTTCTGCTTTTCTGATGTATCAAATACTTATGTCATGCAATAAAATGCAAATTAATTACTTAAAAATCATACAATGTGATTTTCTGGAATTTTGTTTTAGATTCCATCTCTCACAGTTGTAGTGTACCTATGATATAAATTACAGACCTCTACATGCTTTGTAAGTAGGAAAACCTGCAGAATTGGCAGTGTATCAAATACTTGTTCTCCCCACTGTAGATAATTTTGTACCTGTTTCCTCCAGCATCTTCACAAGGTCCGTTGCTGTTGTTCTGCGATTGATTTGCACTTTTCAACCAAAGTACGTTCATCTGTAGGAGACAGAACGCGTCTCCTTCCTGAGCGGTATGACGGCTGCGTGGTCCCATGGTGTTTATACTTGTGTACTATTGTTTGTACAGATGAACGTGGTACCTTCAGGCGTTTGGAAATTGCTCCCAAGGATGAACCAGACTTGTGGAGGTCTACAATTTTTTTTCTGAGGTCTTGGCTGATTTCTTTTGATTTTCCCATGATGTCAAGCAAAGAGGCACTGAAGGTAGGCCTTGAAATACATCCACAGGTACACCTCCAATTTACATTTAAGTAATTTAGCAGACGCTCTTATCCAGAGCGACTTACAGTTAGTGAGTGCATACATTATTTTTATTTTTCCCCGTGGGAATCGAACCCACAACCCTGGCGTTGCAAACGCCATGCTCTACCAACTGAGCTACATCCCTTCCGGCCATTCCCTCCCCTACCCTGGACAACGCTGGACCAATTGTGCGCCGCCCCATGGGTCTCCCGGTCACGGCCGGCTACGACAGAGCCTGGATTCGAACCAGGATCTCTAGTGGCACCACTGCGCCACTCGGGAGTCATTTCACATGCAGGAGTTATTTACAGTTGGTAGGTCATCTCAATTTTTTATGTAACCTTTATTTAACTAGGCAAGTCAGTTAAGAACAAATTCTTATTTACAATGACGGCCTACACCGGCCAAACTCGGACTACGCTGGGCCAAATGTGCTCCGCCCTATGGGACTCCCAATCACGGCCAGTTGTGATACAGCCTGGAATCGAACCAGTGGGTCTGTAGTGACGCCTCAAGCACTGAGATGCAGTGCCTTAGACCGCTGCGCCACTCGGGAGCCCAAATCTCTATGGCAGCAGGACTACACAAATTCATGGGTGTTAGCAAGGGCGTAGGAGCCGGGGGGACACCAGTCAAGAAGAGAATAAAAATAAAATAATAATAAGGAGTTTAAAGGACTGTAAGTAAGGTTCTTGGCAACTGCCCACACATCACCCCTTACAAATTAGCTGGCAAATTGTAGTGCAGATGTCTTTAGCTTTATCACAGTGATTATGGGTCATGAAGGTGTGTTCGATGTGTTAAAGGGAAACGTCACCGCTAGACACTATTTGGGGTGTTTTTCCAGTCTCCCTACTTAATTATGAGTGATGAGAGGTGTTTCAGAAATAATTATGCACCACAGCGGTATTTGCTTAAATATTTGCACTGGGAAAGTTCAACCACTAACGTTGTTGGTTAATTGAGCCTGCTGTCTGATAAAAAAATTAATGGAGTCATGTTTTGTAACAATTATTGTGGCCTTTGTGTTTCTCTGATTGTACGATCACGTTAGCAGCAAGTAGATATGGTTATCCTTGTTCAATAGAGCCATTGGACGTGTCTCAACGATGTTCCTATCTGCCACGACATTGCAGGATATATAGGTTTACTCATTTTCCTGGCTTTGTAAAGACTACAGCCTGATGGAGCCCTACTTCCTTGTCCAATTGTGTTCCCTCCCTTGAAGGCAGGCTTTTCAAAATGGGGGTGGTACTAGTTTCTACAGGTTCACGTGAGCTATGTTACTGCGCACTGTCTATGGCTAGCTAAATAATTACAATTGCTGCTTCCAAGAAGAGCTGGACGACTGAACAGTTTTTGACGTTCTTACACAGTGAGGGAAAAAAGTATTTGATCCCCTGCTGATTTTGTACGTTTGCCCACTGACAAATACATGATCAGTCTATAATTTGAATGGTAGGTTTATTTGAACAGTGAGAGACAGTATAACAACAAAACAATCCAGAAAAACGCATGTCAAAAATGTTAAAAATTGATTTGCATTTTAATGAGGGAAATAAGTATTTGACCCCTCTGCAAAACATGACTTAGTACTTGGTGGCAAAACCCTTGTTGGCAATCACAGAGGTCAGACGTTTCTTGTAGTTGGCCACCAGGTTTGCACACATCTCAGGAGGGATTTTGTTCCACTCCTCTTTGCAGATCTTCTCCAAGTCATTAAGGTTTCGAGGCTGACGTTTGGCAACTCGAACCTTCAGCTCCATCCACAGATTTTCTATGGGATTAAAGTCTGGAGACTGGCTAGGCCACTCCAGGACCTTAATGTGCTTCTTCTTGAGCCACTCCTTTGTTGCCTTGGCCGTGTGTTTTGGGTCATTGTCATGCTGGAATACCCATCCACGACCCATTTTCAATGCCCTGGCTGAGGGAAGGAGGTTCTCACCCAAGATTTGACGGTACATGGCCCCGTCCATCGTCCCTTTGATGCGGTGAAGTTGTCCTGTCCCCTTAGCAGAAAAACACCCCCAAAGCATAATGTTTCCACCTCCATGTTTGACGGTGGGGATGGTGTTCTTGGGGTCATAGGCAGTGTCGTATCGAGTGAGTGGTGGCAATTATTGCTGATAAACAAAGGAGTCCGCTCATACTGAATCCTTGATCATAAGTTTATTCAGATCACAAGCTTTAGCATAAGTGACAGGTGACATGACACCCGGAGAGCGACGCCTCAGAATGGCTGCTCTGCCTCTCTTCTTCGTTTACCCCTACTTATAAACAATGCAAAAAGATGGGCTCCCTCTTCTGGCCAATCACCAGTCTCCCCTGTCTACAACACACTTCCTGTCTGTTGTATGTGGCGTTACACTAAAACATTCCCTCTTGATACTAAAATCAACATTCTTTCAGTTCCACTTAAAAAACATTTAACACCATCATAATCTCAATACACTACATTCCCCCCTTCGAGACGAACAGTCTCGAAAACAAACAGAATAGGATTATGACAAGTAACAATTTATCTTATTGAGTATCTTTAACATTAAACCAAAAACATTCTCCTCTAGAGTGTAAATACCTTTCTATGAAATATGAACAACTGTTTATGAAGTGTGAATACATTACTATGAAATATGAACAAATCTCTATGGAGTGTAAGAGTGAAAAACTGTCCGGCAACCTTCCATCCATCAATCAAGACAGTAAAATTCTCTCACGGTCCCTCTGCCCCAGGCAACCACCTTCGGTACTCCAGATAAACTCATAAACCATGTAAATGCATTTGAAACTATGATGCAATTAAATACACATGCAAGCCCCTGCAAACAAAATCCTATCCAAAAACATCCACTCTAAGGCTGGTCAACCCATTGGACCCTAAAGTGGAACTCTCCCTGCTTAAACTCCCTGTCCCTAAGCATTCACGAAATAAACAAAAACATCTAAGATCCTCACATGTATTCAATAACATCAAACATCATTCTACAAAAATTTATACCTAAGAATATGACACAATTATGTATTACACATGTCTATATTTCATTGCAGACACTGGAATGTAGTCCACTACACTTCATCTCCCCGTAGTCTCCTCTTCCAATGGATTTGTTGATGATGGAATCGGCCACACCCTCCTTGTTTCATCTCCTCCAGTCATATTGTCCCTTCATATTGTCGTTGTTTGAGTATTTCAATCTCCATATGTTCCCCCAAATGCTTCTGAAAGAAAAGGAAAGACCAAACAGTATCTTTTGCAAAACAACACCTTCAAATTAAACATCAATATCAACTAAGAATATAAAAATGATATATAAATGATATATGAATCACATTATCCTCTTCCCCCCTTGATTCATAAAATCATAATAAAATCACCCCAATATTGAAAAAAAAATTTTTTTTTTGAAAAAATGATCAAAACATCAAAAATGATATTTATCCATTCAGTTCCACTTGTCCATCTTCATCCAGATCAGGAACAGTCAACACCGGCATCTGAGTGTTGTCTCCAGGCATCACTCTCCAACCTATCTCAATATCATAGCTTTCTCAAAGGTCAGTAACAAATTACAAACATCACACACAGTGCTATCAAAGCTGCCATTAAATGTAACCCATCACTGCCCCTACTGGCCTACCTGATCTTGCAACCAAGTCTTCGCTGACTTCTGCTCCCTCAGATCTCCCAAATGCATCCCTTATATTCTTCAATGCATATATAACTATCTGAACTATCTGGACTCAAAGTATAACTATTATCATCAATAGGATCTTCCCAAATGTTACACCATACCATGGAAAAAATCCCCCCTTCTCCCTTAGATTCATCCTTCAATGATAGACTTGAAGACTATAACATGTAGCCATGTCTCTTTTCATCCAATTTCAAATATAGCTTCAGATTTCTGTGTCCGGTGATACCCCTCTTATAATGGTAGAAACCTCATATGGAAGCTTCAACGTTGACATGTAACAACATCCTGTCCATCCATAATGTAAGAATATATATGCTTTATCACCACAAACCCTCTAAATATCTCTAAAATTCCCCATAGTCACATTGTCAGGCAAAAGCTAATCTTTTAACCATCAAAGTCCTGCTGTTCTTACTACCTGGTACATAAAAAGTAACATATTTCTCATTACTACCCTTAAGGTCATGCATACCCAAAGTTATCATATAACATCACAATCTGATATTCCCATAAACATACCCCTTACCTCATATGTTTTATTAGAACAAAAACAACTTTTAGCCCTCAATGGTTACACCTCAAATGCTTCAGGGTTTGCTGTTACCTGATTTTACTTTCCATCTACCAAATGCACCCAAGTTAATTCACTTAACCCAATACCACCTAACCCTAGGCTTAAACAAATGTTTTGACAATGACATTATTTTATCTGTTACTGACTGTTGCTGATACCACAGTCATGACAACGCATAAGATTGACACATACTTGATAGAGGTCGAGCGACCGTCTCTAACATGTTTGTTGGTGGAATTCTCACCAGACATGGACCCTCAAGATTCCTCACTGATCTTACAGAATGAGCTGCTGAAACCAAAGATTCCTACCTTCCCATCTCTAATTTTCACAACAGAAGAATCAAACTACATGCATTTAGTTTCTCTCTTCCCTAACGAGCGGTACTGATCAGATACCTCTCCTTGTCTGTCATTAAAATCAAAGACCTCATCCTGTACCTCCATGATGAATCTATATTCTCACTATCATTGACAGCACTCTCCATCCGTAACATAAACCCCTTTAATTTCAGAAAAGTTGTTGTCGATGTCATACTTCCTACATTTGCTATTGCCATCGTATCATTAATCCCTTATATACTCTGTGTATTATCTACTGTTGGAGTGGCTACTGTAATCTACTCCTCCTGAACTCCCTCAACGACTGTGGAGGCTACAACAGACCTCAACTCTTCCATTATAAGCGTTACTTTATGAATTACATAGCCTTTTAACCAATAATTCTTAACCGGAACAAATTCTAATGCTTGCACTAGATAAGTACACATATACTCTCCCTGACCTTTCTCTGTAACATTACGCCAAATAAGTGAACAGTCACTCCTAACCTCTTCCACTTCATATCGTTGTACAAACTATCCCTCCTTTGACTAGGGGACACCGCTTCTACATCTGGTCCTGATAACAATACTTATTCTCCATAATTATCTCTCCATATGGGAGGAACGTCCCCATCCTAACCCTAATAAGTATTTTTCCTCTAAAATTGGTGCTGGAGCCATTGGCTCCCTTATAATCAAATGCGATATATTTATGGCTTTAATAACTATCAATGTTGAAAGAGTTAAATTGCTTCTCACTGTTGTTTTAATAGACTGAAGTGTTAATGTCATTATTGTTAATTCATCCATTTTCCCCAAAGAAAAGTTGTCTTTGCTTGTACTTCCATCTATCACCACTAGTGTCACTTTTTCCCAACTCTCAGTCCTATCTCTAATCCCTGACTTTCAAACTTTTGATTATAAAAAATACACCTATAATTACCTTGATCTTCCTACTCTAAAATGTCCTTCACCATTGTTCTCTCTCTTACTACTAACTTTGAAACTTAGCTTACTGTCTTAGAGTTCCTTCAATCTAGTTCTCCTAACTTATTTTAATCTAATATTTTCTCCTAACATTTAAATACCTTTTCCACTGATTTATTCACAAAATCCCTTTACCACCAAATTTTTTGAATACGTGATTGGGAAAGTCCCCACCTGTTTCTGACTTTTTTACACAGACTTGGCAAACGACTAAACACCTTTTAGCCTAGCCTGAAATCTCTTGGTGTAAGAATGTAACCCAGAATAACAGTCACCCCTTTTAACTTTATTTTTCAGACAGATTGTCTAATAGGCAGTCTAATAGATTATCATCCTTCCTATGATATTATTTTTTTAAGCAAATATGATTCCCAAAAACCCTACTTTTTAAAATCCTCTACCAGACAGCCGTTTAGTGTACATCTTATTGTACAATTCAATTTAAACAATGCATCTCTTCCCAACAATGCAATAGGTATATTTTTTAATATTAGTATGTCTATTTTAATTTCTCCTTGAGTTTTATAGCAGAGCTCACTTGGTTCCTTAAGAGTAATTAGCTGTTTACTACCTCAAATCCCTATCCTAATTAGTTAATTTTACATAGTGAGATGTTTAACCTCTTTAGGCTCAACACAGATACGTTTTTACACTATTCACTATCACTTCTCATAGTCCTCTGGTTTTACTTCAATTGTTAGCTATTTTCTCTTCTTCTCTAATCGATGCTATCAGCTGACACCCCCCTTCGTATCTTCTAGGCACTAACAGGTGATCTCGACTGCCCCTGTATCTTCCTTAAAAATGTTCTCTGTGTTTCCTCCTGACTTGTTGCACTCACAGGTAAAGTAACCAATCTGTCCACAATTATAACAGTCTTCTGAAAGTTGCTGGAAGTGTAGCTGAAATCTTCCTCCTCCTTCTAAGCCTTCTCGTCCTCTTCCTCTCCAATTCTGTGTCTGTCCAGAAACTGGCTGTGGATATGGAACACCTGGTACCCCCCTTGGCTGGTACAATGCATTTGATATTGTTCAGTTGAAGCTGTAACAGTGATTGTTGATTTGGTTCACTCTGATTGTTCATAACCAAAGCTTCTCTTCTCCTTCTTCTTCTCCAATTCTTGGGATCCTTTTCTCAGCAGTTTCTCCTCTTCTGTATCTTCAGCTGTGTTACTTCTTCTAAACTATTTGCTTTATCCAGGCATGATAAGCATCGGTCTATATCTCCTTCTATTTCTTCTGTGCCAGTCCTTGTAGGACAAACTCCTTTTGAATACACAGCACCTTCAGTCTCCTCTTTCTCGCTGTCTTCATCTGAACTCGAATCTCTTGTATCCTTCTTCCTTCAACTTCCATCAGAGATCAAATCTCTAGTATCCTTCTTCTTTCCTCTCTTGCCAACTTCCTTCTGATCACAGAGTCATATCCACCCATGACCTCTTCTCAATCACTCTCATCTTCATCATCCTCGTCCTCTTTAACCTCACTCTTCTCTTCCTGACATCTCATTTTCTTCCTTCTGGAGTTTTGGATTCACCTTTATCGTCGTTTCTGCTTGTCCTCTATCTATTATTCGTCCATCTTCATCTCTGATGCAACAATCACCCTCCTGGATGATCACCGGAAGCTGAGGATAAACATCCCTAAGCTCTACTCCCCTTAGCCTTATCTCTATAGCTTTGTTTATCTTATCGCTGGAATCTTTTATCAGTTTTTGTTTGAGAATGAAGGGCAACTTTTGTTTCACTTGCCGGATAACCTCGCAATACTTTAGTTAAAGGGTCACTATTTTGTACTATATCAATCGGTGTAATCACCTTCATATAGCCTTGCTGTCCTTTCTCCCCATTGTAACTACTCTTTTATATTCCTTTATTATGAATTATCTTATTTTAGACTATATAGCCTATGGCTTCCCCCCTGTAATTATTAATATAAACCTAACAACTCCCAAAAATTTTCTTTTTTTTTTTTTTCTTTTTTTAAATAAATCAATTAAAAATCATGAATAATTAAAACCAATTTTTATTCCTATATCCTATGTCACCAATTTATCAATTAGTGTTGGCTATCTTACCACAACCCATCAAATGCAAATGTAAGTTAGTCAACTTCAAAGCAATCCCCAAAAACAAAGCCTCTAACCCCTTGCTCTATAACCCCTTGCCCTATAAGCACCTAATTATCTTAAATTTACAGAATAATGTCAGTCCTTGATTCCCAACACAATTCCAATCAACCCCAGTGATGCACATAGCCTCCAAAATGCAATTTTTAATGAAATAGTATTTGCCAAGCCTATGTGAAATTGTCAAAACATCAAGAAGATTTTGTAACCAGACCAGTCTCAAACCCCTTTTTGACTTGATCCTCTGTCGCGTCACGTGATGTCACGTCAGCACTTCCTGTATCTCCTCTCTCTCTCTCTCCTGTCTCTCATATGACAAGGGAACAAAGACACAGAAACAGATTTTAGTAGTTAATGCAATCACTGAGTATTTCCAACCATTCAATATTCATTCGTTCTACATTATTCACTCTAAGACTAAACTCAGAACTAAATAGATCGCTCAAAAACATTTATTTTATTTTAATCCGTCATTTAATTATTTATTATAATCCGTCAACATATCTCTCTCTCATTTATCAATTCAATAGGTCACAAAAACAGTTTCATCTTTAACCATCCGCCGATGTAACAACTAGAAGATTCGTGTTAAAATCTCTCCTCTGTCTGTCTATTTCTCCCCTTGCAGGGTAACCCCAGATGGGACCTATGACCCTTACCCACAATGCAGTGTTTGTAGTTTTAGCAAATAACCTCATGTCGTAGTTTTAGCGCCGTAAAATCATGCACATGCGCACATCCATTCAAAAATACTTTTTCACCGTGGAAGGGAGATTTTCTACTCCCTCCCCAAACAGACAGTTACCAGTCCCGCTTTACCTCCGTTCTCCCCTCATAGTCAAACAACATTTAACAGCGCTCACAAAACATATAACCTGACTTACACACACAGAGACAAGTTTAAGAGACTTTAATCCATCGCAATGGGGTCTCTAAGGATATCCGTTAGCATGTAGCACGCAACACAATTAGCATTTAGCCTTAGCATTTAGCATTAGCCTTAGCCGCTATGTACCATGTGGCATGACCCACACTCCAGCATTTAGCATTAACCTTAGCCTTTAGCTAACTGCGGCCTACCACACAAATAAATATCCTGCATTGTGCCCAAATCATTATCCATATATCTCCGTCTAACTTTATGCTGCCTTGAGCCATGAATATCATATCGAGCGGTTACCCCCAACATATCTCCCGTCGGCTATAAGAGGAGTATAACATAGTTCCCAGAACCAACCTGACAAAGTCTAATACGTCGCCCAGGATTTGTAGCCCACTCCTGCGAGTCGCCCCCGCTGGGGGTCTTTCCAGATTCACAATGCTCTAAATATGTATACGTATATCTGCCTTTATTCACTACCAATCCATTGTTCTAGACTTCCTATTATTTACCGTTTACCCATCAACCAAATTTAGAATATTTTTCAGACTCCTAGTCAACAGCAATAACGCCACCCGAGGCACGGTCGTAATGGTACATTCCTCCAGTGTACACAAGCAGTAACAAAACTAACAACTTAGCTGTGAGGAACACTCACCCTTGTCTGGTCATGACTCCAGACCGAAGTTAGCTTGGTGGCTACGAATGAGCAAAGGAGAGATGCAGACCAGCCCCACGTTGGGCGCCATTTGTCGTATCGAGTGAGTGGTGGCAATTATTGCTGATAAACAAAGGAGTCCGCTCATACTGAATCCTTGATCATAAGTTTATTCAGATCACAAGCTTTAGCATAAGTGACAGGTGACATGACACCCGGAGAGCGACGCCTCAGAATGGCTGCTCTGCCTCTCTTCTTCGTTTACCCCTACTTATAAACAATGCAAAAAGATGGGCTCCCTCTTCTGGCCAATCACCAGTCTCCCCTGTCTACAACACACTTCCTGTCTGTTGTATGTGGCGTTACACTAAAACATTCCCTCTTGATACTAAAATCAACATTCTTTCAGTTCCACTTAAAAAACATTTAACACCATCATAATCTCAATACACTACAGCAGCATTCCTCCTCCTCCAAACACGGCGAGTTGAGTTGATGCCAAAGAGCTCGATTTTGGTCTGACCACAACACTTTCACCCAGTTTCTCCTCTGAATCATTCAGATGTTCATTGGCAAACTTCAGACGGCCCTGTATATGTGCTTTCTTGAGCAGGGGGACCTTGCGGGAGCTGCAGGATTTCAGTCCTTCACGGCGTAGTGTGTTACCAATTGTTTTCTTGGTGACTATGGTCCCAGCTGCCTTGAGATCATTGACAAGATCCTGCTGTGTAGTTCTGGGCTGATTCCTCACCGTTCTCATGAGCATTGCAACTCCACGAGGTGAGATCTTGCATGGAGCCCCAGGCTGAGGGAGATTGACAGTTATTTTGTGTTTCTTCCATTTGCGAATAATCGCACCAACTGTTGTCACCTTCTCACCAATCTGCTTGGCGATGGTCTTGTAGCCCATTCCAGCCTTGTGTAGGTCTACAATCTTGTCCCTGACATCCTTGGAGAGCTCTTTGGTCTTGGCCATGGTGGAGAGTTTGGAATCTGATTGATTGATTCCTTCTGTGGACAGGTGTCTTTTATACAGGTAACAAACTGAGATTAAGAGCACTCCCTTTAAGAGTGTGCTCCTAATCTCAGCTCGTTACCTGTATACAAGACACCTGGGAGCCAGAAATCTTTCTGATTGAGAGGGGGTCAAATACTTATTTCCCTCATTAAAATGCAAATCAATTTATAACATTTTTGACATGCGTTTTTCTGGATTTTTTTGTTGTTATTCTGTCTCTCACTGTTCAAATAAACCTACCATTAAAATTATAGACTGATCATTTATTTGTCAGTGGGCAAATGTACAAAATCAGCAGGGGATCAAATACTTTTTTCCCTCACTGTACATACTGCCCTATTTATTTGAGTTCTTACTAGAGAGGGTCACTGCAGACCCCATGGAATGTGTGTGTGACAGACCATCGACATTTTGACGCACATATGGATAGAGGTGTGCTGGAGACGACCTCCAAGATCAACTGGCGGCGGCAGCATAGACCAACTAGACCAGGAGGGCAAATTACAAACGAGTAAGTTGTTTTGCTGTCGGTAGCTAGCTAGCAATATTGCTAAGCTCTCTTTTCACACGAGGCAGTGTTGTTCAGTATAGTATAATTTTGTGATCGATTCGGCCATAACGGGGCTTGCAATACCAATACAAGCCGAGTTAGCCAAGTTGAGCTAGCTAGCTTTGTTTGCTATACTAAAAATGTACTGTAGCCTAATGTTATAGTTAACTAGCTAGCTAACATTAGCTAGCTAGCCTACGTAGCCTCAGTGCATCTCATTAGGAGGACTAGAAGCAAAACTGGATACTTTTTTTAATGATGATGACGAAGAGTAAAGGAATGACTTTGGCTTTATTACTCATATTAGTCTTTGAGTAACTATACCTGTGTGTTGTAGCTAGCTAGCTAGCTAACGTGTGTCTGTGAGATGTCATATTCTGCATCGTGCTGTACAGTAGGAATACAGACAGTACAAAATGGTTGCCCATGAAAGTCTACTAGCGTTTGTGTCATTCTCTTACAGACAGTACCACTTGGTGGCCTACAGATAGAGTTTGTTCTACATGGGGCGAAGCTAGGCACAGGACACCAAATCCCCTTTGCCTGCATGTGTTGATTGGGCCATTCCAGCAATTCAAGAGGGGATGTGAAAGGTCCATAACAACAATCTCCTCTTGTATCAAAGTGACTCTGAACACCTCACTGCACCCCCCAAACACACCATATAATATGCAAGTATTCCCTTTGTAGAACTGTAGTATTTATTATAGGCGTTAGTACTATATGTTTAATCTACTGTATATTTGTCATACATTGTCATAACTATTTCAGCATACTGCTGTGTAAACTCACCTCGGTCTCCAGAGCAAATAAACGTTGTCTTAAATACAAGCCATGTCTACTTATTTGCTACATTGACAGACTAATCTGTTTTATTGAAACATTTTTACTTGCCAAAAGAGGAAAGTTGAAATGATACACCAACTCCCTGCATCATTTATTATAGTGTCATGCATCTTCCCACATGGGCTTATAAGACACTGTATTTGTTGTATACAAATAAAATGATCATACTTATACACTGAGTATACAATATTGAGATGCACCCCCCTTGCCCTCAAAATCAATCAATCAATCAATCAATTTTATTTTATATAGCCCTTCGTACATCAGCTGATATCTCGAAGTGCTGTACAGAAACCCAGCCTAAAACCCCAAACAGCTAGTAATGCAGGTGTAGAAGCACGGTGGCTAGGAAAAACTCCCTAGAAAGGCCAAAACCTAGGAAGAAACCTAGAGAGGAACCAGGCTATGAGGGGTGGCCAGTCCTCTTCTGGCTGTGCCGGGTGGAGATTATAACAGAACCATGCTAAGATGTTCAAAAATGTTCATAAGTGACAAGCATGGTCAAATAATAATCAGGAATAAATCTCAGTTGGCTTTTCATAGCCGATCATTAAGAGTTGAAAACAGCAGGTCTGGGACAGGTAGGGGTTCCATAACCGCAGGCAGAACAGTTGAAACTGGAATAGCAGCAAGGCCAGGCGGACTGGGGACAGCAAGGAGTCACCACGGCCGGTAGTCCCGACGTATGGTCCTAGGGCTCAGGTCTCTCAGTTGGCTTTTCATAGCCGATCATTAAGAGTTGAAAACAGCAGGTCTGGGACAGGTAGGGGTTTCGCAACCGCAGGCAGAACAGTTGAAACTGGAATAGCAGCAAGGCCAGGCGGACTGGGGACAGCAAGGTGTCAGCATGCCCGGTAGCAGCATGCCCGGTAGTCCACACTCAAAACAGTCTCAATTCGTCGGGGCATGGACTACAAGGTGTCGAAAGTGTTCCACAGGGATGCTGGCCCATGTATTCTTGATACACACGGAAACTGTTGAAAAACATAACACCGTTGCAGTTCTTGTCACACTCAAACCGGTGTGCCTGGCACCTACTACCTACTACCATACTACCATAAAAATCATTCTTTAACCTGTCTCCTCCCCTTCATCTACACTGATTGAAGTGGATTTAACAGGTGACATCAATAAGGGATCATAGCTTTCACCTGGATTCACCTGTCATGGAAAGAACAAGTGTTCCTAATGTTTTGTACACTCAGTGTATATGCACACACGTACATACATACATACATACCTACATAGATATTACGTATACTGAACAAAAATATAAACGCAACATGCAACAATTTCAACGATTTACAGTTCATATAAGGAAATCAGTCAATTGAAATCAATTCATTCGGCCCTAATCTATGGATTTCACGACTGGGCATGGGCGCAGCCATGGGTGGGCTTGAGAGGGCATAGGCCCACCCACTTGGGAGTCAGGCCCACCCACTGAGGAGCCAGGCCCAGCCAATCAGAATGAGTTTTTCCCCACAAAAGGGCTTTATTACAGACATAAATACTCCTCAGTTTCATCAGCTGTCCGGGTGGCTGGTCTCAGATGATCCCGCAGGTGAAGAAGCCGGATGTGGAGGTCCTGTGCTGGCATGGTTACACGTGGTCTGCGGTTGTGAGACCGGTTGGACATACTGCCAAATTCTCCAAAACGATATTGGAGGCGGCTTATGGTAGAGAAATTAACATTCAATTATCTGGCAACAGCTCTGGTGGACATTCCTGCAGTCAGCATGCCAATTGCACGCACCCTCAAAATATGAGACATCTTTGCCATTGTGTTGTGTGACAAAACTGCACATTTTAGAGTGGCCTTTTATTGTTCCCAGCACAAGGTGCACCTGTGTAATGATCATGCTGTTTAATCAGCTTCTTGATATGCCACACCTGCCAGGTGGATGGATTATCTTGGCAAAGGAGAAATGCTCTCTAACAGGGATGTAAACAAATTTGTGCACAACATTTGAGAGAAATAAGCTTTTTGTGCGTATGGAACATTTCTGGGATCTTTTATTTCAGCTCATGAAACATGGGACCAACACTTTACATGTTGCGTTTATATTTTTGTTCATTATACATACACATTTGCATTCCTACTGAAATGAATACAATTGAAACACAGAAAACTAAAACCTTTCAGTTATACAACTTATCTTGTTGCGTCTTCCACACTTCAGATATAAAACTTGCAACCAGGAACACTTATTTTCTGAATAGCCATTCAAGTTTTTCTTCATCACTACTCCAGAATAGTGCTGGTTTCTGTTGTTGCATTCTTTCAAACACGGTTACTCTTGAATCATCATGTAAAGTACAACAAAATAAAAAGTGCAGTTCTTTCTCTATCTTCCCAAAATCTTCTTCATTTAGGGCAATGAACCTACCTACATAAATTGCCAGAGGCAATATACCGGTTCGCAACTGTGCACACAAGGATCTTTGATTCTTGTTAGGTGACAAGTGACATAGGGTTCTGCATCATATGTGTTGTTAATCTGGTTATATGTTCTCAGTTTTGGTTTTAGCCATATATCAGATGACCATGTTCCTTTGTGTTTGATCATGTTGACATTGCATCGTAACTTGTTTCTAAATATGTGTTGTAGATCAGCTTCCTTAAATATGTCATTGAGTTCCTTTGTTCCTTTGTCCAAGGGCAATTATATGTTTTATCCCAAATGAAAACTTTTTTTGTTATTCTGTCCTCTGGCATATCGATAAGACGGTTCCATAACCTAATAATTTCCCCCCTCTGTTTTATTACACTGGGCTCCCATCCCATGTCTCCTTGAATAGGAAGGCTTGGAGCAAGCTTATGCACTCCAAGTAAACATTGTTTGGCTCTGTTTTGAATAGAGTTAGCTGTTTTGGCTTCTTTACAACCCCAGATTCCAGCAGCATAGTTCAATATAGGACACACACATGAATTATAGCCAAGGTCTTTACATATGTTAGATTTACTACCAACGGACCCCAACGCTCTACCTGCAGAATCAGATAGGGACTTTATACCCTACTCAAAGGTAATGTATTAATCAAAAAGGAAACCAAGGTATTTATATAAGCAAGTGTACTTTACGGGCATTGCTCCAAAATAAAAAAAAAATCTGAATTGCATTATCTGGGTTTTATCTTGGTTAATCATTCATCTCCACTTTGTACACCAAAGATTGACAGTGTTCAACATACTGTACATTTCAAATCAAACTCACTCTCTGCAAGGAGGACAATATCTTCTGCATACAGCAGTATTCCCAGAGCCGTGTCATCTAGTTGAACCCCTAAATTAGCATGTTTGATTTGCTGGGCCAAGTCGCTTACAAAAAGGGCAAATAACGTTGGGGAAAGCACATCACCTTGATTGTCCCCAAACAGAGTGGGAAACCATCCAGTCCTCAGATCATTTACCTGTACACAGGCGACTGGAGATCTATACAGGGCTTTAATTGCATCATAAAATCTTCCATCAATTTCCATTTTAATTAGTCTAAAAGCGAGGTCTCTATTCACCCAATCGAAAGCCTTCTAAAAATCAATAAAACAGGCCAAAGTTGGTTTTCTCTCTTGAATTCTAGCTTGAATCACTGTAGAGACAGTATATATATGTGGTCTATACAAGCTCTGGCTTTCCTAAAACCATTCTGTTCATCCGCAAGCTGACCAGACAGTTCTAGATAGTGAGAGAGCCTGTTATTTAGAATGCATGAATGCAACTTACATACAGTGCTAATGAGACTTATCCCTCTATAGTTCAGTGGGATTTTAGGGTAATTTTGTGAGGATTTTGGAATAGGCTTGATTATGTATTTGAACCATACAGATGGAATGATACCATTCTCAAAACAAGCTTGGAAGAGACCGATAGTATTTCTAACAATTTAGGTGACTTCATTAGATAAGTAATCAATTCCTGTGGCTTTCTTTGGTTTAGCACGCTCAACCACTTTTCTGAACTCCTCTAGTCTAAGACTGGCATTCAGAGAGTGGTTATGTGTGTAAGAATCCTTCTTCTTTTCTTTCTCCAACTCAACCTTACAAGAGCATGTTTCCTTAAAAAAACATTGAACATAGGTGGTCTCTTGACACCAGAAAATAAATGTGCAAAATCTCTTTCCCATTTCCCCAAAACAATGTCAGTTTGATGGTGAAGCTCTCCATTTTTTAATTCAATTTCCATGGGAATTGGCTTAACCTTTTTGGGACCTAACTTGTGAATCTCACTCCAAAACTACAGTGGGTTGTTGGTCTGTAACTGTTCCAACTGTAATGCCTGCCTCCGCTTAAATCTACGCTTTATAGATCGTCATCTTTTATGAATGTATATTGACAACTTTAAATGATTTTTTTAGGCTCATCCTTGTGCTTTTTATTTCCTTTACACTTTAGAAACTTTTTTTTAGACAATCTCATCTGAGGGTTTACCCTCTTTTGTAGATGTATTTTTACTGGATGTATTTACAAATTTCCCCTTAACACGGTCATCCTATTCATTATATAACACATCACAGAATATGTCATACCAGGAGTCAATGCCATCTTGATTTTTCTGATGTATTTAAAGTTGATCAATAAGCTCCAGCAGAGCATTATAACACATACTGGAGGAAAGGAAATTATCAGGTAGGTTTCTGAGTCTTCACTTGATACATACAGTTGAAGTCGGAAGTTTACATACACTTAGGTTGGAGTCATTAAAACTGGTTTTTCAACCACTCCACAAATTTCTTGTTAATAAACTATAGTTTTGGCAAGTCGGTTAGGACATCTAATTTGTGCATGACACAATACATTTTTCCAACAATTGTTTACAGACAGATTATTTCACTTATAATTCACTGTATCACAATTCCAGTGGGTCAGAAGTTTACATACACTAAGTTGACTGTGCCTTTAAACAGCTTGGAAAATTCCAGGCTTTAGAAGCTTCTGATAGGCTAATTGATATCATTTGAGTCAATTGGAGGTGTACCTGTGGATGTATTTCAAGGCCTACCTTCAAACTCAGTGCCTCTTTGCTTGACATCATGGGAAAATCAAAAGAAATCAGCCTCAGAAATTTTTTTGTAGACCTCCACCACCATTCTGGTTCATCCTTGGGAGTAATTTCCAAACGCCTGAAGGTACCACGTTCATCTGTACAAACAATAGTACGCAAGTATAAACACCATGGGACCACGCAGCCGTCATACCGCTCAGGAAGGAGACGCGTTCTGTCTCCTAGAGATGAACGTACTTTGGTGTGAAAAGTGCAAATCAATCCCAGAACAACAGCAAAGGAAGATGCTGGAGGAAACAGGTACAAAAGTATCTATATCCACAGTAAAACGAGTCCTATATCGACATAACCTGAAAGGCCGCTCAGCAAGGAAGAAGCCACTGCTCCAAAACCGCCATAAAAAAGCCAGACTACGGTTTGCAACTGCACATGTGGACAAAGAACGTACTTTTAGGAGAAATGTCCTCTGGTCTGATGAAACAGAAATATAACTGTTTGGCCATAATGACATCGTTATGTTTGGAGGAAAATTAGGGTGTCTTGCAAGCTGAAGAACACCATCCCAACCGTGAAGCACGGGGGTGGCAGCATCATGCTGTGGGGGTGCTTTGCTGCAGGAGGGACTGGTGCACTTCACAAAATAGATGGCATGAGGAAGGAAAATTATGTGGATATATTGAAGCAACATCTCAAGACATCAGTCAGGAAGTTAAAGCTTGGTCGCAAATGGGCCTTCCAAATGGACAATGACCCCAAGCATACTTCCAATGTTGTGGCAAAATGGCTTAAGGACAACAAAGTCAAGGTATTGGAGTGGCCATCACAAAACCCTGACCTCAATCCTATAGAAAATGTGTGGGCAGAACTGAAAAAGCGTGTGCGAGCAAGGAGGCCTACAAACCTGACTCCGTTACACCAGCTCTGTCAGGAGGAATGGGACAAAATTCACCCAACTTATTGTGGGAAGCTTGTGGAAAGCTACCCGAAACGTTTGACCCATGTTAAACAATTTAAAGGCAATGCTACCAAATACTAATTGAGTGTATGTAAACTTCTGACCCACTGGGAATGTGATGAAAGAAATAAAAGCTGAAATAAATAATTATCTCTACTATTATTCTGACATTTCACATTCTTAAAATAAAGTGGTGATCCTAACTGACCTAAGAGAGGGAATTTTTACTAGGATTAAATGTCAGGAATTGTGAAAAACTGAGTTTAAATGTATTTGGCTAAGGTGTATGTAAACTTCCGACTTCAACTGTACATTAGACTAGCCTTCAGATATATCATTACAAACATCTTGACAAGATTGAACTCCAGCCTGAAATGTCAGACTCAACACAGAGTGGTCAGGTATTCTACAGCGATCCCCAATTAAAGAGATAACATCATTAGGGGTAAAGACATTCAACTCAAAACATGTATTTAAACAGTCATGGGGGATAATGATGTTATCAACAACTGCTTTCCCTTTTGTGGAGATTGATGTGAAATGATCTTTCTCAGGGGATATTCCACCATTTAGAATACAGTAATTTGAATCCTTTAGGAATTCCAATAACGTTTCACCATGCTTATTTAACACAGTGTCTAAGTTGGACCTGGGTGTAACCTTATCAGCATCCTTAATACAGTCTTCCAAACCAGCAATAAGACTATGTAAATCTCCACAGAGGTAAATAGGGTCAACCTCCGAAAAAGTATCCATTTGAGCCAACAAGTGGCTAAAGAAAGTTTGAGAATCACATCCTGATGTAGAGCCTTCAGGAGGCAAATAACAGGAGGCAATAACAAAACAATATTCCGATACTCGATGCTCAAATCTCAGTCCCATTATGCCATCTACTGATTTGTCAGTCACATTAACTTTATAGGACTCGTATATCTTGTTTCTATCAAAAAGTCCAACTCCACCAGATCCTTTAGGTGCTCTTACATGCATTTTCCTATTATGTCCAAACGAAGTGTATGCGTCCATTTTAATTGAATGCTGACCTGTTAGATGTGTCTCATTCAGGGATATAATGTCAGGATTCAGTGAAAGTAACATCAATTGTCTTAGCTCACAGTTCAAAGCCATCCAACCATTAACATTCCAGATGGAGTCTCAGTCCTCTGCGCTATCCCTTCTCTGCAGTTCCCGGCCCCTGCTACCAGCATCAATACCAAATGGAGACCGTTGCATCACTAGCCCACTACCAGTGATGTAGAAGGTCTTCCCGGTCGGAATCTCCCGAAGAAGAGTTCTGATGTTCAGATCAATGAGTCACTCTGTGTGTGACTTTGACGATCATAGATAGACCCTGCTTTCCACTAGATGTTGGAACATTGCTGCAGGGACTTGCTTCCATTCAGCCACAAGAGCATTAGTGAGGTCGGGCACTGATGTTGGGCGATCAGGCCTGGCTCACAGTTGGCATTCCAATTCATCCCAAAGGTGTTCGATTGGGTTGAGGTCAGGGCTCTGTGCAGGCCAGTCAAGTTCTCTCACACCGTTTCTGTATGGACCTCGCTTTGTGCACGGGGGCATTGTTATGCTGAAACAGGAAAGGGCCTTCCCCAAACTGTTGCCACAAAGTTGGAAGCACAGAATCGTCTAGAATGCCATTGTATGCTGTAGCATTAAGATTTCCCGTCACTTCACAAGGGGCCTAGCCCGAACCATGAAAAACAGCCCCAGACCATTATTCCTTCTCCACCAAACTTTACAATTGGCACTATGCATTCGGGCAGGTAGCGTTCTCCTGGCATCCGCCAAACCCAGATTCGTTTGTCAGACTTCCAGATGGTGAAGCGTGATTCATCACTCCAGAGAACGTGTTTCCACTGCTCCAGAGTCCAATGGCGGCGAGATTTACACCACTCCAGCCGACGCATGGCATTGCGCATGGCTTGTGTGCGGCTGCTCGGCCATGGAAACCCATTTCATGAAGCTCCCGACTAACAGTTCTTGTGCTGATGTTGCTTCCAGAGGCAGTTTGGAACTCGGTAGTGAGTGTTGCAACCAAGGACAGACGACGCGCTTCAGCACTCTGCGGTCCCGTTCTGTGAGCTTGTGTGGCCTACCACTTCACGGCTGAGCCGTTGTTGCTCCTAGACATTTCCACTTCACAATAACAGCACTTACAGTTGACCAGGTCAGCTCTAGCAGGGCAGAAATTTGACGAACTGACTTGTTGGAAAGGTGGCATCCTATGATGGTGCCATGTTGAATGTCACTGAGGTCTTCAGTAAGGCCATTCTACGGCCAATGTTTGTCTACGGAGATTGCATTGGTTGTGTGCTCAATTTTAGACACCTGTCAGCAACGGGTGTGGCTGAAATAGCTGAATCCACTAATTTGAAGGGGTGTCCACATACTTTTGTATATATAGTGTATGTACAAGAGCTAGCAATATCTATACCACAATGCAGTTGTGAGCATACGAAGCATTCTATGTTATACTACAACATCAGTCTAACTGAACATGGATGTTGTGTTGGCTGAATATTCCAGACAGGGTCCTGAATGTTCTTCAGCTAATGAAGCTCGTGTTGGGCAATGGCAGCTGGTCTGGCAGAACTTGAGCTCCATGACCTTGGACTTTGTCTCTTGCCAGCCCCGTGCAGTCTTTTCCTCTTCTGAGTCAGATGATGTTGAGCTTGAGCTTGATCCCGGCTGAAAGATTTAACCCAATGGGTCTACAGGATCTGTACTACTAAAGCTGGTGTCAAGGTCATCATCATCAGCAGCAGGATTAGTCTGTAGGACATACACTAGTCAGTGATTAGACATTTTACTACTTTGTCTCCATCAATACACACTCAAACATGGTACTATATCCACCCATCTCCCTTGTGTCAATAGATCATGCTGACTAACCTTTACACACAATACCCACCCCAAACAGACACCAGTCAGCCACCCACACCATCCCCTCCTAACTAATAACTCTACTTTTCTCCAATTTAGACTTCAAGCTTTGCATAAACAATCAACTAAGCCTCCATAATACAGAGAGCTACAGTATAAGTTGTAGCCTACTTACAGTGCATTTGGAAAGTATTCCAAATTTTGTTACATTACAGCCTTATTCTAAATTGTTTTGTTTTAAATAATAATCCTCATCAATCTACACACAATACCCCATTATGACAATGCAAAAACTGGTTTTTCATCAGACCAGAGAATCTTGTTTCTCATGGTCTGAGAGTCTTTAGGTGCCTTTTGGCAAACTCCAAGCGGTCTGTCATGTGCCTTTTACTGAGGAGTGGCTTCTGTCTGGCCACTCTACCATAAAGGCCTGATTGGTGGAGTGCTGCAGAGATGGTTGTCCTTCTGGAAGGTTCTCCCATCTCAACAGAGGAACTCTAGAGCTCTGTCAGAGTGACTATTGGGTTCTTGGTCACCTCCCTGACCAAGGCCCTTCTCCCCCGATTGCTCAGTTTGGCCGGGCGGCCAGCTCTAGGAAGAGTCTTGGTGGTTCCAAACTTCTTCCATTTAAGAATGATGGAGGCCTCTGTGTTCTTGGGGACCCTCAATGCTGCAGAAATGTGTTGGTACCCTTCCCCAGATCTGTGCCTCGACACAATCCTGTCTCTGAGCTCTACGAACAATTCCTTCAACCTCATGGCTTGATTTTTGCTCTGACATGCACTGTCAACTGTGGGACCGTATATAGACGTGTGTCTTTCCAAATCCTGTCCAATCAATTGAATTTACAACAGGTGGACTCCAATCAAGTTGTAGAAACATCTCAAGGATGATCAATGAAAACAGGATGCACATGAGCTCAATTTCAAGTCTCATAGCAAAGGGTCTGAATACTTATGTAAATAAGGTATTTCTGTGGTTTTTTATTCATAAGTTTGCAAACATTTTGAAAAACCTGTTTTCGCTTTGTCATTATGGGGTATTGTGTGTACATTGCTGAGGATTTGTATTTATTTAATCAATTTTAGAATAAGTCTGTAACGTAACAAAATGTGTAAAAAGTCAAGGGGTCTGTATACTTTCCGAAGGCACAGTATAAACACACCAACTATTACAATAAAACACGGACCATGTTTATGCATAGCTCCAGTATATTTATTTAAAGATTTAGCAAAGTTGACTTACGCTAGCTCCTGGTGCTGAGCTTGATGCTGCTGAAGATGTTGATGGTATCAGACTCTGTAAATAGAACACATACATAGGCCAGTCACGTTAGCCTCTGCTGTAGTTAGTTAGCTAGCTAATGGTTAGATACGATCCAGTAGGCTGTAGCTAACATAACCTAACGTAGTTAAAGTTAGCTTGCAAAGTTACAAATCACATCGCCAGATAGCAGCTGGCTAATTACATTTATTTGCTTTGGAATGTCTAGCCAGCGTATTATGAAAGCTAGCTAGCTAGATTTTGGTTTAGATAAACAAATGTAGCTCGCTAGCTAGTTAGCTAAGTTAGCTACGTTACCTTTGTGCGACTTCTTAGTAAGGTAACCGATGACATGTTACTCCAGCAGCCTGTGCTTGCTTGTAGTTTAAACATCTAGGTACTGAGCACCATACCATGACTAAACTTTACAGTTGTTGTCAACACAAAAATTAATAGTTATTCACAAGCCAATGTTTTATGAACGAGTGGCTGGTCCAGTGAGTAACGTTAGTTACCTGTTGACACCCATTCTCAAACGGATCCACCTCAAAGGGGGAGGTACCACGTCCTGAAATCGTTATGAATTCTGGATATTGTGATTTGCTTACAACCAGGAAACTACCGGTGAGATGCAGAAACGCTCGTATTTGCGTGTTGTGAGGAAATTCTCATTTTTAATGATACATATTATATGTTAATAACATATTAATGGACATACACAGTAAAAGAGCAGTGGTGAAATTTCCCTTTAAGACTTTGTTTGGTGCTATCATAATCATGGCAGGCGAGTGACAGCCATGAACAGACAGACAGGCAGAGAGGGAGAGAGTGAGAGGCCACAATCCAACAGGTAAGATAGTGAGAAGTGCCTCTCCAAGCTCATAGAGTTCATAGACTGATGATCTGTCATAGCGTGAATCATTCTGAATGATCATATATGATCTCTGATGAAATGATAGCAGCATAAGTCTAGAGGGTGTTTTGCATGTGTTAACTTAATGCAGGAGAGAGGCAGCCATGATACTATTTTATTTTTGATAATTGTGTAGAGTATAATTTTTTTTTTTTGTTAAAATGGTTTTTAACTGTGTATGTTGCTGGTTAATATTACAGTATAATAACTTAAGTGTCAAATCATACAGTATGTAAAGCAGCAGTAGTAACAACCTGACATAGGGGAAGTGAGAAAAATACTAGGAAATTAATTATACAGTAGCAGAGAAAGATTACAAAATAGTTGTTTAATTGAATAAATCCACATTAATAGTCACACTGGTATTCAGTACAGTATGAATGGCCATGGCCTTAAGACTGATTGGACTGTAGCAGAGTAGGTGTCCCTCTG
Source organism: Coregonus clupeaformis (assembly GCF_020615455.1). NCBI lineage: Eukaryota > Metazoa > Chordata > Actinopteri > Salmoniformes > Salmonidae > Coregonus > Coregonus clupeaformis. Next base: position 41,784,873 of record NC_059201.1, on the reverse strand, counting down.
CATGGCTCCCCTTTTAAATTTGCCCATTTGTAAGTTAAGATTTGTTTTGTATCCTTTTCTGAAAAGTAACTTGAATTGAGCGTTTAAAACCTGTTTTTCAAATATAATTCCGACCCCTGTAGAGAAATGTGTCCCCCACCCCAATCCAAAAAACATTCCTTATCCCAGGATACTTCAACTGGTGACTATCCAGGAGAGTAAAGAAAAAGGAGCAGTCTGTTGTTGCATAAATCTGATAGATTTATTGACGGGACAAGTAAACAATCGGCTTACGTTTTGACATAAATTGCCTTCATCAGAGTCTCCTGGGATAAGAAATGTTTTTGGGATTTTCAAGTCCCTCAGTTGAGCACCTAATTTCCCCTTTTTATTTTAAGCTGGGCTGAAGCGCGTTTGGGTATACTTTCTTTCCATTGTTCCATTGTATTCATTCAATCATTCTTAGTGACTCATCACGATCCTGAGAGTTATTCTTAGCCATTTTGAGTCTGTTGAAAAATTATCTCATGAAATGACATAAGCTATAAGGAGATGACGAGACAGTATAAAAGGCTCATAGCTGCTTCTAATAAGTAATAATGCACTATAAATGCGTTTATTGAAGTGTGACCAAATCTTTCACTATTGTCTATTATCTCTAGTATGTGTGAAGTGACTGAGTCACAAATTGCACTCTATTCACTGTGTAGTGCACTAGGGCTCTGGTTAAATGTAGTACAGTATATAGGGAATAGGGTGCCATTTGGGACGCAGCCACTGTACCATGGCCACGGGGCCTTGGGAGGGCTAAAGACCCAGCTGGCAGTCACTCCGATCGGCCCTGAACTTCACATCAGAGTGGCTCTCGCAACATGGGCCTCCCATCAATACTTTATCAGGGCTATCTGTGGCGGCAGGGCCTGACGTTGGCATTTCACAGGTGGCTACATGCACAGCAGGCTGCCTCTGCCTTTAAAGAGCCTCTGACACAGCAGCAGCCAGAGGGACAGCACTGACACTGACAGCTCTGGCTCCAGTCAGGACTAGTATAGGATCAGCATGAAAGGTGTACGTGGAGATGGTAAGGTTTTCTTGAAGCAGTGGTCAACCTGTCTATTGTTGTAAGAAGGGTAGGGGTGTGTGCATAGAGATCCTATTTAATTATACTGAACAAAAATATAAAACGCAACATGTAAAGTGTTGGTCCCGTGTTTTAAAAGATCCCAGAAATGTTCCATACACACAAAAAGCTTATTTCTCTCAAATGTTGTACACAAATTTGTTTCCATCCCTGTTAGTGAGAATTTATTCTTTGCCAAGATAATCCATCCACCTGACAGGTGTGGCATATCAAGAAGCTGATTCAACAGCATGATCATTACACAGGTGCACCTTGTACTGGGGACAATAAAAGGCCACTCTAAAATGTGCAGTTTTGTCACACAACACAATGCCACAGCGGTCTCAAGTTTTGAGGGAGTGTGCAATTGGCATGCTGACTGCACGAATGTCCACCAGAGTTGTTGCCAGAGAATTTGATGTTCATTTCTCTACCATAAGCCGCCTCCAATGTTTTTTTTTAGAATTTGGCAGTACGTCCAACCGCAGACCACATGTAACCACGCCAGCCCAGGACCTCCACATCCAGCCACCCTGGATGTGGACAGCTGATGAAACTGAGGAGTATTTATGTCTGTAATAAAGCTCTTTTGTGGGGGAAATCTCATTTTGATTGGCTGGGCTGCTCCCCAGTGGGTGGGCCTGGCTCCCAAGTGGGTGGACCTATGCCCTCCCAGGCCCACCCATGGCTGCGCCCCTGCCCATCATGTGAAATCCATAGACGGATTTCCTCATATGAACTGTAACTCAGTAAAATGAAATTGAAATTGTTGCATGTTGCGTTTATATTTTTGTTCAGTGTAAGTATTATAATTATATGTGTGTGAGTGTGTGTGTGTGGGTACGTGTGCGCTTGCGAGTTTGAAGTTTTATTAGTCGTATGTACAGGATACACATGGTATACACGTCCAACAAAATGCTTACTTGCAGGTTGACAATGCAACAACAATAAGAAATAATAAAAGATAAGAATACAAACATAAAGTAAATGACTCAGTAGAATAGAATAAACATTTGAGCATAAGTATAATACAGGAAGGCACAATTTATAGTCCAATATTTATTGTTTTGGGGAAGGGGGACAAGTGTTTAAATTGTGCAGTATTTAGCAATAAGAGTCTGATTTACATTTACATTTTAGTAATTTAGCAGACGCTCTTATCCAAAGCGACTTACAGTTAGTGAGTGCATACATTTTTCAACTGATAGCAGCAATTGTGATGTGTGTGTAGCATGAATGAGTGTGTGTGTGTGTGTGTGTGTGTGTGTGTGAGTGAGTGAGTGAGTGAGTGAGAGAGCTAACCTCAGCTAAGAGAGCTAACCTCAGCTGAAAGAGAGAGAGAGTGTGTGTTGTGTATGTGTGTGTGTGTGAGTGCGTGCATGTGTGCTAAGGTGTGGAGAGTCAGTGCGGATGGTCAGTCCAGTTAAAGTGTTCAGCAGTCTGATGGCTTGTAGATAGAAACTGTCTCTGAGCCTGTTGGTATTAGACCTCATGCTCCGATAACGTCTGCCCAACGGTAAGGGAGTGAACAGCTCGTGGCTGGGGTGATGCTGCAGGCCTTCCTCAGGCACCATTTCAAGTATATGTCCTGGATGGGTGGGAGTATGGTCCCAGTGATGTACTGGGCCGTCTTCACCACCCGCTGGAGGGCCTTCCGGTCGTGGACAGAGCAATTCCCATACCAGGCTGTGACGCAACCGGTCAGGATGCTCTCGATGGTGCAGCGTTAGTATTTGGAGAGGACCCGGGGTGGCATGCTGAATTTCTTCAGCCGCCTTAGGAAGTAGAGAGCTTGTTGCGCCCTCTTGATAAGAGTGGTGGTGTTGTTGGTCCATGTCAAGTCCTCTGTGATGTGGCGCCGAGGAACTTAAAACTGCTGACTCTTTCTACTGCAGTCCCGTTGATGTGGATCGGAGCATGTCCCCTTTGCTTCCTGAAGTCAACAATCAACTTTGTTTTGCTGACGTTGAGGGAGAGGTTGTTATCCTGGCACCACAATGCCACTGTGTGTGTACGTGCGCCTGTGAGTGAAAGAAAGAAAGAAAGAAAGAAAGAAAGAAAGAAAGAAAGAAAGAAAGAAAGAAAGAAAGAAAGAAAGAAAGAAAGAAAGAAAGAAAGAAAGAAAGAAATTCCTTATTCTCTACCTCGTCTTCTCCAAAGGGGGTAGCAACAGCACCAGCAGGCCTGTGTGTGTTGGTACGCTGATTAGGCCAGTGGAGCACCTAACAGCTGGAGTCCTGCTTTGCTCAGGGAGGCGGCAGGGAGGGAGGGAAGCGGTGCAGGGATGAGCCAGGTTTGGCAGAATTTCAAATGGGGGAAGAAATAAGCCTTTAAAGCATTCTGATGACTGAAGGCAGGCAGAGAGACACATCTTTGATTCAGACTCTCCTGAGTCTTCTTTGTTTTAAAAGGAGGGAGCCCTCCTCTCACTCATATCACCTCAAGACAACTTGTATCTTTAGAGAGTTACTTTTGAACTTGGGTAATAAAATGGAAACTTTGAGCGAGTGAAACCTCCTTTTCTTTTGAGACATGCCTCTAATATAATTTCTTTGTCTGAATGCATTTATTTTTTGTCTTTAAAAAACCATAGCATCTTTGGATTGCATTAGGTTTCATTAAGTAGAGGTTATTGTAGACTAGTAAAAGTAAGACTCTTTTTTTCTTATACCACTTGATATAGTACTGTATGCCTTTCTTGTTCTTGTATTACTGGTTTTAATTTAGCTTTGGTGTTCATATAGCATTCAATGTGGCACAATGAGTCCTATACTTTTATTACCACTAACTTCTATATCATCACCCACATGCCTATCTTCCCATTCCCACAGAAGTTATATTTCGGTCCTTTGTAGCTCAGTAGGTAGAGCATGGCGCTTTTAACACCAGGGTAGTGTGTTCGATTCCCAGGACCACCCATACGTAAAATGTATGCACGCATGACTGTAAGTCACTTTGGAAAGAAGCGTCTGCTAAATGGCATCTATTATTGTATATTATATATATTATTTTGTACTTTTCCATTATTCAAATTCCAGTAGCGCATTTGATAATTTTCATAAGAACTTCTTATGAATAATAAATGTTTTTTTTTATTATTTTTTTTGAAAACCACAAAAGGAGGCTGAGGAGGAGGAGGATGATAATTCCTGGGGAAGCTAGACCAGCACAACAGGCTCCCTGGAGACCAAACAGATGTTTACATTTGAGCTGCATCAAAGACACATCACAGAACATGCCAATGATGCCAGCGAGCCCCAGGAAGGCCTGCCTAGCTTGTCACAGAAACATCTTCTCAGGTTTGCTGCTTGATGCTGCTAAATTCTTTAATGAGCGAAAATGAGCTGATTTGAGAGAAGACAAGACAAGACAAGCACTTCCTCAAACAAGGTTTTGAGATTAAAGCGAAGTGTCTATATGAGCTTTTGTGGTTTTTCTAAATTAACCTGTGAAGAAATGAGACACTCTCGACGCATGGAATATTGTTGAGATTAAAAGTGCTACACAGGATATTTTTGAATTTTTGCTTAGTAATTTTCAGAAAATGTCCATAATAATTGCAAGCAAGCATGGGTTTGGATCACGAAATAACGACAGACATCGTCAGCAATGGAATAATTATATGGACAGAAAAAGTAGGCCTACTAAACAACGCCAAGCAGACAGACAAAAACAACCATAAGCAAAGTCAACAGAAAATAACTAGATTGAACAACAATGACTAGCTACAGATTCTGATTCATACATGATGTTTGGAGAAGGGGACACTTGTGCCCTGAGACCAATGACTGTGAGTGAGTGAAATAGAGCCACGAGTGTCTGTCTGGGGAAATGAGAGCAGAGGGATGGACAATTAGAAAAAAGACTTGCGTCACAATCGTATTCTGAAAATTCTCCATATTCATTATGATACTCGTTTTGTCCGAGTACTAGGCACACCCCTATTACTTATGGGCCAGTTTGTGATTGGCTGTGATATTCGCCTACTGATTTTTCCCGCTGTGTTATCTAGTGGAAATCGGGTCAAGCGGCCAATGTAGAAATCGCTCTGTCATTTCCTGGTTGCTAACATTCTACACTGTTTGCTCAATTTCAGTTTATGTGAGAAAACAAGCACTGAATATCGTATGGAATCATTGTAACATTGTACCAAAATATCGTTTTTACATCTGTTTGAAGCTGGTGGACCAAAATCGAAAGTAAAAGGCTCAAGCACGAGTCACCGACACGTTAGAGGGAAATGGGATGCAGGGGAGGGGGAGGGGGAGATTTGTTTTGAATGCAGCCTAGTGCTGTTGCAATTCACCTAGCTTTATAGGAGAGAAATTCTGAGAAATAATATTAATATGAAAGAGAGAACATTTGCTGTACAAGTAGGCCTACATAGTATATATTATTGTTTAATAAGAAAATACATCATTGCTTATATCAGGCACGCTTTCAGGAGTTAAAACTCATTTTAATGTGTCTTGACACAACACAAGAGAACATCATGCTTTTACAGTACTGTGTTCCAGTATAATGCATTGCCAGAGAAAGATCTACTGTATAAGCTCTTGGCTCTGAGTGGCGATGATAACACACAAACATTTCTTCGCATTAGGGTTATAAAAATCTGCATATTGAGTATCCGTGTTGAAATAGCATCCAGTCAAAACAAGGAGCCAGGATTAGACATGGGGCATTTTTTCTCATCTTCCTTTTCTTCACACCTAGCCCCCCCTCCACTCCGCTCACTCACACACTCCCCAATGCAAATGAGCATGATACCCATGAAATTAAAATGCAGTTCCCCAGAGATAGCCACACAGATTATGGCATACTGCGGGAATTTGGAGATATATATGTCATGGTGAGTCAAATTAATTTCATGATAGACCGAGACTTAAAACGATGTCATACCTCCATGTCTGGCATGTCCATTGTGTGTCCATTAACTAGGTTTGCTGTTGGAGGGGTAATAAATCACAACTCCAGTCACTTCCTCCTGTAATGACACACCAGCCGCACCGCGAGCTGCATCAGCAAAGCACTCCGTCTCACAACGTGCAGTGGTGTAAAGTAACTAAGTAAAAATACTTTGAAGTACTACTTAAGTCGTTATTTGGGGTATCTGTACTTTACTTGAGTATTTATATTTTTGACAACTTTTACATTTACTTCACTACATCTCTAAAGAAAATATGTACTTTTACTTCCTCACACCCCTGAGAAACAAGGAGCTGAGAGTCTCCGCCTACATAGACGATTACCTGCTTCGCTCCCCATACTGGGAACAGGCAGTACGAAACACAACATCTCTTGTAAGCCACCTCTCCCAGCTAGGGTTCAAGATCAATCAGAAAAATAGCTGTTTGGTGCCAACACAGAGAATAGAATACCTAGGCGTGAGGCTGGACTCTCTTATCAGGCAGCACTCTCAGAAGACTGCATCACTTCGTTCCGACAGTGCCTCTCCCAAGTTGGTTGTTGATCATTGCTAGACAGACATTTTCAAGTTGACATAGATTTTCAAGCCAATTTAAGTCAAAACTGCAACCAGGCCACTCAAAAACATTCAATGTTGTCTTGGTAAGCAACTCCAGTGTATATTTGGCCTTGTGTTTTAGGTTATTGTCCTGCTGAAAGGTGAATTTGTCTCCCAGTGTCTGTTGGAAAGCAGACTGAACCAGGTTTCCCTCTAGGATTTTGCACAAGTCCCTGAGCGGTTTTCTTCCTGTCCGGCAACTGAGTTAGGAAGGACGCCTGTATCTTTGTAGTGACTGGGTGTATTGATACACAATCCAAATTGTACTTAATAACTTCACCATGCTCAAAGGGATATTCAATGTCAGCTTTTTTTATTTTTACCCATCTACCAATAGGTGCCCTTCTTTGCGAGGCATTGGAAAACCTCCCTGGTCTTTGTGGTTGAATCTGTGTTTGAAATTTGACAGATAATTGTTTGTGTGGGGTATAGAGATGAGGTAGTCATTCAAAAATCATGTTAAACACTATTATTGCACACAGAGTCCATGCAATTTATTATGTGACTTGTTAAGCAAATGTTTACTCATGAACTTATTTAGGCTTACCATAACAAATGGGTTGAATACTTATTGACTCAAGACATTTCAGCTTTTCATTTTTAATACATTTGTAAAAAAAAATCTAAAAACATGATTCCACTTTGACATTATGGGGTATTATGTGTAGGCCAGTGACACAAAATCTAAATTTAATCACTTTTTAATTCAGGCTGTAACACAACAAAATGTGGAAAAAGTCAAGTGGTGTGAATACTTTCTGAAGGCATTGTACACGGGATACCAGTACTGAGTTGATGTAGTACCTCTCGGCCTACTGAGAATGAGAGACTTCCAGCGCTGGGTGTTTGCCCAATATCTGTGTACAGGGCGTCACCTCAATTGTTAGAACAAGGTGACCTCTGCATGCCTCTCAGCTCTTCGTCACAGGTAGAGCCCTGCGATCTTCATTAATGACACTCCCCTAGGGGTAGTGACAATGAGGAAAGTGGTGATGACAGATGCGTCACAATCGGGCTGGGGCACAGTTCATGAGTAAAAGGCAATAAACGTGTGGAGTGTGGACCCCACAACTACGCATTGCTCACATAACATTGTCAGCAATTTTCTTTCACTGAAACACTTTCTACCCTTCCTTCAGAATTGTCACGTCTTGATAAGAACGGACAATACGACTGTAGTGGCGTACATCAACCGCCAGGGTGGCACTCGCTCCCTGTGCTTACACAGACTATCGGTCAGGAATATTATGGGGAGCAGAGCACATCTACTGTCCCTGCACGCAATTCATGTCCTGGGCGTACTGACCATAGGAGCATGTGTCCAGAGGGAATGACTATCAAGGGGACTGGAGATTCCTTCCGGAGAACGCCTATCCCTCACCTTGGTAGCTCCTCGACTGCAAGGCAAGCTCTGGATAGCAAAGATCATTCTCCTGCTGTACGACAAGCCTTTGCAACTCCCGTTACTCCCCTCTGGGCCTGGCCCGTGAGAGGTTAAATCTGGATGTGATAGGCCTGCCTCTCAGAGTCATTGAGACTATCCAGAGTCCCAGGAGTTGAAGGGCTACACGCTCACTGTATGGAAACAAGTGGTGCATTTTTGAGAAGTGGCGTGACCAAAAACAGATCATTCCTTACCAATGCTCTGTATCCAATGTTTTATGCTTTCTGCAGGCCCTTTTGAACAGAGGGAAGTTTTTCTCCACTGTTAAGGTCTATTTAGCCGCTATCTGCCTTTCAGATAGGCTGCGACAAGAACACGGTCGGGAAACACCCCTTGTTATGTCGTTTCATGAAGGGGGCACGTCGCTTACGTCCAATTCCCAAGCCTTTGGTCCTGTCATGGGATTTTTCTATTGTTCTTGAGGCTATTTCACAGCAGCCTTTTGAGACACTGGAAAACGTGGAGATGCAATATCTCTCCTCTAAGACCGCTTTACTGGTCGCCCTTACGTCCACAAAGCGAGTGAGTGAGCTGCATGCACAGTCAGTTCATCATTCGTGCCTAAAGTTTGCCCAGGGCTTTTCCAAGGTTACCTTGTTGCCCAACCCCACCTTTATGCCTAAGGTTTGCGGCAATCCACCCACCGCCTTTCCCTTCTATGGACACGGTACCTGGTTTTCCAGAAATCCTGGTTCGGGAATTTTGCAACCCTACTCTCACCATATTTCCGTACTCGCAAAAGGAGTTTGGCATGCTCGAGAACGATCAGAGGGCAGGCGAGTGGCTCTTTAGTATGAGTGGAGGGGCTCCCTCATTCGCCACTACTTATTGATTCTGATGAATCCCACTAATGAGATGTCTCACTCATAATATCAGAGAACCACAGTTATGTGTTATTCAGGTTCATCCTCCAGACGTGCTGCCCTGGCTGCCTCCACAGGTCTCTCTCTCTCTCTCTCTCTCTCTCTCTCTCTCTCTCTCTCTCTCTCTCATTATCTGGCTACAGCGCAGAGCTGCTGAGAGGTGTCCCTGCGGGGGCCTGTCTGCTAGAAATGTATGGCCCCTCCGTAGCAAAGTCACACAGAAATGGAAGGGTCTGCAGCCGCCTCCCAGACTCTGTCTTGCATTTAAATGACAGTAAATCGCCACTCATTTACCCTGTGTCTGTCATTTTCCCATGTAATGGTGTCTGATGGGAACTGGTGTGATTTTATTGGCGGAGCTGTCAAGGTTGATTCCCCCAACGCAGCGCTGAAATACAGAGAGGAGGAAGAGCTCTTCTAGCACCTGAGTGAGCGATAGAAGACAGACTCTGTTTTACCTACAGGAGTGATTGAGTGCTGGGGAGGTGTATGTAGGAGAGGTGTCCTAGAAAGACCCCAGTCATATCCGGTTCTATGCGATCATGGTTTGGGCCAGTCGTTTTTCCTGACCATGCAACCTGACAAGAAAACACTCTGGACCCTAGTTATGGTGAATGATACACAATGGGTAATGGGTTATTTTTTCAAGCATTCTGCTTCTATCTCGATAGCTGTCATATTAGTTGCTGATTTGAAAGGAAATGCTGTAGTAGTCGTTCCTCCTGCTTAAGAACAGTATATTGGCAGGCTGTAAGTTTCACAGATGAGAACTAGTAAAGTAGGTATAACTGGAGGCAGAAAAGGAGGACAGAAGGCTGGTTTTAAAGGTCAATTGTAGAAATCACTGAAGTAAAAATAAATGTTGGGCACAAATTAAGTGAATGAACAATTTACTGTACAATGCCATGCAGTAAAGGTATCTGGTTATTTCCTTGCTCTTAACAGATACCTTACAGCCTATGACAGTGGTAGTGACAAGTCATCACCAATCAGAAATCGTCTCACCTGGCCTTAGCAATTCACATTCACTCTGCACTCCTTTCTCCTTCAAGCGCCAAACACTAACAACACAGCCTCTCCTCACACGGTACAACAAAGGTCCCAGGATAAAAAGGCCTGAGCCAGTGCGCATTAGCATTCACTGTGCCAGAGGTTAGAGGGAGTCTATCAACTCATTAGTGAAGGAGAGGCCCTTTAAACTGGCAGATGCTGAAGAAAGAGGCAGGCAGGGAGTGCGAACCGAGCAGGAGCAGAGCAGCCTTGGAGAGAGATCAAAACTGAGGGCGATACAGGGGAGGCAGGTCCCACTGTAAGGGGGGGGGGGTCGATCATGCTGGCATACCCCCACTGCCAAGATTTTTAAAAATGGAGGGGAAGGAATATTAAACCCTGGGCTGGGGCTGCCTGGCAGGCAGACAGTAATTGGTACAGGATTGTGACCTCCGGCACTCGCAGCGCTTCTCTCCACTCCTCCTGCTCCTTGCACAGGAACTGCAGAGCAAAGCAGAGTAGAACAGAGCTCCCACTACTGAGGCGGGGAGGATGGGGATGGGGAATATACACGTACACATGCAGACACACATGAGCACACACATTGTACATTGTACAGTATACACACACACACACACACACACATATTTATGAAACTGTGAGCACGGTGTAACAATCCAGTGCCAGTGAGTGGGAGAAGTGTCAACACAATGTGATATCACTGCTTCTCTGGCCATAAACACACCAGGCACTCTCAGTGGCGGAGAAGACAACAACTTCCAACACCGATCGTCGTTACAGCGCATGAATTCCAGAAGGGGGGTTCAAAGTCAACCAAATCATATCATTCTCCTTCATCATTATCCCTCTCATTCGCCAAAGGTTTTTCACTCACACATATCAATGTGAGTGGTCGTTTGAGAGGTGCTTTATACTTCTAAATATTTACTTTTAAAAAACACACACAAAAAAACACGATATTCCTCTATCTACATACAGTGCGCCCCGTATAGTGGGTCTTCCGTGCTGTTTTTAATCTGCAGGACTAGACAGACTCCTCGGCTGGCCATCCCCTGATGCTAGTTACCATGAGTCATGCTAGATTAGAGGTAATTGGCTGCTTTGTTGTCCTTTACCTGGGAGGGCAGATTATAAATACAGGGCTGGGAAAAAAAGATGGCCTCATTTCCCCCTAGAAGCTAGTTTCCTAGGGGACCTGAACAGTGATGGGAATAATGATGAAGTAGCCTCTAAGGAGGAGAGAGAACATGAACATGAGTGAGTCAGAGGCTGCATCTGAAATGGCACCCTATTCTCTGTGTAGTGCATTACATATGACAGGGGTGTAGGGCCCATAGGGCTCTGGTGAAATGTAGTAAGCTACATATGGAATAGGGTACCATTTCTCGCTCAACAAATATGTGTATTCAATACAAATTATTCTCTCTATGACAAAATGTGCAAGGTCGAGAATTTGACACAATGTTCTTATGAGTGTTACTTTATTTTCTCTAGCTAACATTCAGAAAACATCCAGAAAACATACAGTGCAACATGTTTCTATAATGACAGAGAGAGTTGTTGATTACGTTTAAGAGGATGATGACATGAGTGAAATCTCCTGAGGGATAGGTTTTGTTTTTGTTTTGATGAAATTCTATTGGCCGTCTGAACCTCACCCAAACCATATGTTCCTTGGTCGTTGCATGCGAAACAAACCGAAAGTACTAGAGTGTGGAGTTTAGCGTAATAATCCGCCACAAATCCATAACTGTTGCTTAGATTAGAGTTCCTAAATGTTGACTATCTGTGTATTCCTCCTCAGCAAAGGGGACATAGATCCCCCAAAATCAGCAGGCAGCATTTAAGTCTTACCGCAGAGTAAAGCATAATGCTGACATCTAATGTGTCTGTATGAGGGGTTTGATATCCCCCACAAAAGCCTATACTGACTTTAATGACAAACAGATGCCTTTACTTAAATAGTTAGTTAGTGGGAGATAATATAATTTAAAAAAATTTGGTGTGTCTATTTTGTATATATTTCAAAATTTTACTTTTTTACTTTTCATTCTTTAACTAAATATACTTTCCTGCAACCCACCTCACCCAACGTGGAAAGGATTCTATTATTTCTTTATAACTTTTATCAAGAACCTTAAGCTGAAACTAGTCTAGCTGCAACCGAATGGCTGTGGTAGCCAGCTAGCTAGCTACTTGCTATTAGCCACCGTTAGCGTCTTCACCATTGTCCGTGACCTGCACTACCCACCAGCCAGCTCTAGATTTTACATTTTAGTCATTTATCAGACGCTCTTATCCAGAGCGACTTACAGTTAGTGAGTGCATTCATTATTATCATTTTTATATTTTTTTCATACTGGCCCCCCGTGGGAATCGAACCCACAACCCTGGCGTTGCAAACGCCATGCTCTACCAAGTGAGCTACATCCCTGCCGACCATTCCCTCCCCTAACCTGGACGACGCTGGGCCAATTGTGCGCAGCCCCATGGGTCTCCCGGTCGCAGCCGGCTATGACAGAGCCTGGATGCGAACCAGGATCTCTAGTGGCACAGCTAGCACTGTGATGCAGTGCCTTAGACCACTGTGCCACTCAAATTATTTGTCGGACAATTTGTCAGCCAGTCTGCACAGCATGCTATCGACCCAGAGCATATCGGATTTTCTGCTGGAATCACTGGACCTCTAACACCGGATCATCGCAACTAGCTAGCTGCAACCGAATGGCTGTTGTAGCCAGCTGGCTAGCTACTTGCTATTAGCCACCGTTAGCGGTCTAAACCATTGTCCGTGGCCTGCACTACCCACCAGCCAGCTCTAGCTCTAGCCTGGACAATTTGTCGGCCAGTCTGCAGAGCGTGCTATTGACCCAGAGCATATCAGATTTTCTGCCGGAATCACTGGACCCTAACGCCGGATCATCGCATCTAGCTAGCGGCAACCGAATGGCTGTTGTCGTTGGCTAATTACCATTGCCCCTTAGCAAGCACCAGTTAGCCTTGAGCTAGCCTCGAGCCAGGCCCATCTCCCGGCTATCTACCTCTCTGTCAACCGGACGGGACCTCCTAGTGTTAACACGACTGGTCTGCCGACGTAATCGTCTGATGTGGTTTCAACAGGCTTCCCGTTACGACATCGACCACGGAGATCCATCTGCTAGCCCCGGCCCACTAACACACGCAAGCCTACCTCCGAACTCTCCTATTGCTGTTCACTGGACCTTATGATAACTCAGCTATACAGCTGATGCCTGCTGGACTGTTCCTTTATACGGTACCGCATCCTGTTTATGTTTAGCCTCAGCACAAACTTTGTCGCCATTACCAGCTGTTGACTTAGCTCTCTCAAATAACACCTGTGATTGCTTTATGCCTCTCCCCCATGTCAATATGCCTTGCTTATTGCTGTATCGGTTATTTCTTATTGTACTATTTCACTGTAGAGCCCCCAGTCCAGCTCAACCTGCCTTAGATAGCTCCTTTGTCCCACCCACCCATACATGCGGAGACCGACTCAATCGGTGCCTCCAGTGATGCTATCTCTTTCATCGTTACCCAACGCTTAGGTTTACCTCCACTGTACTCATATCCTTCCATATCCTTGTCTGTACATAATGCCCTGAATCTATTCTACAACGCCCGGAAATCTGCCCCTTTTTTTCTCTGTACTTAACGCACTAGAAGACCAGTTTTTAAAGCCTTTAGCCGTATCCTTATTCTACTCCTCCTCTGTTCCTCTGGTGATGTAGAGGTTAACCCAGGCCCTGTAGCCCCCAGTATCACTCCTACTCCCCAGGCGTTATCATTTGTTGACTTCTGTAACTGTAAAAGCCTTGGTTTCTTGCACGTTAACATCAGAAGCCTCCTCCCTAAGTTTGAGTTATTCACTGCATTAGCACACTCCACCAACCCTGATGTTCTAGCAGTCTGAATCCTGGCTTAGGAAGGCCACCAAAAATTCAGACATTTCCATCCCCAACTACAACATTTTCCATCTAGATAGAACTGCCAAAGGGGGTGGGGTTGCAATCTACTGTAGAGCTCTATCATACTATCCAGGTCTGTGCCCAAACAGTTTGAGTTTCTACTTCTAAAAATCCACCTTTCCAGAAATAAGTCTCTCACTGTTGCCACTTGCTACAGACTCCCCTCAGCCCCGAGCTGTGCCATGGACACCATATATGAACTGATTGCCCCCCATCTATCCTCAGAGTTCGTACTGCTTGGTGACCTAAACTGGGATATGCTTAACACCCCGGCCAACCTACAATCTAAACTAGATGCCCTCAATCTCACACAAATTATCAACGAACCTACCAGGTACAACCCTAAATCTGTAAACATGGGCACCCTCATAGATATCATCCTGACAAATGTACCCTCTAAATACACCTCCGATCACTGCCTTATTGCCTGCGTCCCTAATGGGTCCGCGGTCAAACGACCACCCCTCATCACTGTCAAACGCTCCCTAAAACACTTTAGCGAGCAGGCCTTTCTAATTGACCTGGTCCGGGTATCCTGGATGGATATTGACCTCATTCCGTCAGTAGAGGATGCCTGGTTGTTCTTTAAAAGTGCTTTCCTCTCCATCTTAAATAAGCATGCCCCATTCAAAAAATTCAGAACTAAGAACAGATATAGCCCCTGGTTCTCCTCAGACTTGACTGCCCTTGACCAGCACAAAAACATCCTGTGGCGTACTGCATTAGCATCGAACAGGGAAGTCAGGAACCAATATACACAATCAGTTAGGAAAGCAAAGGCTAGCTTTTTCAAACAGAAATGTGCATCCTGTAGCACTAACTCCAAAAAGTTTTGGGACACTGTAAAGTCCATGGAGAATAAGAGCACCTCCTCCCAACTGCCCACTGCACTGAGAATAGGAAACACTGTCACCACCGATAAATCTATAATAATCGAGAATTTCAACAAGCATTTTGCTACGGCTAGCCATGCTTTCCACCTGGCTACCACTACCCCGGCCACTAGCTCTGCACCCTCCGCTTCTCCTTCACACAAATTCAGACAGCTGATGTTCTGAAAGAGCTGAAAAATCTGGACCCCTAGAAATCAGCTGGGCTAGACAATCCTTCTTTCTAAAATTAGCTGCCAAAATTGACGCAACCCCTATTACTAGCCTGTTCAACCTCTCTTTCGTAACGTCTGAGATCCCCAGAGATTGGAAAGCTGCCGCGGTCATCCCCCTTTTCAAAGGGGGTGACACTCTAGATCCAAACTGTTACAGACCTATATCCATCCTACCCTGCCTTTCTAAAGTATTTGAAAGCCAAGTTAACAAACAGATCACCGACCATTTCGAATCCCACCGTACCTTCTCCGCTATGCAATCCGGTTTCCGAGCTGGTCATGGCTGCACCTCAGCCACGCTCAAGGTCCTAAACGATATTATAACCGCGATCGATAAAAGACAGTACTGCGCAGTCGTCTTCATCGACCTGGCCAAGGCTTTCGACTCTGTCAACCACCGCATTCTTATTGGCAGACTAAATAGCCTTGGTTTCTCAAATGACTGCCTCGCCTGGTTCACCAACTACTTCTCAGATAGAGTTCAATGTGTCAAATCGGAGGGCCTGTTGTCTGGACCTCTGGCAGTCTCTATGGGGGTGCCACAGGGTTCAATTCTCGGGCCAACTCTATTCTCTGTGTATATCAATGATGTCGCTCTTGCTGCTGGTGACGCTCGGATCCACCTCTATGCGGATGACACCATTTTGTATACATCTGGTCCTTCATTGGACACTGTGTTAACAAACCTCCAAACGAGCTTCAACACCATACAACACTCCTTCCGTAGCCTCCAACTGCTCTTAAACACTAGTAAAACTAAATGCATGCTCTTCAACCGAACGCTGCTTGCACCCGCCCACCCGACTAGAATCACTACTCTCGGCGGGTCTGACCTAGAGTATGTGGACAACTACAAATACCTAGGTGTCTGGTTAGACTGTAAACTCTCCTTCCAGACTCACATTAAGCATCTCCAATCAAAAGTTAGATCTAGAATCGGCTTCCTATTTCGCAACAAAGCCTCCTTCACTCATGCTGCCAAACATGCCCTCGTAAAACTGACTATCCTACCGATCCTTGACTTCGGTGATGTCATTTACAAAATAGCCTCCAACACTCTACTCAGAAAATTGGATGTAGTCTGTTACAGTGCCATCCGTTTTGTCACCAAAGGCCCATATACTACTCACCATTGTGACCTGTACGCTCTTGTTGGCTGGCCCAGGTCATCTATAAATCACTGCTAGGCAAATCCCCTTCTTATCTTAGCTCACTGGTCACCATAGCAACACCCACCCGTAGTCTGCGCTCCAGCAGGTATATCTCACTGGTCATCCCCAAAGCCAACACCTCCTTTGGCCGCCATTCCTTCCAGTTCTCTGCTGCCAATGACTGGAACGAACTGCAAAAATCTCTGAAGCTGGACACTCTTATCTCCCTCACTAACTTTAAGCATCAGTTGTCAGAGCAGCTTACTGGTCACTGCACCTGTACAAAGCCATTCTGAAATTAGCCCACCCAACTACCTCATCCCCATATTGTTATTTATTTTGCTAATTTGCACCCCAGTATCTCTATTTGCACATCATCTTTTGCACATCTATCATTCCAGTGTTAATACGAAATTGTAACTATGTTGCACTATGGCCTATTTATTGCCTTACCTCCATAATTTACTACATTCGCACACACTGTATATATATATTTTCTGTTGTATTTTTGACTTTATGTTTTGTTTACCCCATATGTAACTCTGTGTTGTTGTTTTTATCGCACTGCTTTGCTTTATCTTGGCCAGGTCGCAGTTGTAAATGAGAACTGGCTTACCTGGTTAAATAAAGGTGAAATAAAAATAAATAAAAAATAAATAAATAAAAAATGTTTTAAATGCTAATATTTGTAATGCTAATGCTGGTAGAGTTGTGAGCCTTCTAGCGTCCAAGCTTGGTACAGTGAGAGCATACTGTCATACCCTTCACTCCCAAATCCCATTTCAATACAGTCTGCCCTCCAGTGACAATGACAAAGCCAGGCCTGTGATTTGTTATTAAGGGGTAGGTGCCTAAACTCTACATATTTATATTGATGTCACCTCAGTGTCAACCCCCATTTCTTGAGCCAAATAACTGACCAAGGTGAAGTGTGTGTGTGTTTATGTGTGTGTGTGTGTGTGTGTGCTCGCGCACCCACAAGGGTCTGGAGGCTAGAGAGCTCAAAGGGATGATAGCATTGAAACCGTATGAATTGCTAATAAGTCGATGCACATACGGTATCTCAGGAGATGGAGTTGCCTATGGTAGCGAGAGTAAGAGAGACCTGCATTATAATATAATATAATATGCCATTTAGCAGACGCTTTTATCCAAAGCGACTTACAGTCATGCGTGCATACATTTTTTGTGTATGGGTGGTCCCGGGGATCGAACCCACTACCTTGGCGTTACAAGCGCCATGCTCTACCAGCTGAGCTACATACATTGATATGGATGGTTTTAGTGGCTCTAACGGGAGCGCTAGGTGAGGTGTTTGTCTATAACGATGTGTTTGTCTCATGAATAAGAAAGGAGTTTGGTGGATGGAGAACACTTTGGCCTTGGGATGGGAGGAGCTTGTTGTCTCAAGTGCTCTGAGCGAGGCCCCCCTTTTAAACCTCAGCTGTCACTGCCATGCCACATGGCCAGAGTTGTCTTTTATTTATTTTATTTTATCGCCTCCACTTAGACACTGACCCCCGAGGAATGACTTGACCCGCCCAATCCTCCTCCCTCATTCGAGGAGAGCCTGAGAGCACTCAGCGGCTCGGACCAGTTCAAGCGCGAGGTAGGGGGAGAGAAAGTAAATGTTGAAATGACCTCGCGTTGCAGGTTGCTGTGTGAAGTGATGCTTCCAGCACTATAGCCTACATAACATATAGAGCTAAGACATCATTCTATGCATAATGAAGGTAAACAACAACATTGAAACAAGAATCCGTAATTTGAAATAGTAGAGAGGAAAGTAGAAATTGTTGTGAGTTCCTCAGCTTCCCCCTTAGCAGTCCTCCCAGCCTCTCACATGGAGTTGGTTAATGATGTCATTTGCCCTTTCGTAGGCTACAAAAGCCATTGCGGAGGCCACCGCGAGACATTCGATAATACAGTAATAGAATGGCTATTGCTAAATGAATATAAACTGCATTGTCATCTCTTCCCGATAAAATGTTATTGCGGCCTCCTTTATTAGATGGGCTGCTGATTGCTGGTAATAGTGGCTGGGCGTGATGAGCGAGAGCAGTGAGACAAGGCACTGCATGGCCAGTAAAAGTGTTTGTGACTGGACCAGGATGTGTTAATAGAGGCTGTCCCCTCTCTCCTTCACCTCTAGCCTCTCAGATGCAGTGTAGGGGATGTGTTTCTATTCTGAGAAATGAACAGGAGGATGAGCAGAGAGAGGGGGGAGGGGAGCTGTCTTAAAGAGGTCAGGGGTCAGAGTCTGGGAGATGGGGCGGTTCACATTCATTTCTCCTGCTTCTGTCTGCTCCGTTGGACAGGGGGGTCAAAGGTCAGAGGATGAGAGGAGAGGGGAGGGGAAGGGAAGGGACAGAATCTTGAACCTCTCAGCTGTCTGCCTGTGCACATGCTGGAGGTAATCCGCCCCCCTTCTCGTCCCCCTCCTCGTCCAGCCAGAGAGCGCCCTTTGACCTTTTCGCAAGGGAAAAACACCATCTCACCCCAAACAGATTGGGCCAAGAATCAGGGCTCTTCACATAAGCAGCTCACGACCTGACATTCCTTTGACAGCGGTGTTGTTACAATATGATTTACGCTGCCAGGTTTACAAGGGCAATGCAGGCAACATGCCAATAGCACAGCGGGTGTTTTTCAGAATGGAAGGCAGTGGGCAAGCCAAGCCAACCAAACTGACTGTACACCAAAGCTTTAATTTAAAGAGTGGCTAAGAATAAAACAATTACAAAGGAGATGTGAAAAAAGGTTCAAATTAATGTATTCTTAAGAGAAAGGTTA
This sequence comes from Coregonus clupeaformis, assembly GCF_020615455.1. Taxonomy (NCBI): domain Eukaryota; kingdom Metazoa; phylum Chordata; class Actinopteri; order Salmoniformes; family Salmonidae; genus Coregonus; species Coregonus clupeaformis. The sequence continues at coordinate 41,765,894 of NC_059201.1, read as the reverse complement.
CATGTGTCTTGTGGCGTGGCGAAAGCACACTGACGCAGAAATGCACAGTGTCTGTGCTTTCATTAAACCACTCATGAAGTAAATTTAGCATACATTTGCACCACTGAGGGAGCAATGCCAACAACAACTGAATGCACAGCTGAGAGTGAACAGCATCTAAAAGGTACATCCACTTTGGCTAAGAGGGAAAAGGACACGTGAATGACATAAAATGGTTCTGAACTGGAGAGCAAGACTAGGTTGGAGAGGGTAGGAGTCAGAAGAAATGAGGGTCATATATTTTTGAAAAGACACATTTCGACGAATAATCATACATTTATGCCAGTATGAAAATGTATGCACTCACTAACTGTAAGTCGCTCTGGATAAGAGAGTCTGCTAAATGACTAAAATGTAAATGTAAAATGTATGATTATGATATTGACTTGTATTTACTTGTACAAATTCTGTTTCATTATTGTTGGTGGGTATCAAAATGCTCACTGCATGTGACCAATAGCCATGTGTGATATGATAAGACATAACATTTTTTCATTATTATATAAAACAGCAAAAGACCAAAGATTACTAGACCCTTACATTTGGTCGAAGAGACCGGGTGGGGTTAGACCCTCTTCAGTCTGAAATGAGAGCAGAGGATCTCTCGCTGTGAGTTCTCTAGCAGCCCTCTAATCCCTGAAAAATTATCTATCTGTGGGTAGAATGGTGAGGGGGGCCAACACACAACCCTGATGCACCGCAAGCCCCCCAGGACCCCTTCTATCCCAGCCCTTATCTGGCAGACAGCTCCACCAGGCCTGCCCCATGTGAGAGGGGGGGTGTGGAGGGGGGACGGAAGGGGGTGACGGGGGGTGGGGGGGTGGGTAGCGAGAGAGGGGGTCCAATCCTCCAGTCTCCACTACAGCAATAATCGCCAGACGTGTCTGCTCAGGGATTTCGGCAGGGCCTGAAGTAGGTCGCACACTGATTGGGTTGTTGTCATTTTGTGTGCGGCGATGCCAGGGCTAACGTCAGTAGTATTTGTCAAAGTGAATATGTCTGACATCCAGACACTCCGCTGGCCCGGAGTCTAATGCAATGTGCTTGTGGAAGCAGACGATGAACAAGCAATAATAGAGACAGAGAGAGAGCGATTTAGAACATACCACCGTACATTTGTTGCATTTTGCCGCTTTATTATAAGTATACTTAACACTGTAAAAAAATAAATGATGCGAGAGGGGTTTATATTGGAACATCCAAGAAAGTGCAAGGTTGCAGTTCAGTTGTCAGACTCTACTAACCAGCATTGATTATGCCAACAGTATGTACTACACCAGACTGTATATATATAATCTTTGTAATGGATGTCTACTAAATACTGTTTGGGGATTTCTCAATTGGTGTATTGATGTGCTAGCTCTGTCCATCAGAATGACCAGACACACTCCTCACAGAACTTTAATGGTTCTGCCCACTCACATAATGATCGCTCATTTTAATGGACCCTTTTTCCAGGCTAGCAATAATGACATAGCTAATGTCAAACCAGGACATCATGCTCATTTTTTCGTTCCACCTCAAACTTGACATTCAAATCCATATATGCTGCATCACAGCTTCTCTCGTATCCGCTATAGGCTACCCATTAATTGAAATGTTTTATCTGAAAACCCATCAAATGTATGGGGTTCTCAGAAATGCTGAGAAGGAAAATGTCACCTGCATCAGTATCTGCGGCAAAGGTCTGGTCTGTCTTTATAAATCAATTAATTACTTCCTTTATCTATTTCTAAATCGCATATCAATTTATCAACTTATCTATTTATGATACAATTAATTTATTTATTTATTGTATTTTGCAGACATGATGCAGTCACTATACATTTTGACAGGGGAACATACTGCAAATATACAGCATGACTTTAAACAGTGACCTTTGACCTTTTAACGCTGATAGTGTGTAGACACGTTTCAACATGCACACTTCTTTAACCCACACAGTTTAATGGTCCACTTCTCTGTTATGTAACTGTGATTTAAACATGCAGACAGACACTGTCTTGCAGGAGACACTCCAAGGTCTGCTTCTTTAAAACTGCACTTAACATTTTAAACATTTAACGCCCCCTCATTTAACATTTCAACTCCCTCGCTCAGTTTCCCTGTTCTGTCACTGTGCCTGACTATATAGAGACTTTCTGCTCTTACACACAGACACACATGCGCAAGCGTGTGCACCAAACACACACACACACACACACACACACTGAGCCGCTGCGCGGAGTGGTGGGTGGAGGGGGAGGTGTTTGTGCCAGAGGAGGTTGAGCTGTCTACTGGGAGGTTTATAGAGTAGCAGACAGGGGGGCTGTCCCTACAAAGAGGGAATAGGCTAGAGAGAACCGCAGACAAGGAACGAGGCTAGAGAGAGAGAGAGAGACAAACAGACAGACAGAGACAGAGACTCAAAGAGAGTCTGCATGCAGCCAGCCTGGGACAGCTTGGTACTATAGAAACAGCCAGACGTTCAACTCTAGCACTCATTTCCTCTCTGCTCCACTGCAAGCCCACCTGGCTCGGCGCAACACTGCATCAGGAGAACCAGCCCATTCTCTACGTATGGAGAGGGAGCCGGCTTCTTTTCAGACACTCAGCATCTAGGTCCTGAGGCAAGGGTACTGAAGCAGAGTCCTACAGAATTGCTGGTGAGTGTTTTAGTGTTTGTCCTAGTGGTCACATTTCCAGCCAGTGATGTTAGTGGTGTTATTCATTAACTTTTTGAGTAATGTTGTGAGTAATGTTAGAGATGTTTTTTGTGCTCTGGGATTTGTATAGGATGTCTTAGTTTACACATCTAAAAGCAGATGGGTTATCTGCATCTTTTTTCTCTAAGGCTGCGTTTAGACAGGCAGCCCAATTCTGATCTTTTTTTCACTTTTGACCAATCAGATCAGCTCTGAAAAAGAGCTGATGTGACAAGTTCTGATGTGATTGGTCAAAAGACCAATTAGTGAAAAAAAGATCCGAACTGGGCTGCCTGTCTAAATGCAGCCTTAGTGTTACATATTGTACTGACCATACTGTATGTAACAACTGAAAATGAAAGGAAAAAAGTAGATTTGTAGATTTAGTGTGACATTTAGATTTATGTGACATTTACAGTGTAGATTTATGTGACATTTACAGTCATGCTGTCAGCTGAGTGATACTCTTGATGGTGATACTTATGGCTTGTCTTTTTCCTTTGGTGGGACAGGAAGAGGAAAGGTTGCAGTAACAACTTAAGAGTGTCTGTGTGATTATGGATGACTCCAGCCGTCACTCTGAGTAGAGCATCTTCCTCCATCATGGTACAGCAAAGGGGACACAAATACTTAGCAGTTATGGACAGTGATTTGAGCCAAGAGGTTTTGGTAGGACTGGGAGCAGATGAAGGGGAGGAGGTTTTTGGACCGTCGCCCTCCAACAAAGACCCCAACTGGTGCAAGACTCCCACGGGTCACATCAAGAGGCCCATGAATGCATTCATGGTCTGGTCGCAGATCGAGAGACGGAAGATCATGGAGCAGTGGCCGGATATGCATAACGCAGAGATCTCCAAACGCCTAGGCAAGCGCTGGAAACTCCTCCCTGACTACGAGAAGATCCCCTTCATCAAGGAAGCGGAGCGACTTCGGCTAAAGCACATGGCTGACTACCCCGACTACAAGTACCGGCCCCGGAAGAAGAGCAAGAGCTCCATGCCCGTGCGGGTCGGGGACAAGGTCCCCCTGAAGACAGGCAAGTCCCACACGGGTGGTCGCGCAGCCGCTTCCGCCACCTCCACAGCCACCAGCAGAGGGCTCAAGGTCCGAACGCCTTCCTCCAAACACAGAGCCAGCTTCCACGGCAATAAGTTCAAAGGTTACGACGAGGGCATCAGCGATGATGACACAGTGGATGTAGAGCTGGCCAGTCAGGGGGCATGCCAGCCAGGAGGGCAGAGGCCGGCCTTGGGTGTCTTCCACCACCAGCAGGCTACTATGACCCCTGGGGAGCAGCAGCCTCATCTCACAGCCCAGCTCAGAGTCAAATTGCCCACCACCACCTCCCACCAGCCCACCTCTACCCTCCCTGTGGGCCTCTCCTCTGGGTCTCCTGTACCCCAGAGCCTCCCAGAGTCATCCCCCAGGGTGTCCTCTTCCTCTGAGTCCCGTACGCCCCTCTCCTCCACCGGCCGCTCCTCCACCCCCACCTCCACCAGCTCCTCCTCATTTGTGTCGTCGGCCTCCTCCGACGAGGAGCTGGATGAGGAGATCTTGCATATCATCTCCAACGCCAACTTCGACAGCATGCCTATGGATTGCTCCACTCTGGACAAAGACTTTGACGCTGCGTTTCACACCAACTCAGGATCCCACTTCGATTTCCCCGACTACTGCACCCCAGAAGTGAATGAGATGATATCCGGGGACTTGCTGGTGCCCAGTATCTCTGACCTGGTGTTCAAGATCTACTGACCTTCATTCATAAAAGCCTGTGGTTTTTTGCTTATATTATTTAGTTTTCCCCACCCCGTGCTTGGACACTTCCTTTTTGTGTTCTCTCAATCAAGTCCGTAAGTGCTATTGCTTTTCTTTTCCCAGTATGCCACATCCTGATGGTCTGGTGTACAAACAGTGAAAGGTTTCTCACTCCAAGCCTTTTATCAGAGTTAAAATATTCAGGCACAGAACAGGAGACCAGGTACAAACAGCAGAGCAGACGCTGAACATATATGTTCTTAGTAGAGAGATAAGAGTGCTTTCAACAGTAAACCTATTCAGTATTGATTGTTTTCAGTATTAACAGGAGCATGGAGCATTGCCATGCATTTGTTGTATATGAAGCAGCGTTACAACAGTGTTCTGACGTAATCAACCAAATTCAAGGCAACTACTGCAGAAACACATTTTCAAATTCACAAAATAGCCTCATTGCTGATTTATTCATGTTATCAACAAATCATCTCTAAATATCAAAGGGTAAAAAGGGAGATCATGTGAGGAATAGTCCTTATGTTTCAGCTAATAGTCCTTATGTTTCAGCTAATAGTCCTTATGTTTCAGCTAATAGGAATCTGCAGCACTTGTCATCAGGCTTTTACAGTAGCATCAGTTAGAGTAGAGGCTCTAGCCAAGAGAGAAATCCACTGCAGACAAGTGCCAAGGAGCCGGCCATAATTTATTTCATAATCTGTAATTAGATAACAGCACTTTCATCGCCTCGCTAATACTGCAGACTCCAAGACATGGAGTATTATGTAAACACAAGCCTTGTGTGTGTGCCTGATTCATTCCAGACAGTTGAGGATGACTGTAGAGGTGGTTGGTGGTTAGAGAGTGGGGCTGAGTAGTGGAGGGGGAACAGGAAGGGAGAGAGGGGGAGTGAAAGAGGGGCCAGGGGGTCGTGATGGGGGTGAGGAGAAGCTTTTCTTTCAGGGAGCTGTGCATCTGTCCGTGCAGGCAGCAGCCTTTGTGCCGGGGTCGGAGTGAGTGTGTGTATGTGTGTGTGAGTGAGTGTGTGTGTTTGAGCTCTATTGAGCGAGCGTCTGCCAGCCGGGGGAGTGTGGGGGGGTAGTGTATTCAGGGGGAGATGAGGACACGGCCATCCACACACCCACCAGCTCAGTAAAATGCATGTCATGTCTGCAGTCTGGCTACAGCTGCATGATCAGGGCCGATTCAGCGGTGAATGGAGGAGAATCTGTCTGCCAGCTGTCCCTCCATTGACTCTCTCAGGGATCGTTTTGTCTAGAGGTCCTTCTGCCCGTGGCTCATTCATCTAACCTAATCTGGGGATGAGATGCACGCCACCTCTCCTCTTCTATCTCTCTTTCAAACAACCGTCAGGGGGAACGAGGTGACAGAGTGAGAGAGTGAGACGGACCCCCCCTTCACTCTCCATCCCAACATGTGACCTTTCTTCTTTTCATCCCTCTATCCTCATTAATGACATGGCCTGGCTTTGGCACCATGGTGGAAAGGACCAATGTTATTTACTTACTCTCCACCAGCAGCTGCCGAAGAGCCAGCCAGAAAGCAGCACCAAAACCCTCCCTGCAGTTCATATCTTATATAAACTGATGCTAATCCCTCGTCAGACTGACCTTGTCAGAGCCAGTCAGCATCCTTTAACAGAGGTTGCCCCACGCGGTGCAGTGTGTCTCTGGAGCAAGCCATGAAGAGGCAGGAGACAGGGGATACATGATGGGACCATGGGGGATACACTGGGAGTTTGTTTTCAGACCAAGATGCACTGTTTGGGGTTGTGTCTTAATGACTGTGTGGTATAGGGACCATGACGAGAACAGGATTTGGTTTTGTGTTGTGTTCCTCCTCAGTCCCTCCCCCCAGGAAACGCCTGAAGGAACCAATGCTTTTCTATTAGCGACAGTATTTTAGTTCCTTGTGATGAGAGAACTGCACCATAACCTTTACAGTACAATGTCTTCATTAGCAAAAAAACTAACAAAAATAAATCAGGTAACTTGTTTCTGAACTGGAAGATGGCTTCCTTCATAGATATCAGTGGTAGGAGAAGATCGATGAAGAGAGATGGTTCTACTACAACCAGAGGCCTTTAAGAATCCATACAACAACAATGATTTATTTGTTCTGTTACATATAAGTAGGAGTTCCTTAAAAAGTATTGGAAGGATACCATGTGAAAGGGAAAGAATCCAGAAACAGCAACATCCAACCTCCATCTAAAAGTGAACTACAATCGAGGTTTTAGACATACTGCATGTGTCCTAGTGTTAAAAAAAGTAATTGGCAGTATTCTGTACTGTTAATACACACCTTCTATTGGTTTACATAGTCAAAGTAAGGCAAAGTTCACCATTCCTGAACAAATCAGTATTCAGGGACGAAACAGGTGAAATTACAAATGCAGATTCAGCTAAAGTTTCTTGGCTCACCAGTTGAATGGGTATTTCACCTCCTGATCATGTACATGATACAGTACAATATCCCATGTTCTGTCTGGCTATAATATTATCACTCAACAAACCTACAGTACCGTACAGTGTAATGGAACCAATACTGAATTCAACACCAGCAGTCTAAAACTGGACTCAGGACTAAAGTAACAGCTCACTGTGGAACTGCTCCTATGAGTTTTAGTCATTTTAATGTGCTGTGTATGGCTGTATATTAGATCATGCATCTGAAAAAAATATGTAGCAGCAAAAAAAATTGATACTGCTGAGTTATACCTTTTCAAATATGTAATGTTTGAAAGTACAGTATGTCTCAATCATTCAGGTGCATTTAAGTGTAAATAAAATATTTATTTAATTACATACAAATGTTTAAAAAAAAGCAAAAGGTTGAAAAGGGACACCCTTGACAGAAACCTAACCAGCATTTCCGATTATTTATTTAATACTTGTGTTTTTTTATTAGAATACTCTAGGCTCATTTTATTTATTTATTTCATATTTTAGAAAGAGAGCTAGAAAACGGGCTAGACAACTCACAGATGGGCTCCGGCAAATTAGTGTCAGAGTGATAAATGCAAAAAGCTGTGGAGAAATTAAGCTCTGTAAAAATACCCATCTGGTGTGCACCTCCTACTCTGGGCCGGCCTTTGATGAATAGCATTCCCTGAGACAGAAATACAAGGACAATGCATATTTCATAGAGCCCCCCCCACCCCCACCCCCCCTCACAAGTGGGGCACAGGAGCCACCGCCATACTGTGCATGACTGTCTGCCTGTCTGTCTGACTGTCTGTCTCCAGCTACAGCGTCTTGCATGTGGCTGCCACCACGGTGACCAGGGGCCCCCAGCAGGCCCAGTCCAGGGCTATAGGGGTCCACAGGGGCCACTCTCAACCTCAGGGTCCTAGTAGGACTTAACTTACCATTCCTTTAAACCACACCGACCTGACAACACAACAGCAGCACTGGGAGACCCGGCCTGCTGCACACAGAAGTAGCCAAAATATGACCATGATGCCTCACATACAAGTACATATTGTTTACAAGGTTTTACAGTATTATAGTCTGAGCTGAATACAGAATGTGTCCTCCGTTTTCATCCTCGCAGCAAGGGTTGTTTTGATTTGTTTACAATGTCAAATATGATTTGTAGTCTATTCACCAGCACGTTTTTGGTCTTAGTTAGGGCAAATTGTAACAAAGCCTATTTCTGTGACATGAAACAAACTGAATCTTGTTTAGCTGAAAATATGCTTGTGTTGAACTTTGATTCCTCAACGTTATTGTAGAACAGGGGATAATGGGGGTGTTTAAATATATTTTCATGTGTTACAAATGCATTGTATCCAGCTGTACACTCCAGAGTGTACTAGTCGGAACAAACTGTCTAATCAAATCTATAAGGCTCACACCTATTCATCAGTATATATATATATTGACATACATTTTAAGATCTGTGTTGATAAATGTAATTGGTCGATAAGTAGAACCAAAATTCTTGACATTGCATTGATAATAGGTATGCATGTACAAATAGTAAATGTCTCTGAAATGGGAGTAACTACACTTCATATAGCCTCCCATGCAACACTTTGTAATTGAAAACCAGGGGAGAATGGTGGTAAAAGTCATTTAGAAATATGCATCACTATGCTAACAAAACGTATTACTAATATTGTCATATTGGACCCTCTGCTGTGTAGACTGTGTCATTCCTGCACTATTCTTTATGGATTGGTGCATAACAAACATTATGTATTTCTATCAATCAGTCAATTGCTGTATTGCAATTCGATAAAGCTAATTTAATCTGTGTGCAAAATGGTTCAACAGCTAACCATCTCGTTCATCTTAGTATCACGTTTGACCAATAATTAGCATTGCTTTATCATGTATATGTATGCTTTTTGTAGTGTGGTACATTCAGCTGTTCTGACAGCGAGTATGTGGATAGAAATCAAAGCACTTTGTTGTAAATATGTACGTAGATCTGAGAGATGTCATTTTCATTTTGGATAGAGTTATCAGTGTAGTGACACTCCATCACTGAATAAACTGTTACAGTCAACATCGGATGTCTTCTGTGTCTGTCTCAAACTCTCTGTCTCTGTATCAAACGGTGGAGTGTGGAAGATTCTCAACTGCCTTCCTTATGGGGTTTTAACAGTTGGCTTCCACTGTGACAACGTTACGTGACGGTTGTTTCACTCTGTGTCTGTCAGGATGCAGATGTTCTTGTGGTCAACTTATGAAACTTGAACACACACACTCATGATGTCATCCATGGTATGTGTACACGAGATATATGCGAGGCGCACACTGAAACCCCTGTCACACACTGACTGAAAACACACCACAACACATTCTCAGAAGCATTTTCTAACACTTAAAAAGTGTAGCATTACTGTTATTTCAGCACCGTGAAGAAAATACAAGAAAAAAAATATTGAGTTAGGGATTAATCCCGAATCCAACTGAGTGAGAAAAATTATTCTAAAGGGAAATTATTTGGTCAACCAAATAATGTGTGCCCTTCTGGATTCCCATTTAGAATTCTAACCTGGGTCTGCAGCCAGCCGGGCTCCCATAGCCAAAGGCCATGTTTGACTGCTTATGCTGATGGGGGTGACATTTATCCCTTTTCTGTCACTTCAGAGACTTACACACGAAGCGGTGTGGTGAATCAAGCAGACATGCAGTGTGCTCTGCACAGTCATGTCAGCTCCAGACTAAAATGTGGGTTAAACAAAACAGCAAATGGTATTAACTGCTGCTGAAATAGGGGTCACACTGTGAATACAGCCCATTTCAGGGGTGAGTGACACTGTGCATTGTGAGAGTGAGAGAGAGTGTATTGTTGGAACGAGCGGGCAGCGTGTAGCAGGGTAGACGTGGTTGGTTGGGTGAAGGTTTGATGTGTGTCATGCTCTTGATTCCCTGATTCTAATAAGCTGATTTGGTGAGAAACACCTGAGAGGATTACTCAAAGGATAATAGGTAGTAGCAGCTCTCACATTAGATTGGATGCATCACGCTCTCTCTCACGTTAGATTGGATGCATGTCACTCACTACCATCCCCTCGTTACTCTTTCCTCCCTCTCCACAGCATACACTAGTTTACCCTGGAGTCACACCATAATGTCTGACAAATAGCACTTTCCTCATGCCCTGAATACACAAATGCACAAGGCTAACTGTATATGAAAATTAACTCCCAGTGCCAGGTGCTACATCGGTTCTACTCGTGTTATGAAGGTTGCGCGTGACCTCGCTCATCATGGCCCACCAAGGGGGTACAGGGCGACTGGAATCCATTTTGTTTTACTACCTGGACTCTTTGACCCTTCCAGCCCTCTTTAGAGCAGCCCACAGTGATAAATGTCCCTAAAAGTGTGTCTGCCTGGTGAAAACAGCCTCATCTGTGGAACAGCTTATTGAGTTACGGGGAGCTTAGGTAAGCACATAGCTGTTTTACTGGCTGATTCATTGGAAGCTTATATTTCACTGGGACCAAATACCAATGTCTCCTGCGGAATTTGCCAATAAAGGAGAATTTCTGCACCACTTTTCTCCCTGGTCAGAGAAAGTGAAATGTACTGTTCTGTCTCTCCTGATTTATATATCTTCCCCAGGAATACAGAGTCCTGATAGGAAAGGAATTATGTCCTTGTAAACTGCTGCGTCAGTCCACTCAGGTCCATACCAGGATCAATTAGCGAGACCTAATTGCTGTTCTTCCAATTACACAGTCATAAGCAGAGAGACATGATAATTGCTAGGGAGCTCTGGAGGACTAAAGGAGAGTCCTCCAACATAGCCTGGCGAGTGGGGAGGCAAGGATTGACAGGGAACACATGGGTGTATTTGTGGGAGTTTTTGAGAGAGCGTGTATGTGTGTGTGCTAGTGTGTGTGTGCTTGTGTGTGTGTGTGCGTGCATGCGTCCAGTGTATGTGTGATCTCTGTGTATTTTTGTATGTGTGTGTTGCTCCTAAGCAGCAAAACAGCCAGTCCAATGTACCAGACAGACAACTATGAGGCTGCTGAAGCTGCATTCGTCTCCCCTGACCTGGGTCTGACTGCGAGTGCCGCTGGAGATTCAGACTGCAGCCTACAGTCAGTCAGTCAGTGGCTGTGTCCCAAATGGCACCCTATTCCCCCATAGAGCTCTGGTCAAAAGAAGTGCGCTATATAGGGAATAGGCTGCCACTTGGGACGCAGCCAGTGACTAAGCGTTTCACAGGCTGGGGAGATTAAGAGAGCTCTGCCTGGGATGAAACAGCGCTTAGAGCAAAACACTTCTCTCTCTCTGTCTGTCTGTCTGTCTGTCTGTGTCTGTCTGTATATCTATCAATCTATCTCCTTCCTCCACAAGAAAGACCACAAGTGGAGTTTCATGTTTGGCCTTTTGGAAAAAACATGGGGTGGACACACAAGATGCTTAAGGAGACCAGGCTACATGAGTGGGCTTCCTATAAATCTAGTTATTCTCTGGATCTCCTCACATACACACACAAACACACATAATGAAGAACACAAATCACCATGTGTTTGGCCACTGGAGAAAGCTGAGATAGACTACAGGATTTGAGTAGGGTAGGAGACATTGGTGTGGACAGATTTGGACTGGCTGTCCCCTTTGGGCCAGTCTAGTAGCATCTCCAGACAGGCTGCGTTACGGTGTGGAGGGGGCCAGAGGAGGCCACACACTGCCAGAAGGGTACGGAGGCTGTAAGGAGCGGAGCGGGCCAACAGCTGGCACCATGCCCATTGACCAGGCAGCCAGCCGCTGCACAAGAGGACCGTCCTGAAAGCCAAGACAGACACACAGCAAGACCAAGGATGTGTCCCAAATGGCACCTTATTCCCTATGTAGTGCATTACTTTTGACCAGGGTCCACAGGGCTATGGTCAAAAGTAGTGTACTCTATAGGAAATAGGGTGCCATTTGGGATGTAGACCAAGTCTGTTTCCTGCTGCTGCTGGAGCCTAGAAGTCTATGGAACAGTCACCCTCAGTCAGTATAGACAGTGGACAACTTATAGGCCACTCCTGATAAGTGCAGATTGGAAAGTGCAAACTCTGTTTAAGTGCATTGCAGTTCACCAGTCCCAATTCAAGTTCATTCTTTTGAATTGCTCGGAATATCTGCATGCTCCAATTAGAAAGAGCTAGTTAGATTCAATAGGGCATGCACATACATGACAGTCACAACAACATATTGCATTTGTCAGGAGTTGACTGTTCGCCGCTACCAACAGTAAAACCTCCTGTCTTGAGCCTAGTTCCCTTGAGTTGTAAGTGTTAAAAATAGTGACAACTCCAGCATTTTTTAAAGGGCTGGCAATATACACACCATGTATCACAGAGACGTCTGTAGATGTTATATTGTCATGAACTGCACCAGTACTCATTTCCTGGGTAAGTAATTTGAGCATTGACACTTTCATAAAGTGTTATCTGATCGTGTGTGTGTGTGTGTGTGTGTGTGTGTGTGTGTGTGTGTGTGTGTGTGTGTGTGTGTTCTAGTTTGTGTTCTGTAAATTTCCGTAAAAGCTATTGTACTACTTCCACCTCAGCTGGCCTGAGTCCAACTTTATAGTGATAGATGCAGAAACACACCACTTCACCCACACATTTACAACTAACCAGAACAGTCCAGTCTGCCCTGCGCAGGTTAGCGTTTTTCGTCATGAGTCTTGTTCTGGAGGAAGCTCTGCAGAGTGGTCACCAGCTGGCACAGCTACAAAGTCATAAAATCTGATTTTAAATCTAACCCTAACCTTAACACCAAGCTTAACCACACTGCTAACCCTAACCTTAAATTAAGACCAAAAAGCAAATTGTTGTTTTCATGAATTTTTACAATATAGACAATTTTGACTTTGCAGCTGGCCCATCTAGCGGAAATCTCTTAGTTCTGCCTCCAGGGCAAGATTCATGACAATCAACATCAACCTGCCCTGCCTTAACCTTTAATGGCTTCTACACCTCATGCATTGCAATCTCTACCGTCTGTGGCTGTGCAGTGTGCACGTAACAACTGGGGCTTTTTTCTACAGTGCTAGTAGCTTACTACCCACATCATTGACTTGTTATATAAAGGGCAACAACATTTCGTGACATTTCCTCTCACTGCCTGAGGTGATTGCTGAAGTCACATTCAATTGAACACTGTGAAAAATATAGACCACATCATCGACTTGCTTGAATAAAATGATTTCATTTTCAGAACATGTCAAGGTATTAGTTGGAATAGTTTTGAATGGGGGCAAACTGTTATTTTCCAATGCGTGAGATCAATGCCTAGGCTACATCTGAGGAAGCCTTGTAGGCCTATGCATACCTTTCCAGTTGTATGTCAATTATGGTAAGCTCAAGCACAGATGTATAAACCTTAGGACAAGCAATCATTCTTAGTTTTGTCCCAAATGGCACTCTTTTCTCTTCATAGTGCACTACTTTTGACCAGAGCCCTATAGGCCCTAGTCAAAAGTAGTGAACTATATAGGAAATAGGATGCCATTTGGGACGCATTGGATGCCATTTGGGACGCAACCAACATTTGCATTTCCAGGGAGGCAGTGTAGCGGTAGCCTACATGTCTGGACAAGTCTTGCATCAACAGGATAGGCACAACCAATCTGGCAACCTGCTCATGGCTATGACCCACTTCTCTGCACACTGACCTTCAATGGTGGAGGACATTCTTCAGACACACATAGACACAGACAGGCAAACAAACATGATACACACTGACACCCACACACCCACATACACACATGCATTGTAATACGTATGTGTCTTTTAAAAATGAAGTTGGATAAATAAACAATGATATGCCCTTATATGATATGGAATTTAAGTTGGTTGTAAATGACTTTTTTAACTGCATTACCATTCAAAAGTATTGTATAACCATAACAATGTAAAACATTAATACATGTCCCACTGTTCTGTGCATGTAATGTAAACTCTCATGTGAAGAGATCTATGGCAGATGAGTGCAGATGAGTAGACAGCGTGGGTGCATTCTCAGACACATGACTCACACACACCACAACACACAGACACACTGCTCAGCTTGGCTTGTCAACACAAACCACTGGCTGACAGTAGACAACATACAGTACTGTATGTATACACACACACACACACATCCTCCCCACCTGGATGCATCTGCAGCGAGCTGCGCATATACACATTGCAAAGACTCATGGGTTAGTAGGCCACTGCTTATCTCTGAACTCACGTCAAGAAAAGATGGAGATGTTCTTTCTCTTATTACAAGCATCCTGGGGTTCAGAGCCTGCTCTAGATGTAAATCCTCTCATCAAAAATTACATTGCAAGACATTTATCAGATACTGATACAGTGTTGGACCTCCTTACTGTACATTTGGCTGTACAATGTCTGCCATTTTGTCAAGTCTGGGAGAAGTCAAAGGGAAGGACACTGCAGTAGTTGTAGCAGGCCTCCTCCTCATCCTCCACCACGCCTCCTGTGGACGTTGTTTGAGATTGGCTCAAATGGATTCCCCTTTAATCATGTGTACGCCGGTGGATTTACCCACTTCTCCCTGGTTTTACAGATAAATGTGCGGCCTGGATCCCCTTAAGCCCAGTCTAAGCCCTTTAAAAAGGATGCTGGAGTTTTGGACCGTAGTGAAACGCAACGCTCTCTCTCTATGGCCGCTCTCTGCATGCTCCATCTCTGCCTTCTGATATAGAGGCTGTGGAGCGGCTTATTATATAAAATCATGGACTCATATGCTGCTCATCACAGGAAGTGCAAGCCACAGGATTTCATTTCACAGAAGTGAAACAATATAGAGAGAAGCAAGTGGAAATTGGGTTATACTGTATAAACTGCTTCCCTCATTTCCCATCTTGTATGGACTTTGTGTGGATCTATCAGCAGGGTTTCAATAGATTTAGTGGGGACAGATTAACCTCAATACATCCCCAACACATTAAAGCCTTTAAAATAACCACTGTTACATCCATGAGTTATACCGTGCAAGCAGCACACCCACATATTACCACCGCACTGTAGCTAGATGCGCTTTTATTTTTCTAATCAATGGTAAACACGCTGGAAGTGAATTTGCATTCAGGGAATATAGCATCCACGATTTATAATGTTTTCAATTTCCAGGGATTAGGGGATGAAAAGGTCACATGTTGATTGTGTTTTTGGTGGTTTCACAGGGAATGTTTATTGGAATTTACAATACCACATGCTGGTCTATCCTGACCCTTGATGTGCTTAAAGGCCCAATGCAGCCGTTTTTATATGAATATATAATAATTTCTGGGTAACAATTAAGTACCTTACTGTAACAGATTTCCATTCAAATGGGCAAAAATATTTTTTGGGCAAAATAATATTTCTCAAGCAAGAATTGTGCTAGTCTGGTAGTGGTCTGAGTGGGGAGGAGAAAACTGAAAACTAGCTGTTATTGGCAGAGAGGTTTGGAACTCTTTGTTAATGGTCTATTAACCAATTTACCACATGGCGAAGTCACCATGGAAAGCCGAAACTCCCGTCCATGCAAATATGCTGATTGGAAGGTCCAGTGTAGATTGTATTTTCAACCAGCAACTATCAGGAAATAATACTGATCAAATCTTTTCACACTTTTAAAGTGTTAGTTTCATCAGCTGTTGTACAATATGATATAAAACGGAATTTTGACTGCACTGGTCCTTTCATAACGAGATATATGTGGGGAATATTGCCAGCTCCTACTGTATTGCTCTATTGTTATTTTACATTACATTTTAGTAATTTAGCAGACGCTCTTATCCAGAGCGACTTACAGTTAGTGAGTGCATACATTTTTCATACTGGCCCCCCGTGGGAAACGAACCCACAACCCTGGCATTGCAAGCGCCATGATCTACCAACTGAGCTACAGGTGTCTCCCATTTGTTATGTTGTATATCTATGAGAATCCTTACCAGTGCTGAATAATTCTACCAGCAAAGGGTTAGAACACAATGATGTCGCTGTAGCAGGGTTGGAACCACAGAACCAGAATGAGATTCTATTTCTACACTCTGTCACACCCTGATCGGTTTCACCTGTCTTGTGCTTGTCTCCAACCCCCACCAGGTGTCTCCCATTTGTTACCATTATCCCCTGTGTATTTATACCAGTGTTTTCTGTTTGTCTGTTGCCAGTTTGTCATCTCGTCAAGCTTACCCGCGGTTTTCCTGTATTCCTGTTTTGATCTAGTCCCTGTTCTCCCCACGTCTGATGGCAACACCATTATCCTTACTGTGGTGGACCGGTTTTCCAAAGCTGCCCATTTCATTCCTCTCCCCAAACTACCCTCTGCCAAAGAGACAGCCCAGCTCATGGTGCAACACGTCTTCCGGATCCATAGACTCCCGGTGGACATGGTGCCCAACCGGGGTCCTCAGTTCTCGTCCCGGTTCTGGAAGGCGTTCAGGACCTGGAGATGACTCTTCTCTGCCTTGTCTCCGCCAACCCCACCACCTGGAGCTAGCAATTCGTGTGGGTTGAGTACGCCCGCAACACCCTTCCCTGCTCTGCCACTGGTCTCTCGAATTTTGAGTGTTCCCTGGGATATCAGCCCCCGCTATTCCCGGAGCAAGAGGAAGAGGTCGGAATACCCTTGGCCCAGATGTTCGTCCGCCACTGTCGCTGTACCAGGAAGAGAGCCCGGTCGGCTCTTAAGACCACCTCCAGGTACTGACGACAGGCAGACTGCCGTCGGACCCGGGCTCCCCAGTCTCAGGCAGAGGGTATGGCTGTCCACTCCGAGTGGAGTCCTGCAAACTTTCCCACCGTTTTATCGCCCCTTTCCCCATCTCCAAGATCCTTAGCCCCTCAGCTGTCCGTCTTCTGTTGCCCTGTACCCTCTGTCTACATCCCACTTTTCATGTGTCTAGGATTAAACCTATGTCTCACAGCCCTTTGTCTCCTGTTTCCAGACCCACCCCTCTCCCCTGTATCATCGACGGCCAACCGGCGTACACGTTGAGGCACCTCCTGACAGTTCGACTGCGGGGCAAGCGATTCCAGTACCTGGTTGACTGGGAGGGTTATGGCCCGGAGGAGAGGTGATGGGTCCCCGCTAGTGACATCCTCGGCCCAGGCCGCATCGCTGAGTTCCACCGCCGGCACCCCGGTCAACCAGGTATGTGCCCAGGTAGGACGCCAGATGGCGTCCCTAGAGGGGGGCGGGGTACTGTCACACCCTGATTGGTTTCGCCTGTCTTGTGCTTGTCTCCAACCCCCCCACCAGGTGTCTCCCATTATCCCCTGTGTATTTCTGTTTGTCTGTTGCCAGTTCATCTTGTCTCGTCAAGCTTACCCGCGTTTTTCCTGTACTCCTGTTTTGCTCTAGTCCCTGTTTTCCAGTTTTGACCATTCAGCCTGCCGTTCTGTACCTTGTGACACTGTTCTAGATTACTGACCTCTGCCTGCCCCGACCCTGAGCCTGCCTGCCGTTTCTGTACCTTTCGGACTCTGCTCTGGATTACTGACCTCTGCCTGCCCTTGACCTGTCTGCCTGCCCCCTGTTTGTGTAAATAAACGTTTTTGCTTTTTCGAACTGTCTGAATCTGGGTCTTATCCTGAGCCTTGATACTCTTAGAAGAAAAGGTGCTATCTAGAACCTAAAAGGGTTAATTGGCTGTCAACATAGGATAACCCTTTTTGGTTCCAGGTAGAACTCTTTTGGGTTGTATGTAGAACCCTTTTCACAGTGGGTTCTACATAGAACCTAAAAGGGTTCTACCTGGAACCAGAAACGGTTCTCCTATGGGGACATCCGAAGAACCCTTTTGGAACCCTTTTTTTCTAAGAGTGTATGGTTGGAACCAGTGGTGGAAAAAGTACCCAATTGTCATACTTGAGTAAAAGTGAAGATGCCTTAATAGAAAATGACTCCTACTTGAGTAAAAGTCTAAAGTATTTGTAATTCCTTATTAGACAAACCAGACGGCACCATTTGTTTTTTTTATTTGCGGATAGCCAGGGGCACGCTCGAACACTAAGACATCATTTACAAACAAAGCATGTGTTTAGTAAGTCCACCAGATCAGAGGCAGTAGGGATGACCAGGAATGTTCTCTTAATAAGAGTGTGAATTAGACCATTTTCCTGTCCTGCTAAGCATTCCAAATATAACGAGTTACTTTTAGGTGTCAGGGAAAATGTAAAAAGTACATAATTTTCTTTAGGAATTCAGTAAAGTAAAAGTTGTCCAAAATATAAACCATGAAGTACCGATACCCCAAAAAAACTACTTAAGAAGTACTTTCAAGTATTTTTACTTAAGTACTTTACACCACTGGTTAGAACACTGCTGATGCGGCCCAGTGACAAGACCCAATGAAAACTAAGGGAATCTGCTTAGGCCACCACATTGCCTGTACAAATCTGTCATATCTAGTGCCTTTTTCATACCAGTGCCTCACTTTGGAGTTACATAATGATCTTATCCAAATGCTGGTAAGAAAGCTATCTTACAAACAGATCTGACCTTTACATGTAGCGTAGATTATTTTAGCTACTTCTGAACCATTAGTCTCATGAGGGTGTCAATTGGATCTGAGGGACCCTGACTCTTTTGATTGGGTGGTCTAGTCTAATCTGTCTGTACAAATACTATATTTTCTCTCATTTGTTGATTTTACCAAGTCTTGTTGCCAGTTGTGTTATTATAAAACACATGTTATCTGAACAAGTGTGATAATGTAGTAATCCTGATGCTCTGCTTTCCTGACCTTCCTGTAAGATCAAATCATCCTATAGGTTCAATATGTCATATTGGCCTATGAGCACAGAGCCACAGACACACAACCTATAGCATAGGGAGGCTTAAACCCTCCACATCATGATATTATGATTCGCCTCACGGATGGCAGACCGAGTCACATCAATCACAGAAATGCCACCCCAATAACTTTGCCGAAGCACGTATGACAAAAAGCGTCATGCACAAGACTCCCCAGCCTACCAATGTCCTCGGCAGAATTTCAATGGGGTTACGCTCCGATTTCAATCAATAACAATCTGAAGATACACAACATGCAGCAAGGCCTCCAAAGTGTGAATAAATAAGCATAAGAACATAAGCCTCTTATACTTGAATCCAGGTCATAGTTTATAATGTACATTTAGTCTGGGGGATTAAGGAGCTATAATATGTCGGTCTAGTTTTAGTCAGTGTAGCCGTGACGATGACAGACACCTAAACCAGTGGCTTTTAACCACTGTGACCTGGCTGGGAGGGAAATTAATTTGAAGAAGGTACAGATATAGGATGTTTATTTGACCAGTTTCTCACAGCAGGAAAATAATCCTGCAGCAACAGGAAATGCGAATTATTGTGTGGATTATAATTAATGGACATTTTTGTATGGTTGGACAAATTTTTTGTTGGGACAAATCAAGTATTTTAAAGTGGAAATTACAAACTTTAGACACCTTTTTAAACCTTGACTACACTACATGCTATGTAGGACATTTCCTGCAACAACAGGGTGATCATCTGTATGAACTGTGACCTCCATTTTACATCTGAATAGAATACAATGTCCATAACCGCTTAAAGGTGTTGCATCTTGGTCATTAAAAATGAATGAAGTCAAGACACCATGTGCCAAGTGTATCGCCAGCGCTGCTTGACAGGAATTATTGAAGAAGTCAAGTCTGAAAAAATAACATGGTATAGCTCTTCCGACATACGTTACATAAACCACTTTTAGAATGGATAGAGACAGTGCTTCAAAATGACTTTGTATTTGCAATTTATCTGGTTCACGTCACAAGACTGAAAAGATCAGCTAATTTGTCATGACATCACACACATCTTATTCCACAATACACAGCATCTTATTACAGCAGTGCTAAAGATACAGAGAGCCACAGTCTTTCTATTACTGCAGTCATACGGGGGACCAACTGACATTTCTCATAACCTAGGCCTATATGTAATCCTTCAATCTTGATTGGGCTCATAGCATTAGTCAACCTATAGGAAAACAGCGGTGGTCATGCATGGCCTGAGCTGATTGGACTTGATTGACCCATATTGCAACACCACTACATTGATACTTTGTAATTAAACTTCCAACACCATTTTTGCAGAGCAAGGAAAATGGAATTGAAGATGGGATCGTTCCAGTTCATGTTTTCTGAACCAATTTCATGCACAATTTCCTCTGTGGTGGATGGGAGCCTGTGTTTGTGAGGTTGCTAGAGCTGTCCTGTGCATATAGAACGTGTAAGGCATACTGTACTATGCAGGGGTGAGGGGAGTACGATATGGAGTAACATCACAGGCTTTTGACATGCAAATCCACACCTGCTGGATAAATGTGAGGAATATCAATTATACTGTATAACATGGTCATGTTAACTGATTATGGTTAAACACATGCTCCTGCATTGGTTTTCTGTCCTAAACTCACTAAGGCATTGAGACAGTAGGCCACTATGGACAGGTTCAGTTCATGAACACCTGTGTGGTGGCTATACAGTGTTGGACAGTGTTTTTGTTTGTGTGTTGTTGTTGTTTATTTGTTAGTGTCGGGCAGCTGTCCGTCATGCCTTATGCTGAGGAGGATAAAGGATACACACAGTCATGGACGAGCACACACACACACACACACACACACCTCGCCGCTTCACTGATGAGAACAGTCTGGGCCAAACACTTCATACACAGCAGCTGAACCCACACAGCAGGGAGCCCACAGGCAATCTGCTCCACACAAACACACACACAAACACACAACTGCACACTCAAGAGCACCGATACATACACTACTCCCATTGCGCATCACAGAAACACAAAGACACAAACAAGACCATCCAATCCCAGTGGCAATTCAAGAAATGTCTTCCAACCGTCACAAGGTTTCACTGTGAACTTCCACCACAGTATCTCTCCACACAATCAGTTCTTCATTCTATTCTACAGTCGTTCAACACCGCAGCACTGTATAGAGCTGTTCTCCAGTGTTGTACATCCCTCTGCGCCAGCAGCAGTGAAGTTGAGAGCATTTTATTAAAGGCCACTCCAGTCCCTGCTCATACCAAACGGAGCTGGCCCATAGCGGGCTGGCGAACTCGCCTCACACACATCCTATACCTTAACAAGCCTGCAATTAAGGCGGACAGGAGTGGGTGCCAAAGTGTTTCCTTAAAATCCCCCTCCACTTAATCAAGCGGGTCAGGCCTGCTACCGTGTGATGGCAGGAAATGAATTACTAAAAGACCCCCCTTCAGAAAGTGGCCCTAACCCTGCCACATGTGAGTGGCAAACTTGATTCATGAACTTGGGGACATTGTGGAGGCCATGGGGGCATAGGGTTAAAATGGCCGCTTCATAGTTACATTGAGGGGAGTCACTGAGTCAATGGATTTTATTGCACATTACTGCAGTAACACAGCCGCATTGGCCCACATTTCATGTGTCTAGGATTAAACCTATATCTCACAGCCCTTTGTCTCCTGTTTCCAGGCCCACCCCTCTCCCCCGTATCATCGACGGCCAACCGGCGTACACGTTGAGGCGCCTCCTGACAGTTCGGAAGGCTTTCCACGAGATGTGGGAACAATGCTGCGGGGACTTGCTTCCATTCAGCCACAAGAGCATTAGGGAGGTCGGGCACTGATGTTGGGTGATTAGGCCTGGCTCGCAGTCTAAAATATCATTGTATGCTGTAGCGTTAAGATTTCCCTTCACTGGAACTAAGGGGCCTAGCCTGAACCATGAAAAAAAAGCCCCAGATCATTATTCCTCCTCCTCTAAACTTTACAGTTGGCACTATGCATTCGGGCAGATAGCGTTCTCCTGGCATCCGCCAAACCCAGATTAGTCCGTCGGACTGCCAGATGGTGAAGCGTGATTCATCACTCCAGAAAACGCGTTTCCACTGCTCCAGAGTCCAATGGTGGCGAGCTTTACATCACTCCAGCCGATGCTTGGCATTGCACATGGTGATCTTAGGCTTGTGTGTGGCCATGGAAACCCATTTCATGAAGCTCCCGACTAACAGTTCTTGTGCTGACGTTGCTTCCAGAGGCGGTTTGGAACTCGGTAGTGAGTGTTGCAACCGAGGACAGATTTTTACTCGCTACGCGCTTCAGCACTCGGTGGTCCCGTTCTGTGAGCTTGTTCAGCCTACTACTTCACGGCTGAGCCGTTGTTGCACCTAGACGTTTCCACTTCACAATAACAGCACTTACAGTTGACCGTGGCAGCTCTAGCAGGGCAGAAATTTGACAAACTGACTTGTTGGAAAGGTGGCATCCTATGACGGTGCCACGTTGAAGGTCACTGAGCTCTTCAGTAAGGCCATTCTACTGCCAATGTTTGTCTATGGAGATTGCATGGCTGTGTGCTCGATTTTATATAACTGTCAGCAACGGGTGTGGCTGAAATAGCCAAATCTGATAATTTGAAGGGGTGTCCACATACTTTTGTATATATAGTGTACGTTCAGATTTGCCAATTAGTGTGAATTACTCCCGTTCGATCGTCTTTTTAAACCAGGAAGGCTCTTCAATATAACATCCTGGAGGAGGATCCCCTGAGAGAAAAGGAACGGAACACATTCTCCTCCTCTTCTCCTCCTCCTCCCAGCCAGTCAAGCACTGAAACTAAACTCTGAAGTGAAGTAGGAATGACACTTAAGGCGGGGAGGAGAAAATCTTGGAAGGAAGGGGAAATTATATCAACTCAGGTGGTGGCGGTGATGAATTTGGGTTGTGCCGGTGAGCTGCTTAATGTGGGCATCGCCGCAGCAACACACTTAACTGGGTCGGGCCTGAAATCTGCAAAGTAATCAATTTTCACAGTCACTCCTCAGTGTGTCAGGCAGGAAACCAGCTCGCTTTAGTTGTATAAATATGCTCTGACTCACTCCCTCGCTCTCTCTCTCCCCTGTAACCGTTATCGCTGGGACTCACTGTGTGTGTGTGTGTGTGTGTGTGTGTGTGTGTGTGTGTGTGTGTGTGTGTGTGTGTGTGTGTGTGTGTGTGTGTGGTGCGTGCGTGTCAGAGAGAGAGACAGAGAGAGAGACAGAGAGAGAGAGAGCGAGAGAGAGAGAGAGAGAAAGGGGGGACAGATGGAGAGGGAGAGAGGAAAACAGAGGGAGAGAGAGGGAGAGCGTAAAATGAAATAGTCACCCAAGTGGCTATGCCTTGGATTTTATTCCCTCTTCCTGTCCCCTGCAACTGATATCATTCACACTAGTGGATGTGATTTAACCAATGGATTTAAAGTGACTAAAAAGAGATGGAGAGTAGTGAGGGGAAAATAAGTGTAGAGGAAGAGGCCGTCCCATCCATAGATCCCCTCTCTTCCCTCTACCAATGACAACAGCATCCTCTAAAGGTTGGAACAGATAGTTCAACCAATAGGAGAGGAAGAGAGCATGTCACAGAGAAATTGAAAAAAAACATGTCATCACACTACACTGAAGTAAGCTGTCAAAATGTCTTTATTGGTTTATATAAACAATACCATAATTACAAAGCTTAACAAATGATTGATTAACAAAATATTCACAGTTGACTATAAACCTTCATAAACTCTTCATGGAAGGTACCTACCTCAAAGGGTGATAACTATACTCATTACGGCTGGTGTGTATGGAGAACATATTCACATTAAAACCCTGAGTCGGTTTGTAATCACAGCATACAGAAGCTCCAATCACAGAAGGGAGATGAGAGGAAGAAAATGAGAGCAAGCCTGCTGACAGGGCTTTGACTCTATCTTATCAGACTCCTGGGCTGACTCCATCACATCCTGGAACTGATGTGATTAAGACAGAAAGTAGAATTCTACATGGCATGGCACAGTGAATCTCAGGGGCTGTGTCCCAAATGCCACCCTATTTCCTATACTGTATAGTGCACTACTTTTGACCAGGGCCCATAGGGCACTATGTAGGGAATAGGGAGGCATTTGGGACGCAGTATTGGAAGACATTTTAACGCTACATTAAGCTGAATACTATCCCATTTTGGTACTAAAGGGTGTTGAAAATGTCTATCCGTTTGCAAGAACATTTTTTGTTGTTGCTGCAAATAAGAATATGAGAAGCCTATACAATACCCTGCTGATGTATCTATAATGTTAGCATCATAATAATGTTAGTATTAGGTCATTTGAATAACAACAACGGAAGCCAATGTTAATAAAAACAATGGTAAAAATAATATCAAATATATAATGACAACAAAGAGTTACATCTAACCAAGAAATTGATCATCCGAGCTGTATATACAATGGCTCTGTAACTAAAACTTGAAAACAAATCCTGTTGAATAAATGCTTAAACCCAATTCCCCGTCGTGGGTGTGATATTTCATCATGCCATAATAATAATTGCCGACCCCCTGTTCAGGTGGGAGGGTGACCCCTCATCAGCATTTACACAGGCGCCGTCAAAGGTTAATGTGAAATGTCTTGACTAATTAACTTCCAGCTTGACTCCCATCACCTTCTCCCTTTGTTTAAGCTTTAGGAGCTGGTCCATCCACTATCAATATATATCCCAGTTCAGTGCCATGGCAATATCATCCCTGCCCCTCCCTTGAGCCCCCTAATAGGTGGAACAGATCGCTCAGTTCTGGTAATGTTGGCCCTGTATCTGCTGCCATAATGAACAAGGATCTGGAGTGCTTTCCACCTCCTTTTTTGATCGTTTTATAATTGCCAGACGGGGCAATATGACACCTTCACAGAGTCTTGGTGGCATTGTTTAAGGTCATGCTGATAATAGCTATGTCACCTACTGGTTTATAAATGCCATGTTTTCACTGCTATGTGTGTTTGTCATACAGTGGGGAAAAAAAGTATTTAGTCAGCCACCAATTGTGCAAGTTCTCCCACTTAAAAAGATGAGAGAGGCCTGTAATTTTCATCATAGGTACACGTCAACTATGACAGACAAAATGAGAAAAAAAAATCCAGAAAATCACATTGTAGGATTTTTTATGAATTCATTTGCAAATTATGGTGGAAAATAAGTATTTGGTCAATAACAAAAGTTTCTCAATACTTTGTTATATACCCTTTGTTGGCAATGACACAGGTCAAACGTTTTCTGTAAGTCTTCACAAGGTTTTCACACACTGTTGCTGGTATTTCGGCCCATTCCTCCATGCAGATCTCCTCTAGAGCAGTGATGTTTTGGGGCTGTCGCTGGGCAACACGGACTTTCAACTCCCTCCAAAGATTTTCTATGGGGTTGAGATCTGGAGACTGGCTAGGCCACTCCAGGACCTTGAAATGCTTCTTACGAAGCCACTCCTTCGTTGCCCGGGCGGTGTGTTTGGGATCATTGTCATGCTGAAAGACCCAGCCACGTTTCATCTTCAATGCCCTTGCTGATGGAAGGAGGTTTTCACTCAAAATCTCACGATACATGGCCCCATTCATTCTGTCCTTTACACGGATCAGTCGTCCTGGTCCCTTTGCAGAAAAACAGCCCCAAAGCATGATGTTTCCACCCCCATGCTTCACAGTAGGTATGGTGTTCTTTGGATGCAACTCAGCATTATTTGTCCTCCAAACACGACGAGTTGAGTTTTTACCAAAAAGTTCTATTTTGGTTTCATCTGACCATATGACATTCTCCCAATCCTCTTCTGGATCATCCAAATGCACTCTAGCAAACTTCAGACGGGCCTGGACATGTACTGGCTTAAGCAGGGGGACACGTCTGGCACTGCAGGATTTGAGTCCCTGGCGGCTGTCAGCTTCCTGCTTCCCCTGTTTGTCTCCTGGCCTCTAGAGGTCAGCTGTGTTCCCCTTTGCCTTAGTTTTTCCTCATGTGTCCTAATTAGCTTATCTATGTCACCTGTGCCTTGTTTCCCCTTGAGTATTTTAGCTGTGTGTTTTCCCCTTGTTTCTCACTTGGTTATTGCGTCCTGTCTATGTGTCTCCTGCTTTGTCCCACCGTATCAGTCCTAGTAAGTTATTCGAAGTTATCTTTAGTTTGTTTTTCTCCCTCGGGGAGTTGTTTTGTTTTGCCTCCTGTTTTGAACATTAAATCTACTTACCTGGAGTATTGCCTGGGGTGTTTCATTTGGGTCCTACAACATCTCCTCTGTGGCAAGGGGTAGTACCCCCAGCTCTACACATTTGAGACCGGAGTTCTAGCCCGGCTTGTGACAGAATAACCAAGTCAATCATGGACCCAGAAACACTCAGTTCCCAGGACCTGTTGGCGGTGATCATTCGACATGAGGCTTCTTTCCAGCGCCATGAAGCCGTTCTCAGCCGACAAGAGGAGCTGATGGCTAGACATTCTCAACTCCTGGCCGAAATGATGAGTTCCCTTCACCAGCTCTTTGAACTCCTCCTTGGTTCTCCCCCCTCCCCCCGGTCACCTCCCAGTGACGACAGGCCTTCTCGGTTGGCGGAGCCCCGACTACCACCTCCCAAGCCCTTTCTGGGGATCCAAGCTCTTGTCAGGGTTTCCTCACCCAATGCTCCCCTCACCTTCGAGCTCCAACCCTCAAGTTTTCCCACAGACCGTTCCAAGATTGCCTACCTCATTACCCTTCTTTCAGACAAGGCGCTCGCCTGGGCCTCTGCGGTGTGGCAGTCCCAGGAGGCCTGTTGTGACTCCCACGCTGCATTTGTAGAAGAGTTCAAGCGGGTGTTCGATCATCCTGTCAGTGGGCGGGAGGCTTCCAAGCGCCTACTGTCTCTCCATCAGGGCCCCCCGAAGCACGGCAGATTTTGCCATTGAGTTCGAACCATAGCAGCAAGGAGCGGATGGAATGATGAAGCGCTGAGGGTCTGCTTTCAGGGAGGGTTATCTGAGCCCCTTCAAGATGAGTTAGCCACCCGTGAACCAGCTGAAGATCTCGAGTCCCTCATAGCCTTGGCCATCCGCCTGGACAATCGTCTAAGAGAGCGGAGAACGGCTCGCCGTCAGGTGTCTCAGTCCCAAGTTCCTCTGAGCAGCTCTGTTTCTCCTGTTTGGATTCCGTCATTCAGAGCTGCCCCGGCTCCTGAACTGCCCCAGGATTCCCCGGAGAGCATGCAGTTAGGCCGTTCCAGGCTTTCTTCCAACGAAAGGGAACGTCGCATGAGGGAGCGTCGGTGCCTCTACTGCGGGGTTGCCGGCCACTTCCGCTCCACTTGCCCCGAGCTTGGAAACGCCTGTCCCCGCCCAGCTACAGGAGGGTTGTGATGGGGAAAATTAGAGCTCCTCCTACTAACGCGGTCCTAGCTATTCCAGCCACTCTGTCCTGGGAGGGCCACCAGCATCGGGTCCAGGCTATGATCGATTCCGGTGCCGCAGGTGATTTTATGGATGTAACCTTGGCTAAGGAACTTAAGATCCCTACCCAACTACTTCCTCAACCCCAGGCAGTTACAGCCTTAGATGGCAGACCTCTGGAACCAGGAAAAGTTACTGAGGCGACTCAGTCCCTGCGACTTACCATCTCTCAACACCAGCAGGAGGAGACCTTCTATCTCATTGACTCTCCCGAGTATCCTATTATCCTGGGTCACCCTTGGCTATGCAGACATAATCCCCAGATCGACTGGCCTACTGGCACCATTCTTAGCTGGGGTCCCACTTGCCAACTCACCTGCATGCTTCAGAGTTCCTCAGCCCCTAGTACCCAGTTTCAAGAGTCTGTTGACGTCTCCCGAGTCCCCAGTGTTTACCATCGGTTCAAAGCAGTGTTCAGCAAGGCCCGGGCTACTGCCTTACCGCCTCATCGCACTTATGACTGTGCCATTGATCTACTCCCTGGGTGCTGCCCTCCTAGAGGTCGGATCTTTTCCTTGTCCTCCCCCGAGCACGCAGTTATGGACACCTACATTAAGGAGTCCTTGGCAGCCGGCCTCATCTATGCCTCTACTTCCCCGGCTGGGGCGGGCTTCTTTTTTGTTGAAAAGAAAGACGGGGGTCTGAGGCCTTGTATTGATTACCGGGGACTCAACAAGATCACGGTTCGGAATCGATACCCTCTTCCTCTCATGGCCACTGCTTTTGAGCTGCTTCAAGGGGCTTCCATTTTTACTAAGCTGGATCTCCGCAATGCTTACCATCTCGTGCGGATCCGGCCAGGAGACGAATGGAAGACGGCGTTCAACACGCCCACGGGACACTATGAATATCGGGTGATGCCGTTCGGGCTCACCAATGCCCCCGCAGTATTCCAAGCCCTGATTAATGATGTTCTCCGGGATATGCTTAATCTGTTCGTCTTCGTGTACCTGGACGATATCCTCATCTTCTCGAGGTCACTGAAGGAGCATGAGGGGCATGTTAGCCGGGTTCTCCAGAGGCTCCTTGACAATCACCTCTACGTTAAGCCTGAGAAGTGTGAATTTCATGTTTCTCAGACTCAGTTTCTCGGGTTTATTGTCACTCCCGGGCACCTAGAGATGGATCCCAAGAAGGTCAAGGCGGTCCACGATTGGCCCACACCTGCCACGGTCAAGGAGGTTCAACGGTTCATTGGCTTTTCTAACTTCTATCGGAAGTTCATTAAGAATTTCAGCTCGGTGGTAGCCCCCTTGACGACGCTTACCAAGGGAGGAGGGACCAAGATTCACTGGGGTCCAGAAGCAGCAGGGGCCTTCAAGGATCTCAAGCGCCGCTTCACTTCTGCTCCGATTCTGGTGACCCCTGACCCAGAGAGACCTTTCGTGGTGGAGGTGGACGCCTCAGAGGTGGGGGTGGGAGCCGTCCTGTCTCAGAGGGGTGCGGATGGGAGATTACACCCTTGTGCCTTCATGTCTCGCCGCCTGTCTGAGGCCGAGCGCAACTACCACGTGGGGGATCTAGAGTTGCTTGCGGTTAAACTGGCCTTGGAAGAGTGGCGCCATTGGCTTGAGGGGGCTCAGCACCCTTTCCAGGTTCTCACAGACCACAAGAACCTGGAATATCTCCAACAGGCTAAGCGGATGAACCCTCGGCAAGCACGATGGTCCCTTTTCTTTAATCGATTCCAGTTCATCCTGACTTACCGACCTGGCACCAAGAACGTCAAGCCGGATGCTCTGTCTCGAGTCTATTCTCCCGAGGTACAAGAGAAGCCCTTGGCATCGATTATTCCGAGGTCTAGGATCGTCGCACCTCTTCAGTGGGAACTAGAAAGAGGGGTACGAGAAGCTCTTGCCCATGAGCCCGATCCAGGCGGTGGTCCTGCCGGTCGCCTGTACGTTCCTCTCTCGGTTCGGGCCCGCGTCTTGCAGTGGGGTCATGAGTCGCCCTTGACATGCCATCCTGGCAGTGCTCGCACACTGGAGTTCCTCCGACGGGCGGGTTTTGGTGGCCGTCCATCAAGAAGGACGTGCAGGTCTATGTTGAGGCCTGCCCTGTGTGCAACCAGGGAAAGTCGACACGCCAGCGACCCCAGGGACTGCTCCATCCCTTACCTGTTCCTCGAAGGCCATGGTCACACCTTTCTCTGGACTTTGTTACGGGACTTCCTCTATCCCAGGGCAACACCGTCATCCTTGTGGTGGTAGACCGTTTCTCTAAGGCTGCCCGGTTTATTCCCCTGCCCAAGCTGCCCTCGGCTAAGGAGACTGCGGAGCTCCTCATGAACCATGTCTTCCGGATATTTGGCATTCCCCTGGACGTGGTCTCTGACCGAGGTCCCCCATTCTCGTCCCGGTTTTGGGGGGCCTTCTGCAGGCTTATTGGGGCCACAGCCAGCCTATCGTCAGGATTCCATCCAGAGTCTAATGGCCAAACGGAACGGATTAATCAGGATCTGGAGACCACCCTGCGGTGTATGGCGGCCAGTAATCCCACGTCTTGGGCCACCTATATCATTTGGGCTGAATATGCCCACAACACCCTCCAGTCCTCAGCCACCGGATTGTCCCCCTTCGAATGCCAGTTCGGTTACAACCCTCCTTTGTTTCCAGAGGAAGAGGCGCAAGTTGGTGTTCCCTCGGCCCAGCGCTTTGTCCAACGCTGTAGGCGGACCTGGAAGAAGGCCAGGTGTACCCTCCTTCGGACCTCCCAGAGATACCAAAGTCAGGCTAATCGCCACCGCCGGACGGCCCCTAGTTTCCGAGCTGGTCAGAGAGTTTGGTTGGCCACTAAGAACTTGCCCCTCCGGGTCGAATCCAAGAAGCTTTCCCAGAGATACATCGGCCCTTTCCGCATTTCTAGAAAGGTTAACCCTGTGTCGTATCGTTTAGTTCTGCCTCGCTCCCTTAGAGTTAACCCCACTTTCCATGTTTCACTCCTTAAACCTGTCTTGTCTTCTCCTTTTGCCCCCACACAGACCCCCGCCACCTCCCAGGATCATAGACGGCCAGCCAGCCTACACAGTCCGCCGGATACTGGACTCCCGGAGGGTCCAGAACTCTCTGCAGTATCTGGTGGACTGGGAGGGCTACGGGCCAGAGGAGCGCTCCTGGGTTCCGGCCAGGGACATCCTGGACCCAGGGTTGATCCGAGATTTTCGCACCCTGGGGCCAGGGTGTTCTGGAAGGAACGTCAGGAGTCGTTCCTAGAGGAGGGGGTCCTGTCAGCTTCCTGCTTCCCCTGTTTGTCTCCTGGCCTCTAGAGGTCAGCTGTGTTCCCCTTTGCCTTAGTTTTTCCTCATGTGTCCTAATTAGCTTATCTATGTCACCTGTGCCTTGTTTCCCCTTGAGTATTTTAGCTGTGTGTTTTCCCCTTGTTTCTCACTTGGTTATTGCGTCCTGTCTATGTGTCTCCTGCTTTGTCCCACCGTATCAGTCCTAGTAAGTTATTCGAAGTTATCTTTAGTTTGTTTTTCTCCCCTCGGGGAGTTGTTTTGTTTTGCCTCCTGTTTTGAACATTAAATCTACTTACCTGGAGTATTGCCTGGGGTGTTTCATTTGGGTCCTACAACATCTCCTCTGTGGCAAGGGGTAGTACCCCCAGCTCTACACATTTGAGACCGGAGTTCTAGCCCGGCTTGTGACAGCGGCGTAGTGTGTTACTGATGGTAGGCTTTGTTACTTTGGTCCCAGCTCTCTGCAGGTCATTCACTAGGTCCCCCCGTGTGGTTCTGGGATTTTTGCTCACCGTTCTTGTGATCATTTTGACCCCACGGGGTGAGATCTTGCGTGGAGCCCCAGATCGAGGGAGATTATCAGTGGTCTTGTATGTCTTCCATTTCCTAATAATTGCTCCCACAGTTGATTTC
The DNA here is from genome assembly GCF_020615455.1 of Coregonus clupeaformis. NCBI lineage: Eukaryota > Metazoa > Chordata > Actinopteri > Salmoniformes > Salmonidae > Coregonus > Coregonus clupeaformis. Next base: position 41,734,787 of record NC_059201.1, on the reverse strand, counting down.
TTCAAACCAAGCTGCTTACCTATTGCAGATTCAGTCTTCCCAGCCTGGTGCAGGTCTACAATTTTGTTTCTGGTGTCCTTTGACAGCTCTTTGGTCTTGGCCATAGTGGAGTTTGGAGTGTGACTGTTCGAGGTTGTGGACAGGTGTCTTTTATACTGATAACAAGTTCAAACAAGTGCCATTAATACAGGTAACGGGTGGAGGACAGAGGAGCCTCTTAAAGAAGAAGTTACAGGTCTGTGAGAGCCAGAAATCTTGCTTGTTTGTTGGTGACCAAATACTTATTTTCCACCATAATTTGCAAATAAATTCATTAAAAATCCTACAATGTGATTTTCTGGAGAAAAAAAATCTCAATTTGTCTGTCATAGTTGACGTGTACCTATGATAAAAATTACAGGCCTCTCTCATCTTTTTAAGTGGGAGAACTTACACAATTGGTGGCTGACTAAATACTTTTTTTCCCCACTGTATGTGTTTGTCCGAATCCGTCATCTGCTGCGTTGGATAGGCTTTATCGGCTGCTATTGCAACACTGAAACAATGTACTGAATCTACTGATGTGAATAAGTTAGAACAAAGCGCACTGAAGGTGGGAATATTGAATTTTATTATATGGAAATGCACAATTTATTTTGGACTCCTGTAGCTGCTGATCTAATCCTGGAGTATTTGTATTCAAATAACAGATTAAAGCCGCAGATATGAATAGATGGATGTATGAACTAACAAACAAATAGAGACATACAGTGGGGGAAAAAAGTATTTAGTCAGCCACCAATTGTGCAAGTTCTCCCACTTAAAAAGATGAGAGAGGCCTGTAATTTTCATCATAGGTACACGTCAACTATGACAGACAAATTGAGAGAAAAAAATCCAGAAAATCACATTGTAGGATTTTTAATGAATTTATTTGCAAATTATGGTGGAAAATAAGTATTTGGTCACCTACAAACAAGCAAGATGCACCCACACAGCACTGGGAAATTCATCAGATGTGTTCTCTTTATCTAGACTCTTGGAATACACCAACAAAAACACTCTTCTTATCTACCAAACCAGAACTACGAGTTTCTGTACTGTATCTCAACTTAGTCCTTGCTATTGCTAATTCACTCATGGCAAGAGATGTTTTAGTAGACTTTCAGACAATATAGATTCAGAGAATTAGTAGCCAGTGCTGTGTGGAGACTGAGTAGCCCATAGCTTGAACACTGTGGTTGCCATTTGGGACGCACACTGAATCTTGAGCTGTCACAACACCCCAGTGAACTCCCTGCAGAAGCGATGGTTTCTGTCAAATGAGATTTTTACAGATGGTATATATAGCCCGGGTGCCATTTTGTGTGTGCCAAACCTTTTTTAAATGTTGTAATTTGGTCATTTTTGCGAAGCTGGTTTAGGGTTGCTTTAGGGCAGGGTTCTTCAATTCCGGTCCTGGAGGGCCGAAACACCTCTGTTTTTTATCCTCTCCTTCTAATCAGGGGCTAATTCAGACCTGGGACACCAGGTGAGTGCAATTAACTACCAGGTAGAAATAAAAAACAGAAGTGTTTCGGCCCTCCAGGACCGGAATTGAAGAATCCTGCTTTAGGGTTTGACGTTAGTTTAGTGTTTATTTGATGGTCAGCATACAGTACAACGTTGCTTCACAGTTGCCTATGAGTTGAAAATGCAAACAATTAGGGTTAGAATTAGGCCTACTACTATTGCTATTAGCTTACACCAGCAACCACTACTAAAACACTGAATTATAATGTATAGCTTGCACCAGCAACCACTACAAAAACAATGCCTCTGAATTAATACATACTGTATATATGGATTCTTAACTAATGATTGCAGCCGTGACAATGACAACGAATGAGGACTAATCCTGTGTGCTGTGTTCCCTTTCCTCCTATGGTTGGCCTTGAGCTGAAGCTGACAGCAGCGAGACGTCTGCTCTCCTCAGGGCCTTATCTTATGTCACCAGTGATCAGACGCACTCTACCGTCTCTCTCTCTCATCCCCCCCTCTCTCTCTCTCTCTCTCTCTCGTTCCTTGTCTGCGGTTCACTCTAGTTTATTCCCTCTTTGTAGGGACAGCCCCCGTGTCTGCTACTTTATAAACCTCCCTCTCTCTGCATCTTCGGGCTACGATCACAGCCTGATTCTCTTTGATTAGGCTTTGCCCCCATCCCTCAGAATGTGCAGGCTGACAGAAGTAATTGGTCAAGGTCACTAGGGGTTGCCATAACAACCAGACACGCGAGCCGCAAGGCTTCATGTTCCTGCCTGCATGGCCTCACCAGGCTTAGGCTGCAATCTGTGTGCATCACTGGCTGAGGATGGGTGGGTGGTTGGGGGGCAAGGAGGAGGAGGAGGTAGTCTGGGTTAGTCTGGGTATCCGTGGAGGCAGGGATGGGGGCATGTTTTATTTATGGAGAAGGCTGGCGAAGAAAATGTTTAATGTTTGTGCACGGAATAGCCAGTCACAGTCGTTTTTCTTTAAACAGATATTGATATGATATGATAGTACTTTATAGAGTTAAATCTATATGGTTTGTGGTATTTGGGATTTCAGTGACATTAATAATAATGATTTGTCTTTATATTATTATACATCTAAGTTGACATGCTGGGAGGTACAATCTCCCCTTCCTACCTGCAATAGCTGCCCCTGATCCAGATAGGCCTTGGCTTCCTACAGTACAAGATCACGTCCCTGATTTCCCCTTGGCCTCCTTAGTGATTCCACTCTGGTGCCCATCCCAGGTAGCACATTTGGTTCCTTGGAAGTTGTGGGAACATATGTTTTTGTTGTCACATTGGTTGTGGGAGCGCTCTGCAGTAGGTTTTCATCAAGGATCTCTCTGTACTTTGCTCCGTTCATCTTTCCCTCGATCCTGACTAGTCTCCCAGTCCTTGCCACTGAAAAACATCCCCACAGCATGATTTTACCACCACCATGCTTCACCGTAGGGATGGTGCCAGGTTTCCTCCTGACGTGACGCTTTGCATTCAGGCCAAAGAGTTCAATCTTGGTTTCATCAGACCAGAGAATCTTGTTTCTCATGGTCTGAGAGTCCTTTAGGTGCCTTTTGGCAAACTCCAAGCGGGCTGTCATGTGCCTTTTACTGAGGGGTGGCTTCCGTCTGGCCACTCTACCATAAAGGCCTGATTGGTGGAGTGCTGCAGCAATGGTTGTCCTTCCGAAAGGTTCTCCCATCTCCACAGAGGAACTCTGGAGCTCTGTCAGAGTGACCATCGGGTTCTTGGTCACCTCCCTGACCAAGGCCCTTCTCCCCTGATTGCTCAGTTTGGCCGGGCGGCCAGCTCTAGGAAGAGTCTTGGTGGATCTAAACTTCTTCCATTTAAGAATGATGGAGGCCACTGTGTTGTTGGGGACCTTCAATGGTGCAGAAATGTTTTAGTACCCTTCCCCAGATCTGTGCCTCGACACAATCCTGTGTCGGAGCTCTACGGACAATTCCTTTGACTTCATGGCTTGGTTTTTGCTCTGACATGCACTGTCAACTGTGGGACCGTATATAGACAGGTGTGTGCCTTTCCAAATCATGTCCAATCAATTGAATTTACCACAGGTGGACTCCAATCAAGTTGTAGAAACATCTCAAGGATGATCAATGGAAACAGGATGCACCTGAGCTCAATTTCGAGTCTCATAGCAAAGGGTCTGAATACTTACGTAAATAAGTTATTTCCGTTTTTTTTTTTTTTTTTAACCTGTTTTCGCTTTGTCATTATGGGATATTGTGTGTAGATTGATGAAGAAAAAAATGTATTTAACTCATTTTAGAATAAGGCTGTAACGTTACAAAATGTGGAAAAAGTAATGGGGTCTGAATACTTTCGGAATGCATTGTATATGTTTTAAAATAACATTCTTGAACATTCTCTGAATGTTACTTACGTTTTCTTGTGGTTTTTATGGAAAGTTTTCTTAACGTTCTCGGAACAATTTGAGCACATTACTTTAAATAGAACCATGAGGAAACCTGTAGGAAAAGTTATGCTGAAGTACTGAAATTCCCACAGAAGAACGTTGTTTCTTAACGTTCTCTGAACTATTTGAGAACATTCCCAATGTCAAACGAGTTGGAGAACGTTCCTTGAACCTTACCAACATTTTAATAAAATTGAACCATGTTTGAACTTTTAGGAAACGTTCTGTTAAGTAATGAAATACCAAGAAAAGTGTTTTAGTATTTTTTAGTTCCTTAAATCTGCTGAGAATGTTCCAAAGCCAAGCAACTATCCTGCACATTCCCAGAAAGTTGTGGGAAGGTTGTATGTAAAATAACCATAGGACAACCAGTTCTCAGAACGTTATGTGTTAGCTGGGACCTGTCTGTGGTGCTCCCTCTTGACCTCCCAGCAGGACAACATCATGTCTCCCTGCAGCCTCTCCACTGTCCAATCACCTCTCCACTGTACATAACAACCATGTAATTACAGATAGAGGGGCATACTCGCTTCTCCCTCTGTTGTTACTAAAAAGGATGTGTCCCAAATGGCACACTATTCCCTGTATAGTGCTCTACTTTTGACCAGAGCTCTGGTCCAAAGTAATGCACTACATAGGGAATACGGTGCCATTTGGGACCCAGTTATAGCCTACTGTAGTCAGTAGCTACTAACAAGCTGAACAAGCGGATCCCACAATGTTACACAGACTATTAATAGCAAAAAAGAAAGAAAATGAAAAAATTGCCTGCGCTGAAGATGTCTATATCAGTCCCTAATACAGGACTAGTAAAGGGCCAGTGCACTACTTTTGTGATTTTTTAAAAACTAAATGTATTTGAGTGTTTACCAGCATTTGTAACTTGAGTCTGATAATTATTTGGAGGCCTACAAAACAGTTAATCGGATAATAATTTTGGAATATAATAATACTTTCTTGAAGTACTTTGCAAATGCAACTTATTTTTATGTGAAAACTGAAATGGTCTATTAATTCCTTTTCAATTTTAGTAGACGCTCTTATCCAGAGCAACTTACAGTAGTGAGTGCATACATTTTCGTACTCATCCCCCATGGGAATTGAACCCACAACCCTAGCATTGCAAGCGCCATGCTCTACCAACTGAGCAACATCATCACATCACATCATCACAAACCACTTGATGTCCCAATGTACTCAATTACTGTTTTGTGCATTGTTTTTCCTCATAGTGATGGAAAGTCTACAGGTACAAATCTAGATGACCAGCCTATGTACAATACACTAGTGTACATTTACATTAAGTCGTTTGTAAGGATGGTAAATTAATACTGCACAAAAAGTGGTTGTTTTCCATCAGTGGAGGCTCCTCTGAGGAGGAAGGGGAGGACCATCCTCCCCAGTGAATTTCATAAAAACAAAAATTGTAAAAGTTATCGTTTTTAGATAAAACTATTCTAAATATAACCACGTCACCAAATAATTGATTAAAACACACTATTTTGCAATTAAGGTCTACAGTAGCCTCAACAGCACTCTGTAAGGTAGCACCATGGTGTAGCCAGAGGACAGCTAGCTTCCGTCCTCCTCTGGGTACATTGACTTCAATACAAAATCTAGGAGGCTCTTGGTTCTCATGTCTGAACTGACATGTTGTCCACCCAATCAAATGATCAGAGAATGAATCTAGTACTGAAAGCATAAGCTACAGCTAGCTAGCGCATAAAATGTTGTGAGTAGTTGACTCAAAGAGAGAGAAAGACAATAGTTGAACAGTTTTGAACACCTTAATTTCTTCCAAAATGAAGGAGAAGAAAGAGAGTGTCATTTTTTTTCACTTTCAGTTTCACTTACTTAGCTAACAAATGCAGCTAGCTAGTATAGCCTACTCAAACACCCTTCTCAAAGAGAGGGATGCTATGTTAGCTAGCTGGCTATGACTATCCAACACAACACTGGAACTCTTCCAAGTCAAGGTAAGCTTTTAGTTTTACTAATTTATTGCCACTGGGGCCCGCCGGTGTAAGTGCTAAACTGCTTACTGACTGTACACTGTAACGTTACTACATGATTGTGGCGGGTTTACTAACACGTTAGTTCTATTAGCTATGTTGACTATTACGTTACTTTAGCTAATATGGTGACAACGATGTAGGTTGTGTGTAGCGGTTATGATATGGTTTGGCTTGGAAAGGTTTTTTCGCCTGGTCCCATACAGCTGATGTGCTGTGCATTGAAGTCTACAAGCGAAGAGACAAGGTGAGAGGAGGAGAGCGCATAGATGCGAGAAGGAATACAACGTGGCTGCTATGAAAGTGAACTGTGTTTACGTGTGATCAGGGGTGTATTCATTCTGCCGATTCTGTTGAAAAACGTTTCTTAAACGGAAGCAAACGGGGATAAACAGACCTGAATTTGTCCAATAGAAACTCTCGTTTGCCACTGTTGGACTAATGATTACACCCTATATCAGCTAGATGCAGGCAAAAGTGTTCAAGGCGGTATTGAATGTGTCACTGTCTGTCCATGTGTCATTGTCTGTCACCTCAAATATTTCTCTAGACCTGTGTGCACCTATGTTGTAAACTTTCATTCATAGGCTAGGTTGATGGGTATAGGGAAAATTTGAGTATCATGTAGTAGCCTAAACCTGTCGCTGTTACATTGAACTGGGTGAATGGAATATGAATGATAGTCATCCAATATGCTGTAATAGAAAACGGCACTGACCGGCACTGTTCTCCATGTTATTTGATCAAGAAAAATATTACATTTGATGTGGATGTTTGTGTCTTTGCCCATAACTCGAAGGAGTTCCCACATATGCTGAGCACTTGTTGGCTGCTTTTCCTTCACTCTGCCGTCCGACTCATCCCAAACCATCTCAATTGGGTTGAGGTCAGGGGATTGTGGAGGCCAGGTCATCTGATGCAGCACACCATCACTCTCCTTCTTGGTCAAATAACCCTTACACAGCCTGGAGGTGTGTTGGGTCATTGTCCAGATAAAAAACAAATGATAGTCCCACTAAGCCCAAACCAGATGGGATGGCGTATCGCTGCAGAATGCTGTGGTGGCCATGCTGGTTAAGTGTGCCTTGAATTTTAAATAAATCACAGACAGTGTCACCAGCAAAGCACCCCCACACCATAACACCTCCTCCTCCATGCTTTATCGTGGGAACTACACATGCGGAGATCATCCGTTCACCCACACCGCGTCTCACAAAGACACGGCGGTTGGAACCAAAAATCTCCAATTTGGACTCCAGACCAAAGGACAATTTTCCACCGGTCTAATGTCCATTGCTCATGTTTCTTGGCCCAAGCAGGTCTCTTCTTCTTATTGGTGTCCTTTAGTAGTGGTTTCTTTGCAGCAATTCGACCATGAAGGCCTGATTCACACAGTCCCCTCTGAACAGTTGATGTTGAGATGTGTCTGTGACTTGAACTCTGTGAAGCATTTATTTGGGCTGCAATTTCTGAGGTGCAGTTAACTCTAATGAACTTATCCTCTGCAGCAGAGGTAACTCTGGGTCTTCCATTCCTGTGGCGATCCTCATGATAGCCAGTTTCATCATAGTGCTTGATGTTTTTTGCGACTGCACTTGAAGAAACGTTCAAAGTTCTTAAAGCTTTCCGTATTGACTGACCTTCATGTCTTAAAGCAATGATGGACTGTCGTTTCTCTTTGCTTATTTGAGCTGTTCTTGCCATAATGATGGACTGTCATTTCTCTTTGCTTATTTGAGCTGTTCTTGCCATAATATGGACTTGGTCTTTTACCAAATAGGGCTATCTTCTGTATACCCCCCCACCACCTGTTAATTGATATGCATTCCAGGTAACTACCTCATGAAGCTGGTTGAGAGAATGCCAAGAGTGTGCAAAGATGTCATCAAGGCAAAGGGTGGCTATTTGAAGAATCTCAAATACAAAATATATTTTTATTTGTTTAACACTTTTTGGGTTACTACATGATTCCATATGTGTTATTTCATAGTTTTGATGTCTTCACTATTATTCTACAATGTAAAAAATAAGATTGTAGAGGTCTGTCATTTTTATCATAGGTACACTTCAACTGTGAGAGACGGAATCTAAAACAAAAATCCAGAAAATCACATTGTATGATTTTTAAGTAATTAATTTGCATTTTATTGCATGACATAAGTATTTGATCACCTACCAACCATTAAGAATTTCGGCTCTCACAGACCTGTTCGTTTTTCTTTAAGAAGCCCTCATGTTCTCCACTCATTACCTGTATTAACTGCACCTCTTTGAACTCGTTACCTGTATAAAAGACACCTGTCCACACACTCAATCAAACAGACTCCAACCTCTCCACAATGGCCAAGACCAGAGAGCTGTGTAAGGACATCAGGGATAAAATTGTAGACCTGCACAAGGCTGGGATGGGCTACAGGACAATAGGCAAGCAGCTTGGTGAGAAGGCAACAACTGTTGGCGCATTTATTAGAAAATGGAAGAAGTTCAAGATGACGGTCAATCACCCTCGGTCTGGGGCTCCATGCAAGATCTCACCTCGTGGGGCATCAATGATCATGAGGAAGGTGAGGGATCAGCCCAGAACTACACGGCAGGACCTGGTCAATGGCCTGAAGAGAGCTGGGACCACAGTCTCAAAGAAAACCATTAGTAACACACTACGCCGTCATGGATAAAAATCCTGCAGCGCACGCAAGGTCCCCCTGCTCAAGCCAGCGCATGTCCAGGCCCGTCTGAAGTTTGCCAATGACCATCTGGATGATCCAGAGGAGGAATGGGAGAAGGTCATGTGGTCTGATGAGACAAAAATATAGTTTTTTGGTCTAAACTCCACTTGCCGTGTTTGGAGGAAGAAGAAGGATGATACAACCCCAAGAACACCATCCCAACCGTGAAGCATGGAGGTGGAAACATAATTATTTGGGGATGCCTTTCTGCAAAGGGGACAGGACGACTGCACCGTATTGAGGGGAGGATGGATGGGGCCATGTATCGTGAGATCTTGGCCAACAACCTCCTTCCCTCAGTAAGAGCATTGAAGATGGGTCATGGCTGGGTCTTCCAGCATGATAACGATCCGAAACACACAGCCAGGGCAACTAAGGAGTGGCTCCGTAAGAAGCATCTCAAGGTCCTGGAGTGGCCTAGCTAGTCTCCAGACCTGAACCCAATAGAAAATCTTTGGAGGGAGCTGAAAGTCCGTATTGCCCAGCGACAGCCCCGAAACCTGAAGGATCTGGAGAAGGTCTGTATGGAGGAGTGGGCCAAAATCCCTGCTGCAGTGTGTGCAACCCTGGTCAAGACCTACAGGAAACGTATGATCTCTGTAATTGCAAACAAAGGTTTCTGTACCAAATATTAAGTTCTGCTTTTCTGATGTATCAAATACTTATGTCATGCAATAAAATGCAAATTAATTACTTAAAAATCATACAATGTGATTTTCTGGATTTTTGTTTTAGATTCCGTCTCTCACAGTTGAAGTGTACCTATGATAAAACTTACAGACCTCTACATGCTTTGTAAGTAGGAAAACCTGCAAAATCGGCAGTGTATCAAATACTTGTTCTCCCCACTGTATATATATATATTTTTTGATATTTCAGGAGGTGCTGCAGCACCCTCAGCACCCTTACTTCCCGTGGCTATGCACTCAGGTTAGTGTTGTTATGGGGACTGTGTGTGTGCTTCTTGCGGATGCGTGCATGTATATGTGTGTGTGTGTGTGTGTGTGTGTGTGTGTGTGTGTGTGTGCTGTTTGTGGCCCCTGGTTAGCTGGCAACTCGTCATTTAGCTCGAGGGCCCCGTTCGGCTCAAGGTGACATTGGCCAGGTATTTGGCGTGGAACACTTACAGAACGGCAGGGCATAATATCAAAGGTGATGACAGACATGGGAATGGCATTGTTTCAGTTCTATATGTGTGGTTTTGTTTGTTTCGCTTATCCAACACCAGTGACTTTATTTATTGAAAAATGAGCGGTATGGTGGTACATGTAAGTTAGTGTAAGAAAGGAAATAGGCCAGCTATAGTATGAATGATTGAGGTACATTTTTGTCAGTATGAGTTGCTCCTCCACCAACATCAAACCACAACGTTATCATTAGCATTCATCAGAAATCACAGAACCATTTCAAAACAACAGTGTTGTTAGTTCCTTCCATCCCACATACGGATGAAGTTACTTGGTTATTACATCATTTCTAATGGGGTTGTAGTCTACAAAGGAATGATCTTGAGAAAACCGAGATCAATAAAAACAACTCTAGTATGTATAATTCTGGAATCTGGTTAACCTTTTTGTGGCGTGGGGGCTCATTTCAAGGCATTTGCTCACAGAGAGCCTAAGCGGAGATGAGATGTGGAAAGTCTGTTTGATTCCTCTGACACATTTTTGATACCCTGGTGGATATCCACATTTAGTTGAAGCTTTAATGAGCCGGGGAGCAGAGGAGCTTTCCTTGGATCTCCATGTGAAAAACATTCTACATTATTTAAAGGTATTACTTCACGTCTGAAGCACTCTCCTAAATGAGCACTGGTTAGGGAGCTGGCGATAGCCAGGGACTGAACATAATATGCTGTTAAAAACTCAGTGTGTGTGTGTGTGTGTGTGTGTGTGTGTGTGTGTGTGTGTGTGTGTGTGTGTGTGTGTGTGTGTGTGCTGCTGGGCTTCCAACTCACACATATCACTAACGAGGTATGGACCTTAATTGCACTAAGACCGTTGTTGTGGTAATGTCATTATACTATAAACATTACATACAGACAGTATTATGAAGAAGTAGGAATCATAAATAGTCTAAGTGTGTACCGCACCACAATAACAATACGTGATGTGAATAAGAAGAGACAAGTCTATCTTGGTGGTCTCTATGGAGATGTTTGAAAGAGTGTTTGAAGAAAGCTTGTCCGACTTCACCTCAGTAAACCCACGACTACCTAGACATGCGGAGAGTTTGGTACTGATGAATACGTCATCATGTACAGGTTAACATAATTCAGGTCTGTATTGCAAGCAAGAATTGGCCCTCAGGTAAAATAAATCTTAAATAGATAAATAAATATACTGAACAAAACACAACATGCAACAATTTCAGTTCATATAGGGAAATCAGTCAATTTAAATAAATTCATTAGGCCCTAATCTATGGATTTCACATGACTGGGAATACAGACATGAATCTGTTGGTCACAGATACCTTAAAAAAATGGTAGACGCATGGATCAGAAAACCAATCAGTATCTGGTGTGACCACCATTTGCCTCATGCAGCATGACACATCTCCTTCGCATAGAGTTGATCAGGCTGTTGATTGTGGCCTATGGAATATTGTCCCATTCCTCTTCAATGGCTGTGTGAAGTTGCTGGATATTGGCGGGAACTGGAACACGCTGTCGTACATGTCGATCCAGAGCATCTAAAACATGCTCAATTGGTGACATGTCTGGTGAGTATGCAGGCAATGGAAGAACTGGGACATTTTCAGCTTCCAGGAATTGTGTACAGATCATTGTGACATGTGGCCATGCATTATCATGCTGAAACATGAGGTGATGGCGGCGGATGAATGGCATGACAATGGGCTTCAGGATCTTGTCACGGTATCTCTGTGCATTCAAATTGCCATTGATAAAATGCAATTGAGTTCACTGTCCGTAGCTTATGCCTGCCCAAACCATAACCCCACCTCCACCATGGGGCACTCTGTTCACAAGGTTGACATCAGCAAACCACTTGCCCGCACGACACCATACACATAGTCTGCGGTTGTGAGGCCGGTTGGACATACTGCCAAATTCTCTAAAATGACGTTGGAGGTGGCTTATGGTAGAGAAATTAACATAAAATTATCTGGCAACAGCTCTTGTGAACATTCCTGCATATTGCACGCTCCCTCAAAACTTGAGACATCTGTGGCATTGTGTTGTGTGACACATCTGCACATTTTAGAGTGGCATTTCATTGTCCCCAGCACAAGGTGCACCTGTGTAATGATCATGCTGTTTAATCTGCTTCTTGATATGCCATACATGTCAGGTGGATGGATTATCTTGGCAAAGGAGCAATGCTCAGTAACAGGAATGTAAACCAATTTGTACACAAAATGTGAGCGAAATAAGCTTTTTGTGCATATGGAAAATTTCTGGGATCTTTTATTTCAGCTCATGAAACATGGGACCAAAACTTTACATGTTGCGTTTATATTTTTGTTCAATATAAAAGAGCATTGGGTGTTTACCTGAAGATTGGTTCAAACATTTCACCATGTTAGCATACATTTTATATACAACACCACTGAAGGAACTGATCTTGCAAACATATCGTGAACAACACCACTGAGTGATCTTAGACCTTGCATATGTCCCAAATGACACCCTATTCCCTTCATAGTGCACTACTTTTGACCAGGACCCTTTGGAATAGGGTGCCATTTGGGACACAGATGTTGACTCAAATCAATAGGTTATCTTGTATTATGAGTGGAGATTAAATCACTATGGGGAATAGTGAGAAGGCCTTCCTGACAGACAGACAGGCTGGAAGGATATCTGACACTACAGCAGGAAGTTGGCAGCTCCTATTGACCAGAATCATTATCCCACTCAATGAGAAGAGAGAAAGGTCACAAACCCCATGTAGTACAGTAGGATGCATGCACTATGCAGGTTCTCATCAGACAACATACAAAATATCTGAATGTGAAGAGACAAAATAATGGGGGGAAATCTATCTTTGCAGATGTGCCATACAGCATTTACAATTAACCTATTATGACAACAAAACGTACAATTATGATGATTGGTCTTAGATAGCTACCGCCTACTATACAGTATGTACCAAGTTATTTCTAGTGTGTTATATTGAGCAATGATTATGGTAAATCAGATTTCTCTAAATGCATCTACTGTTTGTTTACATCATTGTTATAAATGGTCTGTGGATGATATAGGTAATGATACTTACTAAGGTTCACTTGCTGTAGTTGTATCATTTTGCCACTGTGTGGCAGCATAGGTCAGTTTATGAGTCAGGATACAGGAACTCCAGTCTAGTGACAGTGGTGAAGTGAGATACAGACTTGTTTCAGTCCTGACCGTATCCTCACCACCAGTCCTCCTGCTGCCAGACCTTCTCTAATCTCCACAGATAAATCAATCTTAATCTCAATCCTAATCTACTCTGCCTTAATCTACTGTTGAGCTCTCGCATGCCAAATCCCAGGATATAAAAAGGCAAATGTTCGTTATTATCATTTTCTGTCCTAAAAATATGTTTCAAGATTTAATGTCATGTGCACAAGTACAGTGAAATGCCTTTCTTGCAAGCTCTAAACCCAACAATGCAGTAACCAATAACAATGTATGTAGTACTAAAAATAACACAAGGTAGAACAAAAATACACAAGAAATAGAAATAATAAGAAGATGAGAAAGTAAGCCTACTATATACAGGGGAGGGGGTATAACACATTATAACTGATATAACATCTATAACGTATAACTGATATTTGCACCTAACACAAAACACATCAAATGCCCTAAAAAGTTTAGATTTCAGTACTGTAAAGGGAGGCAGATATAGAAATACAATACAAGAGCCTTAATCTACTGTTTTACCTATATATCTCTTCATCTTTATGATACATTGCATGCATTTCTGCAATGAGTCGGACTAAAGGAGGCCAAGCAGGCAGATGGGTGCATTAGTGTGGCCAGCAGGGAAAGGGAAATTAAGTGATTCATTGTCAGGTCAGTATTGAGCTGAACTCTGAAAACCAATTCTCCTGACAGACTTCCTGTGTGAATGCTAAGGCCATATCCCCTCGTTTACCCTTCCTCCCACCTCCTTCCCCCTTTCCTCCCCTTCCCTTCTCACATCCACACTTCCTGGTCTGAAGAGCCCTTCTCAGAAAAATAAATCATGCTAATGGTGAGAGTGTGCAAAGCTGTCATCAAGGCAAAGGGTGGCTATTTGAAGAATCTAAAATCTAAAATATATTTAGATTTGTTTAACACTTGTTTGGTTCCTACATGATTCCATATGTGTTATTTCATAGTTTTGATGTCTTCACTAATATTCTACAATGTAGAAAATAGTAAAAATAAACTTTTTACTGGTACTGTATATAAAATGAGCCTCTGTCATGATCAGGGGAATTTGAGTTCAGTTGCCCATTTTGTTTTAAAGGAAGTGGACACGTTTTGGGAAGCTGTGCCTTTTGTTCCTTTGATTTGTGTGGCGTCATCATGTTACGCTCAATGAAACTGAGGCGGCATGTGTCTCCTCGATTTTGATTGATAAAAATGTAGCCTACAACATATACTGTACACAGGAATGAATGCAAATATATTGAATTAGGCCAACAGTACCCAATAAAATAAAAATAAATATATACATGTTTTATGATAAAGATATAGCCTGCATGCGGGCTCCAAGACTGCCTCTCGCTCTCTTTTCACATGACCAGGGAGGGAGGATGTTGAGCAATGGGCCCAGGCCTATCCAGCTGGCCCAAGGGGAGAGGAGTCAGGCTGCATCTCGATTTTCCATCTTTCTCTTGAAGTGGGCACTACTTCCACACTTTCTCTCATTAATTGAACTATGGTACAAATACACAGCCTGAGACTAGAATTCAGTAAAGTATGACAGAAACTAATATAAGACCAGGAAGTAGACTTAGTAAGCCAGCAGTTCCATTCCTTCCTTTCATTTCCATTCACTGAGAGTTCCAACTGTTTTCTAGTGCAGCTCTACCTTCAGAATAATCTGGAGATGTAGGATGATATCACTGTTGGATCCTTCTCCATCTACCTCTAGGTCTGCTAGTGTGTCAGTCTGTGACTGTGCAGGTTCTCCAGGCTCTCTGGCCTCTGAGAGACAATAGTCCATTAACAGCAGACCTGGCCCTCCTCCAGGGCCCGGTCACCCCATCCGGCCTCTCTCTTTGGGCAATAGAAGGAAGAGGACAAGGAGGGGGAGAGTGACCTGGAACGAGCCCAAAGCCTCTTTAATGAGAGGAATCCAACACTGCTCTGCACAACACTGTCCAATTACTGTAGTATCATACAGCAACAACAGGATGAGGCCTCAGTTGCTTTTAAGAAGGAATGCAGGAAATGCAGCTGAGCCATAAAGTGCATAGGTGCTTAGTGTAATCGCTCATTTTACTATAAAAGGTAGGAGGGGTTGGATAATAAGACAAATAGCAATGTGGCAATAGAAATAATTGGAAAATTACAATTGGCTCCAAACAGTCCATTCTCTCTGACAGGAAATATGGTTTTGAATTAGCTGCCTCCCAGGTCTGGCATGATGCCATAACATGATGAAGTTACTGTGTTTCTGTTTGTGAACTCAACCCAGACAAAAGGTGTGTGTGTGTGTGTTTGTGGTTGTGTGTGTGTTGGGTCGAGGAGGAGCACTCATCTAGGGGATCTTTCCTCAGCCGGAGAAGCACAATGCTAGTGCGTCACCCATACTGAGGTGTGAATTACAAAGAATGACATCATCCTTTGAGAATGTTTCTATACTTGGAGTCTATCTAACATACCCCAGGCTTCTGTTGTGCTTACTGTCGATGTGGAGATATCTAAATGTAGTCCTTCAAATAAAAAGTAGCAGGTTTATTTATTTATATGAAAGATAGCTTAGTGTGTCTGGAGCTAGTGCTACTGAGAATGTGTACTGTTTTACATTATTCTGATGCCTGAAAGTACTCTACCGTGTTTCCTTATTGTGTAGCTGTTGATAATCCCAGAAACCCTAGACCCACTCCAATTTGCATACCGCCCCAACAGATCCACAGATGATGCAATCTCTATTGCACTCCACACTGCCCTTTCCCACCTGGACAAGAGGAACACCTACGTGAGAATGCTATTCATTGACTACAGCTCAGCATTCAACACCATAGTGCCCTCTAAGCTCATCACTAAGCTAAGGATCCTGGGACTAAACACCTCCCTCTGCAACTGGATCCTGGACTTCCTGACGGGCCGCCCCCAGGTGGTAAGGGTAGGTAACAACACATCTGCCACACTGATCCTCAACACGGGGGGCCCCTCAGGGGTGCGTGCTCAGTCCCCCTCCTGTACTCTCTGTTCACCCATGACTGCATGGCCAGGCACGACTCCAACACCATCATTAAGTTTGCCGACAACACAACAGTGGTAGGCCTGATCACCGACAACGATGAGACAGCCTATAGGGAGGAGGTCAGAGATCTGGCCGTGTGGTGCCAGGACAACAACCTCTCCCTCAACGTGACCAAGACAAAGGAGATGATTGTGGACTACAGGAAAAAAAAAGAGGACTGAGCACGCCCCATTCTCATCGACGGGGCTGTAGTGGAACAGGTTGAGAGCTTCAAGTTCCTTGGTGTCCACATCACCAACGAACTATCATGGTCCAAACACACCAAGACAGTCGTGAAGAGGGCACGACAAAGCCTATTCCCCCTCAGGAGACTAAAAAGATTTGGCATGGGTCCTCAGATCCTCAAAACATTCTACAGCTGCACCATCGAGAGCATCCTGACTGGTTGCATCACCGCCTGGTATGGCAACTGCTTGGCCTCCGACTGCAAGGCACTACAGAGGGTAGTGCGTACGGCCCAGTACATCACTGGGGCAAAGCTTCCTGCCATCCAGGACCTCTATACCAGGCGGTGTCAGAGGAAGGCCCTCAAAATTGTCAAAGACTCCAGCCACCCTAGTCATAGACTGTTCTCTCTGCTACCGCACGGCAAGCGGTACCGAGTGCCAAGTCTAGGTCCAAAAGACTTCTCAACAGCTTCTACCCCCAAGCCATAAGATTCCTGAACAGCTAATCATGGCTACCCGGACTATTTGCACTGCCCCCCCACCCCATCCTTTTTACGCTGCTGCTACTCTGTTAAGTATTTATGCATAGTCACTTTAACTCTACCCACATGTACATATTACCTCAACTACCTCAACTAGCCGGTGCCCCCGCACATTGACTCTGCAACGGTACCCCCTGTATATATAGCCTCCCTACTGTCACTTTATTTTACTTCTGCTCTTTTTTTCTCAACACTTTTTTGTTGTTGTTTTATTCTTACTTTTTTTGTTTAAAATAAATGCACTGTTGGTTAAGGGCTGTAAGTAAGCATTTCACTGTAATGTCTGCACCTGTTGTATTCGGCGCATGTGACCAATACAATTTGATTTGATTTGATTTGATGTGTCATTTCTATGTACAGTCAAAAGTGCATGTTTGTCTTAATTGCTCTGCATATGCATGCTCCGGTTTACCCTCAAAACAGGCATTACTCATTAATGAGGAGTTGAATGTACACTATTCCATTTGGATGGAAGAGAGCGAAATGTACCAGTAGTCTTGCGATATCAGACTCTAAGGGACATCAACGGCTGGAGTCGATGCTAGTACCACAATAAGTACAGAAACACAAACCTGTTTAAACTGGCTAGAGGCTATGTCATGTAATGACCTGATTGTGGTCACACCACCCTTCTCTCATCCGCAGAGCAGAGCACACTACACTGCTTCAGGGCTGGAACAGGGAAATGTGGCATGATGCTTTTCAGACAGGCTCTCTCTTTGTGTCGCCCCTATCGTCAGGGATGAGACAAAAGTGGAAGGAAGATATCTTAGCCGAGCGCTAACCAATAGCATGTGACAAAGATGCTTTTGTGATGATGAAGCAGCCTCATTGTGTGTGACTGGGAGGATGTTAGAGGCTCTGTGGTGTGGCCCACAGGGAATGGGACTGTCCTCATGTTAAAAAGCAGAAGGATTAGGGTTGCAAAAATCTTGTAACTTTCCCCAAATACCCAGGTTTTCCAGAAATACTGGTTTGAAAATTTCCCAGAATAAGAAGAGAATAAGCAGAAAATCCGTAATACTCCAACCAGGATTTCTGTAAAAACAAGGGATTTTGGGGGAAAGTTTCCCGAATTTTGCCACCTTAAGAAGGACAGAACCCATCTCCCCCTTCTCATCATTAACTATTGTCCTTTTTCTGAATGAAGGGGGAAATGAAACAACAATTGTCAAATAACACCAAAACATTACCTCAAGCCCACACAGCAGAGTAGGCCTCCCAGAACATCTCTGTTGTTGTTTGTTGTTGTCTGAGCTCAGGGATTAATAGTTACGGGATCACAGACCTAGCTAGAAAAACATATTTACCCCAGCTCACCTGGGAAGTCTTTGAAATGCTCTGCTCTGGGAACGGCTTCACTTAAATGTCAGATGTATCAGGAAGTGAGAGGTCAAGGCTGCATAAAGTGACACACACACATTAGAATGTGCGCAAACACACACACACACTCATTACAACATGTGCAAACACACACACACACACACCACAGAGCCACAGCTCTCTCCTCCATGGGAAACACAAAGTCCCTGTATTAATAGCTGGGCCAATAATTTGTGAACACTGGCTTCCTCAGTACAGACAAGAGTAAAATGTAAGGTCAATCCACATCACACTGCAGGCTATGCAATGAGGGGTATCAAACACCATCTTTCAATCTGTAAGGCAGCGTATAGTGCATTACTTTTGACCCATAGGGTCAAAAGTAGTGCAAGGGTGCCATTTGGGACGCAGCCTTTACACTGAGTATCTCACTGATAACGGTCTTAGTAACACAGTCGCTGTATCTATATAAACACACAGGCCGTCAAATTGAGCACCGCTCTCACTCTACATGAGTATAGGGTGTCACGCCAATTAACTCTACATGGCGAGGGATATGACATTAACAATGTCTCTCTCTCTCTCTCCCTCTCTCATTGAGCATCAGTGAGACCACTCTCAGCTGAACATTCAGGAACAAGAGCTGAATGGGTAACTGGATACATCACATGACTGTAGGTCTCAGAAATCCATTCCCATGAATAGGCTGACGGCTTTATCGTTTTTCAGAATCACATCTCTACTGTAGTAGCACGTTTTATAAATAGGTAGCTATTCAGTGCATTCAGAAAGTATTCCCCTTTTCACATTTTCTTACGTTACAACCTTACTCTAAAATTGATAAAATTATAATTTTTCTCATCAAATCTACACACAATACCCCATTATGACCATGCGAAATCAGGTTTTAAGAAATGTGTGCAAATTTATTAAAAATAAAAAAACAGAAATACCCTATTTACGTAAGTATTCAGAACCTTTGCTATGAAACTCGAAATTGAGCTCAGGTACATCCTGTTTCCATTGATCATCCTTGAGATGTTTCTACAACTTGATTGGAGTCCACCTGTGGTAAATTCTATTGATTGGACATGATTTGGAAAGGCACACACCTGTCTATATAACGTCCCACAGTTGACAGTGCATGTCAGAGCAAAAACCAAGCCATGAGGTCGAAGGAATTGTGCGTAGAGCTTCGAGACAGGATTGTGTCGAGGCACAGATCTGGGGAAGGGTACCAAAAATATCTGCAGCATTGAAGGTCCCCAACAACACAGTGGCCTCCATCATTCTTAAATGGAAGAAGTTTGGAACCACCAAGACTCTTCCCAGAGCTGGCCGCCCGGCCAAACTGAGCAATTGGGGGAGAAGGGCCTTGGTCAGGGAGATGACCAAGAACCCGATTGTCACTCTGACAGAGCTCCAGAGTTCCTCTGTGGAGATGGGAGAACCTTCCAGAAGGACAACCATCTCTGCAGCACTCTACCAATCAGGCCTGAATGGTAGAGTGGCCAGACGGAAGCCACTCTTCAGTAAAATGCACATGACAGCCCGCTTGGAGTTTGCAAAAAGGCACGTAAAGAACTCTCAGACCATGAGACAAGATTCTCTGACCTGATGAACCCAAGATTGAACTCTTTGGCCTGAATGCCAAGTGTCACTTCTGGAGGAAACCTGGTGGTGGCAGCATCATGCTGTGGGGATGTTTTTCAGTGGCAGGGACTGGGAGACTAGTGCGGATCGAGGAAAAAATGAATGGAGCAAAGTACAGAGAGATTCTTGATGAAAACCTGCTCCAGAGCACTCAGGACCTCAGACTGGGGCAAAGGTTCACCTTCCAACAGGACAACGACCCTAAGCACACAGCCAAGACAACGCAGGAGTGGCTTCGGAACAAGTCTCTGAATGTCCTTGAGTGGCCCAGCCGGAACCCGGACTTGAACCTGATCGAACATCTCTGGAGAAACCTGAAAATAGCTGTGCAGTGACGCTCCCATCCAACCTGATAGAGTTTGAGAGGATCTGCAGAGAAGAATGGGAGAAACCCCGCAAATACAGGTGTGCCAAGCCTGTAGCGTCATACCCAAGAAGACTCAAGGCTGCAATCACTGCCAAAGGTGTTTCAACAAAGTACTGAGTAAAGGGTCTGAATACTTATGTAAATGTGATATTTCAGTGATTTTTTGTATTTTTATTTTGAGTGTTTTACCCCCTTTTTCTCCCCAATTTCGATCTTGTCTCATCGCTGCAACTCCCCAATGGGCTCGGGAGGCGAAGGTCGAGTCATGCGTCCTCCGAAACATGACCCGCCAAACTTGCGCTTCTTAACACCCGCCCACCTAACCGGAAGCCAGCTGCACCAATGTGTCGGCGGAAACACCGTTCACCTGACGACCGAGGTCAGCCTGCAGGCGCCCGGCCTGCCACAAGGAGTCGCTAGAGCACGATGAGCCAAGTAAAGCCCACCCGGCCAAACCCTACCCTAACCCGGACGACGCTGGACCAATTGTGCGCTACCCTATGGCACTCACGATCACGGCCAGTTGTGACACAGGCCAGGATCGAACCCGGGTCTGTAGTGTTGCCTCTAGCACTGCGATGCAGTGCCTTAGACTGCTGTAACGTAACAAAATGTGGAAAAAGTCAAGGGGTCTGAATACTTTCCCAATGTACTGTATATGGATGTACAGTGATGTATTTCCTTCTATCTCATATCTTGCATGAAAATATAATCTCTTATCTTTGCTTTGATTGTATGTAACTGGTTTCACTCTGGCGTTGTGTGTGAAGTAAAGGATGACACCACTTGTGTCTGGATAGATTTGAATATTTGCTACCTGCATGGAGAGACAACAACAAACTTCACTTAAATGTGTCTCAACTGCATCCACAGCTTCTCCAATAGGAACAGAAGGAAAGACAGCAGCAATAATATGTAAACATGCACACAAACACAAGAAATGCACATGCCACAAAATGTTACATACAATACTATTTATAATTTCGGTCACACTTTATTTGGATAGTCAGGATTTTCAACAAACTATCTGTTGACAAGCAACTGCTTGCTAAAGTTACAGTTAGGGTTAGGTGTAGAATAAGGGTTAAGGTTAGGGTTAGAACTAAGGTTAGTAGATAGTTGAAATGTTACTGATAGTCTGTAGAGCATCTACAGATGGATTTTCAAAATAAAGTGTTACCATAATTTCTCTACAAAAGTGTTAGAATCAACCCTATTATTGGTGGTGAATAGTATCTAGTAAACTTGTGTGACTGGAGGGTTGGTTGTACGTTGAGGACATGGCTGTGTAAAATTCAACACAACCATGCCATTATGAAGCCATGGGCCGCTACTGGCATACACACACACACACACACGACACTGTGAAACCATTGGCCACACACCGTAGTCATGACTACA
This sequence comes from Coregonus clupeaformis, assembly GCF_020615455.1. NCBI lineage: Eukaryota > Metazoa > Chordata > Actinopteri > Salmoniformes > Salmonidae > Coregonus > Coregonus clupeaformis. Next base: position 41,713,215 of record NC_059201.1, on the reverse strand, counting down.
GCCAGGTCCCCCCACATGCTTTCTGTATGACTCACGTGTATGACCCTGACTGTGACCTCTCTTTCCGAGGGTGACTCAGGGGGAGTTGGGATATGCAAAAAAACACATTTCCATTTCACACATGCGTATGATACACACTTGTGAAACCCACCAAATTATATTATTATTATAAACACACACAAACACATGGGTCTTTCTATAAATCATGGGGCCAATGTGTGACATTGGAATAAAAATTTCAAAATGGTTTGAAACAAAAATAACAAATATTTTAATGCAGTTCCACATGTGTACTTAGAGGAATAAATGTGAATATATGCAAATTGACTCCACCTATACAACAACATAGGCCTATGACTATACATCCTTTATGCAGGGTTCATACAGACATAGGCAAGTCAAGGGCTTTCAAGGACTTTTTCAAGCATATAATTGTACTTTTTAAGGACCTCAATGTTATATAATTGTATAATTTAGGGTGCTGAGGAGTATTTCTGTCTGTAATAAAGCCCTTTTGTGGGGAAAAACTCATTCTGATTGGCTGGATCTGACTCTCAAGTGGGTGGACCTGGCTCCCAAGTGAGGTGCCCTCCTAGGCCCACCCATGGGCTGTGCCTCTTCTACCCCATAAAAGCATTCAAAACGTGTCAAATAAAAAGTAGGCCATTACCACTTTAACAATTATGAACTTTTTAGGCCTTGATATTCAAATTATTATTGCATTCTAAAATTATGTGAGAATAATGTGGACATTGCCTGACTAAATAGATTGGATGCACGCATGGACATTTTTCTGTAGCCTATGTGGCAGACGCAGGCACACATAATAAAGCCATGAATAGCGGTAGCATTAATCTCACCATCGCTGTTTTTATAATGAGAAAGTGACCAAAAAACAGGTTCCTTTTTAATGGAAGGATTTGTATGGAAAGCCAAGTTGAAGCTAACATTATTTGTTGTCATCCTCATAATAAACGCATGTGGTTTTACCGCAACAGAGTAGCTCAACACCCTTCAATTGAAGCGGCGGGAAACAAACGAAAGTGGCCACTCAAAAATAAAATCACAGATAATTGTAAGGGAGCAGGAGAACTTATAAATTGGCTACAATAATTACAAGGACTTTTCAAGCACCAAATTGAGGAAATGTCTGATTTTTAAGGTAGGCCCATTCCAGTATTTGAATTTCTGAGCTCCAAATCCAAGTTCAAGTAGGCTACTTCAAGCCCCTTGTATTGTTTAACATTGCAGGTGTAACATGGAAAACAAAATATATTTGTCACGCCAAGATGGCGTAGTAGTGCGGTCATGTATTCTGTTGTGTCCTCGTGTAAATAGCCACTTTTTTTCGTATATATTTCTCTATCTCACTTTCCATCTTTTAACTAAATATACTTTCCTGCAACCCGCCTCACCCAAGAACCTACGGCTGAAACTAGCCAGTTAGCCAGCTAACTAGCTATTAGCCACCGTTAGCGGTCTTCACCACTGTCAGTGGCCTGCACTACCTACCAGCCAGCTCTAGCCTGGACAATTATCGGCCAGTCTGCACAGCGTGCTTTCGACCCAGAGCATATCGGATTTTCTGCTGGAATCACTGAATCACTGGACCTTAACACCAGACCATCGCAACTAGCTAGCTGCAACCGAATGGCTGTTGTTGGCTAATCACTAATGTCCCGACACACCAGTTAGCCTTGAGCTAGCCTCGAGCCAGGCCCATCTCCCGGCTATCTACCTCTCTGTCAACCGGACGGGACCTCCTAGTGTCAACACGGAGCCCTGCCGATCCATCACGACTGGTCTGCCGATGTAATCGTCTGATGTGGTTTCAACAGGCTTCCCGTTGCGACGACCACGACTGTTCCTTTACAAGGTACCCCATCCTGTTTATCTGTTTAGCCTCAGCCCAAACTTTCGTCGCCATTACCAGTTGTTGTCTTAGCCCTCTCGAATAACACCAGTGATTCTATCTCTTTCATAGTTACCCAATGCTTAGATGTACCTCCACTGTACTCATATCCTTCCATATCCTTGTCTGTACATAATTCCCTGAATCTATTCTACAACGCCCGGAAATCTGCCCCTTTTATTCTCTGTACCCAACGCACTAGAACACCAGTTCTTAAAGTCTTTAGCCGTATCCTTATTCTATTCCTCCTCTGTTCCTCTGGTGATGTAGAGGTTAACCCAGGCCCTGTTGCCCCCAGTATCACTCCTACCCCCCAGGCGCTATCATTTGTTGACTTCTGTAACCGTAAAAGCCTTGGTTTCTTTCATGTTAACATCAGAAGCCTCCTCCCCAAGTTTGAGTTATTCACTGCGTTAGCACACTCTGACAACCCTGATGTTCTAGCAGTGTCTGAATCTTGGCTTAGGAAGGCCACCAAAAATTCAGAAATTTCCATCCCCAACTACAACATTTTCCGTCTAGATAGAACTGCCAAAGGGGGCGGAGTTGCAATCTACTGTAGAGATAGCCTGCAGAGCTCTATCATACTATCCAGGTCTGTGCCCAAACAGTTTGAGCTTCTACTTCTAAAGATCCACCTTTCCAGAAATAAGTCTCTCACTGTTGCCGCTTGCTACAGACCCCCCTCAGCCCCCAGTTGTGCCCTGGACACCATATGTGAATTGCTTGCCCCCCATTTATCCTCAGAGTTCATACTGCTTGGTGATCTAAACTGGGATATGCTTAACACCCCAGCCGTCCTACAATCTAAACTAGATGCCCTCAATCTCACACAAATTATCAAGGAACCTACCAGGTACAACTCTAAATCCATAAACATGGGCACCCTCATAGATATCATCCTGACTAATTTACCCTCTAAATACACCTCCGCTGTCTTCAACCAGGATCTCAGCGATCACTGCCTCATTGCCTGCATCCGTAATGGGTCCGCGGTCAAACGACCACCCCTTATCACTGTCAAACTAATTGACCTGGCCCGAGTATCCTTGGATCGATATTGACCTCATTCCGTCAGTAGAGGATACCTGGATGTTCTTCAAAAGTTATTTCCTCTCCATCTTAAGTAAGCATGCCCCATTCAAAAAATGCAGAACTAAGAACAGATGTAGCCCCTGGTTAACCCCAGACTTGACTGCCCTTGACCAGCACAAAAACATCCTGTGGCGTACTGCATTAGCATCGAACAGCCCCCGCGATATGCAACTTTTCAGGGAAGTCAGGAACCAATATACACAATCAGTTAGGAAAGCAAAGGCTAGCTTTTTCAAACAGAAATTTGCATCCTGTAGCACTAACTCCAAAAAGTTTTGGGACACTGTAAAGTCCATGGAGAATAAGAGCACCTCCTCCCAGCTACCCACTGCACTGAGGCTAGGAAACACTGTCACCACCGATAAATCTACGATAATCGAGAATTTCAATAAGCATTTTGCTACGGCTGGCCATGCTTTCCACCTGGCTACCCCTACCCCGGCCACCAACTCTGCACCCTCCGCTGCAACTTGGTTTCCGAGCTGGTCATGGGTGCACCTCAGCCACGCTCAAGGTCCTAAACGATATAATAACCGCGATCGATAAAAGACAGTACTGTGCAGCCGTCTTCATCGACCTGGCCAAGGCTTTTGACTCTGTTGACTCTGTCAATCATTCTTATTGGCAGACTAAATAGCCTTGGTTTCTCAAATGACTGCCTCGCCTGGTTCACCAACTACTTCTCAGATAGAGTTCAATGTGTCAAATCGGAGGGCCTGTTGTCTGGACCTCTGGCAGTCTCTTCAATCGAACGATGCTTGCACCCGCCTGCCCGACTAGAATCACTACTCTCGCGGCTCTGACTTAGAATATGTGGACAACTACAAATACCTAGGTGTCTGGTTAGACAGTAAACTCTCCTTCCAGACTCACATTAAGCATCTCCAATCCAAAGTTAAATCTAGAATCGGCTTCCTATTTCGCAAAACAAAGCCTCCTTCACTCATGCTGCTAAACATGCCCTTGTAAAACTGACTATCCTACCGATCCTTGACTTCAGCGATGTCATTTACAAAATAGCATCCAACACTCTACTCAGCAAATTGCATGTAGTCTATCACAGTGCCATCCGTTTTGTCACCAAAGCCCCATATACTACCCACCATTGTGACCTGTACACTCTCGTTGGCTGGCCCTCACTACATATTCGTCGCCAAACCCACTGGCTCCAGGTAATCTATAAATCACTTCTAGGCAAATCCCCACCTTATCTTAGATCATTGGTCACCATAGCAACACCCACCCGTAGTATGCGTTCCAGCAGGTACAGTGGGGAGAACAAGTACTTATGTCATGCAATAAAATGCAAATTCATTACTTAAAAATCATACAATGTGATTTTCTGGATTTTTGTTTTAGATTCCGTCTCTCACATTTGAAGTGTACCTATGATAAAAATTACAGACCTCTACATGCTTTGTAAGTAGGAAAACCTGCAAAATCGGCAATGTATCAAATACTTGTTCTCCCCACTGTATATCTCACTGGTCATCCCCAAAGCCAACACCTCCTTTGGCCGCCATTCCTTCCAGTTCTCTGCTGCAATTGACTGGAACGAACTGCAAAAATCTCTGAAGCTGGAGACACTTATCTCCCTCACTAACTTTAAGCATCAGTTGTCAGAGCAGCTTACCGATCACTGCACCTGTACACAGCCCACCTGTAATTAGCCCACCCAACTACCTCATCCCCATATTGTTATTTATTTTGCTCATTTGCACCCCAGTATCTCTATTTGCACATCATCTTCTACACATCTATCACTCCAGTGTTAATACTAAATTGTAATTATTTTGCACTATGGCCTATTTATTGCCTTACCTCCATAACTTACTACATTTGCACACACTGTATATAGATTTTCTATTGTGTTATTGACTGTACGTTTTGTTTATTCCATATGTAACTCTGTGTTGTTGTTGTTTTTAATCGCACTGCTTTGCTTTATCTTGGCCAGGTCGCAGTTGTAAATGAGAACTTGTTCTCAACTGGCTTACCTGGTTAAATAAAGGTGAAATATATATATATATATTTTAATCATTACCAGATCATAGTGTGAATAAGCCCACTAGGCTATGTAATTTGTTGTCATTATATCCACATGTATAGGAAGAGCGTTGGGTGTTGGACAATAGTCTATCCTACACAATTCTAAAAAATTAATAATAATAATAATATTTGGCCTGATTTGCATGTTATTTTGGCATTAATTCGCGTTACATATCAGTTTGTTCTGTCACTCATGGGGACACTACATCACCGCAGAATATACAGGGAGAGCTACAGTGAGGGAAAAAAGTATTTGATCCCCTGCTGATTTTGTACGTTTGCCCACTGACAAAGACATGATCAGTCTATAATTTTAATGGTAGGTTTATTTGAACAGTGAGAGACAGAATAACAACAAAAAAATCCAGAAAAACGCATGTCAAAAATTTTATAAATTGATTTGCATTTTAATGAGGGAAATAGGTATTTGACCCCTCTGCAAAACATGACTTAGTACTTGGTGGCAAAACCCTTGTTGGCAATCACAGAGGTCAGATGTTTCTTGTAGTTGGCCACCAGGTTTGCACATATCTCAGGAGGGATTCTGTTCCACTCCTCTTTGCAGATCTTCTCCAAGTCATTAAGGTTTCGAGGCTGACGTTTGGCAAGTCGAACCTTCAGCTCCCTCCACAGATTTTCTATGGGTTTAAGGTCTGGAGACTGGCTAGGCCACTCCAGGACCTTAATGTGCTTCTTCTTGAGCCACTCCTTTGTTGCCTTGGCCGTGTTTTGGGTCATTGTCATGCTGGAATACCCATCCACGACCCATTTTCAATGCCCTGGCTTAGGGAAGGAGGTTCTCACCCAAGATTTGACGGTACATGGCCCCCTCCATCGTCCCTTTGATGCAGTGAAGTTGTCCTGTCCCCTTAGCAGAAAAACACCCTCAAAGCATAATGTTTCCACCTCCATGTTTGACGATGGGGATGGTGTTCTTGGGGTCATAGGCAGCATTCCTCCTCCTCCAAACACGGCGAGTTGAGTTGATGCCAAAGAGCTCGATTTTAGTCTCATCTGACCACAACACTTTCACCCAGTTCTCCTCTGAATCATTCAGATGTTCATTGGCAAACTTCAGACGTGCCTGTATATGTGCTTTCTTGAGCAGGGGGACCTTGCGGGCGCTGCAGGATTTCAGTCCTTCACGGCGTAATGTGTTACCAATTGTTTTCTTGGTGACTATGGTACCAGCTGCCTTGAGATAATTGACAAGATCCTCCCGTGTAGTTCTGGGCTGATTCCTCACCGTTCTCATGATCATTGCAACTCAACGAGGTGAGATCTTGCATGGAGCCCCAGGCCAAGGGAGATTGACAGTTATTTTGTGTTTCTTCCATTTGCGAATAATCGCACCAACTGTTGTCACCTTCTCACCAAGCTGCTTGTCGATGGTCTTGTAGCCCATTCCAGCCTTGTGTAGGTCTACAATCTTGTCCCTGACATCCTTGGAGAGCTCTTTGGTCTTGGCCATGGTGGAGAGTTTGGAATCTGATTGATTGATTGCTTCTGTGGACAGGTGTCTTTTATACAGGTAGCAAACTGAGATTAGGAGCACTCCCTTTAAGAGTGTGCTCCTAATCTCAGCTCGTTACCTGTATAAAAGACACCTGGGAGCCAGAAATCTTTCTGATTGAGAGGGGGTCAAATACTTATTTCCCTCATTAAAATGCAAATCAATTCATAACATTTTTGACATGCGTTTTTCTGGATTTTTTTTGCTGTTATTCTGTCTCTCACTGTTCAAATAAACCTACCATTAAAAATTATAGACTGACCATTTCTTTGTCAGTGGGCAAACGTACAAAATCAGCAGGGGATCAAATACTTTTTTCCCTCACTGTAGGTACAGTTGAAGTTGGAAGTTTACATACACCTTAGCCATATACATTTAAACTCAGTTTTTCACAATTCCTGACATTTAATCCTAGTAAAAATTCCCTGTTTTAGGTCAGTTAGGATCACCACTTTATTGTAATAATACTAGAGAGAATTATTTATTTCAGCTTTTATTTCTTTCATCACATTCCCATTGGGTCAGAAGTTTACATACACTCAATTAGTATTTGGTAGCATTGCCTTTAAATTGTTTAATTTGGGTCAAATGTTTTGGGTAGCATTTCACAAGCTTCCCACAATAAGTTGGGGTAATTTTGGCCCATTCCTCCTGACAGAGCTGGTGTAACTGAGTTTGTAGGCCTCCTTGCTCGCACACGCTTTTTCAGTTCTGCCCACACATTTTCTATAGGATTGAGGTCAGGGCTTTGTGATGGCCACTCCAATACCTTGACTTTGTTGCCCTTAAGCCATTTTGCCACAACTTTGGAAGTATGCTTGGGGTCAGTGTCCATTTGGAAGACCCATTTGCGACCAAGCTTTAACTTCCTGACTGATGTCTTGAGATGTTGCTTCAATATATCCACATAAGTTTCCTTCCTCATGATGCCATCTATTTTGTGAAGTGCACCAGTCCCTCCTGCAGCAAAGCATCCTCACAGCATGATGCTGCCACCCCCGTGCTTCAGGGTTGGGATGGTGTTCTTCGGCTTGCAAGCCACCCCCTTTTTCCTCCAAACATAATGATGGTCATTATGGCCAAACAGTTCTATTTTTGTTTCATCAGACCAGAGGACATTTCTCCAAATAGTACGATCTTTGACCCCATGTGCAGTTGCAAACCGTAGTCTGGCTTTTTTATGGCAGTTTTGGAGCAGTGGCTTCTTTCTTGCTGAGCAGCCTTTCAGGTTATGTCGATATAGGACTTGTTTTACTGTGGATATAGATACTTTTGTACCTGTTTCCTACAGCATCTTCACAAGGTCCTTTGCTGTTGTTCTGGGATTGATTTGCACTTTTCGCACCAAAGTACGTTCATCTCTAGGAGACAGAACGTGTCTCCTTCCTGAGTGGTATGACAGCTGCGTGGTCCCATGGTGTTTATACTTGCATACTATTGTTTGTACAGATGAACGTGGTACCTACAGGCGTTTGGAAATTGCTCCCAAGGATGAAACAGACTTGAGGTGTCACGAATTCAGCCGAGGCTGCCCCTCCTCCTTGCTCGGGCAGGCTTCGGCGTTCGTCGTCACCGAAGTACTAGCTGCTACCGATCCATGTTTCTATGTTCGACTTGTTTTGTCTGTATTGGTCTCACCTGTTTCCCATCATGTTATTATGTCTTCCCTATTTAACCCTCTGGCTCACACTGTGTGTTGTGCGTGTTTGTCCATGTTTTGGTTGTCGTATGTGAGCGGGTTTGTTCCTCCCTGCGGGGAGGTATGTTCATTGAGATACCTACGAGTAAAGTAAGTTTTTCGATCAGCTCTGTGTCCTGCGCCTGACTTCGTCCTACCGCATTACACTGACGCCTTGACATGAGGAGGTCTACATATTTTTTTCTGTGGTCTTGACTGATTTCTTTTGATTTTCCCATGATGTCAAGCAAAGAGGCACTGAGTTTGAAGGTAGGCCTTGAAATACATACACAGGTACACCTCCAATTGACTCAAATGATGTCAATTAGCCTATCAGAAGCTTCTAAAGCCATGACATCATTTTCTGGAACTTTCCAAGCTGTTTAAAGGCACAGTCAACTTAGTGTATGTAAACTTCTGACCCACTGGAATTGTGATACAGTGAATTATAAGTGAAATAATCTGTCTGTAAACAATTGTTGGAAAAATTACTTGTGTCATGCACAAAGTAGATGTCCTAACCGACTTGCCAAAACTATAGTTTGTTAACAAGAAATTTGTGGAGTGGTTGAAAAAATGTAATGGCTCCAACCTAAGTGTATGTAAACTTCCAACTGTAGTTCAAGCCCCCTTGGGTGCTGCCATAGATTTACATTAGAAGCTACATCCAGGCTCTGTCGTAGACGGCCGCGACCGGGAGACCCATGCGACGGCGCACAATTGGCCCATCGTCGTCCAGGGTAGGGGAGGGAATGGCCGGCAGGGATGTAGCTCAGTTGGTAGAGCATGGCGTTTGCAACGCCAGGGTTGTGGGTTCGATTCCCACGGGGGGCAGTATGAAAAAAAAGATTTAAAAAAATAAAATAATGAATGCACTCACTAACTGTAAGTCGCTCTGGATAAGAGCGTCTGCTAAATGACTAAAATGTGAATGTAAAATGTAAGTGCCTGTCCAAGAAGGCTCAAGGTCATTGACCACAGATAAAATGACATAAAATCACGTTAAATCTACGTAGCTTTGATTGGACTGATCATGTCAACATCTTAGGCTACTTTCAAAATCTTAGCTAACAAGCTAGTTAGCTAGACAAGCAGTCATCATCATGAATCAAGTCAACAATCTACTGGCAAATCCTTTTCAATCCTTGTCATATGAAGAGAAATTATACATAAAACATATCGGTGCTCATCGACCATTTGACATAAACATACAACAAGACGGAAATCGCAAATTTAATAATGAGTGGTTTGGAAGGAATCAGTGGCTAACTGCAAGCATCGCAAAGCAATCACTATTTTGCTTCCCCTGCCTGCTATTTGGTAAAGCGGGTGTGTGCTCCAAGTCAGGGTTTAAGGATTTAAAACATCTGTCTGAAAGGGTCTCTTTTCCAAGCTTAAAGGGATAAACATTCACACGCAGCACCATGGGCCAGAAAAGGTTGAATACATTGGCCATGCTGTCATGACTTCTGCCGCGTTCAAAACAACTGGAAACTCCGAACTTGGAACTCCATTCAAGGCAACTGGGAACTCGCAAAAAAACGAGCTCCAACTGGGAAAATAAATGTTGAACGGTGATCCAACTCGGAATTCCAAGGCGGGAACTCGGGCCTCATTCTAGAGCACTTTAAGAACTGCCCATGTTCTGAATTCTGCCGCTGTCCATTTCAAAAGTAATAGACCCATGTAATTCCTGTTGATATTGCAAGGGTTGTTTTGTTTGCACAATGTCTTATTGTCTATAAAAGTGGATCCTCGTGATTGTATTTTCCTTCCTTTTTAGACCTCATAGGCCTAATAAAATATTTCAAATGGTAGGCTACCCACATCTCTCTCTCTCTGTGTTGACTTAAAGAAGAGTAAAGTTAAGGCCTCAACATCTTGCTGAATTTATCTGAACTAACATCTATCTGAATTTCTGTCGGTGTCCATTTTGAAAGTGCTGAACGAAGGCCTACCTCGTCACAGCTCGTTTACTTGCACTTGCTTGTACAGTGCATTTGGAAAGTATTCAGACCCCTTCCATTTTTCCACATTTTCTTACGTTACAGCCTTAATCTAAAACTGATTAAATAAGAATTGTTCCTCATCAATCTACACACAACACCCCATAATGAAAAAGCGAAAACAGGTTTTTAGAAATGTTAGCAAATTTATTAAAGATAAACAACAGAAATACATTATTTACATAAGTATTCAGACCCTTTGCTATGAGACCTGAAATTGAGCTCAGGTGCATCCTGTTTCCATTGATCATCCTTGAGATGTTTCTACAACTTGATTGGAGTCCACCTGTGGTAAATTCAATTGATTGGACATGATTTGGAAAGGCACACACCTGTCTATATACGGTCCTACAATTGACAGTGCATGTCAGAGCAAACACCAAGCCATGAGGTTGAAGGAATGGTCCATAGAGCTCCGAGACAGGATTGTGTCGAGGCACAGACATGGGGAAGGGTACCAAAACATTTCTGCAGTATTGAAGGTCACCAATAACACATTGGCCTCCATCATTCTTAAATGGAAGAAGTTTGGAACCACCAAGACTCTTCCTAGAGCTGGCCGCCCGGCCAAACTGAGCAATCAGGGGAAGAAGGGCCTTGGTCAGGGAGGTGACCAAGAACCCGATGGTCACTCTGACAGAGATCCAGAGTTCCTCTGTGGAGATGGGAGAACCTTCCAGAAGGACAACCATCTCTGCAGCACTCCACTAATCAGGCCTTTATGGTAGAGTGGCCAGACGGAAGCCACTCCTCAGTAAAAGGCACATGACAGCCCGCTTGGAGTTTGCCAAAAGGCACCTAAAGGACTCTCAGACCATGAGAAACAAGATTCTCTGGTCTGATGAAACCAAGATTGAACTATTTTGCCTGAATGTCAAGCGTCACGTCTGGAGGAAACCTGGTACCATTCCTACGGAGAAGCATGGTGGTGGCAGCATCATGCTGTGGGGATGTTTTTCAGCAGCAGGGACTGGGAGACTAGTCAGGATCGAGGGAAAGATTAAAGGAGCAAAGTACAGAGAGATCCTTGATGAAAACCTGCTCCAGAGCGCTCAGGACCTCAGACTGGGGCGAATGTTCACCTTCCAACAGGACAACGACCCTAAGCACACAGCCAAGACAACACAGGAGTGGCTTTAGGACAAGTCTCTGAATGTCCTTGAGTGGTCCAGCCAGAGCCCAGACTTGAACCTGATCGAACATCTCTGGAGAGACCTGAAAATAGCTGTGCAGCGACGCTCCCCATCCAACCTGACAGAGCTTGAGAGGATCTGCAGAGAAGAATGGGAGAAACTCCCCAAATACAGGTGTGCCAAGCTTGTAGCGTCATACTAAGAAGACTTGAGGCTGTAATCGCTGCCAAAGGTGCTTCAACAAAGTACTGAGTAAAAGGTCTGAATACTTATGTAAATGTAATATTTCCGTATTTTTTTTTTTATACATTTGCAAAAATGTCTAAAAGCCTGTTTTTGTTTTGTCTTTATAGGGTATTGTGTGTAGATTGATGAGAAAAAAAATATTTTAATCAATTTTAAAATAAGGATGTAACGTAACAAAATGTGGATAAAGTCAAGGGGTCTGAATACTTTCCGAATGCACTGTACTTAGAGCTAAATGTTAATGATATAATAACAAACATTATGAATTTACTGAACATAAATGTAATAATGTTTGTGTATGGTTCAAAAGTCAAAACTCATGCCGGCATTTGATATTATTGAAGGAGAGTGCTGTTCTTATCAAGTTACACAAATCCACAAGACGTCAGTAGAAACCATATTTATTTAAGATAGTCAGTCATATCAGCTATGTTTTTAAAAAATGCAGTAAATGAGGCTGAATGAACTTTTTCGCTGCCAGACGAGGCTCCGCTGATAGCCAGGTGTAGCGGAGGTAAGGATTCACTCCAAGGTGCTGAAAGGAAAGCGCCGCTGTCAGGACAGCTTTATGCCCTAACAGTTTGTGGGCACTTTTTGTCACTGTTATCGTGCAATTAATGTATTGTTTAGTGTTGTGCTATATAGTGGCTTTTCTGGCATGCATCTAAAAAAAATGGTTGAGTTTGCCCCAGCAACATTTGCTTGCTAAAATCGCCACTGGATCCAGGCACAACTGTCTTCAACTGTGTAACAAATGAGACACCAAAATATTTTGGACATTCCTCGCAAATACCTTTTTTCCAACACTTGGGCTGTTGTTGCATTGCATGTGCCATCACAACAGCTGTTCCTCACTTGGAAAATTCCTTCTTGGATCAGATGATGTGAAAATATCACGGCGTAACTAATCAGCTGGACACCAAATGCACATCCAACAAGTATTATGCATAAATATTGAAGAACCACATTAATGACAGTATCGATTTAGGTTTTAAGTATCAAGGTAAGGTGACTCTTTTGGTTAGAAGTATTCGATTTCTCAATTGCATTTATTATTTGGATTCGTGTGCCCATGAAACCGGTTTTCACCATGTAACATAAGGAGACACAATATGTTACATAGTTACAATGCATTTCTGAGTTCTCTATACAAAAAACTGTCTGACAGCTAGATTCAGGATTCTTACAGGGTTCAAGTTCAATGTCTAATTTAACTAATTAATGCTTAATAAATGACATAACAACAACTTACACTGCCATAAATGCAAGGACTGATAATTAATGTTTTATGTCACACGATTCTGGACAAATCTGTCAAGACACCAACCATGATAAAGTGTTAAAACATGGAAATGCCCTTGAGAGGGGAAAATGCTAGGCAATCTGTTCACCCAATATGACTTTCTGTTTCTGGTAATGAGTAATGCTTTCTGACCACTTCTCAGCCTTTCGTAGCGTACGTACGCCCCCTTTCCCGGCCTGTCACTTTTTCCATCAAGAAGAACTTGCTACGACATTGCCCTTCCACAATTAGCTCTGTCAGAGAGAGAGTGTGTGTGTGTGCATGGGTGTGTGGCGCTCGTGCGTGTGTGTATGTAGGGGAATACCAATGTTATCAGACACTCTCTTTACAGAAAAAGCAGAGGAACACAGACTTGCCTCTCAGCACTTCCTTTTAGTGGAAACTAAACTACACAGTCACCAACGAGGCTGTGAACACCAGATAAGCACTTCCCTTTCACTTGGAGTGAATTTCTTTGGGGTTGTTGTTGTTTTTGCCTGTGGGTGTTACTGTATGGTTGGCCCCCAATCAAACCTGTTAAACTTGGGAGTCTACAAACTAGATCTCCATGGTTTATTTACTCGATATAAGGATGACACAGATCTCAAAGTATTTTATTGTGTCTGTAGGCACTAAACATTAATAAATGCTCATTTTAGTTAATATTATTTCAACAACCACAGGTTAACAAACAATGCCAGTGACATCCCTACTGATGGATGCATAACTACTGTATGCATTTACAGTATGTAGCATGTATGAATATATTACACATAGTTCATGAATATGTTATGCATTTTAGCATTCTTGCCATAAAGAAAAAAAGCATAACGTTTCCAGTCAATCCTTTTCCTCTTCAGCACCTGGCACTGAAAACTCATGATCCAACATACACGCTCACCTCCTGCAACCCTCATGCAATCTATTAATATAACTACATTTTCCATAACTGTTGACTCCTGTGGTGCTGCTTGAAACATGCAAGCAGACTACGTGTGTGGAGAGGTGATGCCTAAGTGTTGGTCATCGTTGCACACTGATTGCAACTCGTTACGGCATGATAGCAGTCAGTCCCGCTCTGCTCTATCTGTTGCAATGGAGACACTGTTATTGCCAGGCATTGCATTTGACGGTGTACACTACAGTATGTACACGGCTCTGTCTGGGCTGTTGTGTCATCCCTAAGAGCTTATAACACACACACACACACACACACACACACACACACACACACAGGTGCACAAGCCTTAACCGTGGCGCTCTGAGGTCATAAAAAGGGCTCTGACACGGAGGTGTGAAGAAGAAAAATATCCTGAGTGAAAAGGTGCAGTGGTCAGACTGACAATTATAGAGGTGCCTGGTGTGTTGTAGTGGTCTAAACAATGTTTCTCTCTCTCTTCCTATTTTTTCCTCACTTTCTATGCCTCCCATTCTCTCTCTCTGTCTCTCCTTTACTCACGTTCTGTGCCTCTACTTCTTTCTCAACCTGTTGCTTGTCTGCTTCTGTATCTTTTTACTTTCTCTCTCTCTCTTTCTGCCTGTCAATCATGCTCCTTACCAGTTTCTTAGCCTATCTATTCTATCTCTCTCTTTCGCTCTCCTGTGTATTTTTGTATTATGTCCCTAGCTGCTTCTCAGTCACACACTGTCTGACTCACTACCTGTCTATCTCTTGCTTTCTCTTTCACTTTTCATCATTGCTTGTCTTTCCTTTTAATTTTTCCTCCCTTAACCTTTTCTCTCAACCTTTCTTTATCTCTGCCTCGTTTTGTCTTCTCCACTCTCTCGCTCTCTTTCTGTCTTACTCTCTCTCCCCCTGTCTCTCTGTCTCTCTATTTCTCCCTCTCTCTCTCCCTCATGTGGGCCTGCCTGCCACTGTACAGCAGGCGTCAGGTCTTGCCCAACCTCCCCTATGTGCTGTGCTGTCTGTCTGTGTAGCTGTGCAGCCAGTGGGGCTGGAGCAGTATTTGCATGGCATTACCTCAATCCCGCTCCTCTGACACGTATCACATTCCTAGAAGAGGCTTGACTTTCAGCCACACAGACAGATTCACTAGCTAGTACCTGAAAGTGAAGGGGGGCATCTTACGCAATGGCCCAGGGGATTGCTCAACCTCTCCCTCACAGCCAACAGGAACTGTGTAAACACACCAGGAGCGAAAACAAAAGTCAGAGCAAAGAAGTCACTATAGAAACTATCAACACATGCAACCAGCAATTAAATATTCAAATGGAGCCCTTCTCCTCTTTCCCAAAACAAATCGTTGAGAGAGGTTGCTGCACTCCCAGACTAGCCAGAGGCATGTTACTGTAGTTAATTACATACAGGTTTCACTGTCTGTGCTGGCTTGTAGTGCATCTGTATGGAAAATCTGAGTGTGTGTGGTATGAGAAATACTCATCATCACCATCATCATCTAGCCTCATACAACCATCCTGATCACACAGAATGTATGAGGCTAATCATCATCTCAGATAAGCAAACATTTCAGGAGAGTCACACTGAGTTATAAGAATACACCACATGACAGTGGTCTGAGGCAGAGGCCTCCTTGAGGACACCCAAACCCATCTGATCCTACGCTGTTGTTACTCATCACAGTGTGGAAGTATGACATTAATACAGTTCAGTGGCATGTAAATCTTGGTGGGGCAAACAAAACAAAAAAAGTGGGATGCATGCCAGCAAAGCCACTACACAACACAATACTAAAAAATACATTAATTGCACTATATTGGTGACAAACGGTGCCCACAAACTGTTAGGGCCTACATAAAGCTGTCCCAACAGCAGAGTCCCACAAGCAGTACCAACATCTTACCAATGCTACACCTGGCTATCAGCGGAGCCTTGTCTGGCAGCGAAACAGTTAATTCAGCCTCATTTACTGCCTTTAAAAAAAACATAGCTGATATGGCTGACTTGCTTAAACAAATGTGGTCTCTACTGACAATTGAGATGTACAAACTATGGCATAAGGGGACGACAAGTGTATAAGAGGCTATCCGTAATTTCGATTAAGACATTAATGAGCGAGCTAGGACGGACGTAGTCAATATAACAGCAGCGCAGCATAAAGGCTCAAATTATCACAGGCTTTAACTCGTGACAGAACCCCTACCTTTCAGAATCCTACATCTCCACAGTTCTCACAAGACTCTGTGTCGTTTTCATTAAGTGCATGTGATTATGTCTGAGTTGCATCATGCAGCGCTGTACAGTCTCCCCAGTGAGAGTTCCCAAGAAAATAAAAACTATTTTTATGCAACTGTCAAAAGCGAACAATGCCTGCAATTTGAACCAAACAGAGTGCCGATGGTAGAGGAATTATTTTTGACCCTGGTGTATGACCCTCTATTGAATTGTTATGCCGACATGCTGCATTACAGAGTGTTTCATCAGAGTTCCATTCCCAAGCCCACGTGCACTGAAATGGCTGCCACTACCCTAGCAGTCATCTGGGCATGGGGAGTTAAGTGTTGTATTAGGAATGAGGGTGATATAAGCCTGAAGTAATAAGAATAATGGGGTTGGGGTTATAAGTTAATTCCTGTATAAATCTGCATATTTATATGGGAACTACAGTACAGGGCTATTGCTATTTTATCAACTGTAATCTCGGAAGTATATAATAACCTATTCATACCACTGCTTTAATTAGTATCTAGTGTATATCAAATCCCTTCCATCAATCAATATTTCATTCTTGACTGGGTATGAATACTGTACAACCACGCTGACTAGTCCTCATTAAAGTTGTACACTGGATGAACTCCTTCAGTTCTAGGACATTTCTCATGTATCAGTCCATACCCACCCAGCTATGCGGATGACGTGTTCGCTTCCCTTTCCTTCCTGGTGTGCGATTCGGCTGCATGGGCAACAGGGAAACGGATGATGTGGTGGCCGAGGGGAAAGAGCTAGGAGGAAGGAGGACATAAGGAAATCAATCAAAGCTCAGATAAAGCACAAAGTCCCATCAGTTTCTTGCTCCTAGCAGTATGAAGCTCACAACACTGAGATGAGATGACAACTTCTGATATGAGTTATTTTCTAATGAACGGCATAATTCTTTTTCGACATTTTAATGACCTTGTCATGAGAGATATCAAATGGGCTTTTGACTGATCTCAATGTGCTAGACTCATATTAATCTGTCAAATGTGTCAAGGTGCTAGTCAAGTCAAGTGTTTTTCGACATGGATTGCACAACCCTCATTGCGTAGTACTTGTACTCCACATGCAGTTCTGGGGCCTGTTCTACCTGCGGCTGCACAGTCTCGGGGGTCTGGTTACTCACAGGAGTCATATGAGCGGGGAGCGGAAGCGCTGGCTAAACCACAGACCTCAGCCCCACCACTCCACTACAGTAGTTTCACCCTTTCCTCAGGAAGGCAGGCAGGGCCTTGTGGTTGCCAGTGGACCTGTGTGGGACTTTGAGGGGGGCTGAGATGGGAAATCCTATCAAAGAATCCAATGGGAAGTGTCTCAGATAATTGCATCCTGATTCCTGACTACCATCCTTAGTGAAATCCCCTGATCACAGAGAACTCTTTTAGACTCTAAAACTTCAAAAAGCTGTGTGGGGGAGAATCAATCACATGGAACCACTTTACATCTACATCTAGCTACCCACTGTCTTAGCTTAGCTGAATCACAGAGATCAATTCAGTCAAAATAGTCGTCCCTCTCCTAAATACAGCTTGGAATACAACTAAGATGTTACCTGTTAGTAACAAAAGTATGAGGGTGTGATAGAAAGGTGCCAACAGAGGTGCCAGGTGTAAAGTTATCTGTAAAACTACAGAACTATTTACTTTAAAGCAACATCCTTATTGGGGAATCCCACAGGTTGTGACGCCAAGCCAGCGAGAAAACACATAAACATTCAATATGGAGTCAACACCAAACCCTACTACCCGCACTAGAGGCCTTGTCATCTGTACCACAGTCACAGAAAGACGTAGTCATTTATACCACTACATTATAACACACTGACACCTTTCTCTAGTTTTCAACAGCCAACAACATCTGTGAACTTAATAGCTCACTACTAGCCACTCAATATAGACTCTTCCAAATCAGACAGAAGGAAACCCCAGTTTAAGACTATTGAATCTGGCTTTTGATTGATCTCAATGTGGTAGACATCAATCTGTCAATTGTGTCAAGGTGCTAGTCAAGTCAAGTGTCGCTGTATAGTCTTTCCTACTTTTGCTTTAGCTTTCAACATGGATTGATTGCACAACCCTCATCCAATAGATAGATATTTTTGGAAATATAGCCTGACAAAACAAACCTAAAGGGGATTCTGTGAGGAAGTAAAAGTGAGTGAGAGAGAGCAAATAATGATGATCAGACCTTCATCTTGGATGGGAAAATAGAGCTTAACAATAAACCAAGGAGAACCCTGCTGTTTTGGTCCATACTGTATGTATGAGTGTTGAGTGTAACCAGACCAGACCAGGATGTGCTCTGTCTCTGGGCATAGCCTGGCGTTAATGGCAGACCACCGTTGAGTCAGAGCACTTGGCCTCTGATTTCATCACATTTTGTTATGAAAGGCATGTGATTCAGAGAGAAAACGCAGCTGACTCAGAAAGGCCACTTTTGTGGCTGGGTGTGGAAATGCATCTGAAATGTCGTTCTCAATATAGAAATAGAGCCGTTGCACCAGCTAGCAGCGATGGAATGAGATGAAACACAGTGGCTTGAAGGCCTTTAAAAATAACATCTATTTGCATCCCAAATGGCACCCTATTCTCTGGGGCCCTAGTCAGGAGTCATGCACTATATAGCGAACAGGATGCCAGCCCTAGTGGTTTACCTTTAGCTTGGACTGAAGGCTACAGTGAGCCACGGCAACACTACACAACACATACAGCATTACCCTTTACAAATGTATAAATCCTTTTCCTCATTTATTTTCCTTTTTACATGACAATTCCGCATTGGACACGAAATCCAGCATTTGGTTGACCCAAATCCTACCTTGTACTGTTCCAGTGAAAATGCAATGTTAATTTTGTGTTCTGTTGAAAATAGGAAATTGCTGATGTGTGATGTATAAATCTCTTGTGTACTTGTTAGTGGTTTGCCTTAATGGTAGAGACACATATACTGTAGACTAGAGGGAAGAGAATGGGTTCATTGTGTGTGGCCTTATCAGCAAAAACCAAAATACATTTCTCAGTATTTCACTGCGTGATCAACACATGGGTCTTAGTTATTAATTATCTATTGACCTGGGCATCCACTGTCTCTGTTCTAGTACACCCAGGCTCCTTGGCTTCTATGCCAGGTCGGTATGATTTCACTTAGCCCACATTATGATTTCATTACAGTCATAAGGCTCTTGTGAGATTGTATTGGTTGTCCTCGGCTACAGGTTCTGCTCGCTTGCGAAAGGTCATTTCAGTTTCAGAGGCCCCATTCTATGTTTACACAAGACTCGAAGACATGTGTTTGACATGACTCACATAAACACACAGGCAGGAGTTCATTGTATTGTTTTGATAGAAAAGGGCACAAGACAGCTGTACTAACGTTAGGGAGGGGATCAAAGACAGATTGGCTGCACCTTTCCATTGGCTAACGTTAGGCAATAGCCTACAGCAGGAGAATGAACTGGTTCAAACAGTTGTTCAAAGTTCATATACTTTTTTTCTTCATTTGATGGTACCAAAATATGTTACACGAGAAGAAGGTCTGTGTTAATTCATCATTATAGCAAGTGAGTTATTATTAACCAGAAAATACCCAGCTAACCCAAGAAACTTGCCAACAGCTTGGAGAGACTGAGGCAATCACTGACAATTCTGACTTTCAGTTTTCTTCATGGTCATCACTTCCGAATAATTATTGCATCATTAGGGACGTGACTTATAATTGTGAAATCTTTCACAAGAACCGCTTAACTCAGTATTTTCCGCTTTGTTTGTGAGTTAAGTTATGCCACACATTTCATCTGAAATAAACAAATAAGGGGAATGAACAAGGAAGTACCTCTAATAGGTTATTGGGTGTCATGCTATGCTATCAATGTGAGTGATTGAGTTGAACTCACTTGGCTTTTTCCTCAAGCCTATAATCAGATACACCACTTAAATTAGCATTCACATCTTTCCTCCCACTCATTTCTTCAATATTTCATCATGTAGTACACACTCTATGGAGTGCATTCACAATCATTTAAAAGCTAGATTCGTTAGTTGATAAATCCATTTTTGGACATAAATTAATGATATGCAGTGGGGTCTGAAATAATGACACCCTTGATAAAGATGTGCAATAATGACTGTATAAAATAAATAATTTCAATACTGAGTTACAGTGCCTAGTGAAAGTCTACACACCTCTTGCACAGTCTTCACATTTTGCAGCCTCAAAATTAAATCTAAAAAGGAATACATTACATTTATTTTCTACAGATCTACACAACCTACTCCATATTTTCAAAGTGAAAGAAAATTATAGAAATGTTCCTAATTAATAAAAAATAAAAATAAACGAAGATGTCTTGATTGCATATGTCTTCACACCACAGAGTTAATACTTGGTGGAAGCACATTTGGCAGCCATTACAGCTGTGATCATTTAGAAAAATCTTCGACAAACTTTGCACAACTCTTAGGGCAATATATGTCCATTGTTTTTGTCAAAATTGCTCAGGTTTAGTACATTTAGTTGGGAATCATTTATGGACAGCAATACTCAAACCTTGTCTCTGATTTTCAAGCAAATTTAAGTCAGGACTGAGACTAGACCACTCAGGAACACTCAACACCTCTTGGAAAGCCATTCTGGTGTGTCTTTGGCATAAAAATGTGTGTAATTGTCTCGCTGAAAAATAAAACTCTATCCCAGGGTTAGGTTTTCAGAAGACTGAGGCTGGTGCTTCCAACAAGTGTTTACTCTGGGGTGTGAAGACATGCGCAATCAATATATCCTCATTTTGTATTTTTTTGTAAATGTTCTATAATTTTTCTTTCACTTTGAAAATGTGGAGATCAATAGGAAAATAAATCTAATTGAATCCCTTTTTGATACATTGTAAGGCAGAAAAATGTGAAGATTGCTCAGGGTGTTTAAACTTTCACTAGCAACTGTATATTGTATGTGTAACAATGATGCTGTGAGTCGAGAAGCAGGTGCAGGTGAAACGTTTAATAAAACAACAAACATGAAAGGAGACAGTGTAACAGTGGCGATATAGCATAATCACAGGGACAATACCGACTGAGGACTAAACGTAGTAGATTCTTATGAATAAAGTGTTCAAACGTTTAGTATTTGGACCCATATTCCTAGCATGCAATGACTACATCAAGCTTGTGCCTCTACAAACTTGTTGGATGCGTTTGCAGTTCATTTTGGTTGTGTTTGAGATTATTAAAAAGTAACACAATAAAATAACAATAACGAGGCTATATACAGGGGGTACCGGTACTGAGTCAATGTGCGGGGGTACAGGTTAGTCAAGGTCATTTCTACATGTAGGTAGGGGTAAAGTGACTATGCATAGATAATAGACAGCGGGTAGCAGCAGTGTAAAAACAAGATGGGGAGGGGGGGTCAATGTAAATAGTCCGGGTGGCGCCATTTCATTAATTGTTCAGCAGTCTTATGGCTTGGGGGTAGAAGCTGTTAAGGAGCCTTTTGGTCCTAGACTTGGCGCTCCGGTACCACTTGCCGTGCGGTAGCAGAGAGAACAGTCTATGACTTGGGTGACTGGAGCCTTTGACAATTTTTTGGGCTTTCCTCTGACACTGCCTAGTATATAGGTCCTGGATGGCAGGAAGCTTGGCCCCAGGGATGTACTGGGCCGTACGCACTACCCTTTGTAGCACCTTATGGTCAGATGCCGAGCAGTTGCCATACCAGGCGGTGATGCAACCGGTCAGGATGGTCTCGATGGTGCAGCTGTATAACTTTTTGAGGATCTGGGGACCCATGCCAAATCTTTTCAGTCTCCTGAGAGGGAAAAGGTGTTGTCGTACCCTCTTCACGACTGTCTTGGTGTGTTTGGACCATGATAGTTTGTTGGTGATGTGGACACCAAGGAACTTGAAACTCTCGACCCGCTCCACTACAGCCCCGTCGATGTTAATGGGGGCATGTTGGACCCGCCTTTTCCTGTAGTCTACGATCAGCTCCTTTGTCTTGCTCACGTTGAGGGAGAGGTTGTTGTCCTGGCACCACACTGCCAGGTCTCTGACCTCCTCCCTATAGGCTGTCTCATCGTTGTCGGTGATCAGGCCTACCACTGTTGTGTTGTCAGCAAACTTAATGATGGTGTTGGAGTCGTGTTTGGCCACGTAGTCGTGGGTGAACAGGGAGTACAGGAGGGGACTAAGCACACACCCCTGAGGGGCCCCAGTGTTGAGGATCAGCGTGGTAGACGTGTTGTTGCCTACCCTTACCACCTGGGGGCGGCCCATCAGGAAGTCCAGGATCCAGTTGCAGAGGGAGGTGTTTAGTCCCAGGGTCCTTAGCTTAGTGATGAGCTTTGTGGGCACTATTGTGTTGAACGCTGAGCTGTAGTCAATGAACAGCATTCTCACATATGTGTTCCTTTTGTCAAGGTGGGAAAGGGCAGTGTGGAGTGCGATTGAGATTGCGTCATCTGTGGATCTGTTTGGGCGATATGCGAATTGGAGTGGGTCTAGGGTATCCAGGATGATGCTGTTAATGAAACATAAAATATTACCGTTTTTAATGTCCCATTGGTAGGATATTCTTGATCGTAGATCATCCATTTTGTTTTCCAATGATTGCACGTTAGCCAATAGAACGGATGATAGTGGAAGTTTACTCACTCGCCTATGAATTCTCAGAAGGCAGCCTGACCTCCGCCCCTTTTTTCTATGTCTTTTCTTCACGCAAATGTCGGGGATTTGGGCCCGTTCCCGAGAAAGCAGTATATCCTTCGCGTCGTACTCATTAAAGAAAAAATCTTTGTCCAGTGCGGGGTGAGTAATCGCTGTTCTGATGTCCAGAAGTTATTTCATTCTGAGTAAAAATGAAACGTCACACTTGGTGTAAATCTTTTTAGCACGCATTCACCATCACGTGTACTTGAAATGATATTGTGAAATACATTTTCATGACTGCTATTGAAATTGAGAAATTATTCCAATGTATCGAATACCATTTACCTTTTTATGAAATTGAGCACATTGATAGATATTAAGTCAACTTTGAATAAGACCGTAATTGAAACTGTACAGCCTACAGACTTTGTTTGATGTCACTCTTCATTGGAGTCTACCTGTGCTGGAGGACATCTGCAAGATGGTGCTGGTAGGCTTAAATAATAAATTAATGTCAAGTTGCTGTTCTTTTTGTTTGCTGTCACAGTTTACGATAATGTGTAAAAGATTACCAAACTACATTTGTAACTAGTACTTTAGTAGTTTTCTGACCGGATAATTTTTTACTCTTACTTGAGTAGTTTCTTAAGAGGGCTACTTTTATTTTTACTTGAGTACATTACAATCTAAGTAACAGTACTTTTACTTAAGTACAGATTTTCAGTACTCTACCCATCACTGGTTACCCTTTTCAAAAAGAACAGGTCAAGAGAAACATGACCACAGTATATAATTCATTTTGGATTAGCCAGAGGCGGCAGTGCCCTTAAATCTTCATCCTTCCTACAACAAGTGCTAGCAGACACTAAGCTCCCACCAGACGGACGCATTCAATTCAGTCAATACCCAGAACATCTATTAGCCCAAACTATACTGAACAAAAATATGAATGCAACATGCAACAATTTCAAAGATTTTACTGAGTTACAGTTCATATAAGGAATCAGTCAATTGAAATACATTCATTAGGCCCTAATCTATGGATTTCATATGACTGGGAATACAGATATGCATCTGTTGGTCACAGATACCTTTTTAAAAAAAAGTAGGGGCGTGGATCAGAAAACCAGTCAGTATCTTGTGTGACCACCATTTGCCTCATGCAGCACAACACATCTCCTTTGCATAGAGTTGATTAGGCTGTTGATTGTGGCCTGTAGAATGTTGTCCCACTCCTCTTCAATGACTGTGCGAAGTTGCTGGATATTGGCGGGAACTCGAACACGCTGTCGTACACGTCAATCCAGAGTATCCCAAACATGCTCAATTGGTGACATGTCTGATGAGTATGCAGGCCATGGAAGAACTGGGACATTTTCAGATTCCAGGAATTGTGTACATATTCTTGCGACATGGGGCCGTGCATTATCATGCTGAAACATGAGGTGATGGTGGCGGATGAATGGCACAATAATGGGCCTCAGGATCTCGTCACGGTATCTCTGCGCATTAAAATTGCCATCAATAAAATGCAATTGTCTTCGTTGTGCGTAGATATGCCTGCCCATACCCAGTGGTGGAAAAAGTACCCAATTGTCATACTTGAGTAAAAGTAATGATACCGTAATAGAAAATGACTCAAGTAAAAGTGTAAGTCACCTAGTAAAATACTACTTGAGTAAAAGTCTAAAAGTATTTGGTTTTAAACATATTTAAGATTTAAGATGAAATGTAATTGCAAAAATATACTTAAGTATCAAAAGTAAAAGTATAAATAATTGCAAATTACTTCTATTAGGCAATCCAAACAGCACAATTTTCTAGTTTTTTATAGTCAAGGTCACACTCCAACACAGACATAATTTACAAATGAAGCATTTGTGTTTAGTGAGTCCGCCACATCATAGGCAGTAGGGATGACCAGGGATGTTCTCTTGATAAGTGTGTGAATTAGACCATTTTCCTGTCCTGCTAAGCATTCAAAATGTAACGAGTACTTTTGGGTGTCAGGGAAAATGTATGGAGTAAAAAGTACATTATTTTCTTTAGGAATATAGTGGAGTAAAAGTAAAAGTTGTCAAAAATATAAATAGTAAAGTAAAGTACAGATACCCAAAAAATCTACTTAAGTAGTACTTTCAAGTATTTTTACTTAAGCACTTTACACCACTGCCCATACCATAACCCCACCTCCACCATGGGGCACTCTGTTCACAACATTGACATCAGCAAACCGCTAGCCCACACGACACCATACATGTGATCTTTAATTGTGAGGCCGGTTGGACGTACTGCCAAATTCTTTAAAATTACGTTGGAGGCGGCTTATGGTAGAGAAATGAACATTAAATTATCTGGCAACAGCTCTGGTGGACATTCCTGCAGTCAGCATGCCAATTGCACGCTCCCTCAAAACTTGAGACACCTGTGGCATTGTTTTGTGCGACAAAACTGCACATTTTAAAGTGGCCTTTTATTGTCCCCAGCACAAGGTGCACCTGTGCAATGATCATGCTATTTAATCAGCTCATGAAACATGGGAACAACACTTTACATGTTGCGTTTATATTTTTGTTCAGTGTACATGTTACTTTCTTAAGAGGGCATAGGTTTAAAAGGATCAAATGTCTCTGATGATTTGTTTAGGGGATCTATATAAAACAGCATTTTGGATGCATCACTCTTTAGAAATGGTTTGAACTGCCATTGAAGATAATGTGCAGGTAATATAGTAGGCACAAAGGACTGAAAGCAAAACTCTGTCATCACTGAGCTAGAATAAAGAAATCAATAGGGACCGGTGATGGGGGGAGGAGGGGAAGGCCTTGGGGATTTACCGCTTCCTCAAAGGGCAATAGACATTAATGAGCCATTAGAAACAAACTGCAATACACAAACTGTGCCTCCCTACACAATACACAAACACCCACAGCCCTGCTATGTGTCGTGGAGCTGCTCCACCACAGCCAGCAGTAAGACGTGTTAAAGGCCAGTCATAATGGAACCTGACGCCTGCGACTTTTGATCTGTAAAGAGATTAGTGCTCAGTGTCTAATGAGGGGGAGGTCTGTTAGTGCACAGCTCGCTACAGTCAACAGGCCTAAATAGGTCACGATAGGTCCCAATACAATGTCTGGGTGAAGGGATCACACACTGACTCAGAGAAGTGGGGTGGCCTCAGGTCAGGCCATAAGGGACGGCGGCAGCAGAGTGTAGCCTCTTATAATTCAATTCTAGAAAGAAGCATAAATCGACAGAGGCCAGCTAATTGAATCTCCTCTCCATTGAAAGGCTAGAGGAAGGTGACAGGTACTTTGTTGCTCCTGCTTCAAAGGACACATCTTTAATGTGATTAATAAAAGAGCAAACCAGATGGCATCATAGGGTTAAGTTAATAAGTTAATAAAATTATGAAGCTTTATTATAACTGTTCTGTTTGGTTAATGAGATAAATTAGGCTCTTCTTCTTTCTTTGGATCTTTCTCTGTTTTCTTTTAATTTGTCTAACTATTGTCTTCATTAAATATCTTTAAGAAAAATGGGATATAACTAAAATAAACATTTTGTCAAATGTCATTGGGGAGCATGAGCAGGTTTTTTCTAGAGCCTGAAAACAGGAGCACAGTCAGAGCAGCAGGTACCGTTTGCCTGAGAAGAACACCACTGTCTAACTAGTTTATGCAAAAAGACCTGTCGCTGCAATGGAATTTCTGCTTTCGTAATCTCCTGCATAGCTGTGGCCGTGCCAGAATGAGGCCAAGCCGAGTATGGTTGGCTACTCTGCTGTCATTTATCTTCCTGGTCACTGTTAAAAAGTCCTGCAGATATTTTCCCTAACAGAGAACCATCCACCACAAAAGCAGCATTATGATGCAATACCCTAAACTTGCCCTTTTCTTTCCACTGACTGAATCACGATTACAGTAGTGGGAACAGGCCCAATTTCTGGTAGCGTCTGTCTGTTGTGAATGCCAGGAACTCTGTGGTCTGATAGCTGAAGACCCAAACTCCAAAGGAGCCATTGAAACCCCTAGAAGCACTTACAATCCAATTACCCACAGATATATAAGCTATAGCCTCTTTGTTAACTAGGCTAATTGAGCTAGCCCTTTCATGTGTGCGACTGACATGGACGGACAGCACGTGACCTCCAAACCCAACAGTGGCCCCCTATCAGTTATGATAGCAATCTCTTGAAAAGACATGGCTGGAGAGAATACCCACTTGATAGGTAGCCCCATTGTCTCCAGTCCATGTTCCCCAGGCTGTGAGTCTGTCACCACAGAACATTGTGTAGGGGTTATCAGGACATTTTGTATCATGGGTTACCAGGACAGCCAAGTCTACATGGCTCCAGTATCAAGCCACGCCACTGTGAGAACAGCGATTTATGCTCCCATTGCGATAGGCCTACTATTTCTCAACCCAGGAAGTATGACTTCAACACAGCTGAGAGTTTCAGAGAAATCCATTCATTTTCCCCCACTAATCAATTTCCTCTGATTGCCGTTTATTGTACTAAGACAGTTATTGGTTTATCATTGCACTATTTGCAGACTGCTATGGTGCCAACACAAATTATACTGTTTCATAATCCCTCCATGTAAATGTTGATACAGAGGGTGATTCATTCAACATCAAACTGTGACTCACAGAGTTAATGAAGGGAGATTGAGGCAGCAAGCAGGGGGAGAAATACTCCTAGAGAATATTTTTGGATATTTAGTGCTGCCAAGTTACATTGCGACGAGTGACAATTTCACAGCTG
Source organism: Coregonus clupeaformis (assembly GCF_020615455.1). NCBI lineage: Eukaryota > Metazoa > Chordata > Actinopteri > Salmoniformes > Salmonidae > Coregonus > Coregonus clupeaformis. The sequence continues at coordinate 41,685,720 of NC_059201.1, read as the reverse complement.
TCGCCTCAGGCAATGTCTCTAGCAGTCATGCAACGCTGTGTGTGCGACTGAAATGTTTCAATATTATGGCAAGGATGATCTCCCACTCATAGGGCTGACTAGGAGTCATCACGGCACAGGCACAGGACACTTCCCTCACCCACACACACACGTTGGTTTTACTACCCAAGTGGGGACCAAAACATTTATTCCCATTCAAAATCCTATTTTCCCTAAACCTAATCCTTAACCTAACCCTATCCCTAATCTTAACCCCTAACCCTAATTGCAACCTTAATTGTAACCCTAACCCCTAAGCCTAAAATATATATTTTCCTTTAGGAGTCCTTGAGGACTGTTGGAACCCAAAAGGATAGTAGAATTAGACCACACACCCACACACCATCTGACTCAGCTCAGGACCACACCAGTACATCCTATCTTTGGTCACACAAAGACATGACTTTGAAGGGAACATTTATCAGTTGTTTGTCACATGTGCAACTCAAGCACTAGCCATTAAAAGCTACCTGTGCAGGACTAATGATCCATGTGTTTCATTGACATTAATAATGTGAAACTGTCCTCTATGTGTGTGTTAGTGAGGCATACATACGTGTGTAAGTGACGCATGCCGGAAGTTGTACCAATAGCCGGATAAAAGTTATTTGATCCTTGCCCACTTTATTTCCAGGCTACTGAATTTTTTTAGCTGTGTAATCAATGTTAGGCTATTTTTTCTGATACTTGCAATGTGTTGAACATAGATGGTGAGGACAACACACTTCTACTTTCAGAGTCAATTTCTCTCATTTTCCATGGTTACAACAATCAAACAGATATTGTATAACCCATAATAACCAATGATTTATATATACACTAGATGACTTGACAGGGGTCGCTGTTTTGAAGCCACCACGCCTCCATCTTGGCACTTCCCCACCGGTGTGGTGTAAAAAATATTTTGGAAGCTATAGAAATGCATTTATTTGTTTTTGCCATGTTTATTCTATTACAGACACCTTAATGCATACTTTTAAATTATATTATGTGAGCTAAACATATATATTTTTTATATAATAATAATAATACAAATATATATTTTTTCCTTAATGTATTTTTTTTTTTTTACATACTAATGTTACTGTCCCCATTACAAGAAAAACATACTTAAATACATGTAATTTTGTCCTTGAAACATTTAATTGAAATGCTGTTGAATTCCATTCATTTCTATGGTCTGCTTTTCTGAGGAGTGCCAATATGGCCGACCAGTGGCTTCAAAGCCTTTCATTGGCCAATACATAGCATCGGCAATACAGGGTTTATATACGTCATTGATATTAACCCATCCCCATGTGCATGCCATCCAGAGAGCATGCATTGTGAAGAATGGTGCAATACCATCATTGCTATTGAGTCATAGGAGGAGTGTGGCAAACCCTGTCCAACATATGGTTGGGTTTATAGTGACAAATTGTTTAATCTTATTAAATAACATATTTCAATTAAATTACATGTGCAACTCTTGCATGTGTACTAAATAGTTTTGAATTAATTTGGTCAGTGCAAATTTGGATGTATTCCACCTCAACTGGATTTCGTCACATAATTACTTTATGATCAATGACTTGCAGCACACCTTGCAATTTCAGATTTAAATTGCAAGATTATTTTGTTCCATTCAATAGATGTAAACTGCCCGGGTGACTATTGCGAGGTTCACCCGCCGATGTCGTCAGACCAGGGGGTGGAGCTACGATGTTGCAATCATGCTCAGTCGCGCATCATCAACTTCACTGCTGTAACATAAAGGATATTTGAAGCCAATGCGCTGTCGGGTCCATTCTAAATCAGACGGGCAGTCGGTGGGGGCACGTCTGATTAGAATTCTACTTTTTAGGGACTCAATTTCCAAATTAAAGGTTTATTACGCAAGTGACCAAATAGGGGACGTGTAGCTTACTCTTCCCTATGACCAATTATTTATCTGGACGCGTCCACGAGTTTCCATAACTACTTCGGACAAGTAGGCTATCTTTCTTCATTATTGAGCAAGAGCCTTTAAACGTGTGTATTTTCTCTATTTATAGAAAGTTTTGCTGGATTTCTACTAAAAGCCTCCGGTTTAGAAAACCTGTCCTCGTTTCGCAATTGAAGACTCAAGGAAAACACTGGATACACAAGTCGCTACACACCGGGAATAAGGAACAAAGGCATCTGTACCAACAACATTAGAGACACCGGTGTTGCCGCCTCTCTTCAAAACAAAATAACCTATTCAGTTTGTAAAGGACTTTAATACATATTTTACTTTGGATATGTAAACAGACATCCCGCACAACAACCGACGAATGCTAATTTGAACTAATATTTTATGGTTCGATAATTTGCACAAGTAACTGTAAATAAGTTACAAAGACTCCCTTGAACCAAGCTCTCAAAATTATTTGGTTTCCTCTACACCGCAATGGTTTTGCTACGGTTACTGCACATTTCGAGTTTCTAGACAAGCACTGCACATTTCGAGTTTCTTGACAAGCAAAGCACTACACCCAAAGCTGGAGTTACGATACCATTGTTCTGTTCTGGAGAGCGGACCCCTTTGTCTTCCACTGCCAAGGTAAGAACTTGTTCACAATTTTCACCCTACCTCAGTATCCATGTTTTTATTATTATACAGTTGAAGGGGTTGCTTGCAGTCCCGACCTGTATTGAAAAGTCATAGATTTTTAACGTGTATGTTGTCGTGAAACAACAATGTTAAACTTTAGAAAGTGATGGTGCATCTCTCCCTACCACTCTTCGCGCTCGGTGAAGTATCCCCCCTGAGCTCGCGCTAACTATTTCTCAGAATTGCTCGCTGGTCTGACCAGTTTCGTCCGGTTCAACAAATATTTATTTTGACTAATAACATGACCCCCATGTGACCTCTTCTAGTTATAATGTCAATTTATCATAATCATTATTTTACTTGTAAAACTTCAGGCCTTGGCGCAAGCTAAGGGAAGCCTGACGTCACTTTTATCATGACGTCCGTCTATGTATTTCTAACTTATTTTTTCATTTGACTGTCTGAGAATGACTCACTAGCCCCATTTCGAAAGAGACTATCAGTAATTTGAGTAATGCATATTATGACAGGCAACATTACTCACCAGTCGAGGCTCCATGGCGTCATCCAATAACTTTTAGCCTGTTATTAGGCACTGTTTAATAGTGGATATGATTCGTCTGCTCTCCAAGTTGTCAATTATGCTTTGTATGTGCAAGAAAAAAGGGGATATACAGTATTTGCACACAGTGAGTTCTTCTAGGTAGTTATTTAATTGTGCATTTGAAATGTGGTTCCACATTTCCAATCAAACACAAATCATACAACCCCCTAGGATAGGCCTACAGGTTACCATGTGGTTCAGTCATGTCCTACATATATCACAATGAAACCCACTAAAACTCCCTTGAGACATGTTCCGTGTAGCTCAGTTGGTAGAGCATGGCGCTTGCAACGCCAGGGTTGTGGGTTCAATTCCCACGGGGTACCAGGATGAAAATGTATGCACTCACTAATTGTAAATGTAAGTCGCTCTGGATAAGAGCGTCTGCTAAAATGACTAAAATGTCAAATGTAAAACAACCCATGTGACTCTTTCAGATGAGTGTGAACATCTCCTCTCCCGCCCCTGCGCCTACTCGTCCCCTGCGGCTGAAGCGGCTGGAGCTGGATGACCCTCAGGACTACACAGAGGCCCTGAAATGCAAGCGTCCTCGACTGAGCCTGCCACCCTCATCCCCCGGCCTGGCCCCCTGCTTGAGGCCCCTGAGCCACAGCCCGGGCCCCGTGGGCTCCAACCACCACTGTGTGTCCTGCATTGGGCCCTACGTCTTCCTTGAACCCACAGAGGGGACAGAGACGTACAGGGCCATCCACAGGGTCACAGAGCAGGAGTACACCTGCAAGGTACGTATTGTAGCTACATGACCGGATAGAGTGGTGTGACTGTCACACTCGGTTTGCTTAATCAACTGTCTGTCGGTACTTGCTTGATACTGTGCCTGTGAAATCGACCTATGCACACACATCCTTTTTGTGCCATTCAAGTTCAGTTTATTTGTCATAGGCACAGGAACACATGGTGTTCTTTGGCACTCAAGAGTGGGTACATTATCCTCCGGAGATAAAGAATATGCATAGCTGTAATGTAGTCCAGTCTGTAATTTGACCGTGACCTTATGAACTCAGAACTGTAACATAACTCTACCCTGTGTCCTCTACCAGGTGTTCTCTATGAGGCGGTACCAGGAACTCATTGCCCCCTACGCCCGCCTACTGCCTCACGACAACATCTGCCGCATCGCAGAGGTGGTGACGGGCGAGCGCAGCGTCTACGTCTTCTTTCAGCGCAACTACGGTGACATGCACTCTTACGTGCGCACGTGCAAGCGGCTCCAGGAGGAGGAGGCGGTGCGTCTCTTCGGCCAGATGGCAGCGGCCGTGGCCCACTGTCACGAGCACGGTGTTGTCCTGCGTGACCTCAAGTTGCGCAAGTTTGTCTTCGTGGACCAGCAGAGGTTAGTAGTTGATACTTTTCTTAACTTAATTGAGTTTTAGCTGAGGAACATGATCATTGGATCATCTGTTTGCAGGTTGGATTGCCTTACAGTAGTGACTGAGACCTGGCCCAAATTAATCATCTGAATGTTTAGACGGCCAGGCATATGTGGACGGTTTACTACCATTATGTCACTGTTAAAGAAAGCCCTTTAGTTAGGCAACTGTTAAAACGACTCTAAAGATCTTCATGACGTCTTAATCACACCATCATAACAACCATGTCATATAGGACTGTAATTTCTCCAACCCTGTAAACACAGGTGTCATTCCAGACAGTTATGTAAGCCACTGTATTATGCATGCATATGACCCAGTGCACCTCCTGTAAATCACACAAAGCAGAAAACATGTCCCACCATGGGGGATTTGATTACTATGATGACTCAACCTCTCTCTCTGGTTCTCCTTAGGACCAAGCTTGTTCTTCAGAACCTGGAAGACTCATGTCTGCTCCACGGGGACGACGACTCTCTGACGGACAAGCACGGCTGCCCGGCCTACGTGGGCCCCGAGATCCTCAACTCGCTCCACTCCTACTCAGGGAAGGCTGCCGACGTGTGGAGCCTGGGTGTGGTGCTGTACACCATGCTGGTGGGACGTTACCCTTTCCAAGACGTGGAGCCTGCTGCGCTCTTCAGTAAGATCCGCCGGGGGGCGTTCACGGTGCCAGAGTCGCTCTCAGTGCAGGCCAAGTCGCTGGTGTGCTGCATGCTGCGAAAAGCTCCCTCAGAGAGACTGGAGGCCTCGGAGCTGTTGTTCCACCCGTGGCTGAACTGTTCCAACAACACAACACCTAACACGCACCTCAACCCCAGGAACTGCACTGACCAAGTGGTCCCCAGCTACACCGAAGACACGGGTTTCTAGAATAAAAAATGTAAATGTCCTCTGTCCTTCATCGTCCACTTTGTCCTACTGATGCAAGTACAGCAGTATTATCTCCATATAGGGTATACTGGTAATGCAGTTTTTTTTTTTTCTCCCTACATGAAGTTTGGTGACATTTTAAGAAACATATCAGTCATAAGGCATTGCAAATGTCTAATTGCAGCTTGGTATGTCAATGCTGTCAAAGCTTTGTTAACCTGCTGTTAGACATTAGCATGTATAGATGTTGAAGTTATGCTTTTGAAGAAGTTATGAATGTGTTATGCAGGGCCCTTAATCTGAAGTGGTACCAAATGTATAACATAGTTCAGTGTCAAAGTATCTGTTGACATTGCAGACAACAGTAACTACCAACTACTGTATCTCCTGGCCACGTAACAGACGCCTCCTTCAAGGTAGGTGTACACCTGCTGGTCTAGGGTCCAATGCAGTTAGTCCCGCACTGTAGTGTAACGTCAAGAAAGGTGCTTTTCAAAAGCTACCCAACGATTGTGCTTTAACCAATGGAAATATGTTTTGACTCAATGGGAAGAACAGATGAAAAGTATTCAGATAACATGCCCTATGGAAGCAGTCTGTCGAGCTGTATTCCCCTTTGCAAAAAGCAGTAGTTTTACCAGATTTTTTGTTGTGAGTAACTCAGATGGGAACACTAAATTGAAGATCTATATCTGACAGGATTGATACCTCCGAACTTGACGACATCCTGGAATACTTGATGCACATTTTGTGCCTTTATGTAGGCCTACTATTGTTTATATATTTTAGTGACATCTAGATCCTACCAACCATTGAAGTGCCTTGTTTTCATAACCACAGTTTACATTTAGTCCCCCCTTATATCCCTATCAAAAGTTCACTGAGTTTTGCTTTACCAAAGACTAATGCTGCATTCATAACCTAGTGGGAAGGTCGTATTTACCACATACGACTGGGAACAATCCACTTGAACGCCCCTCCAACTGGTAATTACTAGTGGGAAACTCATCTATCATCCCTGAGTTCCGACTTCTCCATGCTGATCTGAGGTCACCTACCAAGGAAATTACCTTTAACAGCATTTCCAGCAGTTAAATGCAACAAAACATTATTTATCGGATAAGAGCGTCTGCTAAATGATGTAAATGTTTTTGAACACTAATTTGTTCACAAGCATGATAGCTGTACTTTTAGTTTTTGGTTGACAACTTGTTGGCCATTAGCCAAATCGGCATTCAACAAGTTTAAAGCATGTGAATGCATCCAACTGATATTTACGACTTCACAACTAGTAATTACCACCTTCCCACTTGGTTATGAACGCAGCATTAGGCTACCCACAATCATCACTTATGGTGTGCCGATACAGTTTTAGTGATCTGTGATTCAGTGATCGTTCGCCTCGGTCACAGGGTTTGAATGTTTTCTGAAGAACGTGTGATGTCAGAGTTAGCATGGTGTCCTAGATCCCTAGACAAGTGTAGTCATCATTACCTCAGGAGTGAGTTAATGTCTGTAGAAGTATATAGTGCAGTGGGTTAGATCCTGAAGAATACAGTGCTGTAGTGTACTTTAAACAACTTGATTACCCATTTAATGGTGACATCGTGTTAGTATCTGTTGGCCTGAAGAAACAAAGGTATCACATACATTACATAGTACTGTGTATTATTCGTGATAAAGCCTGCATGCAGTTCGCTGACCCTAAATGGATTTAAGATCCTACACTAAGCCACAGCTCTTATTGTGACTTTGTAAATACTTTTTTTTTTTTTATATATTGTAAGAAAAGTACACACTACATTTTTTTTCTGATGTTGGTGGATGTACTTTTGTAAACAAAAGTAAAAAAGTATTTGTTGTTGCCAGTAAAAAATAAATCCTTGAACAAACTGACTGTTTGCAAATCAGCCTTTTTTGCGATAAGACCAAACTTTGTCATCAGAGATGATTGTAACACTTCATTACCCAATCTCTATTTTCGTGGTCAGGGTCAGAAAAATAATTCCAGGAATCAAGAAATGTAAACTATAAACACGTCTTGATTCAGCTTTGACTAATACCAGGATGTACAGTGGAACTGAATATTGTGAATATAAGTGACGCAAAACTGTGCAAGGATCGAGGTTATGACCAATTCATACTTAATAGTAAATATATCTGTAGGGTTTCTGCTACTACTGACAATAGTAATGATGCACTACCTAGTCTCATTCCAAGTCTTGTACTGGTTGGATTACATCGATTTAGAAAGAAAACCAATCTCACCTGAGTTTGACTAGAGAATTACACATCAACATTATTTAAATCAGTGTTTAAAAACAGATGTTTTAGTCAAGACCTTTATTGTACATGGTAAGTTGGTGACAAATAAAATGATACAAGTTGAGAAATAAAACCACAAGTATGAGGTCTTTAAAAGGTGCCAGAAAGAAAATGAAACTATTCTGCAATGTATTCAATAAATCGGTCAACCTTGCGATGGGAATTTTAAACGAAATGTTTTGACAGATAATATATCCTGGTCTTTAACACAAGAGACTAAAATAAATGTGGCTCTGATGCAAAAGAGTTAGCCTACTGTAATTGGACCATATTGTCAGGAAGTCAGACAAAAAAGCCTGTCTGTCCCTACCATGACAACCACCTGGTTATCACACATTGGCCACGGTCTTTAACACAAGAGACTAAAATAAATGTGGCTCTGATGCAAAAGAGTTAGCCTACTGTAATTGGACCATATTGTCAGGAAGTCAGACAAAAAAGCCTGTCTGTCCCTACCATGACAACCACCTGGTTATCACACATTGGCCAAATTGATCACAACAAATCAACAGTGAAATGTATGTCTACATTTACATTTTACAAACCGCTGCTAAGTAGACAAAGAATCAGACAATCAACAAGGAAATATGTACTGTAGCCATATCTACCTGCGCAAAGTACGGTTGTCAAAAGCCAATATGCTGATCACTTTGGATGTTGTTGACATTTGAAATCAATATCTGAATAAATTCAGGACAGGTTTGTGGTATCAACATCTCTAGGAAGCATGTTCTACACTAGAGGCAGATACATATACATCACATAGAAGGGACTGGATGCAACTTTACAATACCCACCTGTATCGTTCTACTATTTTGTACCTAACGTACAAAGGATGAGTCTTTGTCACATTTTACTTTAACAAAACAGCCAAGAGCAAGACTTATGCCACATACAGATGTAGGATCTTAATTTGAGCCAGTTTGCTACAGCAGGAAAATAATCCTGCAGAAACAGGAAATGTGAATTATTATGTGGATTATAATTCATTGACATTTTTGTAGGGGTTGATACATGTTTCATAAGGGAAAATCCAGTCTAAAATGTCAAAGTGGAAATTACTTATTAAACCTCAAATACACAAGTTTGAAATGTCCTGCATTGCAGGAAAGTTATCCTGCAACAGGGTGATCAAATGAAGATCCTACATCCGTACAGAAACACGGTCCTGCTAGTAGTCAGTAGGACAAACATAATGCTGATACAGTAGCTGTGAGGATCGATTTCTGGCTAATCAACCACTCACACTACTAGGCCTAAATAGGTAGCCTTCAGTCCTCCCATTAGTCACAAATGCGTTATTCTATATATTAAGTATATTTCCATCATGCGTCATTTGATAATGAAAGTTGGACGATAGGCATCACAGATCTCTACTGGGAGTTTTTCAGTGAAAGGAAACTCAGACTAGATTTGTTTCAAAACGCCACACAGTGGGAGAGCAACAGTTGGACTAAAGGGAAACCTGCTCTATAGCTAGACTTCTGCTATCATAAAACTACTCAGACAAACTAAAAACTGTTCAACTAAAGCAATACCTAAAAAGGCGTTTAAAGTTATATTAAAATACAAGATATGTAAATTAGGTTCAAACAGTACACTCTACAGGCAGAGTTTGTATTTGGTGTGAGAATTCACGTGTCACACCGACACACTCAAGTCCTTAAAACACATAATGGAATTGAGAATCAGAACTAGATTCTGGAGTGCTTTTGGAACAGCGATGCAGCAGAATTGTATTTGCTGGCTTGACCCATAAAACTATAGACTGCACTAAGTCCTGTCGCTAAATAAATTAAAACATTGTAGGTTTGAGTAGCATTGGTATGGAAGGTAGAACATATCCAAGAGCCAGACTGATTCAAGCTGGTATGTTACTTTTTCATCAGCTAAGTTAAGTCTGCCCCCTTGTGTTTAAAACATGCCCTCAAGCATGCAGTCTGAAAAGGGTCCTAAACCTAAATCTTGAGTCAATTTGGTACTAGAACAACCACACTTTGGAATGGTAAAGCTGAAAAAACTGAACGTGATCATAAAAATCCCAAACTTTTCTTACCAAAAACAAAGAAACAGCATAGAGAATGTGAAATATGTTGCAAATTAATGAGTGCCAGAACCTGCTCCAATACTAGGTCAAACAAAACACACGCCAAACATAAAGCTTTTGCTTCTGATAAACAAGGTAAGGAGAACATAGCAATGGAAAACTAAAACGATACACAAATAAAGTAACAGAGCTCCACGCTCACAGTCTGACTTCTGCATTAAAATATGAGGTCCACCACACAAATTACGAAGAAGAAAAATATAAGTAAAATCCCAACCCGAACAAGTTTAAGATGTGTTGTAAGAGAAATGGTGGCGACGTGGGTACAGACAGACATCCAAGTATACTATCTGCTCCTGTATGAGATTGGGACTGGCGCATCACTGGGCACACAGGGCACCATACCTACTGAGAGAACAAATACATGGTTTAGATTAGAAGATTAGACCGATCTAAACGATGCATCCATGAACAGCACTAATTCAACATACAAAGACCGTAAAACTGTTTCATTCTCTATGTTTTCGAAACCAATCACATTTGAGGTTTTTCTATTTGGGGAAAGGCAGTGTGTCCTCCTCACCTCTCTTCATCCATGTTCTCATCATAACAATCTTCATCCAGCTCCAGATCCAGTTCGTTACCAAAGCCAGAGTCCCGTGGGGCCATGAATAAACTAACACACAGGGACAAAAGCAAATGTTGCTCACCACAGACCACATCAATGTATAAGCATTTCTTTCAGGGATGGAATATAAGTATTTTGGGCATTCGCCAGTCGGAGTAGTAGACAGATTTCTACTGGCCCAGGTAACATTCAGGTCCAAAATCTGTGCCATGCGATGTTTGAAAAGACAAAATGTCACTGGCCTGGCGGGTTAGTTTCTACCAGCCCAGTCTGAAAAGTACTAGCCTCAGGCTAGTGAGCTAGCTTAATTTCTATCCCTTCCCTCGTTCTTTGCATTGAGCTTTGAGCAAAATATAAGTATTTATTTCATTGATCGTATTGTCAGTATGCAGTTATATTGTCTTTGATCAACCATGTTCAGATTGTAAACAGATGATTTCCACTCAGATAAAATAATACCATACCGTCTCGTTAAATGGACATGAGAAGTTAAAAACGGTATAGTTCACTCAAAAATAATATGTTTTTCATTAGTCCAATTTTAATACAATCCCAAAGAACTGTGCACGTCAGCAGTCAAGTTTAAAATAGAGGACTTTCAATACAGAGCACAAAACTGTAATAATGATGTGTTTTAAAGTCTTCAGTCTTACCTGACCGAGCGGCATGTGAAGAAGACGATCCTCTTCAGCCTTGTGTTGTAGAAGAAGTAGTTGAAGGACCACATGTTCCCCTCCTCTCCGTACGGGTCAGAGTCCAGGTCTGGGTTGTAGCTGCAACATCCAAAACAAAATGGCCTTTACATTCTGGTTCACAAACGAAATGTACAGGTAACTACCAAAATAAAGGAAACACTTGAGTAAATGACAGATACAAAGTATATTGAAAGCAGGTGCCTCCACACAGGTGTGGTTCCTGAGTTAATTAAGGAATTAACATCCCATCATGCTTAAATTCAAATATAAAAATGCCCAGTTGCCCATTATTTTGGCTACCATGGCTAGAAAAATAGATCTTAGTGACTTTGAAAGAGGGGTCTCAAAGGAGCATAGGGGGTTTAAAGGGTGTGTGTGTCTCAGTCACCAGATCTCAACCCAATTGAACACTTACGGGAGATTCTGTTTTCTACCACCATCAACAAAACACCAAATTATGGAATTTGTTGTGGAAGAATGGTGTCGCATCCCTCCAATAGAGTTCCAGACACTTGTAGAATCTATGCAAAGGTGCATTGAAGCTGTTCTGGCGGCTCGTGGTGGCACAACACCCTATTAAGACATATGTTGATGTTTCCTTTATTTTGTCAGTTACCTGTATGTCTCCTCATGTGTTTAAAGGTGGCGGTGCTCGTGCCGGAGTCTGGTGTAGAGATAGCGCTGCCAACTCCAGACCACACATACCCTCTCCACCTTTAAGAAAAAAATGGCATTGCTCACCTGTAGATGTCACACTCTGACAGGCAGATCTCTGTGTCGATGGCCTCCCACAGCTGGGGCTGTAGCCGACTGTACTCCTCCCCAGCCGCCGCCGACAAACTGCTGTTCACCGCGTTGAACACCTAGCGTCATACACTGTGTTAATAATGCCATACAAAACGCAGAACATTTGTGTTTATCAGGCCATGTTAGGATTTAGCCAACACTGACCATGTCTAGACATCGACTACTAGATTCAAGCACTGTGTTATACTTTTCATTTTGGAGTTGATCTGTTAGTCCCCTTCCCAAGCCTTTTGTCCTCCAGGTAATGGATTACAGTCTCATACCACATGAGACCAGACAGGCTTTGGGTCGTGTACAAGCTGCCTCGGCACGTCAAGCCCAATCAACTCCTGCTACTGTGTAGTGAAAGCCATGACGCAAAACCAGCAGAATACGCTGGTTCTGGTGTAAGCAATTCATACCAGCAACGTGAGGCAGGTACAGGCACTGTTGTGTAGGTAGGAGATGTTAAATCCTCACCCAGTTTATGCTGGGCTCTCTGCTGAAGTCGTGGCTCTTGGTGCGGCTGAAGTCATAGTCGGGGCGGAAGGATTCGTTGAGGGTGGCGATCAGGTAGAAGAGGGTCTTCCTGCTGCACTTGTCAGAGAGAGGCCCCTCCCCCTCGTCTCCACTCTGACTCTGGCTCAACCTACAACCACAGCACAAAACCACACACTAGTTAGTGTTATGAACATGTTCAGTGCACACTTGTGCATACTTGTCATTTCAACTGTTTGCTTGACAGGAACTACAGGATTCTTCTAGGTCTTCATGTAACCAGGCCATGGGCATTACAGAATACAGATAGAAGTGTAATGACTAGAACAGATTCAATTCACTATGTTATACATCTACTTTATACTGTGCGTGTGCTCTACATGCATCTGCAAAACACTGATCATTTCTCCCAAGTACTGAATAGATCTCTACTTCCTAAAGCAGCTGAAGAAAATCGGCAAATACTACCGCTGCACCATCGAGAGCGTCCTGACCGGGTGGTGAAGACGTCCCAGTACATCACTGGGACCGTGCTCCCACCCATCCAGGACATCTACTCAAAACGGTGCCTGAGGACCGCACGCATCATCATCATCAAATACCCCACACACCCTAGCCACAAGCTGTTCTCTCCCTTACTGTCGAGCAGGCGGTATCGGAGCATGAGGTCTGATGCCAACTAGTGACGGGTCTTTCGCGAACAAACGGCTCTTTTTGAAGGGATCTTTTTGGTGAACGTCGGGAACCGAATCACCTCGGTGAAAGAGCTGTTCATTTGGCTCCCTGATTTGCATACTGCTACTACTGCTTTTTGAGCTCAAAACAACGTTTTTCTGCGGATAAGTTACAAAATAATTTTCTAAGGTCCATATAATAATTTTGGCAGGTAAAACAACATGTGAACGTGCATTTCACGATCTGACATAATGGTAGCTTACCTTTTGGGCTTTACATAGAATATTTGCAATTTTTTCATGGTTCTAGGTCGATTTGGGAGCCAAATGAACCGTCTCTTTTACGTGAACAGAGCCAAATAAGCCAGCTTACCGAATAGACTCGGAATGCCCATCACTAATACCAACAGGCTCAGAGACAGTTTTTATCTACAAGCCATCAGACTGCTGAACACAAACTGGACTGACCACCTGCTCGGATTCTCCGCACCATAGCACACATTCACTCACTCATGCACACACATATACATTCATGTTACACACACATCACAACTGCTGCTACCAGACTCTTATTATACTGCTCAGTTTATACACTGCACCCATCCACAATACATGTGTAACTATTGGACTATAAATTGTGCCTTCCTGTATTATACTTATGCTAAAATGTTTATTCTATTCTACTTAGCCATTTACTTCATGTTCATATTCTTATCTTGTATTATTTCTAATTGTTGTTGCATTGTCCAGAAGGAACCTGCAAGTAGGCATTTCGTTGGACGATGTATACCATGCATATCACGTACATACGACTAATAAAACTTGACCTCTGAGTTTCTATGGTGGTGGTGTACTGTGAACTGAAGTCTTACTTGTTGGGGCTGATTCCTGAGGACTGTGGAGGGGACAGGGCTTCCAGGACATGAGGCAGTCCCTCCTGGCAGAACTGCTTGAACATCTGCTTGTCCTCACCTGCCATCTTGCAAGAGTAGCTTTCGATCCTGAGGAAAGACACGGTGCAAAACAGTGAATGGTTCATCACATCATGCATCCACTTAAGCAAATTACGTGGTTGCTGAAAATTGACTTCCTGTGTAACACAGTTGTGTTAGGTCTTCATAGCAAGGCATTGAAGTGCTGTCAAATTCTGTGCAAATGTCAATTTCTAGGTATACATACCAAATGGGCTGGTGGCACTATTGAAGTGTTGAGAACTTACCTTCCTATTATCTGACAGTCTCCCATTTCAATGGTGAGTCTGGTGTTTATGGCTTCAAAACTTGAATTTTCCAGGAGTTTCATCTTGACAGTTTATGTTTTCTTTTGCAAAAGTGCATTAACTCATCCCCTGTTTAGTACCTAGGCTTGAATACTACACTGCAATCTGTCACCACCAGGAGGTCAGGTCATCAATTCAATTCTGATAAACAAAATGTCACTTGTCTTTGCAACCCTGTCTTGCTTTGCACACTTTAGTTAAGATATTCAACAATGGTCGTACTAATGTAGTTAGCCTAACAATTAGCTATGTACTGGCCCACAACAAATAAACTCGGTCAAATGTGTCGTTCAAAAAAACAGAGAACGCATAAACGTTTCAGGCCTATCAAGCTGCCTTGCTAATGGAGCTAGCCATCTTGCTAATCGTGCAACAAAGCTTGCCTTGCATTTAAATACATCCGAGACAACCGGCCGTGGAGAATGAAGATCCCAGCTCGCTCGCGCGCGCAAAACAGTTCTGTGTATCTAGCGCTCGCTTAATTCAATACCAAAGTAACCAATTTCAATCACAAACTTTAAATTCAACATTGCACGATTAATTTATGGATTATGTAAATATCTTTGTCGATGGCTTAAGGCACTTACATTTCTGATAAAAATGTCTTCCTTTTTACTGTGAAATTTCCAATACCTGCCATTAAATAAACTGAAATTAGATACAAAAATCTTCATCCCAGCTTTTGTATCAGAACTTAAAGAGAAATCCCAGGCTTCTCGAAGCCTTTCGCATTCGATATGCACCTGAATTTGTCTGTAAAAACAGCAAACCAATTTTGTTGTTTTGATCCTTCCTCAGTGTAACTGCACTTCCTTCTTCCCTACAAGCCCAGTTCCTCTTTTACCGCATTTTGCCTCTAGGGGGCGCAATGGGGCCATATAAACATGCAATGACGTGTTATAATAACACCCCCTCTTCGTCCGGTTACAGTAGACTTGCACGATAAGTAAGTTAACACACACAATTATTAAAATACATATTGGTCTATCTGGATGTTATGTAACGGCAGTCTCTCATCACTATCTATGTACGGTACTGATATGTCATAAATTGCAATATGCAAATTATTCTTTAAAAACGTACTTCCTGACTATAGCTAGCTAAGTTTAGTTTCATTTTTCATTTAGCTAGCCTTCTGATCTTGATAATGAAGTAGCTACACGTAAAGAGAAGTGGTTTCAAGTTCTATAATTACGTTCAATTTTGAGGCGAGAGAAAGGTAAGTTAATTGTGAACAGATGAGGAAACTGTATGAAGAAGCCTGATAGCCCTATTACGTAACTGCCCGCTGATCAGCTGAGAAGTTTTACCAGCTTGAAGCTCGTGCGCCTTACCACCTTCAGCCTGTGCGACCCAGTCTATGCACATTTCCCTCTCTCAATTTTCGTAGCCTCTGTATACTTATGGGTAAAGTATCAAATGCCGTTTAGCATACAATACAATATTAATAGTAATCGTCTTCCTTATGGGATAGAGTGCTGTCAAAGTGAACGTTTCCATTTCACATGATGTTGTTTTTCACTGTGTGTTATTCTTCTCTGTATCATCACTTTCTGATTCTTGTCATTTCTTAAAATAGGTCTAACTATGACTTCGCCTGAGGTCTTCACAAGCAACTTAGAAGAGGGTAAGAATAAAGAGTTTTCATAATAGTTAGGCATACGTCTGTGTGGTTCTCCTATCTGATTTCCTGATCACGTCTAAATGGGCAGGTCAATAAAGGGCCAAAGAGCAATGATAGTATGACATCATATGAATGTTAAACGTACAATATCTGGTCTCTTTTTGACCACGTTTAATAGAGTATTGAGTGTTGTTCTGTGCATTTTTCTATTGCAGCGGAGGAGCTAGCCCAGTTGTTGAGTGAGGCCATCAGCTGTGGTGACAAAGAGGAAGCCAAGAGGTGTTCAGAGCAGCTGGCAGAGTTGTGTGTACCAGTATCTGTCAGGATCTCCCACAATGCTTACTCCCAACACTCTATTCGGTATGTGGAATCATTTAGTAGTATTCTGTTGGGTCATACTTTACATTACATAGGATTAGCCTATAACAGAATAAAGGCAAGTGGAATAATCAACATGTAATTACGATGTAACAAGCTATTAGATACAAGCGATTGTGGATTACTTACTTTACACAATCTCTCACCATCTTGAAAAATGTAAAGATGCACTATGCAGAAATCGCTCTACCATTTCCTGGTTGCTAAAATTCTAATATTTGGCCTAATTTCAGTTTCTGTGACAAAACAAGCAAGTATAGTGTAGATAATCATTATACCATCTAAACCACTGTGAAATATATTTTCCATTAACAAAAATATTACATTTTAAGCTGTTTGAAGCTGGTGTACAAAACCAAAAGTAAAATATGCAAATAAGAAACTTAAGCACAGGAAGCATAGAAATAGTGCACATAGAACAGATCTACCGCTTCTTAGACTTGCTTTCAATGAGAATGACAGATCTATAACTTCCATTTCTATGTGAATTTGGTTGGGTCGCCCAAAAGGTTACATATTGCAGCTTTAAGGAATAGTGAAACCTTTGTAACTGTGTTGTTTTAGAAAGTCAGACCCAGTTACCTCTATTGGTTACTTTGCTGCAGGTTGAAGGTGGGAGTCGGGGATGCACAGTCAGAAAATTATGTTCCTGTTACTTTGTTGGTAACACTCAACATGACCATTTCAGATCTTAAAGAAAAGGTAAAATAAATAATTGTTGCAAGCCATTTTCACCAACAGCTCTGATATTTACTCATTATATTTAATACACATATTTGCCGTGAAAAAAAGTGGCGACCGAGACCCCATGCATTCTTGAATTTCTCTCTACAGATCAATACTGACTATGGATTTCATCCATCTCTGCAAAGCTGGGTGATCGGGAAGCGTCTGGCCCAGGACTCTAACACTCTGTACAGCCATGGGGTAAGGAAGAATGGAGACCAGGCCTACCTGTACATCAAGTCTGCCCAGGCTGCCAACCTCAGCCGGGAACAAGTGAACCAGGAGGAGGAGCACCGTCGGCTAGACAGTAAGGACACTCCGTCATACAGCACCGTTTAATCTTCCAATAAGACCCTAGTATACTGAGCAAGGCACAGGTTGTCAACGTATCAGCTTGTGACACACACATACACACTTACACCAACCTATAACTTTAAATGTTTTCCCCCATTTTAGACAGCCATGTTTGTATTTTGACTTGTTGCCATTATGGTGTAGGTATCATCGAGTCATTGAGTCCTCTACTAGCCAGAGGAGCAACTGGACCAACTCCACCTCCCAAAACTAAACACCCAGCCTCTCCTCCTCCACCACCAAAGCTTCAAGTAAGATTATAATGCAAACTGTGCAATGTCTCATTGTATACATATACGATAACCATGCCCGTTTCTACAATAATGTGTGTGTGTGTGTGTGTGGGGACAACCAGGTGGGATGGTCATGCTCTGTGTGCACCTATGCTAACAAGCCAACGCGACCGGGCTGTGAGATGTGTGGGTCTGAAAGACCAGAAGATTATAAAGTACCTGAGGTTTACCAGCCTGATGAGCAGGAGGTCCAGAGACTCCAGCTAGAGGAGATGGCCAATCTACAGTACCAGCAGGTGAATGCTTTATACAAGATATGAGTTGCAAGATATGAGATATGCACGTGTAAGATTTTCGTGACAATCATGTCATCATTACATATAGCTAAAAATATACTTGGTATGTCCTGGTATGACTATTGTAATGTGTGTAGCCACCTTATTAAATGAGAAAGACAGCGTTCCCTTAATTTTACCCCTCTGTTGCTGTGGGACGAGGAAGGCATTGGCGGAAGAGCGGGAGAGGAATTTCCTGAGTCTGGTGGAAACAGACGCCCACAGCCTCGTCCCCAACACAGAGGAGCTGGACTGTCCTATTTGCTACTGCTCCATTCCGCCAGGGGAGGGAGCCACACTGCGGGAGTGCCTCCATGTTTTCTGCAGGTATGACACATCTTGGCTACAACAAAATATATTTTACCTAAACCCTCTGTGAACGCTTGAAAAAAAACAAGTGACCTTCCCCTATACCCAAAATAATAATTCTAACAAAGTAGATAGCAGAGAACATGGCTACCATTTACCCTCACTTCCTGGACAGACCAGAGCCTTAGATATGCAGGTTTAGAAACTGTTCTTCGTCCTATAAGCATTACATGGCAACGCAGGAAATTTAATAGGGCACAGGGCTGCAGGCCAGAAGGTTGTAGGTGGAGGAATTGACCGACAAATCTATGGCTATACCAGCCTATAGCCTAATTTCGTCTGTCAAACAGGTAGGCAGGCCTACCTCTTTATTTCTTAAATAGGAAGAAATAGGCTCCAAAATAAGGCCCTCTTGTTAGTAGTCTAAATAAAATTAATACGGTTAAAATGAATTATGCCTACTCGAATTTGCCTACTTTCAGCACCATGAGCTGTCCATTTCGATTGATTGTGACGCGGCTGCTGCTACTCGAATATTTTGAGGTCAATAACTGTGATAAATACATCATGGGCAAGAAACATTGTTTTTAATCAAATTAATTATAGTAGTAGCAAGCTATCAAAGTTGACCTCCGGTCCTCCTTCTCATCTTCGCGCTCTCCTCAACTGAACAGAACATAGGCTAGTCCGCACGCAAGCCTAATAAAACAAATATTTTCAGAAGAAACCTTTGACTCTCCTCCTGAACTACCACCATAGGCCTACACAGCACAGCCATTGGTTAAGCAGCACACAAAAAAATTTTGGATCAGCAAGAGCAGAGCAGGCCGGGGCTCAGGGTTGGAATATCCATTGCCGTGTGTAATGCAGCCTAGTTTTATTTTCACAGCAGCTATCTTAGAAATGTAACTTTGCTCTGTGCCTCTCCGAGCATGCACTTCATAGCCTATGGATCATTGGGGATTGAGACCACACTAAATAGCCTATAGGCGCACTTGATCTTGCACACCCAGTGGTGAATCAGAGATGAGAGGTGGCATCGGGCACACATTGATATATAGGCTAATAAGTAACTAATTCTAAAACACTGAGAAATATGCAAATTACAAATGACATAACCCTCCCTGGATTAGATTGAAAAAATACTAAATCCTCTCCTTGGCTGAGATTGAAAAAGCATGACCCTACGCAATTTCCCTCCAGGTAACCGTTCTGTACATTTCGATCAATCCTTAATGTTATAAAATGGCTTCCATTACTTGTCTCATGCACGAGGAAACAAAGCTACAACTATTGAGACACAGCCCTGGCTGGTACTATCTGGAGTAGATCACTGTCGCTCCACTGCTATTAATAATATAGACATTAAATACTTACTGACCTTGTATCAATATTAGAGATGTTCCCATTAATGTTTTATCTATAATAAATAAAAAACTACCAGCACTGCCATCTAAATAATAAAATAATTGTACAGGTTAAATGCCTTCTTATTTGCGTGTTTTCTCTAAACAGGGAATGTCTTAAAGGAACCATCGTGAACAGCATGGATCCAGAGGTGGCCTGCCCTTATGGGGACGAAGACTACAGCTGTGATAGAAAGCTGCAGGACAGGGAGATCAAATCTGTGAGTCCTGCAGATGCTCTCGCCGTTAGCCTGGCAGCCAGTCAGTTTTTGCTTTGTTGGCTAAAGGAAAAACAGAACTGTACCCAGGCTATCTCACTATAGCTCTCTGTATCAAGTGATGATATTACCTTGTATCATTAATGTAGGGTGCTTATAATAATAATAATAATAATAATACATGGCATTTATATAGTGCTTTTCAAAGACGCTTTTGTGAAAGATATTCATCACCATAACATATATTTAATCCATTCCGTTGTACTCTATACAGTGTCCTGTTTTTTGTCTCTTTAGCTTCTCTCTCAGGAGGAGCACCAGAAGTTTCTAGAGCTGAGGCTCAGTATTGCTGAGACGCGGAGTGAGAACAGCTACCACTGCAAAACCCCAGACTGCGCTGGCTGGTGCATCTTTGAGGATGAAGTCAATGAGTTTATTTGTGAGCTCTGCAAAGAGACCAACTGCCTCCTCTGCAAGGTGTGTCAAGTTTCTCTCTCTTACTCTTCCTCTGTCCCCCCCCCTTGAGTGCAAAAAATAATTATGAAGATAATGATAGGTGCTTGGCCAACAACCTTTTTGTCTACCTCTTTTTAAGGCCATCCACAAAGATATGAACTGCAAGGAGTATCAAGATGATCTCCGGATCAGAGCTGAGAACGACGTGGCTGCCAAACAGACCACACAGATGCTGGAGGTAATGTGGTAACAAGCAGATAGTCTTCCCTTTAAGTGATAAAGCACTGTTTTTGATTGAACATGACATACTACACTACTGAACTGCTATTTGACAGGGTTTTTTTGGGGGGGGGGAAACATACTATCGGCCCATTATAGTTTTGAACTGCAATATGAAGCTTATGGGTTTAGATTACACATATGATCAGCCTATTACACTACCGAACCCATATGTGAAGTCTACGAGTAAACCTAATCTTGATTAAACCTACTATTGGCTTATTGCACTACTGAACTGTGATATCTATGGGTAAACCTAACCTGGAGCTCCTGTTGTTTTCTTCGATAGTCCTTACTGCAGAACGGGGAGGCCATGCACTGTCCTAAGTGTAAGGTCATAGTTCAGAAGAAGGACGGTTGTGATTGGATCTGCTGCCTGATGTGTAAGACGGAGATCTGCTGGGTCACCAAGCAGGCTCGCTGGGGACCAAACGTAAGACAGTTCAGGCCAAATCAAACGAAAATAGACTTGCTTTCTAATTTGAAGCGCATGACACTTTTGACCATGTTGACGCTCGCGGCCCGTCTGTTCTGTCATTCACTACTGTGCATTCTAATTCCAGCGTGTAGACGCTCGTCCGCGTTTCGTTTGATTTGGTCTTTACTCTTCAGTTACACCGAACTGTACTCTTACAGCTACTCCGAACCCTCTAATACCACACCATGCTAGACTATCCTTATTAGACCTACCCTATGGCTCCATTTCAAACATACACTACATGACCAAAAGTTTGTGGATACCTGCTCGTCGAACATCTCATTCCAAAATCATGGGCATTAATATGGAGTTGGTCCCCCCTTTGCTGCTATAACAGCCTCCACTCTTCTGGGAAGGCTTTCCACTAGATGTTGGAACATTGCTGCGGGGACTTGCTTCCATTCAGCCACAAGAGCATTAGTGAGGTTGGGCACTGATGTTGGGCGATTAGGCCTGGCTCGCAGTCGGCGTTCCAATTCATCCCAAAGGTGTTCGATGGGGTTGAGGTCAGGGCTCTGTGCAGGCCAGTCAAGTTCTTCCACCGATCTCGACAAACCATTTCTGTATGGACCTCGCTTTGTGCACGTGGGCATTGTCATGCGGAAATAAGAAAGGGCCTTCCCCAAACTGTTCCACAAAGTTGGAAGCACAGAATCGTCTAGAATGTCATTGTATGCTGTAGCATTAATATTTCCCTTCACTGGAACTAAGGGGCCTAGCCCGAACCATGAAAAAAAGCCCTAGACCATTATTCCTCCTCCACCAAACTTTACAGTTGGCACTATGCATTCGGGCAGGTAGCGTTCTCCTGTTTGTCTATGGAAATTGCATGGCTGTGTGCTCGATTTTATACACCTTTCAGCAACGGGTGTGACTGAAATAGCCGAAACCACTAATTTGAAGGGCTGTCCACAAACTTTTGTGTATCACTATGGTCACCAAAATATTAAAAACTTACCATGCCCAGTTTGAATGCTATACTCTTTATTAAAGCATTCAGATATCTCAGGTCAGATAGAATTTAAGTATATATTATTCACTGACATACACACCTACTTCAATCCAGTACTGCTTTGCTGTTAAATACATGTTACAGTACTATAAGGCTTTGAATATCCTGTAGAACTGAGTGTATTAACCAAGTTTATACCATGGCATAGTTGAATACTCATTGATTGGCTTGAAGGGCATTCTAGAGCGTGCATTATTTCCCAATAACGCACAGTATATTTGCACGGTAGAATTCAATGGCTAGAGTTCATTCTTACAAGTTCTATGTTTGAGCTGCTTTTGAAAGCAAAAGTATAATTGAAAACATTATTGGCATTGTTGAATTCGATTTTCATAATAGCAAGCTAGGACTGATGGTTTGGTTAGCTAAACTAGCAAGTCTGTTTGTTTGGTTACCAAGGCAACTACTGTTGCAATCTTGTAAACTTGCTAAATAAACACATTTCTAGCAGTAAATGTGTTAAATTATAGCCATGGTATAAAAGGGATAATCAACTCGGGGCTCTATGCGTTCTCTGGAAAATAATGCAACTCTGTGTTGAAGGTAGGTTCCACTCCGCTAAGTACGTCTTGGAACACACCTTCCACATTGTTCATTATTTTCCATGGAACGCATAGCCGCTCGTTGATTATCCCATATGTATCTGATGCCTCCATGCAGGGTTCTGGGGACAACTCAGGAGGCTGTGGATGTCGAGTCCATGGGGCGCGTTGCCACCCTAACTGCCAGAACTGCCACTGAGGGGCCCCACTCCATCTCAACATGGTGCTGGATGGGTAGTCCATATGGGGACACACTCCTGTGTCCTGTGAGGCCAGGAGACAATTTTTCACTCCTCAGTAATGGTTCAATCCTAACCTGGACTTTGAAAAAAGAATGCACTGATGTCAAGGGGTGATTTGTGTAAAAACTTTAGTTCTGCACATGGATCTTAAGTTATTCGGTCCTTTGTGAAGACACTGGCTGGTCTTACTTCCAAAAAGGCACTTTATATTATTTTTCTGTTGAAACTTTGAACACCATTGGGGGTGATTCCAGATATGAGAATTAAAAATGATCCCTGGGCAGTGTTTAATTGATGGTTCAATTGACATTGGTATATCACACATTTTATTACCTAGTTAGAAGATTTATATCAATATTTTGCTCTATACATGCAGGACAATGTTTTAATATTATGTTAGAGGCGTATCACCACCTATATCTGACAGGATACTCCATTTAAACAAAACAAGGTTGTGATAAATTCAAGATGCTTGTTGTTTTCTTTGAGATGCATGTTTCTGTTTTTGTTAAATGGCAAGAGTCTTGGACACTGGAAGAATATTGAATATAGTCTTTCATGTAGAAAATAAATATCATAATGTCGGCTAATTGTTTAACTTCTCATCAGCAGTAAACTGAGACAGGTCTCCATGAGGTGCTAGTCATGACCTTAAAAGCATTAACACTAGAGATACTGTAAAACAGATACATATTGTAACCTTCTAATGGGGATAACTATTTACTTTCCTTTGGACTGAGCATGTACAACTAATGAAGGGATAGTTAATATATTAATTGGTTCTGTTAGATTTAAGTTATCCAAGGCTGTAATGAACAATGAGAATTCTTCTGTAGTTTGGTTTGACCACTCCTCCAGCCTTATTGGAAGTGGTTTTAACAACACTCAGCAGAAGCCATCCATACTTTTGTGTCATTGATGACTACAACTAAACCGATCTGTTCAGCGTAGCCAATTTCTTGTTTTAACATTGCATACAGTGCAGTATAATGCAAGTCTTAGCTACATTCATTAGCTACTTCTTTGAAGGATGATACCATTGCAGGGCACAATTACTATTTTGTTTGGCGAATGTAAAGCATTATTTACTTTGGGGAAAAAGAGCACAACTTTTCTTGATGAATGATCCAGAATAAAGGGATTTTTAACTTTTACTGCTTGAAGGTTTATTGTGTTGTCTGTCTGCTGCTTTGAGTCATTTTTAGCCCTTAGCGTAAGCAAAGATTGTAGAAACCTTAAATAGACTGGTGATTATGAACGTTTCCTTCATTTTCTCACTAATGTATTCACCTTAAAGAAATACTCTATAATGTAGCAATAAATACATAGGGAACTAAACAGATACAAATGTCCACTCAACCTATGCAGTTTATTTGCATTGATCTTGTACATTTTGTATTGTTCTCATGACAAATATAACATAATTCAACATAAAAGGCAGATAAAAACCATTTAGTGCAATGATACAGAATGAGGCTATTTCAGTGCAATGAAAACCATCCATGGCTAATAATATTGATGTATTGATTGTTTGATATCCAAAATAGGCACCGCTGAGTATCTGTGTGTCGCAATTGAGTCGACTACACATGATTCTACTTATGTATTTCTGTTGAACAAATTTGAGTAGGTCCAATGCGACACATTATTCAAATAATGTCAACTGTAGTCAATAAGCTCAAGCGACATTGCTTAAAATGAAATGTGCAAAAACCTTGTTATTTCTACGACCAGGCCATTTGGTGAGTATAGTGAGTTTAGTTGAAATGTGAGGACAGGATGTGCAAACAATGTAATAGGACTTCATTATTGTGCAATAAAACCATGGGCTCAGGCCAAGGCTCATGGGATGTCTGGGCGTGCTATCAGTGCTTTGTCGCAGATCACAAAGCTAACCTATTCGAAACCTAACCTAATTTAGACATGCTGTGGAAAATAACTAATGCAAATTGTCATCCATAAGGTCAGAAGACCCAAATGGATTCCTTCATTTTAATTTGATATAATGTTGAATATGGGTGTGTTTGTACAAAAAGTATATTTCCTATAACTTACTTAACAATAATAATAATAATAATAATAATAATAATGATGCTTTCGAAAAGTAAGTGCTAAACATACAAAGATGGGACTAAGACATTTGTGTATTTGGTCTCGGTACAGAATGAAAGGAAAGGAAGAGGGATGTGTTGAGGGCAGAGGATTCAACTTGATGATCTGCCGGGGGGGACCAGGCCAGGGGCGGGCTGGCGGGATCTCTGTCCTTGTGCCAACATGGCCCATGTGAGGCTCAGAGGGACATTTAACTCACCCCTGAACCTGATCGCAGACACGCACAGACACACACAGACCGTCTAAAATGGCACCCTATTCCCTATACAGTGCACTACATAGGGAGACATTTTGGACACAACCACACTCTCTCACACACGCTCTTCATTGGCAGCAGTTTCGACCCCAGTGACAACTCTTCAACCTAGTAACACAAAGTATTTGCTACAAGTTGTCGCTTGCCATCACCGAAATCGCTTAATCTCTGAGCACAACATTCATCACCATCCAGTTATTTTATTAACAAATATAAATTAAAAACAACGTGGACAATCAAGTCTCTGTTCCATTCTCGTCCTTCATAATAATGTGGAAAAGAACTCCATATTCTCTTCACAAAGATCTCTATTCTCTCTCCTTCTCGTGGATGTCTTCTGCTGTAATGGCCATCAGCCCCCTTCACTCACCTACAAGGCCCCTTCTCTCTCTCTCAGGGGAAGAGGTGCAGGTCCAGTTTGGGCACCCACTCCAGGGCCGTGTTGACCAGGGTGAGGGCGGCTGCCCCCAGGGCCACAGTGAGCCCCATGACGGCCAGTCGGACGAAGCGCCGAGCCGCGGTTGGTTGGGCCGTTGCCACCATAGCACCTGCAGCAGCTCCCTCCAGCGCCTGCTTCTCCCTCCGCCGCCTCCGCAGCACCTTGTCCGGCCGCTGCTGCTCCGAGGTCAGATCAAAGTCTTTAAAGGTGGAGGCCGCCATCCTGAGAGACAGATGGCAATGGTATTAATACCAGGCAGCTACAGCATGCATGTTCAAATTAAAGTGTCATTGCTTATTATGCTGATAATAAGTACATGATAACAGACCTACAGGCTAGTGTGAAGGAGGAGACAGAGGACAATGTTATTAACACTAGGCAGCTACTGCTGGGACAGGGCAGAGGATTACATGGCTGTTTGAGGATAACCTTGTTACTTGTTCTAGTACAAACTAGGTCTATTGGTCTCCCATACTAGTGGTATAGCTTAGGAGAACATAAACATCAGAAGGAAGGACATGTATTTTCCTAAATATACAGAACCTTCGCTTGGGGTATGTGTGTCTTTCTAGGGTACCCGTGAGGATTTCCTACACTGGACAACTTGTTACAGCTGTTGGTAAGTCATTAATAATGATCTGCCAATTTTTCTCATGTCATTATATTAAGATACAAGGGGGGGAACATAACTATATTCAACTAAATTCAAGAGTTGATTTAAAACCTGTTGAACTCTTTCTCATGGTTTGTGTCTTGACGGATTTGTCCAAAATTCTGTGACATAAAACATAACTTTTCTGTCCTTGCATTTATGGCAATGTAAGTTGTCTTTATATCATATATTACGCATTAATCAGTTAAAATTAGACATTGAACTTGAACCCTGTAAGAATCCTGGATCTAGCTGTCGGACTGTTTTTCTTGTATAGAGATCTCAGTTTTAATGTCACATGCACAAGTACAGTGAAATGGCTTTCTTGCTAACTCAAAACCCAACAATGCAATAATCAATAACTAGAAATACTAGAAAATAAACGAGAAATATGAAGAACACAATAAGTAAGCAAGCATACTATATACAGGGTCAGTTCCAATACCATATTTACAATGTGCAGGGACACTGGAGTGATGGAGGTAGATATGTATAGGGGTAAGGTGACTAGGCAAATGGATATAAGATAAACAGAGTAGCAGCAGCTTGTATGTGAGTGGGTGTGTGTGTGTGGGTAGAGTCAGTAGAAATGTATGTGCATATTATGTGTGAGTAAGCAGATGGAGTGTGTGTGTGTGTGTGTGTGTGTGTGAGTGTGCATAGAGATAAAAGGTCAATAAAGATACAAGGCTAACTCAGATAGCCTGTGTAGCTATTTTGTTAGCTATTTATCAGTCATATTGCTTGGGGATAGAAGCTGTTCAAGAGCCTGTTGGTGTCAGACTTGATGCACCGGTTCCTCTTGCCGCACGGAAGCAGAGAGAATAGTCTATGGCTTGGGTGGTTGGAGTATTTACCTATTTTCAGGCCTTCCTACCACACCGCAGTGCAACTATGTAACATTTTGTGTCTCCTTGAAACAGCCCAAGTACTGGAAAAAAGGTGTTCGCAAGGAATGTCAAGAATATTTGTGTCTCATTCGTTACGCCGGTGAAGAGAGTTGGGCCTGGATCCACATTGGATCGAATATCCCTAGCGAATTGTTGCTGATCATCTGTTGTTGTCAGTTTGATTTACAGCAAGATCTCGTTAGATTTAACAGAGAAAGCAGCAAGGTAACGAGTTCATGTTTTCATGCCTCGGATTGAACAGTCTACTGTGCGCAATTGTGTAGGATATACTATTGCGCAACACCCAACGCTATTCCTAATAATTATTCTGGATATAAATGGCAACAAATTACATAGCCTAGTGGGCTTATTCACAATATGATCTGGTAATGAAATAACATTTTTACATGTTACACCTGCAATGTTAAACAATATAAGGAGCTTGAAGTAGCCTACTTGAACTTGGATTTGGAGCTCAGAAATTCAAATACTGGAATGGGCCTACCTTAAAAATCAGACATTTCCTCAATTTGGTGGTTGAAAAGTCCTTGTAATTATTGTAGCCAATTTATAAATTCTCCTGCTCCCTCATAATTATCTGTGATGTTATTTTTGATCAGTTGTTGTGAGAGTGGCCACTTTCGTTTGTTTCCCGCCGCTTCAATTGAAGGGTGTTGAGCTACTTTGTTGTTGTATAGGTGGAGTTATGGGTTAATTTACATATATTCACTTTTATTCCTCTAAGTACACATTTGGAACTGCATAAAAATACATTTTATTTTAGTTTCAAACCATTTAGAAATGTTTATCCCAATGTCACACATTGGCCCTATTATTTATAGAAATACATCTTCAAATTCATGTACATGTTCAAATTCCTGCGTCATTGTTTAAATATGCTGGAAATAAGTACATGATAATATCAGTGGTACAGGCTAGTGTGAAGGAGGAGACAGAATTAGCTGTCAGGTTATTAGAGCACAGTTCACCTGTCAGGGGAGATGAAGGTTATTCTGTCAGATCACACCATCTATCTATCTCACCTCAGAGTGTTAATGAGGGAATTCGACTCGCAACAGCAGGGAGAAAGAGAGAGACCAAAAGAAAGACAGAAGAAGTAAAAGAAGCTTGGAGAAAGGAGATATAGAAGAAGATAGAGAGATCTATGGGGGCTGGCGAAAGAGAAAATCAATGGGAGAGATTACGTGACAAAAAGAGACAAGCGAGAGAAGAGGCAGGCAGTCTTACTGTTGACTGTACTGCTGGGCAGCCTCCCTGGCCAGCTCGGAGGGGGGGAACTGGACAAAGAGGTCTCCTGCACGGCTGATGAGCGTCTCGTAGGGCAGATCCTGGGGGATCTGAGACAGGAGGTGGTGTACCGACGCCATGTCACACTCACAGTCCAACACCTCATCCTCCCGGTACTGCACAATCTGGAACAGACACCGACCAAACGGCGTGCGAGCACACACACACACACACACACACAGTACAACACACAGTACAACAACCAGTTAACAACATCTATTGAATTCAATAAAATGTTAGCAAACTCCTCAGCGGCAACTTCGAAGCCATTGTCCGAAGACAAAAGGAAAAAGAGAAGGTTATGTTTGGAGTCACTTAGAAAAATGCTCCACTTTAGTCCCAAAAAGAGGACGCTCACCACAGCAGCAAAGTAGATTGGCATCAGGGGATGGCAGGCCAGGAAGAAGTCATACAACCGTACGACGTGTCGGAAATCTGACAGGACGTGGCCAAACCAGGTGATGAGCCAGCTAAGGGCAAAGATGGTGCCCACCTCCGCCCTGAGGACACAAAACGTAGGGACACCCATTTAGTGATTATTTGTATTATAGCTATATTAGTTGTGCTCATTAGTTATTTGAAGGAATTACTGATTGTACTAACAGAACAAGTGAAAATATGCTTACTGCTGCATGAAGTCATGCACCTCTGGGTTGACCCTCTCGATGATTGGCATCAGATAGTTAAGTATGTGTTTAGTGTTGTCCATGGTTGGGTCCATAAAGTCCCTGCAGTAAAGGAACAGGAGAGACAAACTGAACTGAACACATGACAAACTGAACCAGGATCAGATAATCATCATGACAGTCTGTCAATCATAAAAATAGAAAGTAGCACTGTGTATGTAATTCAAATGAAATGCTTCGAGACTTGCCTCGTCTCCACCAGCAACTGTATAAGATGACTCATCTGGTCAACCGTGTGCAGTTTACACAGTTATTTAAACCTGCACACACTATAAAATACTCAAACTAACAGGAGGTGCTACTATTGTATTGTAACGGGCTACGTTCTCTTTTCTACATGGCTTCCCTTCTACTTAAAACCCCTTTGAAAGCCAAGCTCCTATGGGAGGGGAGCACCCAGAGAGACAGAGACCCACCTGAGGTGGTGTGTGGAGAGTTTCTCTACTAGAGCGGTAGCAAGCCGCTCGCCCAGCACCAGCAGGAAGGTGACCACGATGTCATGGTAGCCCTGGTAGTAGTGCAGCTGGGTGTTCCTTCCCAGCACACGCAGGATGATGTCAATCAGCTCCTCCTGGAGGCCCTCACGCTGCTCGTCTGGCATGCCTACACAGGGATAGGGGTCAAAAGGGCAAAAGGTCACAAGTAGGGCTGTGGCGGTCACGAAATTTCGTCAGCTGCTGTTTGTCAAGCAAATAACTGTCGGTCTCACGGTAATTGACCGTTAATTAACAAACACATTTAGCATCTATTGCCTTCCACACATAGCCTACAAACCACTGATACAGACCTTTGGAATATCTACTAATAAATCCATTATTTTAGACAGGTCTAAAGAAGCATGATATGAAGAAAATGTAGTCTATATCAGAAGAACAGAATAGCATACTCTTGAGTTGTCCTTATGTTAGGTCCTGATCCAAGATTTGCTTAGAATTCCGTGGCATTATTTTATATTATAGTATGAAGAATACAATTGAACAAAGCTGAATAAAATAGAAATATTTTCTCAAAACGATTTGAGGGAGTACGCACATGCGGCTATTCTGTGTTGAGCGGTTAATAACGAAATAGGTACTCTTATATGCTTAATTTAGAGTTATTAATGTAACTTTAGTTGTTCTACAAACGTTGGGCTGTTTTGATTTTTTATACATTTTAAGGCTGCATGATGCGACTAATGATGATTTGAAAAAAGTCCCTTGAAAGGCATGAGCTCTGCTTTGTTTTTGCGCAGGCTGTACACACTTCATTAGTCTCTCATTCACAATTTGACAAGCACTTGATAATGCCTCGAATTTCACATGCCTTTGTTGTGCCCTTCTCCCTGAGTGCTGCGCTCTCTCCATCACGTGATCGGGTCTTTCTCACAGGCTACAAGTGAAGACAGACACATCGGGACGCAACTGCGCACCTTCTTATCCAATTCTGAGGTGCATATTGAAGATATTGGAAGAACTGTCCACATTTACTTTTCGTCAGCCAACAAGATGAGTAGGCCTAACGAACAGCAAAAGCATTAACCTATGTCAATCTACTATCCCCCATAGTACAAAAGTTGACCTATTCTATTCTAGAAATAAATATTCCAAACATAGTCTGGGACAGTTGTGGGATGCAATAGATCACAAATCAATACAACCACTAGCATCAAAAAAACATTTTTTACACAATGTGGCTGACACAACAAATTAGAACGTTTAGCTTAAAATGTTGATAAACTATTCGGCTATTTCTTCACATTATAAGCGCAGCAATGCGCACATGGCAGTAATCTATAAGTGAGAATGTTCCATTAGCGGGAAAACACCATTATCAAAAGTGACCGCAAATGCGATTATGTATGTAATGCTTTTATAAAGGTG
This sequence comes from Coregonus clupeaformis, assembly GCF_020615455.1. NCBI lineage: Eukaryota > Metazoa > Chordata > Actinopteri > Salmoniformes > Salmonidae > Coregonus > Coregonus clupeaformis. The sequence continues at coordinate 41,654,530 of NC_059201.1, read as the reverse complement.
CATTTTTATGGTGAAAATTATCTTCCCCAAACTTCATCCTCATCCGCTGCTTATGTATGCCAGTTAGGCTCTAAACCCCTTGTAAAGCGGATTAATGTGCTTAATTTTAAGAAGTTATTTGGCCACTTTAGTTGTGATACAAACCTTATCAAAACATATAGGCCTATGGGCTAGGCTACATGAGGTGTGTGACTATGATTCGAAAAAGTCGCAAAAAAAAGGCTATTTTATGCTGGGCATCATTCACAAGTGATAATATATAATTCACAAGTGATAGGCTAATATTGTCACCCATCAAAATATTCTTGATTTAATCTTGTCTTTACATACAGTATACTAAATATGTGTGAAATTTGTTTTGATTTAGAATGGACCATTATCATACACCTGTCTTGAAACAAGAGCAGCGGAAAAAATACATGTCATCTATGCACTTAAATAGCACATGGAGGACCCTTTCCCTCTGATTCATTTTCATGCCAGCCAAGTAGGCTATTCTGCTGTTGTAAAGAACAGCAATGTGCTTAATATTAGGAAAGGTGAGAAATAAATATAGCAGGCCTAGTCTATAGAAAGCTGATGGGATCCTCTTTTTAGTAGAGGCCATCACTCTGTTTTCTCACGCAATTGCATATCCTATAGAAATGTTTCGCAACATGAGCTCTCACAAAGTGTTTGATTAGATTTTCGATTACATTTGCATTGATGTCAGAGTGATTAGAAGGACAATAGAGTGCTGAGTACCAGGCAGTTAGCAAGTTTGGTAGGCTACTAATGACCATGAGCAGAATCAGAGCTTGGAGAAGCCTAACTACCGTGACTAAACGGTCACGTGGAATTTGACTGCCTTCATGACTCGTGACCGCCGGTGTGGCAGTAATACGGTCACCGCAACAGCCCTAGTCACAAGTCAAAAGGCACAGCTGATTTCCTCATTATGGCCAAATCCTAACTAGAGAAAAGCATGTATAGCTTTTCTCTAGTTAGGTCGCTCTGGATAAGAGAGCCTGCTAAATGAAAAAAATAAAATAAAAGTATAACTTGGCCTTTGTGTATCTTATGCACTGATTTATTTATTTAACCTTTATTTAACTAGGCAAGTCAGTTAAGAACAAATTCTTATTTACAATGACGGCCTACACCGGCCAAACCCGGACGACGCTGGGCCGAGTTATGCAGGCAGTTCCCAAATTAGGGTTCTGTAGTATACAACTGGAAAAGAAGACGGTCACACCCTTCCTGACAAAATGACCAAACTTTCGCATGCATAAATGTTGTCCTGAATTCTTGGCCAGAGAAACACAAGCATGGCAGAATTCCAATGAATTCCAAAGCACCCAGTAATCAGTTCATGCTTTCTCCATTTTGGGACTTTCTGCTGCTTTAATAAATAAAGTAGTAACATACAGACATCTAGGACACTCTCCAAAAGAAACAAATACAAATTGACAGGGTTGCGTAGTCTGTAGGCCTACATCACACAAGTCAAATTCAAGTGGGACACCGGCAGAACAGACAATGATGACAAAACACGCCACTGCCTCACATGATTTAATGCTATTCTAAGACCAGTGTCACTCACCAGGAGGGAATCTTCGAAGGGAACGCTGGACATCCAACAGCACCTGGTTATAGTCCTTATTATTCTCCCGCTCTACTTCCTCTGGAGAAGAGAGAGATCAGGTCACACATTTAACCATCAACTGTTGTTGGGGGCATGCAAGATATACAGTTGAAGTCGGACATTTACATACACCTTAGCCAAATACGTTTAAACTCAGTTTTTCACAATTCCTGACATTTAATCCTAGTAAATATTCCCTGTCTTAGGTCAGTTAGGATCACCACTCTATTTTAAGAATGTGAAATGTCAGAATAATAGTAGAGAATTATTTATTTCAGCTTTTATTTCTTTCATCACATTCCCAGTGGGTCAGAAGTTTACATACACTCAATTAATATTTGGTAGCATTGCCTTTAAATTGTTTAACTTGGGTCAAACGTTTCGGGTAGCCTTCCACAAGCTTCCCACAATAAGTTGGGTGAATTTTGGCCCATTCCTCCTGACAGAGCTGGTGTAACTGACTCAGGTTTGTAGGCCTCCTTGCTCGCACACGCTTTTTCAGTTCTGCCCACAAATGTTCTATAGGATTGAGGTCAGGGCTTTGTGATGGCCTCTCCAATAACTTGACTTTGTTGTCCTTAAGCCATTTTGCCACAACTTTGGAAGTATGCTTGGGGTCATTGACCCATTTGTGACCAAGCTTTAACTTCCTGACTGATGTCTTGAGATGTAGCTTCAATATATCCACATCATTTTCCTTCCTCATGATGCCATCTATTTTGTGAAGTGCACCAGTCCCTCCTGCAGCAAAGCACCCCCACAGCATGATGCTGCCACCCCGGTGCTTCACGGTTGGGATGGCGTTCTTCGGCTTGCAAGCGTCCCCCAGTTTCCTCCAAACATAACGATGGTCATTATGGCCAAACAGTTCTATTTTTGTTTCATCAGACCAGAGGACATTTCTCCAAAAAGTACGATCTTTGTCCCTATGTGCAGTTGCAAACCGTAGTCTGGCTTTTTTATGGCGGTTTTGGAGCAGTGGCTTCTTCCTTGCTGAGCGGCCTTTCAGGTTATGTCAATATAGGACTCGTTTTACTGTGGATATAGATACTTTTGTCCCCGTTTCCTCCAGCATCTTCACAAGGTCCTTTGCTGTTGTTCTGGGATTGATTTGCACTTTTCGCACCAAAGTACGTTCATCTCTAGGAGACAGAACGCGTCTCCTTCCTGAGCGGTATGACGGCTGCGTGGTCCCATGGTGTTTATACTTACGTACTATTGTTTGTACAGATGAACGTGTTACCTTCAGGCGTTTGGAAATGTCTCCCAAGGATGAACAAGACTTGTGGAGGTCTACAAAAAAATGTCTGAGGTCTTGGCTGATTTCTTTTGATCTTCCCATGATGTCAAGCAAAGAGGCACTGAGTTTGAAGGTAGGCCTTGAAATACATCCACAGGTACACCTCCAATTGCCTCAAATTATGTCAATTAGCCTATCAGAAGCTTCTAAAGCCATGACGTCATTTTCTGGAATTTCCAAGCTGTTTAAAGGCACAGTCAACTTAGTGTATGTAAACTTCTGACCCACTGGAATTGTGATACAGTGAATTATAAGTGAAATAATCTGTCTGTAAACAATTGTTGGAAAAATTACTTATGTCATGCACAAAGTAGATGTCCTAACCGACTTGCCAAAACTATAGTTTGTTAACAAGACATTTGTGGAGTGGTTGAAAAACTAGTTTTAATGACCCCAACCTAAGTGTATGTAAACTTCCGACTTCAACTGTATAGGCAATTGCAGTGGGGATGTGGACTCCACTGTAATTGATGAAACTATCAGGTTCAGCAAATAGTAGGCTAACTCAAGTGACAAAATCTGCTGTCAATTAAGCTCAGACCCCTGCCAAACCCTAAATCCCCCTTCCCCTTAAAAATAGATCCAATACATGCCCCTACGCTTAATATAGGCCTATTACCCTTTGTAGCATCCCTCGTCTGTCTGTCAGTGGCAGTGCCCATGCAGCTCACCTGGTTTCTCAGGCAGGATGTTGGTGGGCACGTTGAGCAGCCATGGCCACACTTTACAGCGGATCTCATCAGTGAGCAGCCCCCCCTCGCTGATGGCCATCCTCCTCAGCACTGCCACATCAACCGGCGTCACGTTCAGGGCCTGAGAGATCTCCGCCAACTTCCTCTTCCTCCGGGAGTCCCTATCTGTCCACATGACAACGGTTCAGGTGAGGTCTCAACTCACAGCAGCACAGTGGTCATTAGCCAGAACATCCTTCTGAGATAGATAAACTCGGAAGCGGACAGGCAAAGTATCCATCAGACCAGGGGTTCCCAAACTTTTTCACTTAGGCCCCACTTCCAGCATTGGGGTACATCCAATTCAAGACCTTTTGACAGTCCCCCTGCACTGTGCCTTTGCTGGATAGTGATGTCACTATGCCACACAAACTGGGAATAATTGTGTGCTTTCAGGATGATTAAATATTTATTACAGTTAATTTCGCTATGTCTTTTAAGGAATCCTGTATTATGTATGTGCCGTGAGGAACGCACAACTCCGTTCTCTTATACGTTCCTAGTACTGTCCCGGTGTTTTGGTTAAAGATTTAAGGAGACCATGTCAAATCAATGCCTGGGTAACCTTACTACCAGTCAATGGTGTGTTGTTCGCTAACGTTAGCTAGCTAGCTAACGTAAATGTATTTCGATTTTCCAGCTGTTAACGTAAACGTTAGCTAGCTAATGTAGTTAACACAAGATTGCAAACATGGGTCATGACAACTAGTTAGATAGCCAGACAGATACGTTACATCCTCTCGACTAATTGGGTAACTAGCTAACAGCTAGTTAACATTAACTAGCTAGCTAAAGAAAAAACAGAAAAACAATGAATGTCCATGTCGTTAGAATACCTTGTTTTCCAATCCCATTCAAAGGTGAAGACGCACCAACACTTCTAGATCTTTTCATGGTTTCCACGCTACAATCGCTACAATCATCGTAGATTTACTGGATAGATTATCATTTTCTTTCTCCAACAAATTGATTAGCTGTAACGTTACATTACAAATGTTCCCAATACCAAGCTAGCCTAGCTAGCTAAATAGATCAGTTATCGACGTCATTCAGCTATTGGTTATTTTATCGCAAAGTATTGCCAATTTCAAACATTTTATTACTCACATAATCAACATAATAATTTAGAGAGATAACTAAACCTAGGCTACGTTTCGCTTTTGCCCGACAATTAATTTTTATCAAAGACCGTACAGTACGAAGATAGGCTAAAACTGCTTGGCTAGCAAGGCTCATGCGTAGAAACATGTCATCGGGAATAACGGTCGTCTCGCACCGAACTCCGCGCATGTGCAGGCCGTCAAATCAAAGGAAATCTTTCAATAGCAAGTCGTTTTTGACGACAATGAAAACGTGTCAGTTTGTTACTTTCACGAGGTTGGTGTAATAACATGTTCGACTGCTTAAGACATTGGCTCGAATCTAAGTTGTGCCTTTAGATTTAGAGAAAATTAACAACTAACTAATAATTGTTCACTTTTCTCATTGACTTCTCAAACCCCGGTATGTTTAGCAAGCATTCCCGGAAGTCTCGTAATGTTGCGCCTCTGGGTTTAGAAACTCCGTGATTTGATGCTTTGGTGAAGGTGCCAGCGTTTATTGCCATCTACCAGGGGTGTATTCATTACGGAAACCGTTTACTTACACAGAGTACTGTCTTTGGTTTAGCGTTTAAGAACCAAAAGGACGCAAACATAGCAAAACGAGAGAATTTGGTAGGGCCGTCCCCGTTTTGTTCCGTTTGCGAAACATTTTGCAACAGAATCGGCGTAATGAATACGCCACAGGTGATGACTTACACAAGGATGCTGCTGAAACGCGTCTTTTTGTTGTTGTTGTTGATGTTTTTTATATATACACGAGGTTAGCCGAAGCCACGCCCCTTTTCATCTAGGGTTGTATCCCACCCCATACAGAACCAATCAGTCGATATAATCGAGAACTATCATCAGAAGTCACGCGACATGAATCAGACAGAGGGTTCGCCGCCTGACCCACTAGTTGGTCAGAAGGTTCAAATCAACGTTTCATATCGTAATTTCCGAGTAGGCAAAAAGCATCAACCACGGCAGTTATTACACCCCGTATAAATTGGTGGCGGTAATGACAATTTTTATTGTGCTGTAACTTAAACTAGTAGATATTCTGACGTCCTTTCCCGTAGTCAAAGGTACATAATCGCATACTTTTTAAAAACTGATTTACAAAGTTAATGTAATGGATTTGAAAAAGTGTTTATACCCCGTGATAGCCCGCTAATATGACCTATAGTAGGATAAAACATTTATTGAGTGCAATTTGATCTGAATATATACACTGAACAAAAATATAAACAACATGCAACCATTTCAAAGATGTTAAGGAGTTACAGTTCATATAAGGAAATCAGTCAACTGAAATAAATGCATTAGGCCCTAATCTATGGATTTCACATGACTGCTGGTCACAGATACCTTTAAAAAAAAAAAATAGGTAGGGGCGTGGATCAGAATCTGTCAGCATCTAGTGTGCAGCATAACACATCTCCTTCGCATAGAGTTGATCAGCCTGTTGATTGTGGCCTGTGGAATGTTGCCCCATTCCTCTTCAATGGCTGTGCGAAGTTGCTGGATATTGGCAGGAACTGGAAAACACTGTTTTACACGTCGATCCAGAGCATCCCAAACATGCTCAATGGGTTACATGTCTGGTGAGTACGCAGGCCATGGAAGAACTGGGACATTTTCAGCTTTCAGGAATCATGTACAGATCCTTGCGACATGGGGCTGTGCATTATCATGCTGAAACATGGTCCGGTCGGCCGACCAGATAGGTAGGTCCGGTCGGCCGACCAGCTAAATCCGGTTGGCCAGCTAGATAGCTAGGTCCGGCCGGCCAGATATATAAGTACGGCAGGTACGTCCGGTCTGCCGGCCAACCAGATAGCTAGGTCCGGTCGGCCGGCCAGATAGCTAGGTCCGGTCTGCCAAATAGCTAGGTCCAGTCGGCCGGTCAGATAGGTACAGTTGAAGTCGGAAGTTTACGTACACTTAGATTGGAGTCATTAAAACTCATTTTTCAACCACTCCACACATTTCTTGTTAACAAACTATAGTTTTGGCAAGTCGGTTAGGACATCTACTTTGTGCATGACACAAGTAATTTTTCCAACAATTGTTTACAGACAGATTATTTCACTTATAATTCACTGTATCACAATTCCAGTGGGTCAGAAGCTTACATTAACTAAGTTGACTGTGCCTTTAAACAGCTTGGAAAATTCCAGAAAATGATGTCATGGTCTCTCCATCACGGTTGACAACTCCGTTGTGTCCTCCTCCCAGAGTGCAAAGAGCCTTGGCGTGACTCTGGACAACACCCTGTCATTCTCCGCTAACATCAAGGCGGTGACCCGATCCTGTAGGGTCATGCTCTACAACATTCGGAGAGTACGACCCTGCCTTACACAGGAAGCGGCACAGGTCCTAATCCAGGCACTTGTCATCTCCCGTCTGGATTACTGCAACTCGCTGTTGGCTGGGCTCCCTGCCTGTGCCATTAAACCCCTACAACTCATCCAGAATGCCGCAGCGCGTCTGGTGTTCAACCTTCCCAAGTTCTCTCACGTCACCCCGCTCCTCCGCACACTCCACTGGCTTCCAGTTGAAGCTCGCATCTGCTACAAGACCATGGTGCTTGCCTACGGAGCTGTGAGGGGAACGGCACCTCCGTACTTTCAGGCTCTGATCAGTCCCTACACCCAAACGAGGGCATTGCGTTCATCCACCTCTGGCCTGCTGGCCCCCCTACCTCTGCGGAAGCACAGTTCCCGCTCAGCCCAGTCAAAACTGTTCGCTGCTCTGGCACCCCAATGGTGGAACAAGCTCCCTCACGACGCCAGGACAGCGGAGTCACTCACCACCTAAAGTAATCCTTCTACCCCCCCTTACCCCACCCCAAAGAAAGAAAAAAAAAACATATTGTAAAGTGGTTATCCCACTGGCTATAAGGTGAATGCACCAATTTGTAAGTCGCTCTGGATAAGAGCGTCTGCTAAATGACGTAAATGTAAATGTATAGAAGGTTCTGGTAGGCTAATTGACAGCATGTGTCAATTGGAGCTGTACCTGTGGATGTATTTCAAGGCCTACCTTCAAACTCTGCCTCTTTGCTTGACATCATGAGAAAATCAAAAGAAATCAGCCAAGACCTCAGAAAAAAAATGGTAGACCTCCACAAGTCTGGTTCATCCTTGGGAGCAATTTCCAAACGCCTGAAGGTACCACGTTCATCTGTACAAACAATAGTACGTAAGTATAAACACCATGGGACCAAGCAGCCGTCATAACGCTCAGGAAGGAGACGCGTTCTGTCTCCTAGAGATGAACATACTTTGGTGCGAAAAGTGCAAATCAATTCCAGAACAACAGCAAAGGACCTTGTGAAGATGCTGGAGGAAACAGGTACAAAATTATCTATATCCACAGTAAAACGAGTCCTATATCGACATAACCTGAAAGGCCGCTCAGCAAGGAAGAAGCCACTGCTCCAAAACCGCCATAAAAAAGCCAGACTACGGTTTGCAACAAAGATCCTATTTTTTTGAGAAATGTCCTTTGGTCTGATGAAACAAAAATAGAACTTTTGGCCATAATGACCATTGTTATGTTTGGAGGAAAAAGGTGGTTGCTTGCAAGCCGAAGAACACCATCCCAACCGTGAAGCACGTGGGTGGCAGCATCATGCTGTGGGGGTGCTTTGCTGCAGGATGGACTGGTGCACTTCACAAAATATTTGGCATAATGAGGAAGGAAAATTATGTGGATATATTGAAGCAACATTTCATGATATCAGTCAGGAAGTTAAAGCTTGGTCGCAAACCCGGACTCTAACCCGGAAGCTTATAAGAAATCCCGCTATGACCTCCGACGAACCATCAAACAGGCAAAGAGTCAATACAGGTCTAAGATTGAATCATACTACACTGGCTCTGACGCTCGTCGGATGTGGCAGGGCTTGAAAACTATTACAGACTACAAAGGGGAAGCACAGCCGCGAGCTGCCCAGTGACACAAGCCTACCAGACGCAGCTAAACCACTTCTATGCCCGCTTCGAGGCAAGCAACACTGAAGCATGCATGAGAGCACCAGCTGTTCCGGACGACTATGTGATCACGCTCTCCGTAGCCGATGTGAGTAAGACTTTTAAGCAAGTCAACATTCACAAGGCCGCTGGGGCCAGACGGATTACCAGGGCGTGTACTCCGAGCATGTGCTGACCAACTGGCAAGTGTCTTCACTGACATTTTCAACATGTCCCCTGACCGAGTCTGTAATACCAACATGTTTCAAGCAGACCACCATAGTCCCCGTGCCCAAGAACTCTAAGATAACCTGCCTAAATGACTACCGACCCGTGGCACTGACGTCTGTAGCCATGAAGTGCTTTGAAAGACTGGTCATGGCTCACATCAACAGCATAATCCCAGAAACCCTAGACCCACTCCAATTTGCATACCGCCCCAACAGATCCACAGATGATGCAATCTCTATCGCACTCCACACTGCCCTTTCCCACCTGGACAAGAGGAACACCTACGTGAGAATGCTATTCATTGACTACAGCTCAGCATTCAACACCATAGTGCCCTCTAAGCTCATCACTAAGCTAAGGATCCTGGGACTAAACACCTCCCTCTGCAACTGGATCCTGAACTTCCTGACGGGCCGCCCCCAGGTGGTAAGGGTAGGTAACAACACATCTGCCACACTGATCCTCAACACGGGGGCCCCTCAGGGGTGCGTGCTCAGTCCCCTCCTGTACTCTCTGTTCACCCATGACTGCATGGCCAGGCACGACTCCAACACCATCATTAAGTTTGCCGACGACACAACAGTGGTAGGCCTGATCACCGACAACGATGAGACAGCCTATAGGGAGGGAGGTCAGAGATCTGGCCGTGTGGTGCCAGGACAACAACCTCTCCCTCAACGTGACCAAGACAAAGGGAGATGATTGTGGACTACAGGAAAAAAAGAGGACTGAGCACGCCCCCATTCTCATCGACGGGCTGTAGTGGAACAGGTTGAGAGCTTCCAAGTTCCTTGGTGTCCACATCACCAACGAACTATCATGGTCCAAGCACACCAAGACAGTCGTGAAGAGGGCACGACAAAGCCTATTCCCCCTCAGGAGACTAAAAAGATTTGGCATGGGTCCTCAGATCCTCAAAAAATTCTACAGCTGCACCATCGGAGCATCCTGACTGGTTGCATCACCGCCTGGTATGGCAACTGCTTGGCCTCTGACCGCAAGGCACTACAGAGGGTAGTGCGTACGGCCCAGTACATCACTGGGGCAAAGCTCCCTGCCATCCAAGACCTCTATACCAGGCGGTGTCAGAGGAAGGCCCTCAAAATTGTCAAAGACTCCAGCCACCCTAGTCATAGACTGTTCTCTCTGCTACCGCACGGCAAGCGGTACCGGAGTGCCAAGTCTAGGTCCAAAAGACTTCTCAACAGCTTCTACCCACAAGCCATAAGACTCCTGAACAGCTAATCATGGCTACCGGACTATTTGCACTGCCCCCACCCCATCCTTTTACGCTGCTGCTACTCTGTTAAGTATTTATGCATAGTCACTTTAACTCTACCCACATGTACATATTACCTCAACTACCTCAACTAGTCGGTGCCCCCGCACATTGACTCTGCACCGTTACCCCCTGTATATATAGCCTCCCTACTGTCACTTTATTTTACTTCTGCTCTTTGTTTTTCTCAACACTTTTTTTTTTTTTTTTGTTTTTTTATTCTTACTTTTTTGTTTAAAATAAACGCACTGTTGGTTAAGGGCTGTAAGTAAGCATTTCACTGTAATGTCTGCACTTGTTGTATTCGGCGCATGTGACCAATAAAATTTGATTTGATTTGATTTGAAATGGGTCTTCCAAATGGACAATGACCCCAAGCATACTTCCAAAGTTGTGGCAAAATGGCTTAAGGACAACAAAGTCAAGTTATTGGAGAGGCCATCACAAAGCCCTGACCTCAATCCTATAGAACATTTGTGGGCAGAACTGAAAAGGCGTGTGCGAGCAAGGAGGCCTACAAACCTGACTCAGTTACACCAGCTCTGTCAGGAGGAATGGGCCAAAATTCACCCAACTTATTGTGGGAAGCTTGTGGAAGGCTACCCGAAACGTTTGACCCAAGTTAAACAATTTAAAGGCAATGCTACCAAATACTAATTGAGTGTATGTAAACTTCTGACCCACTGGGAATGTGATGAAAGAAATAAAAGCTGAAATAAATAATTATCTCTACTATTATTCTGACATTTCACATTCTTAAAATAAAGTGGTGATCCTAACTGACCTAAAACAGGGAATTTTTACTAGGATTAAATGTCAAGAATTGTGAAAAACTGAGTTTAAATGTATTTGGCTAAGGTGTATGTAAACTTCAACTGTTGGTCCGGCCTGCAGGCCGACCAGATAGCTAGGTCCGGTCTGCCAAATAGCTAGGTCCAGTCGGCCGGTCAGATAGCTAGGGCCAGATGTGACATTTCAAACTGGGGATTGAGGTTACGAAGCTAACTCCATTACATAGAGAAGCAACTCCGGGGGGGGGGGTTGGGAGACACTGTGGCCCCGTCCGACGATACCCCCGGACAGGGCCAACCAGGCAGGATATAACCCCACCCACTTTGCCAATGCACAGCCCCCACACCACCAGAGTGATATCAACAGACCACCAACCTACTAACCTGAGACAAGGCTGAGTATAGCCCACGAAGATCTCCTCCACTGCACGAGCCCGAGGGAGCGACAACACCAGATTATGTCAACTGTCAAACTGTTTTAGAAAAATTGTTGGCATGTCCAGTTTGCCTTGGATGTATTGCATGCATCATTATGCTGTAATATGATTTAATATATTTTGATAAGAGAATCTGTTATGAGTGAATTTAAATGGATTGGCACATTTTGAATTCTTTACAAAGATAACTGTGTTAAAATGAGGCTTTACACAACAGACTAGAGCTTTGTTTAATAGATCCTGTTAAGTGTTTCCCAACCCTGCTCCTTGAGTACCCACAACAGTACACCTGATTAAACTTTTGTCAACTAATCAACAAGCCCTCAACGAGCTGAAAAATGTGTACTGTTGGGGGTACTGGAGGACCAGGGTTGGGAAACTGCTGTAGTAGATGGCGGGCTCTCCAATACAATGTAGAGGAGTCATGAAATAAACGTGGTTGCATGTAGATATACCATAAACATGTGTGAAAAGCAATTTCAAAACCCTATTTTCCAGGACAAAATACCATACCAGTTTAACGTTGTATTTATTCACACAAAACAAAATACATTTTTTTAAATAAAGCAACACAATATATACAGACAATTATTTATATATGAATACCATATTTAAAATGTATTTCATGACTAACAACATGTCATTCACTACCAGCACTAGTCTGAACACGGTCATGGTTTAGCAAGTAATGTTAAAGAGTACCAAATGCTAAAGCCTCTTCAGAAGTCAGAAGTCTCCTTGTCCATTAGCAACACCACTTTGTTCAATGTGGCATTTTGTAGAATTCTCTAAGCAGCTACACACTTTTGACAGTGATGTCTTTGACATAACATCCCCTTCTGATTGTGTACTATGAACAATGGGACATCAAATATCAAGACCCAGAACCCTTTTACAAAGGTATAATTTTTTTTGTTGAAATAACTTCCAATACAAGACCACTGAATCCTATTAATTTAAGTACAGCGTAACCAAACTCCAATAGCATACACTGAGCACATTTCTTGTTACTTTCATTAGCAGTGCAAGATACAACAAAAACATATTATCCAACATTTGACACGTTGACCATTGAGGATTCATGTTATGAGACATTTTGGCCATCTCCTAACCTACTAATTCCAGAGAATATGACTTCAGAGTTCTTGCGTGGTGAAAGCTCCATTTGTTTAGTGTTAAATGCCTCCACATCCAGATCACCATTTGGCAACTGAGTTTGACTGTACAAAGTAGAATAATTATAGAAGCCAAACATGTGATAAGCCTACAAATGGCTTACTGCTTTCTCTGAGACCTCTGTCAGTTTAATATCTAGCTCAATCTTTTGTGCCCTAAACCACTACTTTTGAAGTCAAATTAGTAGGTTGCTAGAAAGTTAGTGTTCCTTCTCTTCAAAGCTGAGACGGAGTTCACATAATCGTTTATAAAAATATAATAATATTCTGCATAACAAACATCAATAATATTGATTAGTACTGAATTAGAGGATGAGCGGACACGGGGAGTGACTTGAATACAACACCTTGCAAAAGACCCTGGCCCATGTGTCAGTTCAAACTGGTTCTGTTGTTATGACGATGCATGAAGCAATAGTGGGGCTCAGCTGTAACTGTTCAAAACATTCAGAGCTTATTTAACAAAACAAGTTGATAAGGCCATGAAGTGATGAGTTACGAAACAAAATATTAACATTCAGGTTCGTATCAAGCTCGTATAATAATGGTGATTTTTAAAAATACAATGGCACATTTTGTCGTCTAGTGTTGCGTAGCCTGCCTGGATTAATTGTGGGCAGTTGGATTTCAGAGCATCAGACAAGTGATGTTGAGTTCAAGATTAAGTGGCTAGGAGATGAGTGGTTTCATTGTCTTATTACACACAAACGCACACACACAATTGTGCCCCACACACACCTACACAAATACAGTCTCTCTCGCACTCACACAAACCTCAGCCGTAGTTGTAGGTGAAGTTGTAAGTGCTGGGCTCTTTTGGCACAGGGGGAGGGGCTTCGGGTATGGCGATGTTCTCCAGGTCCAGGAGGCGGAGCTTCATCTCCATGGAGATGAGCGTGTCCAGGTCGCTGCGGGTGAGGTCACTTCCCATCTCTCGGCCCAGCAACGCACACAGCCCATCAGTCCAGATACAGTACTGTTCAGTGCACGCAGGCAGGCAGGCGCATGCACACACACACAAAGCAGATGGAGAGCACAGGTCAGATAACATACAGTACATTTACGGTATGCACTCACATACAACGCAGATCATGTCTCCAGAGTTATTCATTCTGAGGGGTTAAACATGCCGTTCACCTCATATTTGTTGGGAGCCACAAAGTTGAGGTTCTCATCAGGATCATACAGGATGGAGAAGGCCAGCTCCAACACCTCCTACCCAAACAAGAGCGCACACCTCATGTCCAAACCTCTAATATAAACATCATACAGTGCACTAGGATGACGTGGAGAATCTCAATTGGATTTCCTCGATTCCTCGCATCCTCTCCTCTGTCCTCTCCTCGCCTCCTTTTGGAAAAAGTTCAAAGGTAATCGAGGAGAGGAGGCGAGGAAACGTGAAAACAAATGGGCTTGTATGAAATGAGACTCTCCTACTCTAGCACGTCAGACAAATTACGTGTACAGAGGTGGAATCCAAAAACACGCGTAAAGTGGTAAAAAGAAATGTAGCTAGTTGTGCTATTTTATAGATAAAAGGATAAGTAGCGTATAAGTAACCGGTGTGAAATGCTAGCTACAGTGCCTTGCAAAAGTATTCATCCCCCTTGGCGTTTTTCCTATTTTGTTGCATTACAACCTGTAATTTAAATTGATTTTTATTTGGATTTCATGTAATGGACATACACAAAATAGTCCAAATTGGTGAAGTGAAATAAAAAAAATAACTTGTTTCAAAAAATTCTAAAAAATAAATAACGGAAAAGTGGTGCGTGCATATGTATTCACCCCCTTTGCTATGAAGCCCCTAAATAAGATATGGTGCAACCAATTACCTTCAGAAGTCACATAATTCGTTAAATAAAATCCACCTGTGTGGACTTTACTTAATGAATTATGTGACTTCTGAAGGTAATTATATATATATATATATATACACTGCTCAAAAAAATTAAGGGAACACTAAAGTAACACATCCTAGATCTGAATGAATGAAATAATCTTATTAAATACTTTTTTCTTTACATAGTTGAATGTGCTGACAACAAAATCACACAAAAATTATCAATGGAAATCAAATTTTGATTTAATGTCCTTAAAACAAGTCAAAATGAGGCTCAGTAGTGTGTGTGGCCTCCACGTGCCTGTATGACCTCCCTACAACTCCTGGGCATGCTCCTGATGAGGTGGCGGATGGTCTCCTGAGGGATCTCCTCCCAGACCTGGACTAAAGCATCCGCCAACTCCTGGACAGTCTGTGGTGCAACGTGGCGTTGGTGGATGGAGCGAGACATGATGTCCCAGATGTGCTCAATTGGATTCAGGTCTGGGGAACGGGCGGGCCAGTCCATAGCATCAATGCCTTCCTCTTGCAGGAACTGCTGACACACTCCAGCTACATGAGGTCTAGCATTGTCTTGTATTAGGAGGAACCCAGGGCCAACCGCACCAGCATATGGTCTCACAAGGGGTCTGAGGATCTCATCTCAGTACCTAATGGCAGTCAGGCTACCTCTGGCGAGCACATGGAGGGCTGTGCGGCCCCCCAAAGAAAGTCATTTTGCAGGGCTCTGGCAGTGCTCCTCCTTGCACAAAGGCGGAGGTAGCAGTCCTGCTGCTGGGTTGTTGCCCTCCTACGGCCTCCTCCACGTCTCCTGATGTACTGGCCTGTCTCCTGGTAGCGCCTCCATGCTCTGGACACTACGCTGACAGACACAGCAAACCTTCTTGCCACAGCTCGCATTGATGTGCCATCCTGGATGAGCTGCACTACCTGAGCCACTTGTGTGGGTTGTAGACTCAGTCTCATGCTACCACTAGAGTGAAAGCACCGCCAGCATTCAAAAGTGACCAAAACATCAGCCAGGAAGCATAGGAACTGAGAAGTGGTCTGTGGTCACCACCTGCAAAACCAGTTCTTTATTGGGGGTGTCTTGCTAATTGCCTATAATTTCCACTTGTTGTCTATTCCATTTGCACAACAGCATGTGAAATGTATTGTCAATCAGTGTTGCTTCCTAAGTGGACAGTTTGATTTCACAGAAGTGTGATTGACTTGGAGTTACATTGTGTTGTTTAAGTGTTCCCTTTATTTTTTTGAGCAGTGTATATATATATATACACACACATATACACCTGTTCTGAAAGGCCCCAGAGTCTGCAACACCACTAAGCAAGGGGCACCACCAAGCAAGCGGCACCATGAAGACCAAGGAGCTCTCCAAACAGGTCAGGGACAAAGTTGTGGAGAAGTACAGATCAGGGTTGGGTTATAAAAAAATATCAGAAACTTTGAACATCCCACGGAGCACCATTAAATCCATTATTTAAAAATGGAAAGAATATGGCACCACAACAAACCTGCCAAGAGAGGGCCGCCCACCAAAACTCACAGACCAGGCAAGGAGGGCATTAATCAGAGAGGCAACAAAGAGACCAAAGATAACCCTGAAGGAGCTGCAAAGCTCCACAGCGGAGATTGGAGTATCTGTCCATAGGACCACTTTAAGTCGTACACTCCACAGAGCTGGGCTTTATGGAAGAGTGGCCAGAACAAAGCCATTGCTTAAAGAAAAAAATAAGCAAACACGTTTGGTGTTCGCCAAAAGGCATGTGGGAGGGTACGTCCCCAAACATATGGAAGAAGGTACTCTGGTCAGATGATATTAAAATTGAGCTTTTTGGCCATCAAGGAAAACGCTATGTCTGGCGCAAACCCAACACCTCTTATCACCCCGAGAACACCATCCCCACAGTGAAGCATGGTGGTGGCAGCATCATGCTGTGGGGATGTTTTTCATCGGCAGGGACTGGGAAACTGGTCAGAATTGAAAGAATGATGGATGGCGCTAAATAAAGGGAAATTCTTGAGGGAAACCTGTTTCAATCTTCCAGAGATTTGAGACTGTGACGGCGGTTCACCTTACAGCAGGACAATGACCCTAAGCATACTGCTAAAGCAACACTCAAGGGGTTTAAGGGGAAACATTTAAATGTCTTGGAATGGCCTAGTCAAAGCCCAGACCTCAATCCAATTGAGAATCTGTGGTGTGACTTAAAGATTGCTGTACACCAGCGGAACCCATCCAACTTGAAGGAGCTGGAGCAGTTTTGCCTTGAAGAATGGGCAAAAATCCCAGTGGCTAGATGTGCCAAGCTTATAGAGACATACCCCAAGAGACTTGCAGCTGTAATTGCTGCAAAAGTTGGCTCTACAAAGTATTGACTTTGGGGGGGTGAATAGTTATGCACGCTCAAGTTCTCTGTTTTTTTGTCTTATTTCTTGTTTGTTTCACAATAAAAAATATTTTAGTGGTAGGCATGTTGTGTAAATCAAATGATACAAACCCCAAACAAATTTTTGTAAGGCAACAAAATAGGAAAAGCGGAGGGCGCTAGTAGCGTTTCAATCGGTGACGTCACTCGCTCTGAGACCTTGGGAGTAGTTGTTTCCCGATGCAGTTGTTGAGGTGTTCAGAGGGTCCCTGGTTCAAGCCCAGGTTGGGGCAAGGAAAGGGACGGAAGCAAGTTTTTAAATGTGTTCATGCTTTTCTCATCCGAGAAAACAACAGCTGTTTCAAAGGGGGTGTGGTGGATTTCAAAACTCTTACGCGGTAGGATACACCTGAGTATCCTCCGCCGGAGGAGGCAATCGAGAAGAGGAGCGATGTCCTCCGTTCGCGTATTAACGAATTGACATTCTCCTATATATGACGACCACTTATCGGTTTCCAGGTCACGTAGGAGAAGACGGAGGTGTCGAGGAGAGGACGGACTTGTGCCCAATTGAGAATCTTCATAGATACTCCATAACCATTGAGCTTAAGAAGAGGTAGGGCTTGTAGCTACATATCAGTCATGCTAACAGACATCATGCCAACAGGTCTGTGTGCTAAATTGCACCCTATATCCAAGTAGTGGAGTAGTGCACTATATATGGAATAGGTTGCCATTTGGGATGCTCTCTGCTGGTAGGAGGCTACAGTAGCCTACCTTGTTTTGTTTCAGTGCACTCTTCTCCTTCATGTGGGGACAGTCCTTCCCCGTCACCACAGACTTGATATCAGACACGGAGACTACGGGGGAAGATGAGAAAGAGCAGGAAATTAAGAAGAGATGAACAGGCATTTATCGAAGTCAACAGCTGCATAGTTCCACTGATCTAGGTGTGATGTGGATCAGTCAGTGTCAGTTTTAACACGTGACTTGATTGTTTGCCTTCCAGATGGTAAGTGAATCTGTGCTCAGAGCTGATGCCTTTCCATGTGCTATGAGACTTCACCTGATTAGCTTGCCTTTTGATAGACAACCTCAATCGAATCTCAAATAGCCACGATTGCACAGGTCACGGTGGCCCCAACGCTGAGAGTGAGTGGGAGAAACAGAGTTGTAGCCAGGAGACTCACTCTTGTCAGTGAGCAGCTCAAGAGGCACTTCCCCCTGGGGAGACTCGTCCAGATCTCCATAGTGCAGCACCTTGTGATTCAGAGACAGGCGGCAGAACCAGAACTTCTCTGAGGAGGACAAAACAAAAGATGACAGTGAAAAAACACAGAAAGGTAGTGTTCAGCAAATATTTAAAAAATGATCTTGTTGCAGGTGCGTAGGAATACCCGCACACTGCTCTTCCTCCTATCACTTTGTTTATTCAACTGTGTGTGTGTGCCCACCTTGTCTGCGGCGGTTACCCAGCTTGCGGAAGCAGCTTCCCTCACACAGGTGGTTGAGCCTCTGCTGCTTGATCAGCTCCAGGATCTCTGGCTGAATCCTCTCACGTAGCTCACTGCAACATAACACTCACATACAGTAGGTCTGTTAGCATTGAACAGCAACCAAAACACACACACACACTCTCTAACTAACCTATATTGTTCATTGAGTAGGGTGGGAGTCAATTCCATTTCAATTCAGAAAGTAAACTGAAATTCCAATTTTCCTGAATGATTTTCAATGAGAAAAAAAGTGGAATGGGAATTTCAGTTTCCCACGGAGCCCCTTTAGTGGTCATGGTGGAGAAAAAAATGTAACAGCCAGGCTATTCCATTCCCTCTTTTTTTCATCCATTCCCTATGTTTTTGTATCCGTTCACAGATCTTTTTTATGTAGGCTACCATGACGGTCCCACATGGCCGATAACATATTGCAGCCTAAATGTAATTCTATTTAGTTAATTACATGCTTCAAATGGTGATGATCACTGACCATTCAATAGCTTATTTCCAGTTTCAGTGTTTTCATGTACCTCTGAATTATAAGGGCAAATAATAGTAACAGGCGTGCGAAACCACTCAAGGTGCAAATATGGTGCAATGATGCGCTATCATCCCTAAGCAAGAATTCCATCTGGCTCTGCTTCATGACCTTAGCTGTTCTATATCTGTATTCCAGAGGAGTTCTTTAGCTACCTACCCTAGCCTGGACATTAGCTAATTTCCAGGTGACGTATTGTCATCGCAACAAAGGAAATAGCCATCAGTTTTAGTTATGAACATAGAGCCAGAGCTGATTTAAACCATCTATCTGTGCCTGGTTGGCTACGTCGCACAAGATGTTCACCTGCCTAGCGCAGGGATGAGAGTGCATCATTGTACCTGTTAACGCCGAAGCCTCTTGGAAATTACGCACAATACATTTGCATGCCTTTCCTTTCTGCCTCCTATGAGTAACATGCACAATTGTAAACAACATAAACACATCCAGGCGCTTGGCTGCACCATGTTTTACTGGACGTATCTGGCCCTAACTGTATGCACAGTAAAACACTGGGCCGCAGGGAGAGGTAAAACACTGGGCCGCAGGGAGAGGTAAAACACTGGGCCGCAGGGAGAGGTAAAACACTGGGTCGCAGGGAGAGGTAAAACACTGGGTCGCAGGGAGAGGTAAAACACTGGGTCGCAGGGAGAGGTAAAACACTGGGTCGCAGGGAGAGGTAAAACACTGGGTCGCAGGGAGAGGTAAAACACTGGGCCGCAGGGAGAGGTAAAACACTGGGGCCGCAGGGGAGAGGTAAAACACTGGGTCGCAGGGAGAGGTAAAACACTGGGCCGCAGGGAGAGGTAAAACACTGGGCCGCAGGGAGAGGTAAAACACTGGGTCGCAGGGAGAGGTAAAACACTGGGCCGCAGGGAGAGGTAAAACACTGGGCCGCAGGGAGAGGTAAAACACTGGGCCGCAGGGAGAGGTAAAATACTGGGTCGCAGGGAGAGGTAAAACACTGGGCCGCAGGGAGAGGTAAAACACTGGGTCGCAGGGAGAGGTAAAACACTGGGCCGCAGGGAGAGGTAAAACACTGGGCCGCAGGGAGAGGTAAAACACTGGGCCGCAGGGAGAGGTAAAACACTGGGCCGCAGGGGAGAGGTAAAACACTGGGCCGCAGGGAGAGGTAAAACACTGGGCCGCAGGGAGAGGTAAAACACTGGGCCGCAGGGAGAGGTAAAACACTGGGCCGCAGGGAGAGGTAAAACACTGGGCCGCAGGGAGAGGTAAAACACTGGGCCGCAGGGAGAGGTAAAACACTGGGCCGCAGGGGAGAGGTAAAACACTGGGTCGCAGAGGGAGAGGTAAAACACTGGGTCGCAGGGAGAGGTAAAACACTGGGTCGCAGGGAGAGGTAAAACACTGGGCCGCAGGGAGAGGTAAAACACTGGGTCGCAGGGAGAGGTAAAACACTGGGTCGCAGGGAGAGGTAAAACACTGGGTCGCAGGGAGAGGTAAAACACTGGGCCGCAGGGAGAGGTAAAACACTGGGTCGCAGGGAGAGGTAAAACACTGGGTCGCAGGGAGAGGTAAAACACTGGGCCGCAGGGAGAGGTAAAACACTGGGCCGCAGGGAGAGGTAAAACACTGGGCCGCAGGGAGAGGTAAAACACTGGGTCGCAGGGATGAGAGGCCTGCAAAATGGACAACTGTTCATGTTTGCACAAAGTGTAGCCTATTTGGTTTGCATCGTAAACATGCATCATTCAGTTATGACTGTTAGTGAGGCTCCTGGCATTTCAGGCTATTGAAATTACTTAGCCCAATTGAGGGGTTTTGCACACCCGTTACCTATTATTTGCCCATATGACTCGGAGGCATATGAAAACACTGAAACTGGAAATAAGCTATTGAATGGTCAGTGATCATCACCATTTGAAGCATGTAATTAACTAAATAGAATTACATTTAGGCTGCAATATGTTATCGGCCATGTGGGACCTAGAGATAAGCTAGTCCTATTCCTGATTTGTGTAGCCTATTAAAAAAAACAGAGGGAACAAATAAAGAATGGATTTAAAAAACAAGGGAATTGATTAAGTCGCTCTGGATAAGAGCGTCTGCTAAATGACCAAAAATAAAATAATAAAATAATTAGCCTGGCAGTTTTTTTTCTTTCTTCTCCACCATGACCCCTAAGGGGCTCTGTAGTTTCCTTCCCAAATTGACAGAATTGAAATGGAATTGACCCCAATCCTGTCATACAGTATCATTAGCTAGTAATGAAAACAAAGTCTGAAGAGGCTAAAATACTGACATGAGGGGTTAAACCCGAACACAGAGGCAGACTAATCTGATGGACAAAGTCAAACAGTTAACGTGGATGTGGGACTGACATAATGGGTGGTGACTGGAAGTCATCCTGGCTCATCCTCTCTGACTGCCGCAGACGCAGGATCTCCGAGTAGCTGAGGCCTCGCAGTTTACCCTTCAGATGGTCCAGGGACGAGGGCTTCATGGCCAGAGCCCGGGTGATCTGCTCCCGAACCACCTGCATCACCTGGCCAACCAATGGGTTACCATTCAGAGTCAAACATT
Source organism: Coregonus clupeaformis (assembly GCF_020615455.1). Taxonomy (NCBI): domain Eukaryota; kingdom Metazoa; phylum Chordata; class Actinopteri; order Salmoniformes; family Salmonidae; genus Coregonus; species Coregonus clupeaformis. The sequence goes on along the minus strand of NC_059201.1, from coordinate 41,633,107 downwards.
TAGTGAAAACCCTGATAAAGTAAGGCAGCGTAGCTGTCGAAACGTTGGTACTTGTTACATTTATTACATCAAAGCCATAAGAGTGTCCAGCTTTTCCTTTACCAACCAGAGTCAACCAGATAAACAAAGTGTGATGGACAGGAGTCATCAATGGCCTAAGTCCTAACTCCTAAGTAACCAAGTGGTCAACGGACTCCGGTGGATGAACTCTGACCTTGTTGAAGTCCTCAGCCGTAGCCCTCATCTCCTTCCAGGTCTTGTTGAGCAGTTGGATGCAAACGCAGAAAAACTCCTCCCACGCTCGGTCATGAGTAAAGAACATGGGGTGGTAGTCGTTGCAGCCCTCGTTGGCTGGAGAGGGGGAACACACACCGTGGATCCTTTTTATAACGCATGAGGTTGTCATGAAAAATTATAAATCAGTTATCCCTCTGAGGATACATGTACAATAAAAATTCATGAGGTTGGCCATTCTGATTAGCTTGGAAAGTCCCAAAAAGATTGAGGCTTCCTTGAATGCCACGTCAGCCTTAAAACCATCGTAATGTGTTGAGTCCATGTGTGAGGGTGCGAGAAGTGTACTCACGCAATTCTCCCACTTGTAGTATCTCACACAGCATACGGGTGAGCTCGATGGCACAGCGACCAAAAGGGCACTCGTGTTTGTCCTCGCGGCTGCTGTTCTCCAGAACAATCTGATGTGAGAAACACACACACACACACATCTGGTCACACTCGGGAAAACTCAAGCTCTACCATTTGAAATATTTAATTTATTTGTTCAGAGCTTTGTGTCATAGAAAACCTTCACTGTAGAGTGTGGTACAGGCTCGGTCTTAAATGGCACCCTGTTCCCTATATAGTGCACTACTTTTGACCAGGGGTGCCATTTGGGACGCACCGACTCACCCTGATGTAGGTGTCCTGGTGCAGCTTGGCCAGGTAGAGCATGTTGTCCAGGGCCAGCATCCCTGGAGGGGTCTGAGTGAAGTCCATGGCAGGGTTCACATGGTTCTGGAGAGACAACCAACAGGAGAGTCAATGACACAGACAGACCCATAACAATCCCTTTATGACCCCAAACAACCATTTTAACACATCCACACACTCTCCGACCCAAACAACCCCTCTAGAGAGCAGTTATACAGATGAAAACAGCCCACTAGCTGGACTCACAGTGAAGCCCAGCATCTTGTAGTCCTTGGTGTAAATGGCCTTTCTCTTCTCCATGCCACTGGGGTCGTTCTCCCCGTCAAACGCGATCCTGCGCAGCTCGAAAATGATGTCCCTCTGGGCCTGGAGATGGATGAGTGCAGAACTTAAAAACATCAAACGGTATGAGAAAACATCAATAGGGTCAAAAGGGTTGAGGTAAAAGACTCAGGGAATACAAAAGAAAAACTGCTTCTGGTCGTTTTACCTGGTCGCTGGGATCCATCTTGGTCATCATGCGTTCCTCCAGAAGGTTAAAGGTCAGCACCTGCAGCACGTAGAGCTGGTGCGCCATCTCGGCTTTGATTGGTCTGTTGCCTCGGATAACGTGCTGCGAGAGATGACACACATATTAGGAGCAGTAGCAGCTCTGGATCTGTACTGTTTATAAAGCATTATGTTATCATGAAGGGCTGTTTGGTTGTGACTGGTTATCCAAGACAAGTACACTCAGGCTTTCCCTGACACTCACATTGAGGATGATGGATCGCAGGTGTTTCTGGGCCAGGGTGCTCGCCATCTCCTGAGAGGGGGATAGATAGACAAATACAGTGAGACTCAAAACCAAGGCCTGTACGTAAACAGTTAGGCAATAAGCTTACTGCCAGACAACAATATCAAAAGGCTAATTTGACGAAAGGCTTACAGTCATATCACAAAGCCCTAAATGGGTTCATAACTGTTACAAATCCGCAGTGAGACATCTCTAATAGTGCAGAATGCAGCTGCTACCACTAGGGGGACCCAGAGTGACTATGACAGGATTGCATACTGTATTCTTCCCCGCTGACTTTATCTGAGTGGATTGAACTATGAGGGTGGCAGCCCATGGTTCTCTATGGATCAGAGAGAAGAGGAAGCTAAGGGGATGGAGTGAAGGATTGTGGGATGATGTGTACTCACAGTGAGCCGCTGGTCCAGGGGGTTATTATGCTCTTCCTGAGGGGGGTGGGTTGGGAGGAGGGGTTCCAGGTGATGTCAATGGAAACAAATAGTGCACACTTATACATGGTGCACGAGATACAGGCATACATCACAAGATACAGCATGCACGGTAACAGCATGGTACAGTCAGGTACAGCACAGCACGATATGGCATGGCAATGCAGAGCACAACAGTATGTGACACGACACAGCGTCGTCCTTGAGCGGATTGCGGCGAGCCGGAACATAGTCATAAATAATTCATAAATAAAGCTGAAAATTGAGCTCAGGTGCATCCTGTTTCCATTTATCATCCTTGAGATGTTTCTACGACTTGATTGGAGTCCACCTGTGGTAAATTCAATTGATTGGACATGATTTGGAAAGGTACACACCTGTCTATATAAGGTGCCACAGTTGACATTGCATGTCAGAGCAAAAACCAAGCCATGAGGTCGAAGGAATTGTCCGTAGAGCTCCGAGACAGGATTGTGTCGAGGCACAGATCTGGGGAAGAGTACTGCAGAAAAATAAAAAATAAATGTCTGCAGCATTCAAGGTCCCCAAGAACACAGTGGCCTCCATCGGGGGAGAAGGGCCTTGGTCAGGGAGGTAACCAAGAACCCGATGGTCACTCTGACAGAGCTCTAGAGTTCCTCTGTGGAGATGGGAGAACCTTCCAGAAGGACAACCATCTCTGCAGCACTCCGCCAATCAGGCCTTCATGGTAGAGTGGCCAGACAGAAGCCACTCCTCAGTAAAAGGCACATGACAACCCGCTTGGAGTTTGGCAAAAGGCACCTAAAGGACTCTCAGACCATGAGATTCTCTGGTCTGATGAAACCAAGATTCAACTCTTTGGCCTGAATGCCAAGTTTCACGTCTGGAGGAAACCTGGCACCATCCCTACGGTGAAGCATGGTGGTGGCAGCATCATGCTGTGGGGGTGTTGTTCAGCGGCAGGGACTGGGAGACTAGTCAGGATCGAGGCAAAGATGAACGGAGCAAATACAGAGAGATCCTTGATGAAAACCTGCTCCAGAGCGCTCAGGACCTCAGACTGGGGTGTAGGTTCACCTTCCAACAGGACAACGACCCTAAGCACACAGCCAAGACAACGCAGGAGTGGCTTCGGGACAAGTCTCTGAACGTCCTTGAGTGGCCCAGCCAGAGCACGGACTTGAACCCGATCCAATATCTCTGGAGACCTGACAATAGCTGTGCAGCAACGCACCCCATCCAACCTGACAGAGCTTAAGAGTATATGCAGAGAAGAATGGGAGAAACTCCCCAAATACAGGTGTGCCAAGCTTGTAGCGTCATACCCAAGAAGACTAGAGGCTGTAATCACTGTCAAAGGTGCTTCAACAAAGTACTGAGTAAAGGGTCTGATATTTCCGGTTTTTATTTGTAATAAATTAGCAAATGTTTCTAAAAATCTGTTTTTGCTTTGTCATTATGGGGTATTGTGTGTAGATTGATGAGAAAAAAATACAATTTGATCAATTTTAGAATAATGCTGTACCTAACAAAATGTGTAAAAAGTCAAGGGGTCTGAATACTTTCCGAAGGCACTGTATGTGTGAAATTTGTTGTAATTGAGAATGGACCATTATCATGCACCTGTCTCGAAACAGGGGCAGCGGAAAACGATACATGTCATCTATGCACTTAACTAGCGAATGGAAGATGCTTTTCCCGTGGTTAATTTTCATGCCAGACAGGTAGGCTATCCTATATATTAGGAAAGTTGATAAATAAATATAGCAGGCCTAGTCTATAGAAAGCTGATGGTATCCTCTTTTTAATAGAGGCCATCACTCTGTTTTCTCATGCAATTGCATAGCCTATAGATATGTTGCGCAACATGAGCTCATGGGCTCTCATGAAGTGCTTGATTAGATTTTCGATTCCCTTTGCATTGATGTCAGAGTGATTAGAGGGACAATAGAGTGCTGAGTACCAGGCAGTTAGCAAGTTTGGTAGAATACTAATGACCATCAGCAGCATCAGAGCTTGGAGAGGCCTAATTACATGACTAAATGGTCACGTGGAATTTGACTACCGTCATGACTCGTGATCGCCGGTGTGGTGGTATTACGGTCACCGTAACAGCCCTAGTGTCCATATACTTTTGGTCATGTAGTGTATATTGCAAGGGTACCCTTCCGGTGTGCTGGTGAGCAGGTACTGTACTGACCTGCCGTCTATCCTCCGGTGCCTTGAGGAAGAGGGCGTTGATGAGTGCGATGGCGTAGGTCTGGATCTCCTGATTGGATCTAAAAAGGCACATCAGACACAGCAATACCAGTTAGAAGCATCTGGTTCTAGGAATTCTCACATGGTTACAAAAACTAAAGTGGCAACTGGTTAAATGTATTAGTACAGTACTCAGTATTAGTCTGGGGTTCTACAATTCTAAGCTTAGTCATCATCACAAGGATGCGGAGCAAGGCAAGGCTTGTCATCTACGTTATATCGCTCCAATATTAGTAAGTCACGCCACTACATTTCTACATACTAACTCCGACTACATCCCCCACATAGCTGTATGTGGGAGGCCCCAGTGCGTGTGTGTGTGCTCACACTTGCAGGTGTCCGATGAGCTGTCCAACAGTGATATCCTGCGCCACCCGGTGGTAGAGGCTGTGGCTGTTGAGGACCATGCTCTCCAGGATGGCCAGAGAGCGCTGCAGGATGGACACGTCCACCATCGGCTGGTTCACGTAGCCCGCAATCTGGAGAGGAGGGAAATATTCCATTAAAATGGACACACAAATCTAGGGTCTTCTTGATTACAGCTAGGTTTCTGAAGTAGATTTGAAAGCTTGATATTAGGACTTGAAACATAGGTCTATCAAATGACATACAGTTGACAAAACAAACTATCCATACTTGTGCAGAAATGTACAGCCTATAGAAAACTACTTATCTTACTTCTACAGTGCTTGTTGTTGTGCAGCACGTCAGAGGACTTCATCAGGGTGAAAACTATTCACAGACAATTCAGCTGAAAGAGCTCCAAATAACATGGAGGGGTTGCTAGGTAACAGCAACCCACTCAGTTCTGGCAGCCAATGAGGGGTTGAAGGTCAAGTAATTAAAGAAAAGAGAAAAAAACATGGGGGAGGACTTCAAGATAGGCCTCAAACTACTCAAACCACCCAAACTCATTTACCAGTGTTTAAACTGAGAAAGATAGTTCACATACTGTATATGGCCAAGTTTCATCAAAATAAGTCAGAAATACATTGTGTCTTACTTCCATTGTGGATGGTGTAGGAATCTGATAGTAGCTTCCTTATATGACAAGTGTTATGTAGAGTGTCTGCGTCCCAAATGGCACCATATTCCCTATGAAGTGCACTACTTTTAACCAGAGCTCTATGCGCCCTGGTCGAAAGTTGTGCACTGTATAGGTAATAGCATTTCCGATTGATGCAGCCTGAACTGTTTAGTTGAGGCAGGTATGGGATTCTGACCTGTTTGATGAAAGACAGAGAGATGAGGTCCCAGGACACTATTCCATGGTCCATCAGCTCCAGGAAGGCGGTGAGAGTGAAGGCCAGCATCTCCCCAAAGCTGATGAGGAGAGAGGAGACAGAGTCAGAGGACAACACTCACCAACTGAAGGGGAAAAGAGACAAAACAACTGCAGCCACAAACAGCATGGTATCAGTATAGGGCAATCAGTGTTAGCCCATGGCAACCATATCTGGAAAGGTTTCTAGCCCAAGGGCTGCGCTACCTTTAGACACATTCACATTCATGTCTATGGCTGTGGTGTGGTATGTAGCCTACAATAGACCCATGGCTTGTCTGTCTGTACAAGACCTATGACTTTATAATGAGACTTGCTCCGGGGTGAAGTTTCCCCTAGGTAAAGAACTAGGATCAGCTTCCCCAATCCTTACCTTGATCATTAGTGGGGAAAATGCAAAACTGACCCAAGATCAGCATCTAGTGGCGGTTCACCATACACTGTATGAAACTCACTGGGTGCCGCTCTCCACCAGCCGCGCCAGGGTCCCGATGCCCTCCATGTTGATGAACTCAGTGGCGAAGGTGGGGTCAGCTGACAGCTTGGCCAGCTCCTTCAGGGCCTCCAGGCGGGCGTCTATGCCGTGAGACTGGATCCTGTCCAGGAGCTGCCGCGCTGCACGGGCCTATTGTGGGGGGGTGGGGGATCAGGCACGCCGATGGTGGCCATTATTGACAGTTTTTTACCTGGTTTACCTCAACGACTACATTAGCTTGATACATGTAGGCAGCGACCGAAACGTATAACTCGGCAACATGGTTAGTTTAAAGCGGCTACCATTTTTGTGAACTGTTTATCAGGGAGAAGCTGTACGGATATGCTATACGGCAGCTTAGAGCCGAGTGGAGACTAATGGATACGGTTCAGTCAGTTCAGACAGTCGTCCTGATGAGCCCTTTCCAGCTAGCTAGTTTACGCTGGCTAGCTGGCAACAACAACAGCATGGCGCCAGTTAAAACTTGTAAAAGAAAGTGATGTTTATTTTGATGGGCGAGGGAGAAATAACTTAGTATTGGTCACCATCTGGAATCTGGATGTCACGTGACATGCCAATTAGCTAACGTAACCACAAGCCGGTGTGAATGACCAATGCAACGGTGTTGTATGTTGTATAGAGGTGCTTCACTGCTTCCCATTGTTGCTTCCCACTGGGCAGCAGTTGCTTCACCGGGCAGCAGCATAACGTCGCTGGCATTAGCTAACGTGGCCAATTTGTTACATACTTTATTATATTTTCGAGTAGGATAACGGCCTACATGAGAAATTACTTGTAATAACTTGCTGTAACCATCTGGATGTCGCCGTGATACAGTCTACTGCTACTCAATAAGGAGAGTTTGCACTGCAAGCCGGCAACACAACAACACGGGGCACAGCGTGTCCTTAGCCAGAAGATAGGCTTGGGTGGTATCCAGATTTTAAGATAGTAATTTTTTTTAGGGGGTAGATCAGCTTTACTATTGCAGATAGATAGTGGCTTCCATCAATGTAATTATCCTCATCATTTCCAATCCCCCCATATATAAACTCAGCAAAAAAAGAAATGTCCTCACTGTCAACTGCGTTTATTTTCAGCAAACTTAAAATTTGTAAATATTTGTATGAACACCAGCTGCATTAAGTACTGCAGTGCATCTCCTCCTCATGGACTGCACCAGATTTGCCAGTTCTTGCTGTGAGATGTTACCCCACTCTTCCACCAAGGCACCTGCAAGTTCCCGGACATTTATGGGGGGAATGGCCCTAGCCCTCACCCTCCGATCCAACAGGTCCCAGACGTGCTCAATGGGATTGAGATCCGGGCTCTTCGCTGGCCATGGCAGAACACTGACATTCCTGTCTTGCAGGAAATCTCGCACAGAATGAGCAGTATGGCTGGTGGCAGTCATGCTGGAGGGTCATGTCAGGATGAGCCTGCAGGAAGGGTACCACATGAGGGAGGAGGATGTCTTCCCTGTAACGCACCGCGTTGAGATTGCCTGCAATGACAACAAGCTCAGTCCGATGATGCTATGACACACTGCCCCAGACCATGATGGACCCTCCACCTCCAAATCGATCCCGCTCCAGAGTACAGGCCTCGGTGTAACGCTCATTCCTTCGACGATAAACGCGAATCCGACCATCACCCCTGGTGAGACAAAACCGCGACTCATCAATGAAGAGCACTTTTTGCCAGTCCTGTCTGGTCCAGCGACGGTGGGTTTGTGCCCATTGGCGACGTTGTTGCCGGTGATGTCAGGTGAGGACCTGCCTTACAACAGGCCTACAAGCCCCCAGTCCAGCCTCTCTCAGCCTATTGCGGACAGTCTGAGCACTGATGGAGGGATTGTGCGTTCCTGGTGTAAATCGGGCAGTTGTTGCCATCCTGTACCTGTCCCGCATGTGTGATGTTCGGATGTACCGATCCTGTGCAGGTGTTGTTACACGTGGTCTGCCACTGCGAGGACGACCAGCTCTCCATCCTGTCTCCCTTTAGCGCTGTCTTAGGCGTCTCACAGTACGGACATAGCAATTTATTGCCCTGGCCACATCTGCAGTCCTCATGCCTCCTTGCAGCATGCCTAAGGCACGTTCACACAGATGAGCAGGGACCCTGGGCATCTTTCTTTTGGTGTTTTTCAGAGTCAGTAGAAAGGCCTCTTTAATGTCCTAGGTTTTCATAACTGTGACCTTAATTGCCTACTGTCTGTAAGCTGTTAGTGTCTTAACGACCGTTCCACAGGTGTATATCATTAATTGTTTATGGTTCATTGAACAAGCATGGGAAACAGTGTTTAAACCCTTTACAATGAAGATCTGTGAAGTTATTTGGAATTATCTTTGAAAAACAGGGTACTGAAAAAGGGACGTTTCTTTTTTTGCTGAGTTATATATATATATATATATTTGTTCCAGTCAAAAGTTTGGACACACCTACTCATTCAAGGGTTTTTCTTTATTTTCACTATTTTCTACATTGTAGAATAATAGTGAAGACATCAAAACTATGAAATAACACATATGAAATCATGTAGTAACCAAAAAAGTGTTAAACAAATCAAAATATATTTTATATTTGAGATTCTTCAAAGTAGCCACCCTTTGCCTTGATGACAGCTTTGCACACTCTTGGCATTCTCTCAACCAGCTTCATGAGGAATGCTTTTCCAACAGTCCTGAAGGAGTTAACAGCCTTATTCAAAATATTTTTTTTAATCAATCTACACACGATACCCCATAATGACAAAGCGAAAACAGGTTTTTAGAAATCTTAGAACATTTATTAAAAATAAAAAACAGAAATACCTTATTTACATAAGTGTTCAGACCCTTTGCTATGATATTCGAAATTGAGCTCAGGTGCATCCTATTTCCATAATCATCCTTGAGATGTTTCTACAACTTGATCGGAGTCCATGTGTGGTAAAATTTCTGCAGCATTGATGGTCCCCAAGAACAGTGGCCTACATCATTCTTAAATGGAAGAAGTTTGGAACCACCAAGACTCTTCCTAGAGCTGGCCACCAGGCCAAACTCAGCAATCGGGGGAGAAGGGCCTTGTTCAGGGAGGTGACCAAGAACCCGATTGTCACTCTGACAGAGCTCCAGAGTTCCTCTGTGGAGATGGGAAAACCTTCCAGAAGGACAACCATCTCTGCATCACTTATTGTAGTGTGGTCACTCCTCAGTAAAAGGCACACATGACAGCCCACTTGGAGTTTGCCAAAAGGCACCTAAAGGACACTCAGGCCATGAGAAACAATATTCTCTGGTCTGATGAAACCAAGATTGAACTCTTTGGCCTGAATGCCAATCGTCACGTCTGGAGGAAATCTGGCACCATCCCTACAGTGAAGCATGGTGGTGGCAGCATCATGCTTTGGGGATGTTTTTCAGCGGCATGGACTGGAAGACTAGTCAGGATTGAGAGAAAGATGAACGGAGCAAAGTACAGAGAGATCCTTGATGAAAACCTGCTCCAGAGCGCTCAGAACCTCAGACTGGGGCGAAGGTTCACCTTCCAACAGGACAACGACCCTAAGCACACAGCCAAGACAACGCAGGAGTGGCTTCGGGACAAGTCTCTGAATGTAAACAATAGATATTATATTCCTTCTCTTTTAGCCAGGTAAATACTGAACGTCTTTTCTTTTTATCTGCTAAGCCATTACAATTATAACTGGCTATACTTATTTCACCATTTATCATAATGAGATACAAGTTTCGATTCTATTTATCATAATATAGGTTTGTAAACTTACCATTAAAAAGTACCATAATGATTGAGTGTCCATATAACTGTACCATGATATTTGCACTGCTACTAAGTAAACCTCCAATTGTTCTCCACTATTCCACTAAACCTCCCCCCATCCCAAATTGGGTTGTCGTCCCAGTGACTGGCAGACCACCCTTGTCCACCTGGATCCTAGGGCCTTTGAGAGATTGGGACCCATCCTTTAAAAAGAGCACACAGTGCCACCCAAGAACAGAAGCAGATTAACTGCCAAAAGCATTTCCAACGCCCTCACCTCAATTGTATTGTATACAATTGAGGTGAGGGTAATGACGAGAACCGCCTACAGGGAGGTGGTGAGGGCTCTGGGTGTGTGGTGCCAGGAAAATAACCTCTCACTCAACATCAACAAAACAAAGGAGATGATCGTGGACTTCAGGAAACAGCAGAGGGTGCACCCCCCTATCCACATCGACGGGACCGCAGTGGAGAAGGTGGAAAGCTTCAAGTTCCTTGGCGTACACATCACCGACAAACTTAAATGGTCCACCCACGCAGACAGTGTGGTGAAGAAGGCGCAACATAGCCTCTTCAACCTCAGGAGGCTGAAGAAATTTGGCTTAGCACCTAAAACCCTCACAAACTTTTACAGATGCACAATTGAGAGCATCCTGTCAGGCTGTATCACCGCCTGGTACGGCAACTGCACTGCCCACAACCGCAGGGCTCTCCAGAGGGTGGTGCGGTCTGCAAAACGCATTACCGGGGGCAAACTACTCGCCCTCCAAGACACATACAACACCCGATGTCACAGGAAGGCCAAAAAGATCATCAAGGACATCAACCACCCGAGCCACTGCCTGTTCACCCCGCTATCATCCAGAAGGCGAGGTCAGTACAGGTGCATCAAAGCTGGGACAGAGAATGAAAAACAGCTTCTATCTCAAGGCCATCAGACTGTTAAATAGCCATCACTATCACACTAGAGGCTGCTGATGCCTATTGAAATCACTGGCCACTTTAAGAAGTGGAACACTAGTCACTTTAATAATGTTTACATATCTTGCACTACTCATCTCATATGTATATACTGCATTCTATTCTATAATATTCTACTGTATCTTAGTCCATGCCGCTCTGTCATTGCTTGTCCATATATGTATATATTCTTAAATCCCATTCCTTACTAGTTTTGTGTGTATTGGGTATATGTTGTGAAATTGTTAGATATTACTGCACTGTCGGAGCTAGAAGCACAAGCATTTCGCTACACCCGCTATAACATCTGCTAAACACGTGTATGTGACAAATAAAATTTGTTCCATCGCGAAGATTGAAATACTGCTAGTTTTTCCCAGAAAACTGCCCTTTTCATCCTCATGCTAGCTAGCAGTAGCCACTGCAGCCATTATGGAATGGCATGTCGCGTTGAACAACAAATGAGCTGATTGGCTGACACTGCCATTCCAAAATTGGCTGCGGTGGCTACTGCTAGCTAGTATGAGGATGAAAAGGGCAGTTTTCCGGAAAAACTAGCAGTATTTCAAGCTTCTCTATGGAGCAGTGTGGAGTACAGTGGCATAACCAATCCCTGAATTGAGGTACATTTTCCGACCCACATCTCACGCCGGCTTCACGGTGTCTTAATGTAACCATGATTGCGTTCCGACGCCAGTGCAGCTCAATGTAAAGAAGCGTAAAGGTACCTTACATTTTACATTTACATTTGAGTAATTTAGCAGACGCTCTTATCCAGAGCGACTTACAGTTAGTGAGTGCATACATTTCCATACTGGCCCCCCGTGGGAATCGAACCCACAACCCTGGCATTGCAAATGCCATGCTCTACCAACTGAGCTACACAGGGCAATTCCCTACCTTCTGGCTGTCCTGCAGTAACTCACTTTGAGGGAAGTAGCTATAGTGTAGCTAATATCAGGCCAGGGTGACAGGCAGCTAAAGCACATTTGTTGATTTTGTAGTCCGGTAAAAACGGAATGATTCTTAACACTCCCAAGTCCCAACTTCGGCAGACAAGTTTCACATTCTCACTGAAGTTTCTAGCCACAAGCATAAACTAGTTAGCTGGGAAGGGCTCATCAGGACGACTGACTGAACCGAATCCACCCACTCAACTCTCACTGCCCGACATACGTTATCCATTTTGGGCACAAGGCGTGTCTGTATAGCCTCTCCCTGTTTATCATTGGTGAAACTATGAGCTTTGCAGCAATGCAGTCATTATATAGAGTTAATCAAATTTACCTAAGAAATACTGGTCATTTACTTGAAGAAAATTAAAGTAACTGCATGTACAAGAAGAGAAAGTGTCTCACAGGAGATATGGCTAATCGAAGGATGGTCCCATTCTTCATTTCACTACGGCTCTGGAAAGAAAGATGGTGAACATTGCTACTACCACAGCATGATGCTGTAGCAACAAAACAAAACTTTATATTGGTGATATGACATACACTATATATACAAAAGTATGTGGACGCCTCTTAAAATGTGTGGATTTGGCTATTTCAGCCACACCCGTGCTGACAGGTGTATAAAATCGAGCACACAGCCATGCAATCTCCATAGACAAACATTGGCAGTAGAATGGCCTTACTGAAGAGCTCAGTGACTTTCAACGTGGCACCGTCACAGGATGCCACCTTTCCAACAAGTCAGTTCGTCAAATTTCTGCCCTGCTAGAGCTGTCCTGGTCAACTGTAAGTGCTGTTATTGTGAAGTCGAAACGTCTAGGAGCAACAACGGCTCAGCCGCGAAGTGGTAGGCCACACAAGCTCACAGAACGGGACCGCAGAGTGCTGAAGCGCGTTAAAATTAAACTGCCTCTGGAAGCAACGTCAGCACAAGAACTGCTTGTCAGGAGCTTCATGAAATGGGTTTCCATGGCTGAGCAGCCGCACACAAGCCTAAGATCACCATGCACAATGCCAAGCGTCAGCTGGAGTGGTGTAAAGCTTGCCGCCATTGGACTCTGGAGCAGTGGAAACGCGTTCTCTGGAATGATGAATCACGCTTCACCATCTGGCAGTCCGACAGACGTATCTGGGTTTGGCGGATGCCAGGAGAACGCTACCTGCCCCAATGCATAGTGCCAACTGTAAGTTTGGTGGAGGAGGAATAATGGTCTAGTGCTGTTTTTCATGGTTCAGGCCCCTTAGTTCCAGTGAAGGGAAATCTTAATACTACCATATACAATGACATTCTAGACGATTCTGTGCTTCCAACTTTGTGGAACCAGTTTGGGGAAGGCCCTTTCCTGTTTCAGCATGACAATGCCCCCTGTGCACAAAGCGAGGTCCATACAGAAATGGTTTGTCGAGATCGGTGTGGAAGAACTTGACTGGTCTGCACAGAGCCCTGACCTCAAACCCATCGAACACCTTTGGGAGAAATTGCAAGCCAGGCCTAATCGCCCAACATCAGTGCCGACCTCACTAATGTTCGTGGCTGAATGAAAGCCTTCCCAGAAGAATGGAGGCTGTTATAGCAGCAAAGGGGGGACCAATTCCATTTTAATTCCCATGATTTTGGAATGAGATGTTCGACGAGCAGGTGTCCACATACTTTTGGTCATGTAGTGTACTAACGATAACAGTAACATACTAACTAAGGAACCATGTAGTGTATTATAGTAATGAATTCTGCCAAGGTGCTGAAGCTCACCTGTTCAGTGATGTAGAGCTGAGGACCGTCAGCATAACGCAGGGAAAACTGCTCAGAGCCAGACAGAGACCAGCTGTGGACACACACACAAAATCTATTGAAAAGTAGGTGACTGAATTCACCAATTTTCCGCTCAATACCAGAGTGCACTGACCTCCTTAAACATAAGGCAGACAGAAGCTAAACCCACACGTATCTCAATAGGACCTACAGTAATGTTTTTCCACCCTACAGAAAATACATACCATGTGCATAAGGTTAATAAAAGTCATTATCGGAGCCTCTAGCATTTCTATTTGCCAGAGGAGCAGATGGAGAAGATTGTACAGGGCGATATTCAGGGGGCGTTAAGTGTTAAGAAAGAAAATGCATTCAGATGTGAGAGCGAGGGAGTAGGAGGAAGCATAGGAGAGAGATGGAGAGAGAGGGATAAGGAGAAGTAGCGAGTTAGCAAAAGTCTTAGTATTTATGACGGACAGTCAAGTTGGACCAGGAGACAAAAGAGAGGCAATGGAAAGGCAATGAGAGGAGGCACTCGGGGAGAACGAGTCGAAAAGAGAAAGGAGGGGATTTGAACTGTCAGACAGACAGGGGGAGAGAGAGAGGAGAGAGAGAGAGAGAGAGAGAGAGGAGAGAGAAAGAGAGAGAAATCAGAATGGTTATGTAAGCATAAAAACACATTGCAAGTTAAAGTCTGGCCCCCATCTGTGAGCCATTAGACCTCCTTTATCAGTGTATTGGCTAGAGGTGTGTGTTTATTGGCAGTGGTATGTGAGTAAAGGGTGGAATACCGCAGCATTCATGTGTATCTGGGGATTACACTAAAAATGCCTGGTATGTTATTGTAGTAATATCTACACCTCAAAAGTGCAGAATGCAATAGCATTCTAAACTTGTGCGATAATGTAGCATAGTGAATCAATGGGTATGATAGAGCAAGAATGTAGAAGGCAATGAAATATAATTTTTTGTATTGTGTGCAGAACGTTCTGCAGTATGCCAACAGGCACAAACTGTTCCATTTCTACACAGGGTAATATATTAGAATATATAATATATATAGACCCTTAAAGATGTAATTTTATAATAAGCATTGTAATGAAGCTCATGTGTGATCCAGTCCATGTGTAATGACTCATACTAATGTTTCTTTGTGTGTTCTCATTATGGACCTGCTATACATTTGGCTCCTACTGAGTCCGTCTAGCTAGCACTAATCTTACATAAGTGAACGCAGTGTGTGTGTCTGTATGTCTGTGTTCACGTGCGTGTTCATATCACACACACACATAAATCAGTGGTAAACATTGTGCGGCCATTATCTCCAGCGTGAGCAGAAACAGCTGGGTGTGAAGCTGGTGCTTACCCATCACACACCTCCCGTATGATAGAGGACAGAGGCTTCTTCTGCAAACACACAACAGACAGACAAAAACCAGTCAAACTCAGAAAAGCCACTGGAATCACAGGAAAGTTGCTGATTGGTCAGAAAAGGCCCTATAGCAGTGCTTCCCAAACTCAGTCCTGGGGACCCCAAGGGGTGAACGTTTTGGGTTTTGTCTTAGCACTACCACAGCTTATTCAAATAATGAACTCATCATCAAGCTTTGATTATTTGAATCAGCTGTGTAGTGCTAGGGCAAAAACCAAAACGTGCACCCCAGGACCGAGTTTGGGAAACGCTGCCCTATAGTAACTTCAACAATGGTTCTCATTCCTTGCCTAGCTTGGCATTCAGTGGAAAATAAACGTTGATGGATTTGTTTTAATGTCATTGCCGGCGACATACACTGCAGTTCATGCTGAGAGTCGAGAGATGTGCTAGACTTACCAACAAAATCTCAGTAGTTTATGCTTGTCTGAGCAGAGACATACTGTAGCTGTCTTTTCCCTACAATTATTTAACATGGGAGTCACAGGAGTTTAAAGTCGCTGGCACAGGGAAAATAGACTTCTATAAAACGTTTGGTTGAGTAGACAGAGTGGAGGATTGATGCTGTTAAGGACAAGCCCAACCAACACAAACATCAGCCATGCACAGCGGCTGGCCGTCCTATCGCCTCTGACCACAGAACATCGGCCCTCATTTTTCTGTTAATTTCCCGACGATTCTACATGTTGAATCAACACCGTTCGCCGATACCCAGCAGGTAATCTACTGCGCATGACCAACGTTCATGTTGGTATGTCTTGTCCTTTAGTGGGGTTTTTAGACGGGCACTGACCTGGTCAATCTCGATGAGCTGGGCGTTGGCGCCGGGCCACTCGATGGCCACCTTGACGATGTCAGAGTGGGGTGGCATGGCTGCTGTCCTCTCACACACCACTGGAGAACAGACATCACAGAGAAGAAGAGACAGCACTTTATTACTGTTACATTATTAGATATATGGATCCCACGTCTGCCACCGTGTTATGTTATTAGATACGTCACCATGACCACGTTATGTTGGTATGAAGGTTTGACAGCAATCTTTCCATTTCATAGTTAAATCACTCTTTCTGTTGGCCCAAATGTGGCTTAAAACACCATGACACCTGTCACAAAGTCTTATTCTAGAACGGCCTGTTCCTTCCTATTGGCACAAGGTCAGACAAGTACCCTTCTCTTACATTTACATTTTAGCAACAGCGTCCATTCAATTTGGTCTCATTACAGTCCAGTTTGTCATAGACCATATTTGGTAAAGCCTTCCCCACATGACAAAATTAGGTTTTTAAGAGGATATGTTAGGGTAAAAAGATGGGACCAGGACAGCTTTTACAGCTGCAGTGGCTTAAGGTATCAGCGATCAGTGCAATTAAATCCTCAGATTTATGACCCGTGGTAGGTAGCTCCACACTTTGTTTAGCTATTACCTAAATCCACTTAAAAAGAGGCATTTTAACAGCTTGATGGATGGTGGACTGGCCCAACGATGGGGAGACAAGGTGTTTTATGTGGACGTCCTCTAAATATCAGTGCCCAGGGGTTTTCAACATCAAAGTCCTGCACCACCGAGTGGAAAACAGGCTGATATTATGCATCTGTAGCCTGAACTAGACTCCAGCACTGTGTACCTGCCAGAAATAGACGAGCACTAAAACCAACCAGGTTTTTGACAAAGAAAAACATCCTATGTCTTGTTTTAACACAAGTAGTTTTGTCTGTCTTTCTATGCAGTGCTTCCCCTAGGATTATTTTCAGCAGCAGTGGCAAAGATAGCATGGGAGGGGGGTGGAGTTTGTGGTCTTTGCTGCCGGGGTCCGGGCACATGCCCCCTGGGAGATTTTTTTGTAGAACGACTGTGAGAAGGTCACTTCTGGTGACTTTTGAAAAATACATTCTACTCCAAAATGCATGAAAATGTAACTGTTGACACCATCTGAAATATAACTGATGCGCACCACTGCACTATATGGAGATGATGAGGAGAAAGCAATGGCTGTGTGCTCGTGGCTCTCATTCACCCCACTGGTCGCTCTGTTTGATACAAATACGTTGTAACTTGTCACTGATCTTAAAGGGATAGTACAAGATTTTTGCAATTAAGCATTTCTTCTACTCACAAAGAGTCACATTAACTCATGGATACCATTTTTGTCTCAGCGTGCAGTTTGAAGGAAGTTGAAGGTAGCATTAGCGCAATGACTGGAAGTCTATGGGAACCAGCGGTAGGCAACTGATTCAGCCACGGGACGATTTTTGTCGGAGCGGATGGTCGGGGGTCCGGAACAATTATAATAATTTGTTCACTGCAAATTGACCCCAGCTAAACCCAAAAAGAGATTGAATTTGAAAATAATCATTTTATACCTTGATTACATTGAGACACACTCACATGGCTCTTTTATTCGTGGGAATACCTGGTAAACAGACTAACTAAATAAAATTCATTTTTAGCTGAATTCAGGCCGCCTGTTGCTGAACACAGCTGTAGGCATCCAGCATGCTAGCTGTTAACATAGACTTCCAGTTATTGCGCTAACGCTAGTTAGCAACTTCCTGCAAAGTGCATGCAGAGACATAATGGTATCCATGAGTCGAAAAATGGCTTAATTGCCAAAACCTTGCACTATTCCTTTAAAAGCTGCAGCTAAATGAATATAGGGGAAACACCGGTCTATGTTAACTCCACTATAGGGAGGCATTCTCTGGTGTTGCTGCCAGAAAAATCTAAAAATTCTCATTCATCGACATTGTATTCAGACGCCTCCAGACTCCTCGAGAATCTTTCTGCCCATTTCTGTACAGAAAATGTGAATGCAGGCACACACACACACACACACACACACACTATCTGGGGTAGTGAGAAACAGCAGGTTTCATACATCCACATCTCTGGGAGGCTCAGTCCTCCCACTCAGGAGCCCTAGCACCTGTACGTGGGCTGGGGTTGGTTTAGCACAGCTCCCCGATCTACTGCAGATACAACAGCACCATGGAGCTCAGGTTTACCCCTGCTAGCATCCCTATTCTAAATCCACAGGGATTGTTTGCTCTGCACTTGGCTGGCGTCGTGTGCAGTAGAAATCAGTGCCAACAGAGGGCATTTTACTGGGGAACCACACAACGCATAATCAAGCAGTGCTTGTCACTGCACTGTGCAGATGCCGAATGGCTGTAACCAACATTTTTGGGTTGAGTGTTGGGTGGTAGGGGGAGAGGATGAGGGTAAGGGGTTTACAGCTAAATTCCCTGCAATTCTACACTGTTTGTCATGGGGCAGAGATTTTTTGTTGCTGTTTTATATCTCAGTTCATGCTTTTGTTCACATTTTGCCATGAGAAAATTATGCAGTTATAAAGTTAATTTCCTGCAATTCTACACATTTCGCTTTCATATGCTATCTGGCCTTCTACTGAAAATATCCTATACTGCAAAGACAGAAAGTTCAATTCATAATCTACTAATATTATTCTGCAGTAGTAGCCTAATGATTAACTTAAGTGGTCTGTGAAAACACTTGTTTACTTTCTTGAGGAAAATGGAATTCCTTTCGTAACACCTCTAATAACAAGTGGGATACAATTCAATATTCCCCTTGAATAAAGTATTTCCTCTGCTCTCATATCAGGCAATAATATCCATACATGAGGAGACTCGCCTGGTAGGAGGGATAGGGGATAGGAGAATTTAGCGAAATGAGAACACCAAGTCAAACCACAATCAGTGATGAGACTTGGCTTGGAATGAAGAATGGGGCATTGTGCAACAGGCTGCCTAAACAGGCTGTGAAAAAGCTGCAGAAATAGAATTTAGTCCAAGCTCATCAACAGAGCACATTCAGATACTCTGACACTACTATAACCCACCACATCATCCACAAATGAAAGAACAGTAAGAAAAACAGACCTGTAAAGTTAACTACACTGTTATACACAAAAAACATATGCTAATTGGCCATGTTCCACTGCTGCATGCAATTACACAAATGGTTTATAAGATCACATCAAAAGCATTGCAGATTCTTTGTGAGGGTTTGATTCTAAAAGTAATTTATATTTTTTCATTTCACAGACAACATGTTTTTCTTGACACTGCCACACCGTCAGTGCATTTGTGGCCAAACATCAACAACATGAAAATAGACGCCGGAAGACACATGGCACATGTAATGGCTAACTTAACCTTGCCAGACAGGAACTCCTGCCATGAAACATCATCTGGGCCACAATGCTGCCATTGTCTGGGGGTATAAATAAGAGAAGTCCATTCCCAGTGCCAAATGGGAATAACTAGGGCCTATTAGGGCTCTGGTGAAAAGGAGTACACTACGTAGGGAATAGGGTGCCATTCCGGACACAGTCGTCCTTTCCCAGTCCGAAAGTCACTGACTAGAGGTCTTCACAGATCCACCTGTACCCGAATACCCGAGATCCAATCCGGGACCCGAGCAGGTCCGGATCCAGAATTCTAAATAATGTCACAGTTCTGGGTCGGATCTGATTGTCACGGGTCTCAGGTATGTGTACATTTTAACTGGCTTGTCCGGAAGGGCCCGTACAGATCCGAATGCGACTGCTGCAGTAGAGAGAGAAACGTTATAATTGATGCTGCTGCTCTTCCTTTTCACGAGAGCGGAGCATGGCGCGTGTAGCTTGTTGTTGGCCAATCATAAGTCATCAAAGCGGCAATAGGCTACAGTCATAGAGCCTCCGTGTGTGGCAAAAGTTAGGATATATCTAATCAATGGAAGATGTAATTACAATGAAGGAATTACAAGTGAAAGGAAAAGGATAGACTACAATGACCATGAGCCAACAGGTAGGCTGCTACTTAATATTCTGAATGGAGTTGT
This sequence comes from Coregonus clupeaformis, assembly GCF_020615455.1. Taxonomy (NCBI): domain Eukaryota; kingdom Metazoa; phylum Chordata; class Actinopteri; order Salmoniformes; family Salmonidae; genus Coregonus; species Coregonus clupeaformis. The sequence goes on along the minus strand of NC_059201.1, from coordinate 41,613,246 downwards.
TATGTGTAACTGTAGGATGAGAAAGCGCATGCACTGCAGCCTCAATTAGCCTAGCTAGCTAATGTTAGCTTCTCCCGGTTTGATGCAGTCAAGACCGGTACTTTGCAATCATATTGGATGATAAATAACCTAGCTACGGCAGCTATTAGTCTACTATAGCGCAAGTCTGCTTTGTTGGTTGCTGTCTCACATCTCTCCCTTCCTGCTAACCGTGTCACTCGCTCACAGTACGGCCCCTCCCCTGCCTGCTAGAGCGGCACCTCTCTCTCCCGCTTTATCAGCTCCGGTTATCAGTAACTCAAAAAAATGAATTTTCTGCTGCTTCCCTCACTCGGATGAGACTGGGTCTGGATCCAACCAGGTCTATAAGGAACGGGTCTAGTTGTCCTCGAGTCCGTTCGGAACGGGTCTCTATATTTGAAACATTTATTTATGCATGTCCCCTGTAGCTCAGTTGGTAGAGCAAGGCGCTTGCAACGCCAGGGTTGTGGGTTCGTTTCCCACGGGGGGCCAGTATGAAAATGTATGCACTCACTAACTGTAAATCGCTCTGGATTAGAGTGTCTGCTAAATGACTAAAATGTAAATATCGGGTCCAGGTGGGAAAGCCCCAGGTCCATTTCGGACATTGGACCTGTGAAGACCTCTACCACTGACTGCAGCCTCCACAAAGGAACCTCTATGATGACAGTTTGAGCCACAGCACCAGTTTAGTCCTGTACAAGTGCTTCTGCTGCTGTCAGATCCACTTTGTGAATGGACATTTGATTCACTACATGACCAAAAGTATGTGGACACCTGCTCGTCAAACATCTCATTTCAAAATCATGGGCATTAATATGGAGTTGGTCCCCCCTTTGCTGCTATAACAGACTCCACTCTTCTGAAAAACCTTTCCACTAGGTGTTGGAACATTGCTGCGGGGACTTGCTTCCATTCAGCCACAAGAGCATTAGCGAGGTCGGCACTGATGTTGGGCAATTAGGCCTGGCTCGCAGTTCCAATTCATCCCAAAGGTGTTCGATGGGTTTGAGGTCAGGGCTCTGTGCAGACCAGTCAAGTTCTTCCACACCCATCTCGACAAACCATTTCTGTATGGACCTCGCTTTGTGCAAGGGGCATTGTCATGCTGAAACAGGAAAGGGCCTTCCCCAAACTGTTGCCGCAAAGTTGGAAGCACAGAATTCTAGAATGCCATTGTATGCTGTAGTGCTAAGATTTCCCTTCACTGGAACTAAGGGGCCTAACCCGAACCATGAAAAACAGCCCCAGACCATTATTCCTCCTCCACCAAATTTTACAGTTGGCACTATGCATTCGGGCAGGTAGCGTTCTTCTGGCATCCGCCAAACCCAGATTCATCCGTCGGACTGCCAGATGGTGAGCATGATAAATCACTCCAGAGAACACGTTTCCACTGCTTCAGTGTCCAATGGCGGCAAGCTTTACACCACTCCAGCCGACCGTTGGCATTGCGCATGGTGATCTTAGGCTTGCTTGCTGCTGCTCGGCCATGGAAACCCATTTCATGAAGCTCCCGACAAACAGTTATTGTGCTAATGTTGCTTCCAGAGGCAGTTTGGAACTCGGTAGTGAGTGTTGCAACCGAGGACAGACGATTATTACGAGCTACGCGCTTCAGCACTCGGCGGTCCCATTCTGTGAGCTTATGTGGACGTTTCCACTTCACAATAACAGCACTTATAGTTGACCGGGCAGCTCTAGCAGGGCAGTAATTTTACGAACTGACTTGTTGGAAAAGGTGGCATCCAATGACGGTGCCATGTTGAAAGTCACTGAGCTCTTCAGTAAGGCCATTCTACTGCCAATGTTTGTCTATGGAGATTGCATGGCTGTGTGCTCAATTTTATACACATGTCAGCAACGGGCATGAAACACTAAGTCCAGCATAGTGAGGATACCGTCTGAATAATAACTCTGAATTCCAGTAGTTGACAGAGGGCCATGTGCTTACAGCCACAATAGTGGGGAAAACCACTAAGCACCACTAAGAAACCAGAGTCCATGAAGGACAGGGCTAAGAGGTTATTAAGAGAGACAGTATGTGTGTGTGTGTGTGTCTAGGTTGGGGGAGGCGGATCAGACAGTCAGTGCAAGTCAGGACCAATGTGCCTGGGCAATAAGGGAGGGAACTGAAAACAGATGCCCAGTAAGCCTGAGACAGACATTCTTAATTTCTCCCTCTGTCCATACTGAGGACTATGCAGTCTCAGCAGCCATCTTGTTCAACATGAATTCAAAACAAAAAGCCCTACTGCTGTTCCATCCTTGCACAACTTTCCCCCACACATTCATTTGAAGAGGAGTCTCAGCCAGAGGCAAATCTCTCAAGTCGGCAATGCTAATCCCGTTAACTGTTAAGTGGGTACATTGTTTCTGTTTTCTCCTCTCATCCTGGGTCTTATCTTAACGAGATATGGCGACTGTCCTCACCTGTTGGAGGAGCGTTGAGTGGGCACCTCACTCGCTCTCTCAGTCTCACGTTTCAGACCATGGCATCAGCTCCCCTGCAAAGAGAGATAGACAACTGTCAAGGCAACATATTTGGGCCAAACACTAGGCAAAGCCTAACAGTGGAAAAGCACCATTAGAGGAACTGTAAAATATAGTCAAATATTCCACCTTTAATACTTTTGCACCCCTGTAAAATCCCTTCCTTGAGAAGTTCGCTTTAGTCTTTTCTTGATGTTAATAACCAGTCAAATACTGACAACCTGCTTTCATGCAGACATTCCGTCTAAAACCGATTTAATTTCATCTCAGATTGAAACCAATCTTGCGGAACGCTTTTAACTGACATCATTTGAGTGTTTTGAATTTCTTATTTTATAGACAGGGAGGGATTCTGTCTGGCAATTCTTATTGATGTGGGAATGGAAAAACTGCAAGCCAAAATACAATTTTCTAAAGGCATCCTGACTAAAATAATGGATAATACTGTCGGCTGGTGATGCTGCTGTGGAGCTCAGCCACTCTAGCAACCACTGACCTACCTAATCTGGAAAAGATGAGACTTCAGATAACTGATCCTAAAGACCCAATAGCCTACCATGTACTGACCCTAACTGCAAATCCTGAGTGGCAATGTTACAGTTATCTTATGTTACAGGGAAATGAGTTAATCCTTTGTTTTCTGGACACATGCATGATCCTGGCTCCTGACATTATATTATGACAGGTAGGCAGGTACCTGATCTGATAGGTTACTGAGTGACACAAAATGTCTCCAGCTTGCGGGAGGACAGATATCGACCTTCTGTAGAATGATGGGGACAGAGAATCCCCATCACAGACAGATGAGGGTGGTTCCAGTGTATCACACAAGGCAGCTGGATACATTTGTAACAATGTATAAATGACTGTTGACCACCACCACCTAGTAAGACCATTGTAATTCAGACAGACTGGGCTGCAGCCAGGATGCATAGCTGTGACAGCATTGGCTGTAACTTGCTGATTAATTGGATTGAGATGGCTTTAAATGACATTCCTGCTCTCAACGCTGTATTTTTTTTAACCTGGCCAGCATGGTCAATTGTGAAATAGATATTAGTAACCGTTTTATAAACCATGATAACCTCACATGTAGCCTTGTGACCATTGATAATTAGCTAGCTACCTAAGGCAGTGGGGCTGCAAATGAGCCGCATCGCATGGCAAGACATGTAAATAAATTTACTCATTTGGGGAGAAACACAGCTAGCTTGAATTAAATTGTAGCCAGAGCTCAATATAATAACTTTAATTTATGGGCATTCATATTTCAAAACTGAAATCCCCTCCAATTGAATAAAATCTAAAATGTATGAATTTATAGAACGTATTCGTCTCAAGAGGGAATCAGCACACTGAAAAAAAGACTTCACACGATATTCCAGCGATTTGTTCATTCGCAAACATCTATTTTACACTAGGCTACTGCCTATGTGCCTTTTGGTCTGCAGTCGCGCGACATAGTGGTTACAATATAACGACTCAAATCTATAATTTCTCCAAATTGTTAATTTACTGATAGTAAATTGTTAATGTAACGGTAGTTACTTACCCCATGGCCTAGACCGTATCGCTGCTGTTTAATACTTCCACCAATGGAGCATCTGTGGTAAAACGATACATTTCCACGCCTTGTAGGCGGGACATAAAGTAAAGTATATATGTCCATGGCTACTGCACAATACTCCTGTCTTTCACATAAATTAAACATTTTGATTTTAAATCAGTGCACGTGCAGGGCAATGCATACATTTCAACATTTAGTACAGATCGTAATGTGACATGTACAGTTGTGGCCAAAAATATTGGCACCCTTGCACTTTTTTCAAATAATGCACAATTTCTTCCAGAAAACTGTTGAAATGAAAAAATATTTTGGTGTCCACATTAGTATGTCTTCAGTGTGCAGTTGAACGAAACAAAAACATCTGAATAATTTACTAAATCTTAGCTTATTCCATAAAGAAATCCTAAAATGGCCCGGACAATATTATTGGCACCTTCTAGAAGAAGTTAGAAATAATCAGATTTCAAGCAGGTGTTTCTCCTTTACTTTGGAATTGAACTCACCTGTGGTGAGTTGCAGGTGCCTGCAATATCAATATAAAAATCACAAATTCAACCACTGTGTGTACTGCAATGAGCATGGAGAAAAGACACAAGATTGTAGCCAAGCATGGACAATCTCAAGGCTACAAGTACATCGCCAGATACCTTGATGTTCCCGTTTCCACCATGCGTGATGTTATCTAGTAGTTTTAAGGGCCATGCCACTGTAGCCAACCTCCCTGGACGTGGCTGCAAGAGAGAACTTGATGGAAGATTGCATCGAAGGATTGTTTGAACGGTGGAGAAAGCACCTCGGTCAACTGCCACACAGATTCAAGCTGATCTTCAGACACAAGGTTCGACAGTTTCAACCCGCACCATCCGTCGCCAACTCAATGAAATGGGGTTATATGGTAGACCCAGGAGGACCCCACTGCTGAGAGAAAAACATAAGAAAGCCCGATTGCAATTTGCCAAGACACACCTGAACATGCCAAAATCCTTCTGAGAGAATGTCCTGTGGACAGATGACACCAATTAGAGCTTTTTGGTAAAGACCATTTCTATGTTTACAGAAAACAAAATGAAGCCTTCAAAGAATATAACACCTTCCCTACAGTCAAACATGGAGGTTCAGTGATGTTTTGGGGTTGCTTTGCTGACTCTGGTACTGGGTGCCTTGAACATGTGCATGGCATCATGAAATCAGGAGAATAACAAGGCATTTTGGAGTGTGTCGTAGTAAATATATAATGTTATAGCTTGGTCTGACTAAAATCTTGTGCATGACCCATTTTGTGTTGGGCCTTTGTATTCAATACAATGCACAAAAGACTTCTATCTTGTCAGCCTTATCAGCAGGTGGCTAAGGACAACACCCACGCCATAGGTCTCTCAGTTCTTCCAACTCACGAGTTCTTGCTCTGAGGACACACACACACACACCCCCACACACACACACACATACACACACACACACACACACACACACATACACACACATACACACACACACACACACACACACATACACACACACACACACACACACACACATACACACACACACACACACACACACAAAAATCCCCTTCTCTTAGGCTGAACATCTGAAGACAAAGAACCCGACTCAGAGCCAATGCAACAGTGACACTAGCCTGGAGGTGACCTCGCCCAACTCATCAGGACCAATCAGAAGATCAGAACTGCTAGATTCAACCTACTTCATTTTATTGTATAAAATGTCAGCACACAATGTTTAGGGGCTCTCTCTCAGATATCTCCCTACGAGATTGACGAACGGGTCCGTGCACGCTATTTACAGATATCTTTACCTCTGAATAAACTGCCTTATATTATACAATTATCCACCTTGTCCGAAAGTCTCTACTTGGTCTCCGTTCTCCAGTAAACTTGTGATCATCAACAAAATTGGTAGCAGAGGATGGTTTTCTAACTCTGAATTCGGTCCATAAAAGTTGATAGAGACAGGAGACAAGTAAGAGACGGATCAGAAAGCACGGGTGACCTGTTCGCAGGAGCAGCCGGGAATCCAGCTCGCCTCAGGAAACTGATCTAAACGGACGTCAATACAAAGGTAAGCAGAACCTGTTAAAACAAAATCTGCATATTGTATTGTAGGATAAACCAAATTAAGATCAGTAGTACTGAGCGTGAGTATGGATTACCGTTAAATTTATAACATATCTATTATGACTCAAAAGGCATATATGTAAAGATATCTGAATTCTTTAGGTTTTTACTGTTGAAATGTGACTCTAGGTGAGGAGTCTAGTTACAGAGGTTGTGGTTCACGAGAGAAGGACCCTTTTATTTTTACTGTTGATATCTGAAATCTTAGGTTTTTACTGTTGAAATGTGACTCTAAGAGAAGAAGTCTAGTTACAGTGGTTCACAAGAGAAGGACCGACTTTTATTTTCTGTTGAATTGTGGCTTTCTAGTGAGGAGCCTATTTACAGAGGTTTGGTTCACAAGAGATGGACCCTTTTATTTGATCCACAAGAGAAGGATCTGGTGACTTGATAAAAAGATTCAGATAGTCGGGTTGAGTTAATTCCGTGAGAATCCAAGTCCAGAAAAGGTTCTCCCGACTAGACGCCAGTTGAATGGTTTAAACGACTGGGAGTCTCCTTGAGGAGAATCAATAAAATAAAATAAAAATACAAGTTCAGATAGTCGGGCAATGGTTGACTTGGCACTCAACTAGATGTACTGTGAGGAACTCAAACTGAATTCGTGTGTTGATGTTGATATGTAAATGCAAAATGTAAATGTTGAAAATGTTAACCTGAATGTTGTGTAAGATTGGCCGTTTCATGAGACTAACTAGTTGATAACTTTTAAGAGGACCACCGAGTCCTATTTTGCCTGTTATGCAGCCGCTGCGCTAAAAGCTGACTTGTACTTTTTCCCTCTTGTGGTGTTGGTATTTCCTAAATTCCTAAAAATAAATTGATAATTATTTTAGGAGCGCTCGAGTTTGCTAATATATTCTTCCAAAAGGGCGATTCTGATACCTTTTGGGAAAATATATAATAACTCGAATACCTGAAAAACAATAATAACTTTTGCAAATAATTCCTAAAATTAAATTGATAATTATTTTAGGAGCGCTCGAGTTTGCTAATATATTCTTCCAAAAGGGCGATTCTGATACCTTTTGGGAAAATATATAATAACTCGAATACCTGAAAAACAATAATAACTTTTGCAAATAATTCCTAAAATTAAATTGTTAATTATTTTAGGAGCGCTCGAGTTTGCTAATATATTCTTCCAAAAGGGCGATTCTGATACCTTTTGGGAAAATATATAATAACTCGAATACCTGAAAAACAATAATAACTTTTGCAAATAATTCCTAAAATTAAATTGATAATTATTTTAGGAGCGCTCGAGTTTGCTAATATATTCTTCCAAAAGGGCGATTCTGATACCTTTTGGGAAAATATATAATAACTCGAATACCTGAAAAACAATAATAACTTTTGCTAATAATTCCTAAAATTAAATTGATAATTATTTTGGGAGCGCTTGAGTTTGTTAATATATTGTTCCAAAAGGGCGATTCTGATACCTTTTGGGAAAATATATAATAATTCGAATAATTGAAAAACAATAATACCTTTTGCAAAATAATTCCTAATAATAAAGTATTGAACATTTTTTGTGTACGAGGGTGGGACATCAGAGATAAGTCTCAGTCAGCGCCAAGAATACATTGCTGGATTCGGCCAGTGACGGGCTAAGTGCACCAAGATAGTCTAAAAACTGTATAACCATGGCAACCACTACCGTCCCAAAACTCAAATTTAATGAATATCTAGATCAAAAAATACAGGATAGAGCGGGAGGGAAAGAACAGTATAAGACAGTAAAGAAAGTGTGGGAGGGAGTGAAACTCAAATGGACACAGGCAGGTTACTTTAGCGGGGGTGCCCCGTCCAAAAGGCAACTCACCTCTATGGAGAAAGAGCTAGGGGAGGCAGTGAAGGAAGGAACAGAAAGTGAAGTGGAAAGGAATAAGTCTCACTTATTCAAGAAGGAAGGGACTAAACACAGAGAGAGAGCAGAGGCTGAGCTAAGGATAGGTACGTGGGCAATTGAGGAAACACGACGAGCACACCCATACAAGAAACCAGACATGATGGGTGTGGTGATTGAACCCACAACTGAGACAACACCAATAGTGGGGACACAGTCCATGAGTGTCATACCAGCGCCCTCAGCACCACTGTATCCGACCCTGCATCAGGAAGCGAAGAGCACACCACCCGCATACACACCCACTCCTCCAACTAACCCTTATAACCCATTCCTAAGTCCTGCAGTGGTACAAGCGCCTGTGTTCGTGGTGCAAGGAGGACACCTAGAGGGGAACATGGCACTAAGCGTAGGGCAAGGAGTACTTCACTGTGTGGAAGTCCGAGCCAACAGCGAGCCACAAGGACGAGAGGAGCCACACCCGGCCGGCGGAACCCAACCCAGACCCAGTCCCACAAGAGGGGGTTCCAACCCAGAGTCCCTGGTAATGATGACTCAAAACCAACCATCAGATCTATACAGGAAAGGGGGAGCATCTGGCCTACAGGTGGCACCAGTCACCATCACCTTACTCAACCCTGATCAAATTCCTATCTACCGAACACAGTACCGTCTGAAACCTGAACAGACCATGGGGATCAAACCAACCATAGATGGGTTGTTGGGAGCTCGTGTCATATATCGCACTGTGTCTCCATGGAACACACCAATCTTACCAGTCTTGAAAACAGGAGGCGAAACATACCGGATGGTACAAGACTTCCGAGCAGTGAACGACGTCACTGCACCCATTGACCTACCTGTCCCTGACCCTCACATTACACTGAGTAATCTCTCACCAAAACACCAATACTTCACCGTTGTGGATCTGGCTAATGCCTTCTTCAGCATTCCACTGGATGAGGCTTCACAGCCTCTCTTTGCCTTCACATATGAACATCAACAGTATACGTATTCGGTTCTTCCACAGGGTTACAGGTGTTCTCCCGGAATCTTCAATCATATCCTAAAGACACACCTGGCCGAATTGAAAATCCCTGAAGGAGTGATACTCATCCAATATGTAGATGACCTTTTGCTGGGGGCTCCCACATCTGATCTCTGTCTACAAATGACAAAAACCCTACTTGACTTCTTGGCTGTCAAAGGCTACAAGGTCAAAATGAGCAAAGTCCAGTCCTGTCGCAGAACTGTCCTTTTCCTTGGCAGAGAAATCTCAGGAGAAGGTGCTGGTCTCTCGAAATCCCACCGAGATTCCATACTCCATCATCCACGTCCCATCACAGTGTCAGGCATGTTGTCCTTCCTGGGGTTGACAGGGTACAGCCGTACCCACATCCCTGACTACACATCCAGGACTGAACCACTGAGAGAAATAGTGAGAGAAGCAGGACCAAGAAACTTACACTCCTCACTTACCTGGACACCTGAAGCATCAACAGCATTTGCTCTCCTAAAACCGATCTCTCGGTGGCAGCAGCTCTGACAGCACTCGACTACAAAAACAAATTTCATCTTGATGTTTCTGAAAAGGAGGGGTTCACTTCTTCCATCCTTTTTCAGAAACAAGAGGGGGAGAGAAGAGTACTGATGTATCATTCCTCTAAGTTGGACCATATTGAAGCAGGTCAGACAACATGTTCCAGGTACGTGGCTGCAGTGGCAAAAGCTATTGAAAAAAACCGCCCACCTGGTAATGTGCCACAAATTGGAAATCCATACGCACCATGGGGTTGCAGCATATCTGATGAGCAAGGAATTCACGTTCAGCGCTGAAAGAAAGAACAAAATCCAGAATAAATGCACCCAATCACACATTACTTTTGTCAACACCGACAAAAACATGGCAGACGCACTCAATGCAGAAGAAGGGTTGGCACACTCCTGCGAAGAGAGGGCGGCACAGGAACTGAAACTGCGACCAGACTTGGGAAACGAACCCCTTACCAATCCTGATCTATGGTTGTACACCGATGGATGCTGCTATAGAGGAGAAGAAGGGAACATAGCAGCATATGCAGTGGTACAGCAGCTTCCAGGCGGGTCACACGTGACCCTGGAATCAGACATCATCCCACAACCTGCCTCAGCCCAACTAGCCGAGATCATTGGTTTGACTCAAGCCCTGGAAAAGGCTGAAGGAAAGACTGTGAACATCTACACTGACTCAGCATATGCTCATGGAGCAGTCCATACAGATGGACCACAATGGGTCAGACGTAACTTCACCACAACAGGAAACCTTCCGATCAAACACAAGGCACAAATGGAGAGACTGATAAAAGCAGTCTCACTACCTGAGCAGGTGGCCATCATGAAGTGCAAAGGACATCAGCAACTCAAGAACAAAGTCAGCGAGGGAAATGACGCAGCTGACAAAGCAGCCAAGAAAGCTGGGGGCTACACTCCAAGACAGATGGTGCTGCAGACTCAACCAGCTAGAACAGAACTCACAGACCAACACATAAAGGAACTACAATTCACAGCGGGCCCGTATGAGCACTCGGTATGGGGACAGAATGGAGCCACCAAAGGACCTGATGAACTTTGGAGATGCCATGACGGCAGGTTGGTGGCCCCAGCTAATCTCTGTCCCGAGCTGATACGTGAGGCTCATGGGCCCACCCATGAAGGGAAACTCAAAACTTTACAGAAGGTTTCCCATATTTGGTGGCACCCACACATTAAGGACATGACAGACTTGTTTTGTGATGAGTGCAGCATTTGTGGCAGCCACAACCCAAAGAAACCTTTCCAAACACCCATGGGTTCATACCCAGTACCTAATGCATGTTTTCAGGACATTAGCATAGATTACACTGACATGGGGGCTGATAATGTAACTAATGGGAAAAGGTACTTATTGGTAATGGTAGATCGATTCTCCAAATGGGTTGAGGCAATACCAACAGCACGTGAGGATGCCAGGTCGGTCATTAAGTGGCTGCAGACTGAACTCATACCAAGGTATGGGGTTCCAAGACAAATCCGATCCGACAACGGGTCCCATTTCAGTAACCAACACCTGAGACAGGTGGAGGAGAGGTTCGGCATTGTGCACAAGTTTGGGTCTGTGTACCGGCCGCAATCTCAGGGCCTCGTGGAACGTGCCAATCAAACTTTGAAGGCTAAGATAGCCAAGGTATGTGCAGGTTCAAAGTTGACGTGGGTTGAAGCTCTGCCCCTGGCGTTGATGGCCATGAGAGCCTCTCCAGGAGCAGGCACCCATCTCTCTCCACATGAGATTATGACTGGTAGAGTCATGCCTGGTCCACCAAGGGAGGGAGGTCATATGCCCGCCCTTGATGTACAACAAATTGTAATGTCTGAATATGTGAGAAAACTAACGGAACTCTCTGCAGCTCTCTCCAAACAGATTCACAAGGTCCAAGAGGGGGAGCTGACGGGGAGATCCGGCACCGCTGAAGGTAAAAGTTGGTGACTGGGTGAGGGTTAAGGTCCACAAGAGAAAGTGGCAAGAACCCAGGTGGACTGGACCGTACGAAGTGAAGGAGGTTACTTCACACTCAGTCCAGGTCAAAGGTAAATTGGGCGCACCTTGGCACCACCTTACACATTGCACACCAGCACCAACTCCTTCCAGAACTTTGACTGAGGTCAGGGCTGACTTGAGCGCCCTAAATTCGGCACCAAATACAGAGGCTCCTAGTCTGTGAGAATGTGGAGGAGACTCTCATTAACAGAGACTGGAGGGCTTCGCCCCTGGGAGGAGACATAGACCTCCCTGGGAGAGACTGGGTATCTCTGGTCCCTTGTTTGTTATTTTCATTATAGTCACTGGAGTTTCCATGGGAACTTTCACATGGCTAATACAGCAACCAGCACATCCACATACTAATATCACTAGTCCTAATAATATCACATCTCACGCCACCGTCAGAACAAACACCCATACCTTACGAAAACGACATGTTTTAAATAGCGACCAAAACTGTACTACCAACCAAATTAGAAGTACCACCCTATGTATCCCTATAAATACTACCACCACTGTCACCGTCCCTTGGGGAATGTTGGAAAGTACTGGGCAGAATGAAAACAGGAAGTTATGGCAAGTCCAATATCATTGGTACATGACATTGGGGGGTTTGGATAAATGGTCCTGGAAAAACCTAGTCGCCGAGACAGGTCCTGATTGGTCAAGTTATTCAACAGGACGGAACGTCTTATTATGGCGAAAGGGACTTACATTGGCCAAAGAACAAAATGGCCTGAAGTTAATTATCCCACCAGGCCAGAGGGAGGGCTGCCAATATTTCATATTGGCTCCATATATGGACACCGGTCCATATAGTCGAAATAGGGCTCCATTTTATATTTACTATTTTAAATGGAACTTGATTGTTTGTTTTGTATCAACACCCGACCCTTCCACTTCTACAATTAAGGACGATAGAAAAAACATTGTGAAACCCACAGGTAGAGGTAGATGGGGACCAATTACCATGGTTACCACTCCACCTACTTTGGATGATGCAATCTTGACCGCTACAGGTGTCTCCGGCCTTTCTAACAACTGGCTCTTGTTGACTGAGGAAGCGGCAAGGGTGACTCATCAGAGTTGTGTGGTTTGTATGGGGGCACGGCCATTGCTTCGCATTATCCCTGCCGCCATTACGCCAGAATGCTTCCTGTCTGTCATGAAACATGACAACCCTTCCGCCAATTGTACACTATGGGACGTAATTCATCCCTTGGTTACTAAAGTAACTAAGAAACCAATTTTTTCCTATCAGGTGGCTAGAGCTAACTTTACCTGTGTTAATCTCACGAAAGGTCTACCATTGTTGGGTATGGTACCTGTTGGATGGTGTCGGTTTATCTATACGCCTAATGCTGAGTTTAAACCTGTTTCCAGGGCTGATGTCTGGTGGTGGTGTGGAGGCGTTCGTCTGTTTGATGGACTGCCTGGAAATGCCACAGGCACCTGTGCACTAGTCTCTCTTTTGCTACCAATTTCTGTGTATCCAACAGGTGTTCAGGAGCTGGTGACCCATGTGTCTGACTTAATTCCTACCAGGACCAGGCGCGCTGTGGGCCCTACTCATGGGGACCCAACCTACATTGATGCAATTGGGGTCCCTAGGGGGTACCAGATGAGTATAAATTGATTGACCAAGTAGCCGCAGGTTTTGAATCTTCATTTTGCTGGTGGTGCACGATTAATAAAAATGTTGACAGAATCAATTATGTCCATTTTAATGTTCAAAAATTAGGCAATTGGACACAACAAGGTTTTGAGGCGGTACATGGCCAGTTGGCTGCGACCTCTCTCATGGCTTTCCAAAATCGTATTGCTGTCGACATGCTCCTGGCTGAAAAAGGAGGAGTATGTGCTATGTTTGGTGAACAATGTTGTACCTTTATTCCCAACAATACAGCCACAGATGGCAGCTTGACTGTCGCCCTGGAAGGGTTACGAACTCTTAATGGCAAAATGAAGAGCCACTCAGGGGTGGATACTTCAATGTGGGACTCTTGGATGGATGCGTTTGGTAAATATAAAACGCTAGTTTCTTCTATACTTGTATCCATCTCTGTTTTTGCTGCAATTCTAGTGCTTTGTGGATGCTGTTGCATTCCATGCATACGGACGCTGACAACCAGGATTATAACCACCGCTATTGATCCGCATCCTGCAGATAACGGTCAGATGTTTCCTTTGCTTGCTATTGACGATGCTGACCAAGGATATCTGGATGATGAATAGCATTTAAGCTTTTTGTCACGTCTCTTGTGAGACGTGAAGAGGGGGAATGTAAAACTTTATCTTCTGATAAAGTTTTCCCTATTTTGCCAATTGCACTATTAAGCTTGTGTCACGTCTCTTGTGAGACGTGAAGAGGGGGAATTAAAACTTTATCTTCTGATAAAGTTTTCCCTATTTTGCCAATTGCAGCATTTAAGCTTTTTGTCACGTCTCTTGTGAGACGTGAAGAGGGGGAATTAAAACTTTATCTTCTGATAAAGTTTTCCCTATTTTGCCAAATTGCAGCATTTAAGCTTTATGTCACGTCTCTTGTGAGACGTGAAGAGGGGGAATCAAAACTTTATCTTCTGATAAAGTTTTCCCTATTTTGCCAATTACACTGTTAGCTTGTGTCACGTCTTAAGTTTTCCTTCTTTACTGTTACTTGGTCACGTCTCTGGGGAGACGTGAAGAGAGGGATTTGTCGTAGTAAATATATAATGTTATAGCTTGGTCTGACTAAAATCTTGTGCATGACCCATTTTGTGTTGGGCCTTTGTATTCAATACAATGCACAAAAGACTTCTATCTTGTCAGCCTTATCAGCAGGTGGCTAAGGACAACACCCACGCCATAGGTCTCTCAGTTCTTCCAACTCACGAGTTCTTGCTCTGAGGACACACACACACACACCCCCACACATACACACACACACACACACACATACACACACATACACACACACACACACACACACATACACACACACACACACACACACACACACACACACACACACAAAAATCCCCTTCTCTTAGGCTGAACATCTGAAGACAGAGAACCCGACTCAGAGCCAATGCAACAGTGACACTAGCCTGGAGGTGACCTCGCCCAACTCATCAGGACCAATCAGAAGATCAGAACTGCTAGATTCAACCTACTTCATTTTATTGTATAAAATGTCAGCACACAATGTTTAGGGGCTCTCTCTCAGATATCTCCCTACGAGATTGACGAACGGGTCCGTGCACGCTATTTACAGATATCTTTACCTCTGAATAAACTGCCTTATATTATACAATTATCCACCTTGTCCGAAAGTCTCTACTTGGTCTCCGTTCTCCAGTAAACTTGTGATCATCAACAAGTGCAATGTCGGACCCAGTGTCAGAAAGCTGGGTCTCCGTCGAAGGTCATGGGTCAATGGACAATGACCCCAAACACACTTCAAAAAGCACCCAGGAATGGTTCAAGACAAAACGCTGTTCTGAAGTGGCCAGCAATGAGTCCAGATCTAAATCCCATTGAAAACTTCCGGAGAGCTCTGAAAACCGCAGTTGGGAGAAGGCACCTTTCAAATCTGGGAGAACGGGAGCAGTTTGCACAAGAGGAGTGGGCCAAACTGCCAGTACAGAGGTGCGGGAAGCTAATCGATGGCTATAGGTAGCGCTTGATTGCAGTTATTTTGACCAAAGGCTGTGCTACCAAAAATGTTGTCAATGCCATTTCTATTTATTGTCTAATTGTAAATGGACATATTAAGTTCTGAATCAAAAACAAAGGTTCTGTAATATTAACAGTGAAATAAACATTGTTGAGACCAAATACTTTGTTCAACTTATTTTTAGGGAATATTGCGAATTCCATGAAAAAAGTGCAAGGGTGCCATTATTTATGGCCACGACTGTACATGGTGAAATTGATCTCATGACACCATCTTCAAAAAATATATGATATCCACCAAGGAATGAGGAAAAACAGTATACGTTTTTATTTTCCGTACATACAACAGGTGGTGCACATGGTGGTGCCTTCAGAAAGTATTCAAAGCCCATGACTTTGTGTTACAGCCTGAATTTAAAATGGATACAATTGCGATTGTGTCACTGGCCTACACAGAATACCTCATATGTCAAAGTCGAATTATGTTTAAAATGTTTTATAAATTAACTGCATATAAAATGCTGACGTGTCTTGAGCTGACGTGTCTTGAGTTAATAAGTATTCAACCCCTTTTATGGCATGCCTAAATAAGTTACGGAGTAAAAATTTGATTAAGTTGCATGGACTCACTGTGCGCAATAGTGTTTAACATGATTTTTTTTCATGACTACCTCGTCTCAAATCAAATCTCTGTCTAGCAGTGAATTTCAAACAAATTCAACCACAAGGGCACCTATTGTTAGATGGGTGTAATAAAATAATAAAAGCAGACATTGAATATCCCTTTGAGCATGGTGAAGTTATTTACTACACTTTGGATGGTGTATCAATACACCCAGTCACTACAAAGATACAGGCGTCCTGCCTAACTCAGTTGCCGGAGAGGAAGGAAACTGCTCAGGGATTTCACCATGAGGCCAATGGTGATTTTAAAACAGAGTTTAGGGCTGTGATGGGAGAAAACTGAGGATGGATCAACAACATTGTAGTTACTCCACAATACTAACCTAATTGACAGAGTGAAAAGAAGGAAGCCTGTACAGAATACAAATATTCCAAAACATGCATCCTGTTTGCAACAAGTCACTAAAGTAATACTGCAAATAATTTGGCAAAGCAATTAACTTTTTGTCCTGAATACAGTGTTATGTTTGAGCCAAAACCAATAAAACACATTACTGAGTACCACTCTCCATATTTTCAAGCATAGTGGTGGCTGTATCATGTGATGGGTATGTTTGTAATCGTTGAGTGAGGAGTTTTTAGGATAAAAAAAGAAATGGAATGGAGCTAAGCACAGGCAAAATCCTAAAGGAAAACCTGGTTGTGTCTGCTTCCCACCAGACACTGGGAGATTAATTCATCTTTCAGTAGGACAATAACCTAAAACACGAGGCCAAATCTACACTGGAGTTGCTTACCAAGAAGACAGTGAATGTTCCTGAGTGGCCGAGTTACAGTTTTCACTTAAATCTACTTGAAAATCTATGGCAAGACCTGAAAATGGTTGTCTAGCAATGAACAACAACCAAATTGACAAGGTTGAAGAATTTTGAAAAGAATAATGGGCAAATGTTGCACAATCCAGGTGTGGAAAACTCTTAGAAAGACTCACAGATGTAATCGCTGACAAAAGGTGCTTCTACAAAGTATTGACTCAGGGGTGTGAATACTTATGTAAATTACATTCACTATATATACAAAAGTATGTGGACACCCCTTCAAATTAGTGGATTTGGCTCTCAGCCACACCCTGTTGCTGATGTATAAAATTGAGCACACAGCCATGCAATCTCCATGGACAAACACCCACTACCGAGTTCCAAACTGCCTCTGGAAGCAACCTCAGCGCAATAACTGTTTGTCGGGAGCTTCATGAAATGGGTTTCCATGGCCGAGCAGCCGCACACAAGCCTAAGTTCACCATGCGCAATGCCAAACGTCGGCTGGAGTGGTGTAAAGCTCGCCGCCATTGGACACTGAAGCAGTGGAAACGCGTTCTCTGGAGTGATGAATGCCAGGAGAACGCTACCTGCCCCAATGCATAGTGCCAACTGTATAGTTTGGTGGAGGAGGAATGATGGTCTAGGGCTGTTTTTCATGGTTCGGGTAAGGCCCCTTAGTTCCAGTGAAGGGAAATCACGTTCTGTACAGTAGCTTTGATTGGACTGATCATGTCAACATCTTACTTTCAAAATTGTAGCTAGCAGCCATCATCATGGATCAAGTCGACAATCTACTGGCAAATCCTTTTTAATCCTTGTCATATGGAGAAATAATGAAGATAAATTAAATCGGTGCTCATCGGCCATAAACATTACCGAAGTTGGAAATCGGAAATTCAACAATGAGTGGTTTGGAAGGAATCGGTGACAGTGGCTAACTGCAAGCATTGCAACTGGGAAATCGGGAATAAAGTTTTGAACGGTCATCCAACTCGGAATTGTTAATCCGGCCTCTTTCTCTTTCTTTGATGACAAAATTTGCCCACGAAGGACCGCCGTGCCACCTTCCTGTTCAAGTGAGCACATCACAAGATGAGTCCAAAAATGTATTATATGCTGCTGCATACTTGATGTAATATGCCAGGGAGATGTGTATACTGTAACTAAGAAAGTAATACTAAGTGTATGTTGTGTGTAGTAAGCTGTTAGTAGCCCATGTGCCTCAACCTCTTAATTTCGCCTACTGTTCTGACTCAGTGGTGCACATGTAGCCTATAACCTGTTTTTGAGAAATGTAATCATTGAATATTGTAAGCGCTTTCATTGTCTGCTTATATGCCCCCTTTATTTATCCTACGGTTCTGACTTGGTGTACAGGGAGAAAACTATAAGAACGGACCATGTTCTGAATTCTGTCGCTGTACATTTCAAACGTGCTGAACAAATAGTTATATTGACTACGTCCGTCCTGGCTCGCTCATTAATGTATTAATCGAAATTACGGATTGCCTCATCGCTTGTCTTCCCCTTATGCCATAGTTTGTACATCTCAATTGTCAGTAGAAACCACATTTGTTTAAGCAAGTCAGTCATATCATCTATGTTTTTTTTAAGGCAGTAAATGAGGCTGAATGAACTGTTTCGCTGCCAGACAAGGCTCCGCTGATAGCCAGGTGTAGCAGTGGTAAGGTTTTGGGACTCTGCTGTCAGGACAGCTTTATGTAGGCCCTAACAGTTTGTGGGCACAGTTTGTCACCGTTATAGTGCAATTAATGTGTTGTGTAGTGGCTTTGCTGGCATACATCCCACGTATGTTTTTTTGTCCCACCAAAATCTACATGCTAAAATCACCACTGGCTGTAAAACAAAATATGGAATAAGTCAAGGGGTATGAATACATTCTGAAGGCACTGTAAATACACCCACAACCAGAAATGTTACACATACTTATTACAGTACTATAAGGGACAAGCCTAATGTAATTTTATGGTTCACATGAGATTCAAGAGCATTGGAAGAAATTCCCTTCAATCAATCACCAATATGGAATGCTTGTCTAGATAAATTAGTGGAACTCAGGAAAACACAACTCACCAACACCCACTGCACTTAGAAATACAATGTTTTTCAAAATAAAAAATGTAAATCTCTAAACCATTGTTGCATTAGGAAATCATGTACAATATCGAAAAATAGTATTTGTTGACTGAACAATGATATCTACAAAGATTGCCATCCACAATCTCCAATGTGGCAGTCAAAACATGGACATTAAAGAGCACATGGTTTACTGTATTTTTCTGCATTATGCCTATATTTTACTAAACTGCACTGCTGAAAAGTCTTAATTACTATCAATGGTAAAAAAATAAGAGAAAATGTTCTTTAACTAATTTGAAAGTGTTACATAACACATTTTACCCAATGATCTACCGTGAGACTTGTAGATCTATAAACATTTAACATCCTTTAGATTAAAGCACAGGAATTCATTGATGAATAATAAAAAATAAAATAAAAATATTGGGACCGTAAGAATGTGTGATTTAGCTTGGTGGAAATAGCCCGATCGCTACGTTCACCATCAGGCTGGTACCACCAGGCTGTGTGATTAGTCATAAAATATAGTACAAGAAAAGTCATTATAAAGCATCAGAAATATGGAGGCAAACTGTAAACAGCAGCACCTCGTTTTACGTTCATATTTTATCATTTTATCATACATGCTGTCCATCTAATAAGGGAGAACACACTCACACACCCAAACACACGCTCTTAAAACCAAACTGACAACAAGTTATCAATAGATAGACTATGAGGACAGCTCTTTAAGGCTTGTAACACAACATTAAAATAGAGGCCAGGGGAGATAAAGCAATACCGCAGAAGATGCACTACTACATAAGCGTTGCAATTAGTCATTACAGTTATCCTGGTTTACATCTCAGGTGATTATCATTTTTTTTGTGTAGAAAACAACTCAACAGAACATCTTTGTTGCTCATTTAGCAGAAGCACTTTTCATTCACACAAGACAATGCAAGCCATGCCATATCAGCCCGTATTGCTGTGGTTCCACCAGAAAAACAGCCAGGGGAAGGAAATGCCAACAATCTGGTGCAATTACAAAATAGTAGCCTTGCCCTCTTTCTCAAGAGTGAAAAAAATGAGCACTCTCTCACATACATACAGAGGTGAAATTGAGAGTTCCAATGGGAGACATTACTAGGGGAGACAGTAAACAGTAGGAACTAGGCTAATCTGTGAAAAATGACTATGGAAAAGCCAGCAATTCAGAGGACACAGAAATGCCAATTTAACCCCCTGCATAGGAACACAAAAACTTTGAATCGAACAACAGGGGCAAGGGATTAGGCCTGGCCTACATGGCTGAAGTTTGCACTTCAATGTAAAACATCTGGCTCATCTTAAAAGTCCAGCGAAAAGCTTTCTTTCAAATTGGCAGTATTCAACCGCACTCCTTGAGAAGTGACTGATCGTATCAAACTTTCTTCGTATCAAAGCTTCTTACATGACTGGCCTGAGATGTGTTCTTTGCCCATCGTATGATTCAATATTATGATAAACAGTATCTCTGGTCAAGTAGCCGCACTTATCAACTCATGAAAACTTGGAAGCAACACTTAACACAGACTGAAAAGCTCAGCTTACTGAGAAAGTTTTTTTTTTTTGGTGTGTGTTAAGAGGACAATAGACGCAACTAGACTATACTAGAGCCCCCTGAGGGTCAACTGAAGTTTACTGAGGTCACAGAAGTCTGCTGTGGTGGTCCCACAGGTTTGGCAGTATTACATAGCCTACTTGCAATGAACCATAAGTCAGAGTTATAGACCCTATTCCAAAAACAAATGTGTCCAGTTCCCAACACACACACAATACATTAACACATGATAACGTATATTACAGTTAGCTGATGAGATTAATGCCATGTGATCGACAACCACTGATTGGGTGGTGGAATAGTACTTTTTATACTATCAACCGCTTTTTAGACTAGGTTGTATTAAAACCTAAATGTACTTATCACCTGTTCCTCATCAAAATAACCAAGTTGCACCGACTCATAAGAGCTTTCTCTTCAGGTTTCAATGAAGAGGGCTGAGAATGGAAATAAAAAGATAGTTCAAATACTGTACTTGCATCACATGAATCCAGCAACTACATTTATACATGTAACGCCATTGCACAATGTTAAGCATCATCATACCAAGGTTAGCTGCAGTCGTAAATTGACACACAAAATAACATTTTGACCGTAAGTTTTAGTCAACACAGACAGCACTGTTGGGGTGCAAGGGATGCTGGCTTTACATGGTAGCACACTAAACTTGATTCCAGTTCCTTGTCAATTTCATTATGCATAAAGTGAATGTGGAAACTCAGAAAGTTGAAATCCCTGTTTCTCATGGGATAACCATAGACAGACAGGGCTCCTCTCGCTCTAGAAACTCTGGTTGAGTAGGTGACTGCTGCCATCTTTAGTTGAGGATGATGTATTTAATGTCTGACAATAGACTCATAAAACCAAGATGGCAACCTGCCTTCTAATATGGAGACAACTTTAAATATGACATGATTATGACTCTGCACACATTTAGATTTTTTAACTCCTGTAATTAATTAAAATAAAATATTATTTACACACATCCAGCTAAATTAAATAGACTGCAACCTTTAAAGTTTGTAAATATTCAGGAATACTCAGTATGCGTTGAGCTCAATTCCATTTCAATTAATTCTTATTGAGCGATAAATACATACTGAACTGGCATTGAACTCAACCCAGGTTAGAGACAGAACTGTGCAACTGTAAAAGTGCCTGTGAGAAGGAAGGAAAGAGAGAAAGTGGTGAAGGGAATAGAGGAAAAGGGAGAAATAGAGCTGGGGAGGATTGTGAGTGAGGCCTCTACCAGTCTGCATTGTCCCAGGTTTCCTCAGCAGGTTTGGCGGGGGCGGGGCTTTTCTTGCCCTTGGCCTCTCCGACAGCAGCATTGTCCCAGTTGTTGTCCCAGGCCTCCCAGCGGTCTCCAGTGCTGTGTTTGTTGTTGGATGCCGCCTCCGAGCCCCAGTTGTCGGAGCTCTTCTTCTCGGTGGCAGAGTTGTCGACGTTGGTCCAACTGTCGCTGCTGGGGGACTTCTTGGGCTTGGAGGAGCTGGTGCTGCCAAAGGTCTTCCAGAAGTCCTGCGCAGGGGCCTGGCCTAGTTCTGGGCCTGAGGAGTTGACCTGGTAACCCTCAGTGGCGTCCATGTTCTGGTAGCTCTCTCCTTCGGACCTGTGGGAGAGGGTTCATCACAAAGAGGGGAGACGGTCATCTCAGAAATAAAGACCCTCAACTGACACTATGCCAAATTCCAGATGAATTTAATAATTTGGATTTACCCGTCCTCTGGCTTTCCAGCAAAGAAGTCAGTCATATCTTTCCAGCCTTTTGCACCAGCATCCTGAACCTGAGAAGAGGGCACACATGTCAAACAAAATCGAGAAAACATGGATAGACATGAAATGTTGATAAGTCTGCAACACTCACCAAAACAAGTTTACAATCATGTCTATCAGATTCCAGTCAAAATATGACCTTTTAACCTAATCATTTACCTCTATTCATCACAACAGTTCATTACTGACTCAAGCAAAGGTTAATATAAGTACAGTTCAATCTACACAGTACTCACCACCAGAATAACAATGGCAGCAAGAGAAATGGGAGACAAAATTGCATGAATATCTTCAAAATGTACATCAACACACCGAAACCAGTCTCCTTTTCAAGGTAAGTAATGTGATGACAGCACCTGCGTATTTTGCCTTGCTAATTCCTAATGAATGCATAGCTTCCCACGACCCTTACTTAGGAGACTGGTTGTAGGTTTGCAGTGTGGCAGAGGTCTGCCTTCTCCTACCTTGGATGCCAGCCCAGCAATGCCGACAGACATGTCATCTAGCAACTTGCCATCTTTTACCTGGACAAGCCAAATCACCGTTAATGGAAATTGAGACAACTTACAGCATCAAGAGGTGGGTGTGTAAATCAAGACATCACCACCTAGGCTATCTCAGGCAGTATTTCTGATCGTGAACGGTTACATTAATAAATGTGGTGATTAGCCTACTTATAAGGAGACAGTAGGTGATTTCTGTTAGTCTCAGCCAAGATAGATTTGAAAACACCCATTTTAAGAAGCTATGTGGAATTTATCTACATCAAGCAATTAGCTATTACACATGCACAGTGCACACTATAGTCAGTCACTAGAGCAGACACATTCCAAAGGACACAATGCACATCTAATTTTAAGCTGCTTCTATGAAGCATATTAGCCTATTAACTTTAACTTCAAACAATGTTACCTTTTCGTGGGTAGGTTTGATAACATTCTCATTTAATGTCTGTCCTAACTCTGTGGCCTAGTTGGGAGTGACAGGGAGAAGATGTGTGAATTAAACAAACAGAACAGTTCGACAATGCAAGACACTGACAGAGTTTCTGAGTAGCAGGCAGCTGAGGCAGGCGAGGGAACTGTCATTCCATTCACTAGGACATTAAACGAGCACAGTCAGCACAGCAGACGGACGGCTGACCGACCCTCAAAGTGAACTGAGCAATGGAAAGGTCATGCATGGATGGCTAACCCTATGGTTGGTGAGTAGAAAAGAAGTGGTCATCGTGTTCATTATTATGCCAAGATTTCTTTCTTTGTAAATGACAGGAATGTTCATACTCCTTAAATTAGTTTTCAACCATTTGGTCTTAATGAGCCACTAAAGTGAAAGTGACCAAGATTATCCATCAACATAAAAAAAAACCAAGACAGGACAATAGGTTTTTCTGTCTGCAGCCAAGCAAAAGCTCAAAGTAACACTACTGGTTTGGATAACTGTACGTATCCACCATTTCACAGGAATGGGTTTGGTCATTTTCACACAGGACACCGATGACCAGCCAACAAGCTTTGGGTGGGAATGAATACATTCATAAAAACAATTTGTAAATGAGATATGCAGGTATTATATGGACAAAGAGCATGCATTTGTTATTGATTTTACCGGCTCAGGGGGCGGCTTATAGCCCCTTAACTACGTCCAGAGAAAGCGAGGAAGTTAAAAAAGCGAAAAAAGTTCAAACTACAGTAATGTTCACAGAATAAGGTCAATTATTTACACTACCAGTCAAAAGTTTGGACACACCTGCTCATTCAAGGGTTTTTCTTTATTTTTACATTGTAGAATAATAGTGAAGACATCAAAACTATGAAATAACACATATGGAATTTGTAGTAACCAAATAAGTGTTAAACAACTAAAAGTATCTATTTTATATTTGAGATTCTTTAAATAGCCACCCTTTGCCTTAACAGCTTTGCACACTCTTGGCATTCTCTCAACCAGCTTCATGAGGTAGTCACCTGGAATGTATTTCAATTAACAGGTGTGCCTTCTTAAAAGTTAATTTGTGGAATGTCTTTCCTTCTTAATGCGTTTCAGCCAATCAGTTGTGTTGTGACAAGGTAGGGGGGGTATACAGAAGATAGCCCTATTTGGTAAAAGACCAAGTCCATATTATGGCAAGAACAGCTCAAATAAGCAAAGAGAAACGACAGTCCATCATTACTTTAAGACATGAAGGTCAGTCAATACATTTACATTTTAGTCATTTAGCAGACGCTCTTATCCAGAGCGACTTACAGTTAGTGAATACATATTTTTTTTATACTGGCCCCCCGTGGGAATCGAACCCACAACCCTGGCGTTGCAAACGCCATGCTCTTATCAACTGAGCTACATCCCTGCCGGCCATTCCCTCCCCTACCCTGGACGACGCTGGGCCAATTGTGCGCCGCCCATGAGTCTCCCGGTCGCGGCCGGCGGTGACAGAGCCTGGATTCGAACCAGGATCTCTAGTGGCACAGTTAGCACTGCAATGCAGTGCCTTAGACCACTGCGCCACAATACAGAACATTTCAAGAACATTGAAGGTTTCTTCAAGTGCAGTCGCAAAAACCATCAAGCACTATGATGAAACTGGCTCTCATGAGGACCGCCACAGGAATGGAAGACCCAGAGTTACCTCTGCTGCAGAGGATAAGTTCAGTAGTTACCAGCCTCAGAAATTGCAGCCCAAATAAATGCTTCACAGAGTTCAAGTAACAGACACATCTCAACATAAGCTGTTCAGAGGGGACTGTGTGAATCAGGCCTTCATGGTCGAATTGCTGAAAAGAAAACACTACTAAAAGGACACCAATAAGAAGAAGAGACCTGCTTGGGCCAAGGAACACGAGCAATGAACATTAGACCGGTGGAAATGTGTCCTTTGGTCTGGAGTCCAAATTTGAGATTTTTGGTTCAAACCGCCGTGCCTTTGTGAGACGCGGTTTGGGTGAACGGTTGATCTCTGCATGTGTAGTGCTTTGCTGGTGACATATTTAGAATTCAAGGCACACTTAACAAGCATGGCTACCACAGCATTCTGCAGCGATACGCCATCCCATCTGGTTTGGGCTTAGTAGGACTATCATTTGTTTTTCAACAGGACAATGACCCAACACACCTCCAGGCTGTGTAAGGGCTATTTTACCAAGTAGGAGGGTGATGAGTGCTGCATCAGATGACCTGGCCTCCACAATCACCTGACCTCAACCCAATTGAGATGGTTTGGGATGAGTCGGACGGCAGAGTGAAGGAAAAGCAGCCAACAAGTGCTCAGCATGTGGGAACTCCTTCAAGACTGTTGGAAAAGCATTCCAGGTGAAGCTGGTTGAGAGAATGCCAAGCGTGTACAAAGCTGTCATCAAGGCAAAGGGTGGCTATTTGAATAATCTCAAATATAAAATATATAATTTGATTTGTTTAACACTTTTTTGGTTACTACATGATTCCATGTGTTATTTCATAGTTTTGATGTCTTCACAATTATTCTTCAATGTAAAAAAAATGTAAAAAATTAAGAAAAGCCCTTGAATGAGTAGGTGTGTCCAAACTTGACTGGTACTGTATGTCCAGTTCATTTATGAGCAAAAATAAAAGGGAAACCTGTGAGAAAAAAAATCTATGTTCCATGAGATCTAAAGGCTAAACATTTGCACTGCTGTTTCTGCTGCAGAGGGAATCATATACAGTGGCGCATCCATAGAATTAGAATTAAGTTCTAGAATAATAATTGTTCTGTGGGTACATAACATGGAATTAGGAGGTTGAGCCTCTTAACCAATACATTGCTATGGTTGAATTATGATAAATGAAAATGTCTTATCACTCAAATCAATTACCCTAGCTTGGTATTTCCTGAGAGAAGGGGCTAGAACTATTTATCTTTAGCAGCTCATCATGACTATCCACACTGACTACATGCCCATCCACGGGTCTCCACCCACTCAGACAACTGTTACTACTAAAATGATTATTGATTAGATGTATTACTCCTTTACGCTGCCGTCCATTAATTATTGATTTCCATTACCATTAGTATTTACCCTGCTACTGGTCTCTATTACTCTTGTTTACATGTACAGTATATATTACCATTAGTATATTACCATAAGTATTTATACAGAGTATACAAAACATTAAGAACACCAGCTCTTTTAATGACAGACTGACCAGGTAAAAGCTGTGATCCCTTATTTGATGTCACTTGTTAAATCCACTTCAATCAATGTAGCTAGATGAAGGGGAGGAGACAGATTAAAGAAGGATTTTTAAGCCTTGAGACATGGATTGTGTATGTGTGCCATTCAGAGGGCAAGACAAAATATTTAAGTGCCTTTGAACGGGGTATGGTAGTTGGTGCTAGGGCGCACCGGTTTGTGTCAAGAACTGCAACGCTGCTGGGTTTTTCACGCTCAACCGTTTCCTGTGTATCAAGAATGGTCCACCACCAAAAGGACATCCAGTCAACTTGACACAACCGTGGGAAGCATTGGAGTCAGCATGGGCCAACATACCTGTGGAACGCTTTCGACGTGCAACTCAATATTAGGAAGGTGTTCCTAATGTTTTGTAAATTCAATGTATACCTTTCTGCTACCAGTCACCTTTCAGCCCTGTTTACATGTATTTCATACTACCAGTGACTTTGTATGTATAAACCCACCTCAACTACTCCAGTACCCCTGTACATTGAATAAGGTACTGGCACTTACCTGCATATACACTTGCATTCTCGTGTTTCTTTAACTCTCATCGTAGTTCTTATTATTATTATTATTCTTAGCATCATTACTGCATTGTTGAAAAGAGCTCTGAAGGTAAGAACTTCACTGTACTGTTTTATCCTGTGCACGTGGCGAATAAACTTTGAAACCTATATATTACTTGAGTCATGCGAGCATGAGCATAATAATGGTTTCCTTATTCATCAAAAGGGGATTTACATAATCACGTCTTGATCAACTTTATTAAATGGCATCTCAGACTTGTAAGGTTAAATCTACACATCCATGTAAATAGTCTAATCTAAATACACGTTTTTAAAGCACATTTACATTTAAGTCATTTAGCAGACGCTCTTATCCAGAGCGACTTACAGTTAGTGAGTGCATACATTTTCATACACATGTACAGTAAGTTGCAAAATTATGCTAGTAAAAAAAGTTTTCAAAAAGTGGTGCTAAGCAATCAGGTACTATTTAATAACTGTTTAATAAAAGAAAGTCATACCTTTAGAGTTGCTGAGGTTGCAAGTTTTGCAGTCTGTTTCAGTGAAAAGGTGGGGAAAAAGCTATTAATAAACAGTGAAATTAAGTTCTGTGACAGGATAACAGCTTTCCTTGGAAATACTTACATTATCTTTGGCGACTGCTGCAATTTTAATTGCTCCGATTGTGAAATTGCTCCAGCCCTATCAAACAAAACAAAACATGTCACACGAGTCACCATGGCCGATATCTTAAACTCCATGTCTGCGTCCCAAATGGACACACACGAGTCACCATGACAGATACCTTAAACTCCATGTCTGTGTCCCAAATATAGGGAGCCATTTGGGAACCCCCTTTACTTCAGGGCTATGCAGATTCCCAGATGCTGTGCCATATTACTGCCGTACCGAGTAGATGGAAGATAGAGCGTTGTTCAGGACATCATCCTCCTTCTTCTCTGGGGTCGGTGTATTCCCAAAGCCAACATAGCGGTTCTCCTGATTCCCACTATAACCGCCACCACTACAGGGGAAATGGGATGTTTGCATAAATTATAAGTCTTCATAAGGTGAGAAAAACATAATATATAATATGCCATTTAGCAGATGCTTTTATGTAACGTGACTTACAAACATTCATACGCGTATGGGTGGTCCCAGCAGGAAAGAAAAAATGAAAAATATGGATGAAATTGATCTTTAAGCAAAAGTAAAAATGTGTACTTTGTGGTATCTTACTTTTGAATTAAGACCCTGTGCTATATTTTGGTTGAGCATTTACAGAAAAAGTATTGAAAGTTGTTAGTTATAATTACGGTTAGGAATACAGTGCCTTGCAAAAGTATTCATCCCCCTTGGCGATTTTCCTATTTTGTTGCATTACAACCTGGAATTAAAATTGATTTTTTTGGGGTTTGTATCATTTGATTTACACAACATGCCTACAACTTTGAAGATGCAAAAAAAAAATGTTTTGTGAAACAAACAACAAAGACAACAAAACAGAACTTGAGCGTGCATAACTATTCACCCCCACCTAAGTCAATAAAGCCTAGAGGCTGTAATCGCTGCCAAAATCAAATGATACAATTTTAATTTCAGGTTGTAAGGCAACAAAATAGGAAAAATGCCAAGGGGGGTGAATATACATTGCTCAAAAAAATAAACAACACATCCTAGATCTGAATGAATGAAATAATCTTATTAAATACTTTTTTTCTTTACATAGTTGAATGTGCTGACAACAAAATCACACAAATTATCAATGGAAATCAAATGTATCAACCCATGGAGGTCTGGATTTGGAGTCACCCTCAAAATTAAAGTGGAACACCACACTACAGGCTGATCCAACTTTGATGTAATGTTCTTAAAACAAGTCAAAATGAGGCTCAGTAGTGTGTGTGGCCTCCACGTGCCTGTATGACCTCCCTACAACGCCTGGGCATGCTCCTGATGAGGTGGCGGATGGTCTCC
Organism: Coregonus clupeaformis; assembly: GCF_020615455.1. NCBI lineage: Eukaryota > Metazoa > Chordata > Actinopteri > Salmoniformes > Salmonidae > Coregonus > Coregonus clupeaformis. Next base: position 41,584,386 of record NC_059201.1, on the reverse strand, counting down.
TGAGGGATCTCCTCCCAGACCTGGACTAAAGCATCCGCCAACTCCTGGACAGTCTGTGGTGCAACGTGGCGTTGGTGGATGGAGCGAGACATGATGTCCCAGATGTGCTCAATTGGATTCAGGTCTGGGGAACGGGCGGGCCAGTCCATAGCATCAATGCCTTCCTCTTGCAGGAACTGCTGACACACTCCAGCCACATGAGGTCTAGCATTGTCTTGCATTAGGAGGAACACAGGGCCAACCGCACCAGCATATGGTCTCACAAGGGGTCTGAGGATCTCATCTCTGTACCTAATGGCAGTCAGGCTACCTCTGGCGAGCACATGGAGGGCTGTGCGGCCCCCCAAAGAAATGCCACCCCAAACCATGACTGACCCACCGCCAAACCGGTCATGCTGGAGGATGTTGCAGGCAGCAGAACGTTCTCCACGACGTCTCCAGACTCTGTCACATGTGCTCAGTGTGAACCTGCTTTCATCTGTGAAGAGCACAGGGCGCCAGTGGCGAATTTGCCAATCTTGGTGTTCTCTAGCAAATGCCAAATGTCCTGCACGGTGTTGGGCTGTAAGCACAACCCCCACCTGTGGACGTCGGGCCCTCATACCACACTCATGGAGTCTGTTTCTGACCGTTTGATTAGACACATGCACATTTGTGGCCTGCTGGAGGTCATTTTGCAGGGCTCTGGCAGTGCTCCTCCTGCTCCTCCTTGCACAAAGGCGGAGGTAGCAGTCCTGCTGCTGGGTTGTTGCCCTCCTACGGCCTCCTCCACGTCTCCTGATGTACTGGCCTGTCTCCTGGTAGCGCCTCCATGCTCTGGACACTACGCTGACAGACACAGCAAACCTTCTTGCCACAGCTCGCATTGATGTGCCATCCTGGATGAGCTGCACTACCTGAGCCACTTGTGTGGGTTGTCGACTCCGTTTCATGCTACCACTAGAGTGAAAGCACCGCCAGCATTCAAAAGTAACCAAAACATCAGCCAGGAAGCATAGGAACTGAGAAGTGGTCTGTGGTCACCACCTGCAGAACCACTTCTTTATTGGGGGTGTCTTACTAATTGCCTATAATTTCCACCTGTTGTCTATTCCATTTGCACAACAGCATGTGAAATGTATTGTCAATCAGTGTTGCTTCCTAAGTGGACATTTTGATTTCACAGAAGTGTGATTGACTTGGAGTTACATTGTGTTGTTTAAGTGTTCCCTTAATTTTTTTGAGCAGTGTATATAAGACAAAATCAGATTCAAGTGATCTTTAAACAATAGTAAAATGTGCTCTGTGCCATCTTACTTTTGGATTTAGACCCTGTGCTTTCTGCATACAATATGAATACAGTGCAGTCGGAAAGTATTCAGACCCCTTGACTTTTTCCATGTTTTGTTAAGTTACAGTCTTATTCTAAAATTGATTAAATTGTTTTTTCCCCTCATCAATCTACATACAATACCCCATAACGACTAAGCAAAAACAGGTTTTTAAAATGTTTTGCAAATGTATTAAAAATAAACTGAAAAATCACATTTACATAAGTATTCAGACCCTTTACTCAGTACTTTGTTGAAGCACCTTTGGCAGCGATTACAGCCTCTAGTCTTCCTCATTCTTCTCTGCAGATCCTCTCAAGCTCCGTCAGGTTGGATAGGGAGCGTCGCTGCACAGCTATTTTTAGGTCTCCCCAGAGATGTTCGCTCAGGTTCAAGTCCATGCTCTGGCTGGGCCACTCAGGACATTCAGACACTTGTCCCGAAGCCACTCCTGCATTGTCTTGGCTGTGTGCTTAGGGTCATTGCCCTGTTGGAAGGTGAACCTTCGCCACAGTCTGAGGTTCTGAGCACTCTGGAGAAGGTTTTTATCAAGGATCTCTCTGTACTTTGCGCCATTCATCTTTCCCTCGATCTCCCTCGATTTTCAGCGCCAGTCTCTGCCGCTGAAAAACATCCCCACAGCATGATGCTGCCACCACCATGCTTCACCTGGATGGTGCCAGGTTTCCTCCAGACGTGACGCTTGGCATTCAGGCCAAAGAGTTCAATCTTGGTTTCATCAGACCAGAGAATCTTGTTTCTCATGGTCTGAGAGTCCTTTAGGTGCCTTTTGGCAAACTCCAAGTGGGCTGTCATGTGCCTTTTACTGAGGAGTGGCTTCCATTCTGGAAGGTTCTCCCATCTCCACAGAGAAACTCTGGAGCTCTGTCAGAGTGACCATCGGGTTCTTGGTCACCTCTCTGACCAACGCCCTTCTCCCCCGGTTGCTCAGTTTGGCCGGGCGGCCAGCTCTAGGAAGAGTCTTGGTGGTTCCAAACTTCTTCCATTTAGAATGACGTAGGCCACTGTGTTCTTGGGGACCATCAATGCTGCAGAAATGTTTTGGTACCCTTCCCCAGATCTGTGCCTCGACACAATCTTGTCTCGGAGCTCTATGGACAATTCCTTCGACTTCATGGCTTGGTTTTTGCTCTGACATGCACTGTGAACTGTGGGACCTTATATAGACAGGTGTGTTCCTTTCCAAATCATGTCCAATCAATTGAATTTACCACAGGTGGACTCCAATCAAGTTGTAGAAAAATCTCAAGGATGATCAATGGAAACAGGATGCACGTGAGCTCAATTTTGCGTCTCATAGCAAAGGGTCTGAATGCCTATGTAAATAAGATGTTTCCGTTTTTATTTTTTATAAATTTGCTAAAATTTCTAAAAACCTGTTTTCACTTCATCATTATGGGGATAATTTAATCATTTTTACAATAAGGCTGTAACGTAACAAAATGTGGAATAGGTCAAGGGGTCTGAATACTTAGAGATTAAAGAAGGATTTTTAAGCCTTGATACATAGATTGTGTATGTGTGCCATTCAAAGTGTGAATGGACAAGACAAAATATTTAAGTGACTTTGAATGGGGTATGGTAGTAGGTGCCAGGAGCACCAGTTTGTGTGACCTGCAACGGTGCTGGGTTTTTCATGTTCAACAGTTTCCTGTGTGTATCAAGAATGGTCCACCACCCAAAGGGCATCCAGCCAACTTGACACAACTGTGGGAAGCAATGGAATCAACATCTGCCTCAGAGACAAGCGATTCATGGATACAATGGTCTCACCTCTGATAAGAGTTCACATCATCACTCAACCAGTCCTCAAACACCTTGTCTGAAGGTTTTCCCGAGTTCTGGCCCAGGCCCCCTGAGCTACAATGGAAAAACAATCACAGATTATTATGAGATGTGATAATATTGGAAATGAGTACTTTGGAAATATTCAAGTAATTGAATACTTTAGCTATATAAAATAACACTCTTTTCACCCTTACCGATGAGACGACGAAAGTCCGGTCTTAGCCTGAGGTGGAGTCCAGTCCTTGGCAGAGGAAGTTTCAATAGACCACTCCTTCCCCTCTGCAATGGTTGCAACCTGTCAATGGAATAAAGAGGCATGCATTTCAGTGAGTGAGCCCATTATTGATGTACTGTCTGATATTAGCATTGGCAATTCAGAAATTTGATTTGGAGTGTCCCCAGCAACGTTATTATGTGCATGACCATTAAAATAATGACTCAAAAGGGAGGATTCCTTACCTTGTCTCTGAAAAGTGCAGCAGGTCTGCTGTTATATTTGTCCTGCATGGTCCAGGTGGCATCGTAATCATCTTGGAGTTCCAGAAACATACGGAACTTTCCATTCCCTCCCGCCTTCATCTTCTCCAGCTCAATGTCCTTCCACTTGTCCATGGTAACAGAGCGCACAAAACTACAGTACAGAGATCACATTAGGGGATCAATACTTCCAAACCAACTTGACAGGAAAGAAGAAATGTGGATGACTTGGTGGGTATGGTGGGTTAACAAAGAATATAACTGGTAATCATCATCTTAGAAGGGCATGGCTGAAGGCTTGAACAATTACTTATTCAGGATAAGAGATTCAACAGTGGAGGATTGTGACATTCATGCACAAACAAGCCTCTGCAGGCAAGCATAAATCCCAACACAATCAGAAAAATCGGCCTTTTGGAACATAGAAGTTACTCGCCTAAGGTGTACTCCCAAGCCTCTGTGTTTGCCAGAACACTCCAGACAAATCCAGATCCCATAGGTCACACTCACCCACTGAGGGTTGAAGCCCCCACATTCAAAGCAAAGCTGAGAAAAGAGAGAGGGGGAAATGTTGGCTCACTATTTGATGTCGATATTGAAAACACGCCTGTGGACACTATCACATTGAATATCTCAACAGAGATTGTTCAGCCTAAAGGTCTTAATTTCAGTGTCCATTTAAAACCTTTGCTAGTTTAGCCTTGGCCCGTTGGGCAATCAAGTCGTGACTAAGCCAGCTAACTACGTTACTGGTCAAACAGCAAGCTAACGTTAGCTAGCTAGCTACTCACGTTGTTTTCCTCCTGGGTTCTCACTTCCTTCAAAACTCTTCTGGTCCTTGGGCTTGCCATTTTGACTGACACTGAAGAGAGTAATTATTAGCAATCTTACACGGAAATCACGTCCTATCTTCCTCTGTTATCACCAACCAAGCCGGCATCAAAGCAATACCGTTGCTAGCTAACGTAGGAAGCCTTATACAGACTTTGAAAGACATACCTAGTGAAATAATTAACAAAATTCGAAAACAATGAAAATACGAACTGACAGCAACTAGAAAGCTAAATATCATTCAATAGTCTAAGTATGATATTGTGTATCTGAAGAGATCTAACGTTAGCTAGCTATCTGATGTTAACTCCTAGTGTGCTACTGCTAGCTCGTAGTCTCTTACCAGGCTGGGTATTGTAGAAGCTAAAGAACGCGCTGTTTCGTTTGCTTAGCTAGTTCGTAAAAATGTATGGATAATATGTGTCTGCTCAATTGACATCCATTGAGAAGAACTATGTCAGCTGTGTCAAACACTGGTGGCCATGTTGACGACTAGGCAATGGTCAGATTTGCCTTCGTTGGCATTGCAATGCATTGTGGGAATGTGACACCGACGTTCAGACACTGTCATGTTGAACATTATTCGATTCCCACGGGGGGCCAGTATAAAAAAAATATGTATTCACTAACTGTAAGTCGCTCTGGATAAGAGCGTCTGCTAAATGACTAAAATGTAAATGTATTGACTGACCTTCATGTCTTAAAGTAATGATGGACTGTCGAACAATTACCTGAGTAATTGTACCTATTAAAATGCCAAATGCATACATAGCTAGCTACAATATTAGTCTATTGAAGATAAATGTCACTTACAGAGCCAAAATGTTAGGCTCATGAGGCTATCATCTCTGCAATAGTAATGGCGTCTTTTTGTAGGCACTACTCAGCCATGGTTTGTTGGACAAAGCCTATGGGAAAATGAAGGGTTTTGGGATAAACGCCGAAAATAAGGTCTGTGGTAAACACAGGCTTAGGAGATGTTATACGTTTCGTTCTATGAGATAATCTTCATTAGCTAACGTAACTTTTTGTGAATTTTGAAGCATGTATGTAATAAAAAAAAGCACATAAAGCACACAAAAGGCTTCATAATTCATAAAGGTCATGCTAACTGACTGATAAAATATCTTAGAACAAAACATATAATATCTACTAAGCCTGTGTTAACCTCAGACCTTTTTTTCGGCTTTTATCCCAAAACAATAATCTTTCCCTGTTCATTTTCCCAATAGAAATGGCTGAACGAACCAGAGGTAAGTCATTTGCGGTTTTTAGGACTACAAGTTGGCGAGCTCTATTAATAACAAGTTTAGGCTACAATTATGCATAGGTCTTTTTATTTTATTTATTTATTTCAATACAGAAATGTAGTCTACATTTCATCCCAAATGAAATAGCTAACTAAGTCTAATCATTTTTATAAGGTTAGATCAAGGAAAGCCACAGCTTTATCAGAGACATAGGCCTACATCATCAGAATAACACCCATATCTAATAATCTAAAGGGGTGTGCATCCTATATTTTATGTTCCTTAAACGATTGGAAATGATGCAACACTTCAAAGTAAGCTTTCATAGTCATGGGAAAATCTAGGCAACTAAATATGAGGCATATGAGCCATTTGTATCTAACAAGCGAGTGGCCGGTACGCTTATTTCTACATGCCAACCCCTCCCCACGAGCCAAAAAACAGAACGTGCATGATCCTATACAAAGGGGTTTGGTGAGTCACCATCAGTGGCGCATTAAGGTGAAATTCAACCTCAGCCCACTCTCACTCCTGGGGTAGACTTGCTTTAAAGAACCAAATAAAATAACCTTTTATGTATACTGAACAAAAATATAAACACAACATGCAACAATTTCAACGATTTTACTGAGCTACAGTTCATATAAGGAAATCAGTCAATTGAAATACATTCCTTAGGCCCTAAGCTATGGATTTTACATGACAGAACAAGTGCGCAGCAATGGGTGGGCCAATCAGAATGATTTTTTCCCCACAAAAGGGCTTTATTACAGAGAGATATACTCCTCAGTTTCATCAGCTGTCCAGGTGGCTGGTCTCAGATGATCCTGCAGGTGAAGAAGCCGGATGTGGAGGTCCTGGGCTGGCGTGGTTACACGTGGTCTGGGGTTGTGAGGCCGGTTGGACATACTACCAAATTCCCTAAAACAACGTTGGAGGCAACTTATGGTAGAGAAATGAACATTCAATTCTCTGGCAACAGGTCCGGTGGACATTAGTGCAGTCAGCATGCCAATTGCATGCTCCCTCAAAAGTTTAGACAGCTGTGGCATTGTGTTGTGTGACAAAACTGCACATTTTAGAGTGTCCTTTTATTGTCCCCAGCACAAGGTGCACCTGTGTAATGATCAAGCTGTTTAATCAGCTTCTTGATATGCCACGTCTGTCAGGTGGATGGATTATCTTGGCAAAGGATAAAATGCTCACTAACAGGGATGTAAACAAATTTGTGCACAATATTTGAAATAAGGTTTTTGTGTATGTGGAACATTTCTGGGATCTTTTATTTCAACTCATGAAACACTTTAAATGTTGCGTATATATTTTATAGTATATATGCCTATACAGTGTATTCAGAAAGTATTCAGACCCCTTGACTTTTTCCACATTTTGTTACGTTACAGCCTAATTCTAAAATTGATTAAATTGTTTTTTTTCCATCATCAGTCTACACACAATAGCCCATAATAACGAAGTGAAAACAGGTTTTTAGAATATTTGCAAATGTATTAAAAAGAAACAACTGAAATATCACATTTACAATAGTATTCAGACCCTTTGCAATGAGACTCGAAATTGAGCTCAGGTGCATCCTTGAGATGTTTCTACAACTTGATTGGAGTCCACCTGTGGTAAATTCAATTGATTGGACATGATTTGGAAAGGCACACACCTGTCTATATAGGGTCCCACAGTTGACAGTGTATGTCAGAGCAAAAACCAAGCCATGAGGTCTAAGGAATTGTCCGTAGAGCTCCGAGACAGGATTGTGTCAAGGCACAGATCTGGGGAAGGGTACCAAAAAATGTCTGCAGCATTCAAGGTCCCCAAGAACACAGTGGCCTCTATCATTCTTAAATGGAAGAAGTTTGGAACCACCAAGACTCTTCCTAGAGCTGGCCGCCCGGCCAAACTGAGCAATCGGGTGAGAAGGGCCTTGGTCAGGGAGGTGACCAAGAACCCGATGGTCACTCTGACAGAGCTCCAGAGTTGCTCTGTGGAGATGGGAGAACCTTCCAGAAGGACAACCATCTCTGCAGCACTCCACCAATCAGGCCTTTATGGTAGAGTGGCCAGAATGAAGCCACTCCTCAGTAAAAGGCACATGACAGCCCGCTTGGAGTTTGCCAAAAGGCACCTAAAGGACTCTCAGACCATGAGAAACAAGATTCTCTGGTCTGATGAAACCAAGATTGAACTCTTTGGCCTGAATGCCAAGCGTCACGTCTGGACGAAACCTGGAACCATCCCTACGGTGAAGCATGGTGGTGGCAGCATCATGCTGTGGGGATGTTTTTCAGTGGCAGGGACTGGGAGACTTGTCAGGATCGAGGGAAAGATGAATGGCGCAAAGTACAGAGAGATCCTTGATGAAAACCTGCTCCAGAGCGCTCAGGACCTCAGACTGGGGCGAAGGTTAACGTTCCAACAGGACAACGACCCTAAGCACACAGCTAAGACAACGCAGGAGTGGCTTCGGGACAAGTCTCTGGATGTCCTTGAGTGGCCCAGCCAGAGCCCGGACTTGAACCTTATCGAACATCTCTGGAGTGACTAGAAAATAGCTGTGCAGTGACGCTCCCCATCCAACCTGACAGAGCTTGAGAGGATCTCAAATCAATCAAATCAAACTTTACTTGTCACATGCGCCGAATGCAACAGGTTTAGACCTTACCGTGAAATGCTTACTTACAAGCCCTTAACCAACAATGCAGTTCAAGAAAGAGTTAAGAAAATATTTACCAAATAAACTAAAGTAAAAAGTAACACAATAAAATAACAATAATGAGGCTATATATAGGAGGTACCGGTACCGAGTCAATGTGCGGGGTACAGGTTATTTGAGGTAATTTGTACATGTAGGTAGGGGTAAAGTGACTATGCATAGATAATAGACAGCGGGTAGCAGCAGTGTAAAAACAAATGGGGGGGTCAATGTAAATAGTCCGGGTGGTTATTTGATTAATTGTTCAGCAGTCTTATGGCTTGGGGGTAGAAACTGTTAAGGAGCCTTTTGGTCCTTGACTTGGCGCTCCGGTACCGCTTGCCGTGCGGTAGCAGAGAGAACAGTCTATGACTTGGGTGACTGGAGTCTTTGACAATTTTTTGGGCTTTCCTCTGACACCGCCTAGTATATAGGTCCTGGATGGCAGGAAGCTTGGCCCCAGTGATGTACTGGGCCGTACGCACTACCCTCTGTAGCGCCCTTATGGTCAGATGCCAAGCAGTTGCCATAAGTAAGCATTTCACTGTAATGTCTGCACCTGTTGTATTCGGCGCATGTGACCAATCAAATTTGATTTGATTTGATTTGATTTGATGCAACCGGTCAGGATGCTTTTTGAGGATCTGGGGACCCATGCCAAATCTTTTCAGTCTCCTGAGGGGGAAAAGGTGTTGTCGTGCCCTCTTCCCGACTGTCTTGGTGTGTTTGGACCATGATAGTTTGTTGGTGATGTGGACACCAAGGAATTTGAAACTCTCGACCCACTCCACTACAGCCCCGTCGATGTTAATGGGGGCCTGTTTGGCCCGCCTTTCCCTGTAGTCCACGATCAGCTCCTTTGTCTTGCTCACATTGAGGGAGAGATTGTTGTCCTGGCACCACACTGCCAGGTCTCTGACCTCCTCCCTATAGGCTGTCTCATCGTTGTCGGTGATCAGGCCTACCACTGTTGTGTCGTCAGCAAACTTAATGATGGTGTTGGAGTCGTGTTTGGCCACGCAGTCGTAGGTGAACAGTGAGTACAGGAGGGGACTAAGCACGCCCCCCTGAGGGGCCGCAGTGTTGAGGATCAGCGTGGCAGACGTGTTGTTGCCTACCCTTACCACCTGGGGGCGGCCCGTCAGGAAGTCCAGGATTCAGTTGCAGAAGGAGGTGTTTAGTCCCAGGGTCCTTAGCTTAGTGATGAGCTTTGTGGGCACTATGGTGTTGAACGCTGAGCTGTAGTCAATGAACAGCATTCTCACATATGTGTTCCTTTTGTCCGGGTGGGAAAGGGCAGTGTGGCGTGTGATTGACATTGCGTAATCTGTGGATCTGTTGGGGAGGTATGCGAATTGGAGAGGGTCTAGGTATCTGGGATGATGCTGTTGATGTGAGTCATGACCAGCCTTTCAAAGCAGGCGTTGTCCAGGCAGAGTTTTAATGCTCGTTCAGAAATGTAGTGTGAAATTTATGCAACTGTTCTAAATGAGGCCCCAGGACCACTGTTGTAAATATCGATTTCCTGTAATGTCTATATATGCCCACTAGATATCAACATATTCACACAAAGGAAGGACACAACTTGGAAACAGCACTTTGTAGAAGTTTGTAAAACCATCAAAGTTTGTAAAACCACTTGCTAACCAACCCAGCACAATTTCACTGATAGGTGCTAAAGCAAAGGTATTTTCTCATCCACTGCAGTAATACATGCTTTCTTGAAGAGGTACAACCCTTTTTCCACTTGATTTGGAATATTTTGTTGAATATATTGTGCTGTCCCTTACGAAAAAAGATGCGGTCAGTGTGTAGTACAAATGCAGTACACTGCAGTATAACTGCTGTATACTGCAAATACTGTGTCCAAAAGAACACTGTTTTTTTTTACTGTGGTAATGTTGCAGTGTAACTGCAGTAAGAATGCAGTATAACTGCAGGGGGGTGTTGTGACATGTCCTCCACACATTCTGAAATTGCATTTTTGTCCCCCCAGTTTTATCATTGGAATGTGATACAAAAGATGGCAACTGTGTGCTTTAGGACCATGCGGACGCCTCTGAGCGGTCTGGTAGGCTGTTTGGATAATGTTTAGAAGTGTCCCCCCCACTTCTAAAACCAAAGTTGCGCCCCTGCTATAATACCTTTAAGGCATTAGCTCATTAGCTCAGTTCTTTTTCCAGTACTATCCCTTTCACAATATAAACTAATTTGAGGCTTACAGTAACAAACATTCGGGAAGTTAAGAAAAACCATAAAAAACTTCTGAAAAACCATTTCCCTTATTTATTCAAAATAGACCCTGCATGGCTACTAGCCTAACAATTTATTTGATCTGAAACTGTAATCATTTCATTAGTACACATTGTTCTGTGAAACTGTAGAACATACTGGCTTGTAAAAATGATACTGTGGGCAATTTGAGGGACCAAAGTACAACCCTGTCCTCAGTGGTAGAGATGTGGAGTCCTGTGTAGCTGTGCGGTGTGCGTGTCTGCTCTCTGCCCAATGCCGGTAGCCAATCTTTATTTGGCAGGAGAGGTATAAAGGGAGGGGGAGAGTGCAGCTGCTAGAGTAATTGGTCTCTGTGAGATGTCCATTCCACCATGAATAAGTCCACTAGCCTGAGGGTGCGCTTGCCAGTGCTGGTACTGTTGATGGAAGTGGTTTTCCTTGGTCTCTTTGCCGGCTTTGTCACCTACGACGACAATGCCAACGCCAAGTTTCAGAACAATGAGACCAACCCTATGGACAACTCCCTGTATCGGGACTATCCCTTCTTCGCGGATGTGCAGGTGATGATCTTCATCGGCTTCGGCTGCCTGCTGGCCTTCCTGCGGCTCTACGGCTTCAGCGGGATGGTCTTCAACTTCTTAACAGCCACCTTCACCATCCAGTGGGCCATCTTGATTCAGGGCTATTTCCAGTTCTACTCTGATGGAAAGATCCACCTTGGGGTCATCAACCTGCTCAATGCTGAGTTTGCCTGTGCCGTGGTGCTCATCTCCTTCGGGGCGGTGCTGGGAAAGACCAGTCCGGTGCAGCTGCTGGTCATGGCCCTGCTAGAGGTCCCTATCTTTGCCGTGACAGAGTGGGCTGTGCTGAAGTACCTAAAGATCAATGACGCAGGTGGCTCCATCCTCATCCACCTGTTTGCATGTTACTTTGGGTTGGGGGTCACGTTTGTGCTGTATCGGCCTAGCCTGAATGACGGCCACGTCAATGAGATTACCAGTTACCAGTCAGACATCCTGTCGGTGATGGGAACCTTGTTTCTCTGGGTGTTCTGGCCCTCTTTCAACTCGGCTCTGACCTTAAAGGGTGATGACCAGCACAGGGCCGTCCTGCACACCTTCATAGGCCTCAGCTCCTCAACGATGACTGCTTTCGCCTTATCTGCCGTATTCAACAAGAGAGGCAAGCTCACCATGGCCGACATTCAGAATGTGACTCTGGCGGGTGGTGTGACTGTTGGGGCCTCTGTGGACATGATGATCTCCCCTGCAGCCGCCTACGCCCTTGGGATCATGGGCTGTACAGCCTGCTTCATGGGATACAGATACCTCACCCCGTTCCTGGCCCGCCGCTTCAGGATCCAAGACCAGTGTGGCATCCACAATCTCCACGGCCTCACCGGCCTCATATCCTGCATGGCCGGCATTTGTGCCATCCTCATGGCCAACGAGGAAACCTATGGCCCCAGCATGTACCAGATCTTCGCCCACTGTGCACCCATGGAAGGAGACCCAAAGCTCCTAGAGCTACAGCAGCTGATCCCAGGGCTGACACCCGGCCTGGGGCGCACCACCAAGGAGCAAGCCCTCTACCAGGTGGCAGCTATCTTCTCTACTATCGGGGCAGCCGCTGTCGGTGGGGTGCTGACCGGCTTCGCACTGAAGCTGCCCTGTCTCTCCTCGCCGTCTGACGAGTTCTGCTTTGACGACAAGCTGTTCTTTGACGTTCCCTCTGATTTTGACAGCATGAGGGTGCACAAGGCCGGCATAAAGGACAATCAGGACAATACCAAGGTCTGAACTCACATTTCAGGCTTTCAGCCCTGTATGGGGACACTGGGGTTAGCAATACTGAGGAATGAATGTGAATAAGTGATGCTGCAAAATATTGCACATACAGTGTTAGCTCACCACACTCTCTTATATGACATGAGAAGATGGGATTGACAGAGAATGCTATAATGATATCACTTAGTCAGTGTGTGAATGTTAAAACCTATGTAATAAGTGATTGTTTAAGTGTCATCAGCGCTTAGGTAAAAACTTTCAATAGTTGTATTTATTCTGTAAATTTCACCATGGCTCCTTTGACTGAAATGTGTGAAGCACAACTGTTAACTATGTATAAATGGCTGTTAATTTTCAGATTTAGTTTGTTATGAAATATACATTCTTGCCAGCTTTCAAGTTCTTTGGCATTTTGGTCAATTAACAAATAATTATTTGAATGTCACGTTGACATGGGCTGAATTTGTACAAAAATGATCCAAGATATGACAATACTAGTGACGCTTTTAAATGTTTTATGTTTATTGGTATTTTCAAATCATAATACTGTAAAAACATCCTGCTTGTGTTTTACCTATTTTTGACTGTATTGGAAATAAAACATGAATTATATTTCATTTGTCCTTAGCTTTTTATTTCATTGATATTTGTTATTGCACTTTTTGTTATTTGTTATTAGACATTATGGCAACTTCTATGAAAGCTTTAGTGAACAAGGAAACATGCATTGTTGATCCTCACATCAAGAATACAGTTAGCCCTACTCATGTTCACGTGTGATGTTCATGGTCTTGCACTATAACCTTTCAGATATTAGCTTTTTCGATAAGCTTTGTATACCTTTTTTGTCTACATTACGGTATGCTGTATGTACATCCATTATTAGTTATAAGCAGACATAATTTTTATGACTAAAAGGTTGGCGTTATCGGAAAACCTTTTTGTTATGGTTTCCAAGAAAGACAGGTCCATATATTTATGAGTTTATACAGGGGACGATTGGTGTTATCTGAAAATGTTTTATTTGTTTCAGGTCCATTGACAGGTCTTGAGGAGATCTGCATGTTGAAAATTAGTAATTCATTTAGGGGAATTTGGAGTAGCTTAACGGTACGCCTCTAATCAAACTCTCTCAGCTGTCATTCACATCCAGGACAGAGTCCAGGACAGATACAGTGGGGGAAAAAGTATTTAGTCAGCCACCAATTGTGCAAGTTCTCCCACTTAAAAAGATGAGAGAGGCCTGTAATTTTCATCATAGGTACACGTCAACTATGACAGACAAAATGAGGAAAAAAAATCCAGAAAATCACATTGTAGGATTTTTTATGAATTTATTTGCAAATTATGGTGGAAAATAAGTATTTGGTCAATAACAAAAGTTTCTCAATACTTTGTTATATACCCTTTGTTGGCAATGACACAGGTCAAACGTTTTCTGTAAGTCTTCACAAGGTTTTCACACACTGTTGCTGGTATTTTGGCCCATTCCTCCATTCAGATCTCCTCTAGAGCAGTGATGTTTTGGGGCTGTCGCTGGGCAACACAGACTTTCAACTCCTCCAAAGATTTTCTATGGGGTTGAGATCTGGAGACTGGCTAGGCCACTCCAGGACCTTGAAATGCTTCTTACGAAGCCACTCCTTCGTTGCCCGGGCAGTGTGTTTGGGATCATTGTCATGCTGAAAGACCCAGCCACGTTTCATCTTCAATGCCCTTGCTGATGGAAGGAGGTTTTCACTCAAAATCTCACGATACATGGCCCCATTCATTCTTTCCTTTACACGGATCAGTCGTCCTGGTCCCTTTGCAGAAAAACAGCCCCAAAGCATGATGTTTCCACCCCCATGCTTCACAGTAGGTATGGTGTTCTTTGGATGCAACTCAGCATTCTTTGTCCTCCAAACACGACGAGTTGAGTTTTTTACCAAAACGTTCTATTTTGGTTTCATCTGACCATATGACATTCTCCCAATCCTCTTCTGGATCATCCAAATGCACTCTAGCAAACTTCAGACGGGCCTGGACATGTACTGGCTTAAGCAGGGGGACACGTCTGGCACTGCAGGATATGAGTCCCTGGCGGCGTAGTGTGTTACTGATGGTAGGCTTTGTTACTTTGGTCCCAGCTCTCTGCAGGTCATTCACTAGGTCCCCCGTGTGGTTCTGGGATTTTTGCTCACCGTTCTTGTGATCATTTTGACCCCACGGGGTGAGATCTTGCGTGGAGCCCCAGATCGAGGGAGATTATCAGTGGTCTTGTATGTCTTCCATTTCCTAATAATTTCTCCCACAGTTGATTTCTTCAAACCAAGCTGCTTACCTATTGCAGATTCAGTCTTCCCAGCCTGGTGCAGGTCTACAATTTTGTTTCTGGTGTCCTTTGACAGCTCTTTGGTCTTGGCCATAGTGGAGTTTGGAGTGTGACTGTTTGAGGTTGTGGACAGGTGTCTTTTATACTGATAACAAGTTCAAACATGTGCCATTAATACAGGTAACGAGTGGAGGACAGAGGAGCCTCTTAAAGAAGAAGTTACAGGTCTGTGAGAGCCAGAAATCTTGCTTGTTTGTAGGTGACCAAATACTTATTTTCCACCATAATTTGCAAATAAATTCATAAAAAATCCTACAATGTGATTTTCTGGAGAATTTATTTTCTCAATTTGTCTGTCATAGTTGACGTGTACCTATGATGAAAATTACAGGCCTCTCTCATCTTTTTAAGTGGGAGAACTTGCACAATTGGTGGCTGACTAAATACTTTTTCCCCCACTGTATCTCACACCAATTTATATCTCATTGTAAAACAAATTACAACTTAGAAAAATGTCCATGGAGCTTAAATATCCAAGTTGGCTGGACTTCGAATTGGGAAATTGCTCAGCTGACATGGAATACTCCACTAACCTAATGATTTTTGTTCAATGTGAGCTGAATTTGAAAGACAATTTTGCATGATCTGAAATATTTAAGTTAGCCTTTGCAACACAAATAGCTGTGTTGATCACACAAGATAATTTAGTTTGCTGAGACCCGCAATGTAAAATACTGTGTTGGCTTAAATACATGTGTTTCATTAACATATTACCCAGTGTGCCTTTCTGAAAGTAGTTTTTAACTTTATTTTAGTCCATTTACTTGTTAAAAAACTAGAAAGGAGTCAAAGCGGAATGACTCTAAGAAGGCAGCCCAATTCTGATATTTTTCGCTAATAGGTCTTTTCACCAATCAGTTCAGCTCTGAAAAAGGTCTGATGTAGTGCTGATTTTCCTGATTATTAAAGAACTACAGTGGGGAAAAAAAGTATTTAGTCAGCCACCAATTGTGCAAGTTCTCCCACTTAAAAAGATGAGAGAGGCCTGTAATTTTCATCATAGGTACACGTCAACTATGACAGACAAATTGAGGAAAAAAAATCCAGAAAATCACATTGTAGGAATTTTTATGAATTTATTTGCAAATGAAAATAAGTATTTGGTCACCTACAAACAAGCAAGATTTCTGTCTCTCACAGACCTGTAACTTCTTCTTTAAGAGGCTCCTCTGTCCTCCACTCGTTACCTGTATTAATGGCACCTGTTTGAACTTGTTATCAGTATAAAAGACACCTGTCCACAACCTCAAACAGTCACACTCCAAACTCCACTATGGCCAAGACCAAAGAGCTGTCAAAGGACACCAGAAACAAAATTGTAGACCTGCACCAGGCTGGGAAGACTGAATCTGCAATAGGTAAGCAGCTTGGTTTGAAGAAATCAACTGTGGGAGCAATTATTAGGAAATGGAAGACATACAAGACCACTGATAATCTCCCTCGATCTGGGGCTCCACGCAAGTTCTCACCCTGTGGGGGTCAAAATGATCACAAGAATGGTGAGCAAAAATCCCAGAACCACACGGGGGACCTAGTGAATGACCTGCAGAGAGCTGGGACCAAAGTAACAAAGCCTACCATCAGTAACACACTACGCCGCCAGGGACTCAAATCCTGCAGTGCCAGACGTGTCCCCCCTGCTTAAGCCAGTACATGTCCAGGCCCGTCTGAAGTTTGCTAGAGTGCATTTGGATGATCCAGAAGAGGATTGGGAGAATGTCATATGGTCAGATGAAACCAAAATATAACTTTTAGGTAAAAACTCAACTCGTCAGTGTTTGGAGGACAAAGAATGCTGAGTTGCACCATACCTACTGTGAAGCATGGGGGGTGGAAACATCATGCTTTGGGGCTGTTTTTCTGCAAAGGGACCAGGACGACTGATCCGTGTAAAGGAAAGAATGAATGGGGCCATGTATCGTGAGATTTTGAGTGAAAACCTCCTTCCATCAGCAAGGGCATTGAAGATGAAACGTGGCTGGGTCTTTCAGCATGACAATGATCCCAAACACACCGCCCGGGCAACGAAGGAGAGGCTTCGTAAGAAGCATTTAAAGGTCCTGGAGTGGCCTAGCCAGTCTCCAGATCTCAACCCCATAGAAAATCTTTGGAGGGAGTTGAAAGTCCGTGTTGCCCAGCGACAGCCCCAAAACATCACTGCTCTAGAGGAGATCTGCATGGAGGAATGGGCCAAAATACCAGCAACAATGTGTGAAAACCTTGTGAAGACTTACAGAAAACATTTGACCTGTGTCATTGCCAACAAAGGGTATATAACAAAGTATTGAGAAACTTTTGTTATTGACCAAATACTTATTTTCCACCATAATTTGCAAATAAATTCATTAAAAATCCTACTATGTGATTTTCTGGAATTTTATTTCTCATTTTGTCTGTCATAGTTGACGTGTACCTATGATGAAAATTACAGGCCTCTCTCATCTTTTTAAGTGGGAGAACTTGCACAATTGGTGGCTGACTAAATACTTTTTTTCCCCACTGTAATTGACCAACATTGGTTCAATTACTTGGATCCATTTAGTTCGTTTTTTTTGTGAGCGCAACAAGCCGTTTCAAGCACAAGATACATAAAATCAAGAACGAACTGTGGGATGCTGTAGGGAGTTGTAGTTTTCAAAAGGCAAATATTCAACCTAGTTCAGCGCAGGAAATGTGATAATTAACTACAATGACCAGAACCCATTGCGCCTATTCTTCCCGGGCACGGCACACAGACCATATGAGAGAGGAATGTACAACACAGTGACGAGACCCGATGGATAGTTGTAGCAGTCTTGAAAGTATGCCTTATCTACTTTGAAGAACTACTAAAATTGTGATTTCGTCAGACAGCTCTGCAGTATGGGCAACTGTGGCAAACCAATGATCACAGGCTACCATTTTTTGTTGTCTGTCTGCTGTCTGAGAAAATAAATTAAATAATAAAGTCACACATAAAAAAAAGAAGTAATATACACAACTGAAATATTTTATTTAAGTAAAGTAATGTGAATAAACGATGCTGGTTAATAAATTATAAGAAGTAATGGGCAGTCACTACGATCATGGGGCTCTTATTAGTTGCTTTATTCTGTGTTGTTAGAGACAATGTAATGTTTTCAGTGTTTTGGCAATTGAATGTTCTCAATATTTGGCTTTGGAATTTCAATGAAAAAGCTCTAAAATAATTTCAAGGTCATATTTCATAATGCATGTAATATAAAAATATATATAATAATTGAAAACCGTGGTTATTTTTTACAACAGAACCGAAACCGAACCGAGCCCTAAAAACACTAATTGCTCAGCACTAGTCTGATGTGTGTCACGGTTTCGGCCGAGGCTGCTCCTCCTCCTTGTTCGGGCAGGTTTCGGCGGTCGTCGTCCCCGGAGTACTAGCTGCCACCGATCTATGTTTCATGTTCGTTTGGTTTTGTCTGGATGTTGTACACCTGTGTCTAGTTAGTCCTCATTAGTGTCCTATTTAGTTCTCGTTGTGTGTGTATGGTGTTGTGTGTGATTGCTCCTCTGTTTGGTGTTCGGAGCTACGTATTCTTCCCTCTGTGTTTGGAGAGGTTTTTGCACATGTTAGTGCGCCGTTTGTTTGACGCCTGTGTGCGCCGTTATTTCGCCTCTGGGCTTATTGTTCTCGTGTACTACGTGAATAACTCACTAAAGTCTTTTGGACTTAGCTTCTGCGTCCTGCACTTGATTCCTGCACCACACCCACCTTCAGCACCCCATGACAGAATCACACACCACTTGAATGGAATCAGCAGGAGCAACCGTCACGCCTGAGTCGCTGGAGGAGCATGTCCGCGGCCAGGATGACCAGATACGACAACTGGGGACCGCTCTTCAGGGACGTCATCAACACCCTGCACCGATGGGAGTCCAGAGGGGTACCCACACCTCCACCTACCCTGCCACCCCCATCGGCCGGTCCACCAGTCCCAGGTCCGGAACCCAGTGGGATTCGGCTCTCGCTCCCGAGTGCGTATGACGGAACAGCTGCCGGGTGTCAGGGGTTCCTCCTGCAGGTGGAGCTCTACCTGGCCACTGTACACCCGGTGCCCTCGGGACACGAGAGCGTTTCCGCCCTCATCTCCTGTCTCACGGGCAAGGCGTTGGAATGGGCCAACGCCGAGTGGAGGAGGATGGACGCCACCACCATCTCCTACGCTGAGTTCTCCCGTCGCTTCAAGGCCGTGTTTGACCATCCACCTGAGGGCAAAGCGGCGGGGGAGCGTCTAGTCCACCTGAGACAGGGGAGGAGGAGTGCACAGGCGTTTGCGCTGGAGTTCCGGACTCTAGCGGCAGACGCAGGGTGGAATGAACGGGCCCTCATCGACCATTTTCGATGTAGCCTACGGGAGGACGTTCAACGTGAGTTGGCCTGCAGGGACACCAATTTCACCTTCGACCAGTTGGTCGATATGTCCATCCGTCTGGACACCCTGCTGGCCACCCGTGGACGTCCCGAGTGGGGTCCGTCCATTCCACCCTCCGGCACCGCCGAGCCCTATGGAGCTCGGGGGTGCTGGCGCTAGAGGAAGGAGGAGGAGGAGCCGGAGGGGGCCTGTCCCCTGCACCAAGTGCGGTCGTGGAGGGCACACTGCGGCCAGGTGCTGGGGAGGGTTCCCCGAGGGAGGAGACAACAGGCCACGCACTGGGGAGGCTTCCCAGGTGAGTAGACGCCCCACTTACCCAGAGCTCTCTGTTGCGCACTTTTGTATACCTGTTTGTTTTCCACAGGTTGCACCTCATTCCCAGCATAAGGCGCTAGTAGATTCAGGCGCAGCTGGGAATTTTGTTGATCGGAAGTTTTGTTTAGATTTAGGGATCCCTCTCCTACCTGTTGACAAGCCTTTTCCCGTTCATGCTTTAGATAGCCGCCCGTTGGGGTTGATTAGGGAAGTCACAGCGCCACTTAGGATGTGTGCGCAGGGGGGTCATGAGGAGACTATACAGTTGTATCTGATCGACTCTCCTGCGTACCCGGTGGTGCTGGGAATTCCCTGGTTAAGCACCCATAACCCTGCTATTTCGTGGCAACAGAGGGCTCTCGATGGGTGGTCTGCTCAGTGTGAGGGGCGATGTCTGGGTGTTTCCGTAGGGGCGACTTCGGTGGAAAGTCCAAACCAAGTGCCCGCACTGCACATTCCGCCTGAATATGGGGATTTAGCTCTCGTGTTTAGTAAAGCTAGGGCGACGCAGTTGCCTCCTCATAGACAGGGGGATTGTGCAATTGATCTCCAGGCAGGAGCAGCGCTCCCACGGAGCCACGTGTATCCTTTGTCTCAAGAGGAGAGAAAAGCTATGGAAACTTACATAGACGAATCTTTGAGACAAGGATACATACGGCCCTCCACTTCTCCCGCCTCCACGAGCTTCTTTTTTGTGAAGAAAAAAGATGGAGGGTTGCGCCCGTGCATCGATTGCCGTGGTCTCAATCAGATTACTGTGAAATACAGTTATCCACTCCCTCTGATTGCGACCATGACGGAGTCATTGCATGGAGCGCGGTTTTTCACAAAACTGGTTCTCAGGAGCGCGTATAACTTGGTGCGCATTAGGGAGGGCGACGAATGGAAAACAGCGTTTAGTACCACGTCAGGTCATTTCGAGTATCTCGTCATGCCATATGGGTTGATGAATGCTCCATCAGTCTTCCAATCCTTCGTAGATGACATTTTCCGGGATATGCAGGGGCAAGGGGTGGTCGTGTACATTGATGACATTCTAGTGTACTCGTCTACCCGAGCGAGCATATAGCCCTGGTGCGTCGTGTATTGAGGAGGCTGTTGGAGCACGACCTATATGTCAAGGCAGAGAAATGTCTGTTTTTCCAGGAGTCGGTCTCCCTTTTTGGGTTATCGGTTGTCCGCATCAGGGTGAGAATGGAGGTGGATCTGTGTCAGCTGTGCGTAATTGGCAAACCCCAACCACTGTCAAAGAGGTGCAGCAGTTCTTGGGCTTTGCGAATTACTACCGGAGGTTTATCCGGGGGTTTTGGACAGGTGGCAGCTCGCATCACGTCCCTTCTGAAAGGGGGTCCGGTGCGCCTGCAGTGGTCAGCTGATGCGGACAGGGCCTTTAAGAGACTGAAGGACCTGTTTACGTTGGCTCGGTGCTGGCGCATCCGGACCCCGATACCCTTTCAGGTAGAGGTGGACGCGTCTGAAGCCGGTATAGGGGCCGTGCTCTCTCAACGGTCCGGCACGCCACCTAAACTCCGCCCCTGTGCTTTTTACTCAAAAAAGCTCAGCCCGGCGGAGCGAAATTATGACGTCGGAGACAGGGAGCTGTTAGCTGTTAGCTGTAGTTCAGGCCCTTAAGGTGTGGAGGCATTGGCTTGAGGGGGCTCAACACCCTTTCCTCATTTTGACTGACCATCGGAACCTGGAGTACATCCGGGCAGCGAGGAGACTGAACCCTCGCCAGGCTCGATGGAGTATGTTTCTCGCCAGGTTCGTATTTAAAATCACGTACATCCCTGGGTCCCAGAATGGTAAGGCAGATGCGCTGTCCCGGCGGTATGACACGGAGGAGAGGTCCGTTGAGCCTACTCCCATACTACCGGAGTTTTGTCTTGTGGCACCGGTGGTGTGGAGGTCGATGCCGAAATCGAGCGAGCGTTACGTACCGACCCCAGCCCTCCACAGTGTCCTGAGGGTCGGGAAGTACGTTCCGCTCGAGATTCGGGATCGACTCATTTACTGGGCTCACACGTCACCCTCCTCTGGACATCCGGGTATTGGCCGGACAGTGCATTGTCTTAGCACAAATACTGGTGGCCCACGTTAGCCAGGGATGTGAGGGTTTATGTCTCCTCCTGCTCGGTGTGCGCCCAGTGTAAGGCGCCCAGACACCTGCCCAGGGGTAAGTTACAACCCCTGCCCGTTCCACAACGACCATGGTCCCACCTCTCGGTGGATTTTGTGACAGACCTTCCCCTCTCTCAGGGGAATACCACCATCCTGGTCGTTGTGGAACGGTTCTCTAAGGCCTGTCGTCTTCTCCCTATGTCGGGTCTTCCTACTGCCCTACAAACCGCAGAGGCCCTATTTACCCACGTCTTCCGGCATTACGGGGTACCCGAGGATATAGTGTCTGATCGAGGCCCCCAGTTTACCTCCCGAGTATGGAGAGCGTTCGTGGAACGTTTGGGGGTCTCGGTGAGCCTTACCTCAGGGTACCACCCGGAGAGTAACGGGTAGGTAGAATGAGTCAACCAGGATGTGGGTAGGTTTCTGAGGTCGTATTGCCAGGACCGGCCTGAGGAGTGGGCTCGGTACATTCCCTGGGCCGAGATGGCCCAGAACTCTCTCCGCCACTCCTCTACCAACCTAACCCCCTTCCAATGTGTGTTAGGTTACCAGCCGGTTCTGGCACCCTGGCAGCAGAGCCAGATCGAGGCCCCTGCGGTGGATGATTGGATGAGGCGCTCGGAGGAGACGTGGAACGCTGCACACGTCCACCTGCAGCGGACCATCCGTCGTCACAAGGCGAGCGCCGA
This sequence comes from Coregonus clupeaformis, assembly GCF_020615455.1. Taxonomy (NCBI): domain Eukaryota; kingdom Metazoa; phylum Chordata; class Actinopteri; order Salmoniformes; family Salmonidae; genus Coregonus; species Coregonus clupeaformis. The sequence continues at coordinate 41,562,090 of NC_059201.1, read as the reverse complement.
TCTCCACCGCAGTGAGGGGCCGGTGTACGCACCCGGAGATCGAGTCTGGCTCTCTACCAGAAACCTACCCCTCCGCCTGCCCTGCCGGAAGCTGGGTCGGCGGTTTGTGGGGCCTTTTAAAGTCCTGAGAAGATTGAACGAGGTGTGTTATAGGTTACATCTGCCTGTTGAATATAAGAATATTAACCCCCCGTTCCATGTGTCTCTTCTCAGGCCGGTGGTAGCTGGTCCACTCCAGGAAGGTGAGATAGGAGAGACTCCTCCGCCCCATTGGACATCGAGGGGGCTCCGGCGTACACCGTTCAGTCCATCTTGGACTCAAGACGCCGGATGGGGGCCTCCAGTATCTCGTGGAGTGGGAGGGTACGGCCCGGAGGAGCGATGCTGGGTGCCGCGGAGGGACATCCTAGACCCATCTCTCCTGTCGGAGTTCCACCGGGACCATCCCGCGCGCCCTGCTCCGCGCCCTCCTGGTCGTCCCCGAGGCCGGGGGGGGGGTACTGTCAAGGGGGGGGTACTGTCACGGTTTCGGCCGAGGCTGCTCCTCCTCCTTGTTCGGGCAGGTTTCGGCGGTCGTCGTCCCCGGAGTACTAGCTGCCACCGATCTATGTTTCATGTTCGTTTGGTTTTGTCTGGATGTTGTACACCTGTGTCTAGTTAGTCCTCATTAGTGTCCTATTTAGTTCTCGTTGTGTGTGTATGGTGTTGTGTGTGATTGCTCCTCTGTTTGGTGTTCGGAGCTACGTATTCTTCCCTCCGTGTTTGGAGAGGTTTTTGCACATGTTAGTGCGCCGTTTGTTTGATGCCTGTGTGCGCCGTTATTTCGCCTCCGGGCTTATTGTTCTCGTGTACTACGTGAATAACTCACTAAAGTCTTTTGGACTTAGCTTCTGCGTCCTGCGCTTGATTCCTGCACCACACCCACCTTCAGCACCCCATGACAATGTGAAAAGATCTGATGTTATTAGTCAATTTGTGGAAAAATTATCAGAATTTGGCTGCATGTGTAAACGCAGCCTTCGTACAACATTAACATACTTGTTTCATCCTAAATATAACAGCCATCAATAACAAAATAATTTCCATAGTGGTAATTCTATAGAGTAAAGGTATGGTGTTGGAGTCGCTGGATCTGGGTTCGAGTCCCGGTTGTGGCTACCCACCGAATTCGCAACATTTTCCCATTGATCTTAAATAGTTCAGCTGAGCGGGTGGGCTTACATCGTTAAATTGAGAGGACTTGAAATCCAAAGTGTCAACTTAAAAAATTAAGGCAACCAGCTGCAATACGATTTCTAGTTAACTCAACTTTGGCAAATGTGTTGAGACAACTCAGGAATGTACAGTGCCTTGCAAAAGTATTCATCCCCCTTGGCATTTTTCCTATTTTGTTGCATTACAACCTGTAATTTCAATTGATTTTTATTTGGATTTCATGTAATGGACATACACAAAATAGTCAAAATTGGTGAAGTGAAAAAAATAAAATAACTTGTTTCAAAAAATTCTAAAAAATAAATAACGGAAAAGTGGTGCGTGCATATGTATTCACCCCCTTTGCTATGAAGCCCCTAAATAAGATCTGATGCAACCAATTACCTTCAGAAGTCACATATTAGTTAAATAAAGTCCACCTGTGTGCAATCTAAGTGCCACATGATCTCAGTATATATACACCTGTTCTGAAAGGCCCCAGAGTCTGCAACACTACTAAGCAAGGGGCACCACCAAGCAAGCGGCAACATGAAGACCAAGGAGCTCTCCAAACAGGTCAGGGACAAAGTTGTGGAGAAGTACAGATCAGGGTTGGGTTATCAAAAAATATCAGAAACTTTGAACATCCCACGGAGCACCATTAAATCCATTATTAAAAAATGGAAAGAATATGGCAACACAACAAAACTGCCAACAAAAGTATTTAGTCAGCCACCAATTGTGCAAGTTCTCCCACTTAAAAAGATGAGAGAGGCCTGTAATTTTCATCATAGGTACACGTCAACTATGACAGACAAAATGAGGAAAAAAAATCCAGAAAATCACATTGTAGGATTTTAAAATGAATTTATTTGCAAATTATGGTGGAAAATAAGTATTTGGTCAATAACAAAAGTTTCTCAATACTTTGTTATATACCCTTTGTTGGCAATGACACAGGTCAAACATTTTCTGTAAGTCTTCACAAGGTTTTCACACACTGTTGCTGGTATTTTGGCCCATTCCTCCATGCAGATCTCCTCTAGAGCAGTGATGTTTTGGGGCTGTCGCTGGGCAACACGGACTTTCAACTCCCTCCAAAGATTTTCTATGGGGTTGAGATCTGGAGACTGGCTAGGCCACTCCAGGACCTTGAAATGCTTCTTACGAAGCCACTCCTTCGTTGCCCGGGCGGTGTGTTTGGGATCATTGTCATGCTGAAAGACCCAGCCACGTTTCATTTTCAATGCCCTTGCTGATGGAAGGAGGTTTTCACTCAAAATCTCACGATACATGGCCCCATTCATTCTTTCCTTTACACGGATCAGTCGTCCTGGTCCCTTTGCAGAAAAATAGCCCCAAAGCATGATGTTTCCACCCCCATGCTTCACAGTAGGTATGGTGTTCTTTGGATGCAACTCAGCATTCTTTGTCCTCCAAACACGACGAGTTGAGTTTTTACCAAAAAGTTATATTTTGGTTTCATCTGACCATATGACATTCTCCCAATCCTCTTCTGGATCATCCAAATGCACTCTAGCAAACTTCAGACGGGCCTGGACATGTACTGGCTTAAGCAGGGGGACACGTCTGGCACTGCAGGATTTGAGTCCCTGGCGGCGTAGTGTGTTACTGATGGTAGGCTTTGTTACTTTGGTCCCAGCTCTCTGCAGGTCATTCACTAGGTCCCCCCGTGTGGTTCTGGGATTTTTGCTCACCGTTCTTGTGATCATTTTGACCCCACGGGGTGAGATCTTGCGTGGAGCCCCAGATCGAGGGAGATTATCAGTGGTCTTGTATGTCTTCCATTTCCTAATAATTGCTCCCACAGTTGATTTATTCAAACCAAGCTGCTTACCTATTGCAGATTCAGTCTTCCCAGCCTGGTGCAGGTCTACAATTTTGTTTCTGGTGTCCTTTGACAGCGCTTTGGTCTTGGCCATAGTGGAGTTTGGAGTGTGACTGTTTGAGGTTGTGGACAGGTGTCTTTTATACTGATAACAAGTTCAAACAGGTGCCATTAATACAGGTAACGAGTGGAGGACAGAGGAGCCTCTTAAAGAAGAAGTTACAGGTCTGTGAGAGCCAGAAATCTTGCTTGTTTGTAGGTGACCAAATACTTATTTTCCACCATAATTTGCAAATAAATTCATAACAAATCCTACAATGTGATTTTCTGGATTTCTTTTTCTCAATTTGTCTGTCATAGTTGACGTGTACCTATGAAGAAAATTACAGGCCTCTCTCATCTTTTTAAGTGGGAGAACTTGCACAATTGGTGGCTGACTAAATACTTTTTTCCCCCACTGTACCCTAAGAGACTTGCAGCTGTAATTGCTGCAAAAGGTGCCTCTACGAAGTATTGACATTGGGGGGGGGGTGAATAGTTATGCACGCTCAAGTTTTCAGTTTTTTTGTCTTATTTCTTGTTTGTTTCACAAGATCTTCAAAGTGGTAGGCATGTCGGTAAATCAAATGATAAAACACCCCAAAAATCCATTTTAATTCCAGGTTGTAAGGCAACAAAATAGGAGAAATGCCAAGGGGGTGAATACTTTCGCAAGCCACAGTATGTTTGCTGTTTGCCTAGATTTTAAAAGTTGACTCAATTTACAGTGTACACTTTGCAGGCGGATGTTCCCCAATGCTGGAAAGGGGGCCCGAGGGAAAAGGTTTGTAAACCCTGCTATAGTGAACCCACCTGCCAATATATAAAAAGAGCAGAACACACTTATAGATATTGTACACTATAGATCTGAATTGGGGGGGAAACAGAAGACCTACCTATCAAGTTCAGTTCATGCTGAATTATAAAAAGTGAAGCTCAAAGGAAACGTATTATACTCACTGAACAACCCTACAAAAGGGATACGAAGAAACATCCATTATAAGAGGGAGAGACTTATGCTTTGTCCGGTGATAACAATCCTTCGACCTTGTGTTGGCTCTTTTACAGTCTTAATCTCCTGTTTACAATCTTAATCTATAGTTTACTATTTTATCAGCACCTCAATAATCATACAATTCTATATCAGCACCAGCAGCTTAAGAATGCAACAGTGCCAGGAGTGTTGGTTGAAGGATCAAGGAAAGGCTACCCTGTTCCTGATAATAACGATTGATTGGTTTATCATGGATGATTAACAGCTATTTATGACCGGTATTTATCCATTCGTTCACAGTGTCTCTTTCCATTGTGATATTAATGTAGGATCTTAATTTGATCAGCCTGTTGCAATGCAGGAAATCAAATCAAATCACATTTTATTTGTCACATACACATGTTTAGCAGATGTCATAGCGGGTGTAGCGAAATGCTTGTGCTTCTAGCTCCGACAGTGCAGTAATATCTAACAATTACACAACATATACCCAATACACACAAAAAAGTAAGGAATGGGATTTAAGAATATATACATATATGGACAAGCAATGACAGAGCGGCATGGACTAAGATACAGTAGAATATTATAGAATAGAATGCAGTATATACATATGAGATGAGTAGTGCAAGATATGTAAACATTATTAAAGTGACTAGTGTTCCATTTCTTAAAGTGGCCAGTGATTTCAATAGGCAGCAGCAGCCTCTAGTGTGATAGTGATGGCTATTTAACAGTCTGATGGCCTTGAGATAGAAGCTGTTTTTCATTCTCTCAGTCCCAGCTTTGATGCACCTGTACTGACCTCGCCTTCTGGATGATAGCAGGGTGAACAGGCAGTGGCTCGGGTGGTTGATGTCCTTGATGATCTTTTTGGCCTTCCTGTGACATCGGGTGTTGTATGTGTCTTGGAGGGCGAGTAGTTTGCCCCCGGTAATGCGTTCGGCAGACCGCACCACCCTCTGGAGAGCCCTGCGGTTGTGGGCGGTGCAGTTGCCGTACCAGGCGGTGATACAGCCCGACAGGATGCTCTCAATTGTGCATCTGTAAAAGTTTGTGAGGGTTTTAGGTGCTAAGCCAAATTTCTTTAGCCTCCTGAGGTTGAAGAGGCTCTGTTGCACCTTCTTCACCACACTGTTTGCGTGGGTGGACCATTTCAGTTTGTCGGTGATGTGTACGCCAAGGAACTTGAAGCTTTCCACCTTCTCCACTGCGGTCCCGTCGATGTGGATAGGGGGGTGCACCCTCTGCTGTTTCCTGAAGTCCACGATCATCTCCTTTGTTTTGTTGATGTTGAGTGAGAGGTTATTTTCCTGGCACCACACTCCCAGAGCCCTTACCTCCTCCCTGTAGGCGGTCTCGTCATTGTTGGTAATCAAGCCTACTACTGTTGTGTCATCTGCAAACTTGATGATTGAGTTGGAGCCAGTGTTGGGGATCAGCGAAGTGGAGATTTTGTTTCCTACCTTCACCACCTGGGGGCGGCCCGTCAGGAAGTCCAGGACCCAGTTGCACAGGGCGGGGTTCAGATCCAGGGCCTCGAGCTTAATGATGAGCTTGGAGGGTACTATGGTGTTGAATGCTGAGTGGGTCTAGGGTGACAGGTAAGGTAGAGGTGATATGATCCTTGACTAGTCTCTCAAAGCACTTCATGATGACAGAGGTGAGTGCTACAGGGCGATAGTCATTTAGTTCAGTTACCTTTGCTTTCTTGGGTACAGGAACAATGGTGGCCATCTTGAAGCATGTGGGAACAGCAGACTGGGAAAGGGAGAGATTGAATATGTCCATGAACACACCAGCCAGCTGGTCTGCGCATTCTCTGAGGACGCGGCTAGGGATGCCGTCTGGGCCGGCAGCCTTGCGGGGGTTAACATGCTTAAATGTCTTAATCACGTCGGCCATGGAGAAGGAGAGGCCACAGTCCTTGGGAGTGGGGTTGATACTTGTAGTGTATTAGCGGTTTAAAAAGGCTTCTGAAGTTTGTAATTTCCACTTTGAAATTTCAGACTTGATTTTCCCTCACGAAAAATGTATCAACCCTTACAAAAATGTCCATTAATTATAATCCACATAATAATTCACATTTCCTGTTTCTACAGGCTTATTTTCCTGCTGTAGTAAACTTGCTCAAATGAAGATCCTACATCTGTACCTATTGCTGACCGGCTGAAGATGTTCTATTGGAAAACTCCAAGGCAACAAGTACAGTATATGAATCCCTGTAAACAGGACCCCCTGTAGATCAGTAAAAAAAATAAGAAGATGTTTTATTGTCACATACAGTGCCTTGCAAAAGTATTCATCCCCCTTGGCATTTTTCCTATTTTGTTGCGGAGATTGGAGTATCTGTCCACAGGACCACTTTAGGCAGGGCTTTACGGAAGAGTGGGCAGAAAAAAGCCATTGCTTAAAGAAAAAAATAAGCAAACGTTCGCCAAAAGGCATGCGGAAGACTCCCCAAACATATGGAAGAAGGTACTCTGGTCAGATGAGACTAAAATTGAGCTTCTTGGCCATCAAGGAAAACGCTATGTCTGGCGCAAACCCAACACTGTACACCGAATAGATGCAGTGTAATGTGTTGTTTTACAGGGTCATAGAAGTACAGCACCCCTGTAGCAAATTAGGATTAAATGCCTTGCTCAAAGACACGTAGACAGATTTTTCACCTTGTCGACTCAGGTATTCAAACCAGCGACCTTTCGGTTACTGGCCCAATGCTTTAACCGCTAGGCTACCTGCCACCAATAGTTAGTGATTATTGTTGCTGAGTGGACTGTCTTGGTTGAATAATAAAATAATAATTGCCCTCTAAAAGTGAATTGCCGTTATTAACTACAAATCTGTTTTTCGATTCTGTTCACGTGGTGGAATCACATGTCCTTCATATCTTTGTTGGATCTTTTAATTGCCATTGCAAGGCCCAGAGCTGTTCCTGGTCAGGAAAACCCCCTGGCCCCAGACATTAGGAATACAACAATCTTTATTAGCAAGTCAGTGGTGTTGCTTTTGCACTTGATAAAGCAGTCTAGTGTGTGAAGCCCTATGCAGCTGGTCCCCTCTTACAGGAGCTCTTGGCACAGAGCCATGGAGGATTACTTGTTTCCGGATACACAGGGTCAAAGTGGTCAAAACATTGTATTATGTCCGCAATGTTGATTTCAGCCAGAGCTTCGATACAATACCATCCACTCTACGCATTATCTCTGGTAGAGAGTACAGAGCAGGATCACTTCAAACTCCTTTGAAATCTCTGTCCACTTCCATTTCTGTGGACGGTGCCATAGCCGTGGGAAGTAGGGGTGCTGAGGGTGCTGCAGCACTGCCAGAAAAATCTGAATTAAAAAATAAAAATAATACATTTGGCTGATTTTTAATGGAATATCTACATAGGCGTACAGAGGCCCATTATCAGCAACCATCAGTCCTGTGTTCCAATGGCACGTTGTGTTAGCATTCCGGAGTCGCCTCTTCACTGTTGACGTTGAGACTGGTGTTTTGCGGGTACTATTTAATTAAGCTGCCAGTTGAGGACCTGTGAGGATACTCAACTAGTCTCAAGAAGGCCGGTTTTATTGCTTCTTTAATCAGCACAACAGTGTTCAGCTGTGCTAACATAATTTCAAAAGGGTTTTCTAATGATCAATTAGTCTTTTAAAATTATAAACTTGGATTAGCAAACACAACGTGCCATTGGAACACAGGACTGATGGTTGCTGATAATGGGCCTCTGTACGCCTATGTAGATATTCCATAAAAAATCAGCCGTTTCCAGCTACAATAGCCATTTACAACATTAACAATGTCTACACTGTATTTCTGATCAATTTGATGTTATTTTAATGGACACATTTATTTTTTCTTTCGAAAACAAGGACATTTCTAAGTGACCCCAAACTTTTGAATGGTAGTGTATCTTTCGAGTAAACTTCCGGAAGTGAATGAAGGGAAGTGAATGATCGTAGACGACACACCCCCTTCAACATGCATACTGCAAACAGACCAAACTCATCTGGTCTCCTCTTATTATTTCTGGTTGACAAGAAAAAACAAACTACAAATTACTTTTGATTTCTAGAAAGTGTTTTACTCAATTATTTCGATCAATGTTGGGCTCACCCGTGATGTGATGAATTATAAATAGCAATTGCTATTAGCTAATTCATATTGTGGTTTCTGTCAGCTGAGAGTTCTCTAAACATGACCGCTTGTGTTACATCAATCTTTCCTCAGTTAGCGGTAGGACTAATGTAGCCTACATTTTCCGGTTTGGATGATTGTGTATGCTGTCGCTACATATGTGAATGTCTGAACATTGCATCCAAAAATAAACTGGTCACATTCAGGACATAACTTTGTAAGGACTGTGTTTTTGCCAAATGTTTCTGTGAAAAAAAACAGTGTGGCTAGCTCAAATGCTGACTGTTGCGTCAATCGAAACTGGAAGTTCTAAATAAGCGTTCTAATCACACCGGTTTGAACATATGCTGCAGGAACCACTGTAGAATGATCACAACCCTTTGTTGGTATGTGTGAAACGTTTTGTTTTTTTTCCCACAAAAGTAGTGCACTGGACCTTTACTAGTATTAGCGGACCGATATAGATGTCTCTAGCGCAAGCAAAAATATTTTCTCAGCATCTCTGCTTTGGCAAAAAAGGTAGTTGTATAATTAAGAACAGGATCTAGCAGGATTGAATTGTTGTAATTGTAAGAGTTGTTGCCCTGTCCCTTTCTCTGCAATTGTCATTTTAATGGCATCCTGAAAGAACAAAACCCTGTCCTCAAACATTTACATCAAAAGGTGCAAAGTTATAGGCAAAGACACAAAACATCCACATCAAATTCAATATTTTTCTTGATCAAACAACATGGAAAACAACCACTATTTGTGCATTATTAATTTTCCTTACAAACCACAGTGTAAATGTACATTACTGTATTGTACATAGGCAGGTCATCTAGGTTTGTACCTGTAGACTTTCCATGTCCATGAACAAAAACAATGCACAATACAGTAATTGAGTACATTGAGACATCAAGTGGTTTGTGATGATGTGGCTCAGTTGGTAGAGCATGGTGCTTGCAATGCTAGGGTTGTGGGTTCGATTCCCACGGGGGGACCAATGAAAATGTATGCACTCACTACTGTAAGTTGCTCTGGATAAGAGTGTCTACTAAAAAGAAATGAATAGACCATTTCAGCTTTCACATATAAATTAGTTGCATAATCTGCAAAAAAAAATTTACCATGTTAATAATTCCTTAATATGGTATAATTGATTATTTTCTCTTGTTTATTCATTTAAAATTTTGACCATAAAGTATTTTCTTATTAACAATTATCGCTTGTGGATTATTACTCCTCTAATATCCTGACTGAGATAAAATGCTGGACAACACAAAGTCTACAAGATAACAGAACATTATAGTACATCTACAGTGGGGAAAAAAAGTATTTAGTCAGCCACCAATTGTGCAAGTTCTCCCACTTAAAAAGATGAGAGAGGCCTGTAATTTTCATCATAGGTACACGTCAACTATGACAGACAAATTGAGAAAATAAAATACAGAAAATCACATTGTAGGATTTTTAATGAATTTATTTGCAAATTATGGTGGAAAATAAGTATTTGGTCACCTACAAACAAGCAAGATTTCTGGCTCTCACAGACCTGTAACTTCTTCTTTAAGAGGCTCCTCTGTCCTCCACTCGTTACCTGTATTAATGGCACCTGTTTGAACTTGTTATCAGTATAAAAGACACCTGTCCACAACCTCAAACAGTCACACTCCAAACTCCACTATGGCCAAGACCAAAGAGCTGTCAAAGGACACCAGAAACAAAATTGTAGACCTGCACCAGGCTGGGAAGACTGAATCTGCAATAGGTAAGCAGCTTGGTTTGAAGAAATCAACTGTGGGAGCAATTATTAGGAAATGGAAGACATACAAGACCACTGATAATCTCCCTCGATCTGGGGCTCCACGCAAGATCTCACCCCGTGGGGTCAAAATGATCACAAGAACGGTGAGCAAAAATCCCAGAACCACACGGGGGGACCTAGTGAATGACCTGCAGAGAGCTGGGACCAAAGTAACAAAGCCTACCATCAGTAACACACTACGCCGCCAGGGACTCAAATCCTGCAGTGCAAGATGTGTCCCCCTGCTTAAGCCAGTACATGTCCAGGCCCGTCTGAAGTTTGCTAGAGTGCATTTGGATGATCCAGAAGAGGATTGGGAGAATGTCATATGGTCAGATGAAACCAAAATATAACTTTTTGGTAAAAACTCAACTCGTCGTGTTTGGAGGACAAAGAATGCTGAGTTGCATCCAAAGAACACCATACCTACTGTGAAGCATGGGGGTGGAAACATCATGCTTTGGGGCTGTTTTTCTGCAAAGGGACCAGGACGACTGATCCGTGTAAAGGAAAGAATGAATGGGGTCATGTATCGTGAGATTTTGAGTGAAAACCTCCTTCCATCAGCAAGGGCATTGAAGATGAAATGTGGCTGGGTCTTTCAGCATGACAATGATCCCAAACACACCGCCCGGGCAACGAAGGAGTGGCTTCGTAAGAAGCATTTCAAGGTCCTGGAGTGGCCTAGCCAGTCTCCAGATCTCAACCCCATAGAAAATCTTTGGAGGGGAGTTGAAAGTCCGTGTTGCCCAGCGACAGCCCCAAAACATCACTGCTCTAGAGGAGATCTGCATGGAGGAATGGGCCAAAATACCAGCAACAGTGTGTGAAAACCTTGTGAAGACTTACAGAAAACGTTTGACCTGTGTCATTGCCAACAAAGAGTATATAACAAAGTATTGAGAAACTTTTGTTATTGACCAAATACTTATTTTCCACCATAATTTGCAAATAAATTCATTAAAAATCCTACAATGTGATTTTCTGGATTTCTTTTTCTCATTTTGTCTGTCATAGTTGACGTGTACCTATGATGAAAATTACAGGCCTCTCTCATCTTCTTAAGTGGGAGAACGTGCACAATTGGTGGCTGACTAAAAACTTTTTTCCCCCACTGTATATCTATGAACAGTTATCTATACAAATAACACATCATATCTAATAAATACTGGGTGAATATTTTGTGAACATATAGTGTACATTCGGTATTAATTTCAATTCAATTAGTTTAGGAGATTAATTGGATTTCCAATACAACAATTGAAAATGATGATTATTTTAAATGAGGATATTCAATTCACCGATTTGAGATGGAATTGATTGATCCCTGAAGCATATACAAATGAAACACCTGTGGTTATGCAGCTAAATCCACTTTAGAATTTTGGTAAATAAGCACAATTCTAAGGTAGATTCATTATAATAACATAGGACAAAAATGCAGCGCAGATACAGTGTGTGGACAAGTTAGGTTGTATTTTGAGTGAAACACCCCTTTAAACAAAGAGATCATCCCAGATGATCTTGCTGCCAATGTTGGTTGCAAATATCCCAATAATTTTACCTTAGAAACACTCCATAACCCAAATGTGTAATAATTTGAAATCAATGACATCTTTAACATTTTTCATGAAAGTTTCAACAGAACTAAAAAACCTACTTCAAAAACCAAGCAATTGAATTCCCTGGTACCCTCTGAATTAAAAGCTTGAGAATGGTTTAAGTAGTACAGTAATTAACCCTAGATTGAAAATACATTACAGACAAACTGATCAAGTTTTTATTATAGTGATAACAAACACTTTGTTAAGATAGTGATTACAACTTGCAAAGCCTCATGTCTGTATCTCAAAGCCTATTCACTCACAATCACTAGTGGAGTAATCTATGGGTTTAAACATTAACATATCAAAAGGTCTATGATGCATTATTGCCCTTAAAGGAGAATCTGACCATCAAATGAACTGACAAAATAAATATGCAGAGAACTTAAATAAATTAAAAATACAGTTTTCTGTTTATTACAAAAGGAGGTATCAACAATTTAGACATAAACCACATGAATTAATATCTCAACAATATAGAAATTGATTGCCCTTCACAATTTTATCTCCATACATTTCATGTTCAGTTTAACCTTACTGTTTGGTAGGATCTGGAGATTATAGAACAACAAACAACATGGTAGACACTCTACCCTAACAGGCATCTGAAAATGTGTGATGGAAATAATAGAGGAAATCATCTCCAAATACTTCCAAATACCTTGCATGCAGTGTTGGAAAAAGTACTCAATTGTCATACTTGAGTAAAAGTAAAGGTACCATAATAGAAAATGACTCAAGTAAAAGTGAAAGTCACCCAGTAAAATACTACTTGAGTAAAAGTCTAAAAGTATGTGGTTTTGAATATACTTAAGTACAAAAGTAAATATAATTGCTAATATATACTTAAGTATTAAAGGTAAAAGTAGAAGTATAAATAATTTCAAAATCCTTATATTACGCAAATCAGACGGCACAATTGTTTTTTTCATGTATTTTTTCTTTTACGGATAGCCAGGGGCACACTCCAACACTCAGACATAAACACAGTGAGTCCACCGGATCAGAGTCTGTAGGGATGTACTCTTGATAAGTGCATGAATTGGACCATTTTCATGTCCTGCTAAGATTTCAAATCTAACAAATACTTGTGTGTGTCAGGGAAAATGTATGGAGTAAAAAGTACATTATTTTCTTTAGGAATGTAGTGAAGTAAAAGTAAAAGTTGTCAAAAATATAAATAGTAAAGTAAAGTACAGATACCCCAAAAAAATACTTAAGTAGTACTTTAAAGTATTTTTACTTAAGTACTTTACACCACTGCTTGCATGTAGCCTCTTACCTCCTACTGGTAATTCAGACAAAGGGTTAAGGGGATTAGATAAGTAAGTACAGGCCTCAACAAGTTGTAATAAAGTCTGCATGTACTGAAGTTAAACCACACAGTTGTCACACACACACTGCTCTGCAGATTTTTATGCTAACAATTAGCGACACTCTGTGGTTGTGAAGTGAAACAGCTAGACAACCAACGTCATCATCTCCAAATCTTGCCAAACAAAACCACCCAAAAAAATCAATAACAGATTGAAAAGCATGTCACCAACATTTTGTCTCTCAGACATGGTTGGCATAGCCGTCATTGCCATCTGCTGTGTCCAGGGTTTTGGTACGGTCCGTTTGCACTGAAGCGTACAGGTCAGAGAGCACAGAGACCGAGTCAGCGTTGTTGTTGGCAACGGTCACCTTCTCCGCTTCCTGTGGCCCCTGTAGTGTCACCACGTCAGAGTATTTAATCTGGGGCTGTGGGGAGCTGCGGCCAGACACCAGCTTGGGGGCCTTCAGAGTCAGGTTGGCATAACATTTTTTTTTTTTTTTTTACATTTACATTTTAGTCATTTAGCAGACGCTCTTATCCAGAGCGACTTACAGGAGCAATTAGGGTTAAGTGCCTTGCTTAAGGGCACATCGACAGATTTTTCACCTAGTCGGCTCGGGGATTAGAACCAGCGACCTTTCGGTTACTGGCACAACGCTCTTACCCACTAAGCTACCTGCCGCCCCGCATAACAGTCCTGACCTTTGGAGGGCGCCTGACATAAGGAAGAAACATGGTAAATGTATGTTCAATACAATCTTGTCCACCAGCCTGCTCTCTCTAGCAATTGAGCCTGGGGAAGTGGTTATGTTTAATGTACTGTATAGGTTTTTGATATGGGCCTACTATACATGACATAAAGATCTAGGTAAAATAATGAACAATAGCAGGAGACATTGTGCTTCACAAGGAGAAGGTGTAGAAAAAGTAGCACCTGAGAGCCACTTTTGACCTGGCGATCTCTGACAGATGAGGAACTGAGTGGGAGGTCTCCTGTCAACAAAGAGACACCAGTCGTGAGAAAAATTATCATTAAATTCTGCGTCACTCATCACATTACATTGTAATGCACAGATAGCGTGTAGTGACATGGAGTTTAATTTTCTTGGTGTAATTACATGTAACTATACAGTAACTACACTCCTAGAAAAAAAAGTGATATCTATAACCTAAAGGGTTCTTTGACTGTCCCATAGGATAACCCTTTCCACAGAGGGTTCTACATGGAACCCCAAAAGGTTCTACCTGTAACCAAAAAGGGTTCTCCTATGGGGACAGCCGAAGAACCCTTTTGGAACCCTTTTTTCTAAGAGTTTATATCAGAAACTAATTTGGAACAAAAAATGACCTGTTTCATTTCATTACAAGTCACAATGTTTTGCTGTTTGGGGCTTATGAATCCTCTGACAACATTGAAACCTTGACATTCAAAATTAAAAACGTAAGAAATTTTGCAAGCAAGTAGTTTGTGGGAACTTCTTCTCACTAGTCTGGGTGTAGCTGATGTTCCCATAGATAGGGTTGTCCTCCATATCCCTCACTCTCAGACTAAGACTGGTTGATTCCATTCGAGGATGAGGAGAGAGGAAACAGTGAGGTCATTAGCAAAGCAGATATTAGAATGTAATAGATCAATATCATTATGATTAAACCAGATAAATTAATCTCAAAATGAATAAAGACAATAAACAATCAATCCAAAGCCATATATTTTTCAATATAAATGTCTATTTTCTTTCTCTCTGCATTGTTGGGAAGGGCCCGTAGGTAAGCAATTCACTGTTACTCTACACCTGTTGTTTAAGAAGCATGTGACAAATAAAATGTGATTTGATTTTGGAAAATATCTTAAATCTGTCTATATATTTGGCTCTGCATCATTCATTGCAGTCCCATCAGATGTGGACAACCCTTCAAATTAGTGGATTCGGCTATGTCAGCCACACCCTTTGTACATAATTGAGCACCCAGCCATGCAATCTCCATACATAAAGATTGGCAGTAGAATAGCCCATACTGAAGAGCTTAGTGACTTTCAACGTGGCACTGTCATAGGATGCCACCTTTCCAACAAGTCAGTTCGCCAAATTTCTGCCCTGCTAGAGCTTCCACAGTCAACTGTAAGTGCTGTTATTGTGAAGTGGAAACGTCTAGGAGCAACAACGGCTCAGCCGTGAAGTGGTAGGGCACACAAGCTCAAAGAACGGTACCGCAGAGTGCTGAAGCACGTATCGTGTAAAAATCGTCTGTCCTCGGTTGCAACACTCACTACTGAGTTTCAAACTGCCTCTGGAAGCAACGTCAGCACAATAACTGTTCGTCTGGAGCTTCCATGGCTGAGCAGCTGCACACAAGCCTAAGATCACCATGCGCAATGCCAAGCGTCGGCTGGAGTGGTGTAAAGTTCGCCACCATTGGACTCTGGAGCAGTGGAAACGCGTTCTCTGGAGTGATGAATCACGCTTCACCATCTGGCAGTCCAACGGACGAATCTGGGTTTGGCAGATGCAAGGAGAACGCTACCTGCCCGAATGCATAGTGCCAACTGTAAAGTTTGGTGGAGGCAGAATAATGGTCGGGGACTGTTTTTCATGGTTCGGGCTAGGCCCCTTAGTTCCAGTGAAGGGAAATCTTAACGCTACAGTGTACAATGACATTCTAGACGATTCTGTACTTCCAACTTTGTGGAACCAGTTTGGGGAAGGCCCTTTCCTGTTTCAGCATGACAATGCCCCCGTGCACAAAGCGAGGTCCATACAGAAATGGTTTGTCGAGATCGACTGGCCTGCACAGAGCCCTGACCTCAACCCCATCGAACACCTTTGGGATGAATTGGAACGCCAACTGCGAGCCAGGCCTAATCGCCTAACATCAGTGCCGACCTCACTAATGCTCTTGTGGCTGAATGGAAGCAAGTCCCCGCAGCAATGTTCCAACATCTAGTGGAAAGCCTTACCACAAGAATGGAGGCTGTTACAGCAGAAAAAGTGGAACCAACTCCATATTAATGCCCATGATTTTGGAATGAGATGTTCGACGAGCAGGTGCCCACATGCTTTTAGTGTAAAATGTATCAGTCAATCAACCTTTTTGTCTATAATTAATTAGACACACACCTCCTTCTGAAGCGGGGTAGAAATATCTTCCCTTTATCTGTAACAACAAAAGAGTGTTCTCTGTCAGTTACGTAGATATTTGTTTATCAGAGGTAGTGTTAACTCTTGACTTCAGCCTTACCTGTACATTGTGTTGCGATACAGCAAATAATTATCCAGCACACTGAAAATACCAACATTGTGCAGACAACTGCCAGTAGGATCCACAGCTCAAAAGACCCGCAGAAAATACCAAAAACTATGGGGAACAAAAACAAGATGTGTCTATACCTCCAGAAGACACTAAGTTGAATAAATAGTTCAAAGTAAACTAAATGAACCCACACTCTGTTGTAGGCTCATACATGTTTTTTAGGAGCCTACAACAGTGTGTGGATTCATTTTGGTTACGCTGTGTAATACATTTAACCTTTTAAAGCTGACATCAATCTTTGAGCCTGAAAAGTTTTGAGTTTCATAATTTTCAATGGCATGTACATTTGACCTTTTTGACCTCTTGATGATAATAAAAGATTGTCTAACTTGAAGCAAGCTTTTAAAAAGGAGACCACAATAGTGTGAGTTAAAATAGATCAGACTTACCTGTTGTTTGAGTGCTGCTGTTACAGCAGCCTGCCATGATTAGCCTAGAAAATTCATAGACTCGCCTGAGAAAAATAAAAATAAACAATTTAATCCCTCTCTGTGATTTTAAAAGATTGATCCAAGATGTAATTATATTGAAGCGTAATTAGTAATTCTGTACTAAAAGTATTATATTTCTAAGTCTATTATATTTGTATTTTAGGGAGTTGGTTTTCAAGTGAGGCAGGCTCATCTAGGGTTCTTTCTGGGGGTTTGCTGCAGGATGTTAGCCTGACATGTTCTCTTGTGCATAAGCAGGGCAATCTGCAGAAAACCACAATCCTTCCTATGAAAACAACTCATGCAGAGCTACATTTTGTTAATGAGCAAAAGAGAGAGAGAATATTATGAGTCTTACAGTGCCTTCGGAAAGTATTCAGACCCCTTGACTTTTTCCACATTTTGTTAGGTTACAGCCTTATTCTCAAATTGATGAAATTGTTTTTTTCCCTCTTCAATCTACACACAATACCCCATAATGACTAAGCAAAAACAGGTTTTTAGACATTTTTGCTCATTTATAAATAAATCAAAAACAGAAATATCACATTTACATAAGTATTCAGACCCTTTACTCAGTACTTTGTTGAAGCACCTTTGGCAGCAATTACAGCCTCGAGTCTTCTTGGGTATGATGCTACGAGCTTGGCACGTGTATTTGGGGAGTTTCTCCCATTCTTCTCTGCAGATCCTCTCAAGATCTGTCAGGTTGGATGGGGAGCGTTTCGGCACAGCTATTTTCAGGTCTCTCCAGAGATGTTCGATCGGGTTCAAGTCCAGGCTCTTGCTGGGCCACTCAAGGACATTCAGAGACTTGTCCCGAAGCCACTCCTGCGTTGTCTTGGCTGTGTGCTTAGGGTCGTTGTCCAAAGAGTTTAATCTTGGTTTCATCAGACCAGAGAATCTGGTTTCTCATGGTCTGAGAGTCATTAGGTGTCTTTTGGCAAACTCCAAGCGGGCTGTCATGTGCCTTTTACTGAGGAGTGGCTTACGTCTGGCCACTCTACCATAAAGGCCTGATTGGTGAAGTGCTGCAGAGATGGTTGTCCTTCTGGAAGGTTCTCCCATCTCCACAGAGGAACTCTAGAGCTCTGTCAGAGTGACCATTGGGTTCTTGGTCCCCTCCAGAGTGACCATTGGGTTCCTTCTCCCCCGATTGCTCAGTTTGGCCAGGCGGCCAGCTCTAGGAAGAGTCTTGGTGGTTCCAAACTTCTTCCATTTAAGAATGATGGAGGCCACTGTTTTCTTGGGGACCTTCAATGCTGCAGGAATGTTTTGGTACTCTTCCCCAGATCTGTGCCTCGACACAATCCTGTCTCAGAGCTCTACGGACAATGCCTTCGACCTCATGGCTTGGTTTTTGCTCTGACATTCACTGTCAACTGTGGGACCTTATATAGACTGGTGTGTGCCTTTCCAAATCATGTCCAGTCAATTGAATTTACCACAGGTGGACTCCAATCAAGTTGTAGAAACATCTCAAGGATGATCAATGGAAACAGGATGCACCTCAGCTCTATTTCGAGTCTCATAGCAAAGGGTCTGAATACTTATGTAAATAAGGTATTTCTGTTTTGTATTTTTTATAAATTAGCAAACATTTCTAAAAACCTGTTTTCGCTTTGTCATTATGGAGTATTGTGTGTAGATTGCTGATGATTATTATTATTTTTTATCCATTTTAGATTAAGGCTGTAACAAAATATGGAAAAAGTCAAAGGGTCTGAATACTTTCCGAAGGTACTGTATATCAAGGGATGCAGCAGCTCTTTATTTCTGTCTGAAAGATTCTGATTCATTTTTGGTTTGTACGTTTTTGGAGAACTAATGTGCTTACTGTGCTTGCTAGTGTGCTTACAAAATTTAAATGATAAAGTATTCTAATTCTTTAGGTAACATTGGTTTGTTAAAGGTATACAGATTTCAGAATTTTGGCAATGAAGCCCTTTATCTACTTCCCCAGAGTCAGATGAACTCGTGGATACCATTTTTATGTCTCTGCTTGCAGTTTGAAGGAAGTTGCTAACTAGCGTTAACGCAATTGCTAACTAGTGTTGGCGAAATGACTGGTAGTCTATGGTAACTGCTAGCATGCTAGTAGATACCATATACTTCCAGTCATTGCGCTAACGCTAGTTATTATTGGCTCACAAAACTACCTCTATCTTACTGGATGCAGAGACATAAAAATGGTATCCAAGAGTTCATTTAACTCCGAGGAAGTAGATAAAGGATTTCATTGCCAAAATCCCAAAGTATCCCTTTAACTATACTGAGAAAATCCCACAAACATCAGTTAATTTAATCATAGATGGTGGAAGAATGGTTCATGTAAAGTTTAATAAATTATTTATTTAATTTATTTAGTTATTTCCATTTACTGTATAGGCTAGTGGCCAATCCTCAAAAAGGCCTGTTTTTTCACATCTCTTATGTCTCCCATTTAAGAAATGGATGTTTGTGTAAAAATATTTTACTGCAAAACTGGTTAACTTTATAGATATTGTGACACAGCCCCTAAACTAAAAAACTGCAGAATAATGTCTGGCTGGAGGGACGATGGGCCGCATAAGCTTATGTAACCAAATATTGCAAGCTCTGATATTGCAAAAAAAAGAAGAAATACAAGTAGTCCGTTGTCTGCACTACACACACAAACAAACAGTATTAGGATATCTTAATGCATCTTTGAAATATAGACCTGTAAACACAGAGATACAGTAGGCAGAAATATCAACCATGAATATTTATGGTGAATGTAAGCTTTACTTTTTGGTAGCTAATTAATAGACAACTTTCCAAGTCAAATCATTCAGTGCTGTATGGTCCTGTCTGACAAAAACAAGTGGGCTCAGACACTGAAAACTGTCGTTTCTTTTGGTCAAAATTTCCTTGTGGATTTTATTTGTTCAGCCCCAACTCTTGCAATCACATTAGGGGCCCCCCTAGATTTGACTCCAAATCCAATATGGGATCCAACATCCAATATGGCTGCCACAATACCATTAAATGGTGGTTAAATTACCTGTACTGTATATAGACAGGTTTTAAATGAGATAATTCCTACAGATTTATGTACTGTTCTAATGACCTGTACTCAATAATATTTTTGCGCAATTCAACTTTGTTAGGAATCCAATACGCATGCCATAATTACACTCAAACACATTTATCTGGATATAGAAAAGGCAGCAGACTGCTTGGCATGGCAACACCAAGTATTCCGAGTCACAAGCCTCTTTGAGGATCAATGAAGCAACTCGGAGGCTCCAACGAAAGGAAAGAGAATCCAACCCTGGACTCTTGACACCCTCTCCCTAACTCTACATCTTGCCCCCACTGTGGTATAACTTGTGCGGTTGTGCCTCCAGGATTGGGCTCTTAAGTCACCTCCTTATAATTTATAAGTGAGCTCTAGTTCATGGCTAGTCCAATACGGCTGCCTGAATCCAACCTGACCTTCCACTGGCTCACTGCATTCATGATGCACATTGGGATGTTCTGGTGCATCCTTATGCTGTTCAGGTTGAGCTGAGAGATACTTTTGCTTTTTCCAGAAAGGCCGAATGTGGAGTTTTCGCTCCTGCCACACCTCCATCCTGCCCCTCTGGAAACTTATTTCTCAAATCAAAGGTTCCGAATCACATTCCGTGCATGTGTTATTTTACACACACATTCACGTTTCTCTCTTTACTCACCCTCTTCTGAACCCTCAACCCATTTGATCGATATGATGATGTACAGTATGTCTCTGCCTCATATTTCTGAACAGCTGCGATTTGAACGAACGTTCCAAAATATATATATGAAGGCTACAACCTTCTCTTTCTGTTGTAACGGATATTGCCGTAGAACAAATAAGACACAGTCTACACATTGCATTGGGGCAAAAAAAAATAGCGTTTTGTTTGATGATGTAATCTTTATATTTATGCTGCCATATAGCCAGCAGTCTGCCTCCTGTTTAACCAATGTTTGCAATGAAGATGAAAAAAGAACATTAAATCGTTATTGACTGCCTGTCTGTTTCTTACTTGTTTGATATGCAGTGTAGGCTACATATAGCTGGCCTAATTAGCTGCATGTAACTCCCCTCCTCAAAAAAGAACATGAATTTGCTAGACATCCTGTTTGAGTCATGCTTATGTTTGCAAAAGCCTACTGTTAAAACAGACAAAATAACTAACTTTGTTCGAACTGTTTTGTGTACAAGTGGCAGCGGAGTGCTGAGTGACTCAGCACTGAGCAGCAGCAGAAAGGAGGTAAGCTAGTGGATCGCGCATGCACAGAAATCTCCATATTTTTAGCAACAGTAAGTCGGGTTCCAGACAATGCGGAATCACAGACATTCCGTTCCAGAAAACCATGTCCACCATCCTGGCTGTCTGACCTGGAGTTGCCGTATATATTTTGACTTGGTGACATTATGGTGTATGCATGGAGAGGATGCAACCACACATGATAACAAGTGCATAAGGCAGGTGTTCATTACAATGAACCAACAAAACCTGACACTCATTGACAAGAAATGCCATCAACTTATTGGGCCTTCACATGTTATAGGAATTGCAGCTCTCCAATGTCAGTGCCATCCTGAATCTCCCAGTCTGCCCTGCAGATGCCATACATGTTGACTTGGTGACATTATGGTGTATGTATGGGGAGGATCAGTGTTGCCAACTCCTCAGTAAGGAAAGTAGATATTGGCTGTCCTAAAAGTCGCTAAAGTTGCTAAATGACGTCATCACCTAATTTGATGGCCATGTGCATGTAATTGTGATGGACGCTGTAGGAGAGAGGAATAACGTCGTGGGAGAGACAAAAAGTGAGTAAAAAACACCCTACATTTATATCCCGGGGCGGGATCAGCCAGCGGCGGCTTCCCGCATGCACAATTAATTTGCAGTCTGGACGCGGAGGGGTGAACATCTCCTGCTCTGTCTGCAGCTGGGAGGAACTGCTGCGCGAGGACTGGGCCGCCTGTGAGTGCTTTGGGACGGAGGTGGGGCCCACGGCAGCACCTGCTGCTCGTTGAGAAGAGTAAGAACGATACGTGCTTTCACGTCAGAGTCTCCAAAAGTCTCCAATAACACCAGAAAAAGTCGCTAGATTTGTCGCTAGTCACCTTTTTGAAAATGTGTCCCTAGAGGGGTCTGAAAACTGACTAAATATAGCGACAAAGTCGCTAAGTTGGCAACACTGGGGAGGATGCAACCACATAGGATGACAAGCTGATAAGGCAGGTGTTCATTACAATGAACCAACAAAACCTGACACTCATTGACAAGAAATGCCATCAACTTACTGGGCCTTCACATATGATAGGAATTGCACCTCTCCAATATCAATGCCATCCTGAATCTCCCAGAACTGTCCTTGATAGGTTCACTCCACCACTGGCCTACACACAATACCCCATAATCAAAGTGTAATTATGTTTTTAGACAATTTGATAAATTAATTTAAAATGAAATGTCTTGAGTCAACAAGTATTCAACCACTTTGTTATGGCAAGCCTAAATAAGTTCAGGAGTAAAATGTGCTTAACAAGTGTGGGGATCTATTTTCTGCCTAGCTTAGAAAGAATACATTAATGATTAAACATAATAGGTTTGTGCTGTACTGATATAGATTGTTTAACATAACAAGCTGTGATTAATGTGAGGAACCGTTAGGGGGCAGGCTGAGACAGACTTGTGACTCACACACACACACACTGCCTCTTTGTTAAACTGCTCAAGGACATGTGTACTGCTACAATGAAGAAGAACAAACTATGTCTGAGGTTGCTGACTCGAGACAAGTTGTAAAGATAACAACTAATGATAGGTTGGGTAAGTTTAAACCACACCCAGCCTCTACTCTTACAGGCCCAGCAGGGAGCGGGAACTATCTCTGTCAGAGTATTTAAAGAAGAACTTATAACAAAAGCTCAGTTCTCTGACTGCCCTGCGTGGTTTTTCAGTGGGCCCGTATATACGAACATCATATTTACCATTCAAGTGTTTGCATTAATTAAAATACTAGTCTATTTTAGAAGACGTGTATTGACCTCTTTTTGTTCCTATACCAGATTTGAATTGACGCAATTTAACACAAGTCACATAATAAGTTGCATGGACTCACTCTGCGCGCGATAATAGTGTTTAATATCACGTTTCAGGAGAAGACCCAGATGCAGACAGTGTCGAAGTAACAAAAGTTTATTACAAAAACAGGGGGCAGGCAAACGACAGGTCAAGGGCAGGCAGAGGTCCGTAATCAAGATCAGAGTCCAAAAGGTACAGAACGGCAGGCAGGCTTAGGGTCAGGGCAGGCAGAATGGTCAAAACTAGAAAACAGGAACTTGAAAGACAGGAGCAAGGGGAAAACCGCTGGTAGGCTTGACGAAACAAAACGAACTGGCAACAGACAAACAGAGAACACAGGGGATAATGGGGAAGATGGGCGAAATCTGGAGGGGGGTGGAGACAATCACAAAGACAGGTGAAACAGATCAGGGTGTGACATCGCTCCCATCAATCCTATTAGCCAATCTTCAATCATTGGAAAATAAATTGGATGACCTAAGATTACGGTTATCCTACCAACGGGACATTAAAAACTGTAATGTTTCACCGAGTCGTGGCTGAACGACGACATGGATAACATACAGCTAGCGGGCTATACGCTTCATCGGCAGGATAGAACGGCTGACTCCGGTAAGAAAAGGGGTGGCGGTCTGTGTATATTTGTAAACAACAGCTGGTGCACAAAATCAAATACTAAGGAAGTCTCAAGGTTTTGCTCGCCTGAGGTAGAGTATCTTATGATAAGCTGTAGACCACACTATTTACCAAGAGAGTTTTCATCTATATTTTTCATAGCTGTCTATTTACCACCACAAACCAATGCAGGCATTAAGATTGCACTGGATGAGCTGTATAAGGCCATAAGTCAACAGGAAAACGCTCATCCAGAGGCAGCACTCCTAGTGGCCGGGGACTTTAATGCAGGGAAACTTAAATCCGTTCGACCTAATTTCTACCAGCATGTTAAATGTGCAACCAGAGGAAAAAAACTCTAGACCACCTTTACTCCACACACAGAGACGCATACAAAGCTCTCCCTCGCCCTCCATTTGGCAAATCTGACCATAACTCTATCCTCCTGATTCCTGCTTATAAGCAAAAACTAAAGCAGGAAGCACCAGTGACTCGGTTAATAAAAAAGTGGTCAGATGACGCAGATGCTAAGCTACAGGACTGTTTTGCTAGCACAGACTGGAACATGTTCCGGGATTCTTCAGATAGCATTGAGGAGTACACCACATCAGTCACTGGCTTCATCAGTAAGTGCGATGATGTCGTCCCCACAGTGACCGTACGTACATACCCCAACCAGAAGCCATGGATTACAGGAAACATCCGCACTGAGCTAAAGGGTAGAGCTGCCGCTTTCAAGGAGCGGGACTCTAACCCGGACGCTTATAAGAAATCCCGCTATGCCCTCCGACGAACCATCAAACAGGCAAAGAGTCAATACAGGACTAAGATTGAATCGTACTACACCGGCTCTGACGCTCGTCGGATGTGGCAGGGCTTGAAAACTATTACAGACTACAAAGGAAAGCACAGCCGCGAGCTTCCCAGTGACACAAGCCTACCAGACGAGCTAAACCACTTCTATGCTCGCTTCGAGGCAAGCAACACTGAAGCATGCATGAGAGCACCAGCTGTTCTGGATGACTATGTGATCATGCTCTCTGTAGCCGATGTGAGTAAGACTTTTAAGCAGGTCAACATTCACAAGGCCGCAGGGCCAGACGGATTACCAGGACGTGTACTCCGAGCATGTGCTGACCAACTGGCAAGTGTCTTCACTGACATTTTCAACATGTCCCTGACTGAGTCTGTAATACCAACATGTTTCAAGCAGACCACCATAGTCCCTGTGCCCAAGGACACTAAGATAACCTGCCTAAATGACTACCGACCCGTAGCACTGACGTCTGTAGCCATGAAGTGCTTTGAAAGGCTGGTCATTGGCTCACATCAACACCATTATCCCAGAAACCCTAGACCCACTCCAATTTGCATACCGCCCCAACAGATCCACAGATGATGCAATCTCTATTGCACTCCACACTGCCCTTTCCCACCTGGACAAGAGGAACACCTACGTGAGAATGCTATTCATTGACTACAGCTCAGCATTCAACACCATAGTGCCCTCAAAGCTCATCACTAAGCTAAGGATCCTGGGACTAAACACCTCCCTCTGCAACTGGATCCTGGACTTCCTGACGGGCCGCCCCAGGTGGTAAGGGTAGGTAAAAACACATCTGCCACACTGATCCTCAACACAGGGGCCCCTCAGGGGGTGCGTGCTCAGTCCCCTCCTGTACTCCCTGTTCACCCATGACTGCATGGCCAGGCACGACTCCAACACCATCATTAAGTTTGCCGATGACACAACAGTGGTAGGCCTGATCACCGACAACGATGAGACAGCCTATAGGGAGGAGGTCAGAGACCTGGCCGTGTGGTGCCAGGATAACAACCTCTCCCTCAACGTGACCAAGACAAAGGAGATGATTGTGGACTACAGGAAAAAAAAGAGGACTGAGCACGCCCCCATTCTCATCGACAGGGCTGTAGTGGAACAGGTTGAGAGCTTCAAGTTCCTTGGTGTCCACATCACCAACGAACTATCATGGTCCAAACACACCAAGACAGTCGTGAAGAGGGCACGACAAAGCCTATTCCCCCTCAGGAGACTGAAAAGATTCGGCATGGGTCCTCAGATCCTCAAAAAATTATACAGCTGCACCATCGAGAGCATCCTGACTGGTTGCATCACCGCCTGGTATGGCAATTGCTTGGCCTCCGACCGCAAGGCACCACAGAGGGTAGTGCGTACGGCCCAGTACATCACTGGGGCCAAGCTTCCTGCCATCCAGGACCTCTATACCAGGCGGTGTCAGAGGAAGGCCCTCAAAATTGTCAAAGACACCAGCCACCCTAGTCATAGACTGTTCTCTCTGCTACCGCACGGCAAGCGGTACCGGAGTGCCAAGTCTAGGTCCAAAAGACTTCTCAACAGCTTCTACCCCCAAGCCATAAGACTCCTGAGCAGCTAATCATGGCTACCCGGACTATTTGCACTGCCCCCCCACCCCATCTTTTTACGCTGCTGCTACTCTGTTAATTATTTGTGCATAGTCACTTTAACTGATACCCACATGTACATATTACTTCAACTACCTCAACTAGCCGGTGCCCCCGCACATTGACTCTGCACCGGTTGTCATGCGACGTGTATGCGGTAGCGAAGTCAAAAGCAGGACACAGAGTGGCTGGCAACGTTATTTACTGAACACAGTAAAATCAACGTACACAACAACAAACCTCCAAAACAGGGAGGAAAGCACAAAGACCCGTACATACACGAACTGCCGGAAATGACAACAAACAATAACACACAAAATACCAAATGAGAGACAGGGGTAAATATAGGGAATACAATCAAACATAATGGGGAACAGGTGTAAACAATAAAGACTAAACAAGACAAACACCGAAACATCGATCGGCAGCAGCTAGTACTCCGGGGACGACGAACGCCGAAGCCTGCCCGAGCAAGGAGGAGGAGCAGCCTCGGCTGAATCCGTGACAGTACCCCCCCCTTGCCGACCCCGGCCTCTGGGACGGCCAGGAGGACGCGGAGCAGGGCGAGTCGGATGACTCCGGTGGAAATCCCTCAACAGGGAGGGATCTAGAATGTCCCTCCTAGGGACCCAGCACCGTTCCTCCGGACCGTACCCCTCCCACTCCACGAGATACTGCAGACCCCCCCATCCGACGCCTCGAATCCACGATGGACCGGACTGAGTACGCCGGAGCCACCTCGATGTCTAGTGGGGGCGGAGGAGCCTCTCGTATCTCATTCTCCTGGAGTGGACCAGCTACCACCGGCCTGAGGAGAGACACATGGAACGAGGGGTTAATGCGGTAATTAATGGGCAGTTGTAACCTATAACATACCTCGTTCAATCTCCTCAGGACTTTAAATGGCCCCACAAACCGCCGACCCAGCTTCCGGCAGGGCAGGCGAAGGGGCAGGTTTCGGGTCGAGAGCCAGACCCAATCTCCCGGTGCATAAACCGGACCCTCACTGCGGTGGCGATCGGCGCTCGCCTTTTGCCGTCTGATAGCCCGCTGCAGATGGATATGCGCAGCGTTCCATGTTTCCTCCGAGCGCTGAAACCACTCATCCACCGCAGGAGCTTCGATCTGGCTCTGATGCCAGGGTGCCAGGACCGGCTGATACCCCAACACACACTGAAAAGGCATAAGATTAGTGGAGGAGTGGCGGAGGGGATATACCCCGACCACTCCTCCTGCCGGTCCTGGCAATAGGACCTCAGAAACCTACCCACATCCTGGTTTACTCTCTCCACCTGCCCATTACTCTCAGGGTGAAAACCCAAGGTAAGGCTAATCGAGACCCCCAAACGTTCCATAAACGCCCTCCAGACTCTAGAGGTGAACTGGGGACCCCGATCAGACACTATATCCTCAGGCACCCCGTAGTGCCGGAAGACGTGAGTAAACAGGGCGTCAGCCATTTGTAGGGCTGTAGGAAGACCTGGCATAGGAATGAGACGGCAGGCCTTAGAAAACCGATCCACAACGACCAAGATCGTGGTATTCCCCTGGGAGGGGGGAAGGTCCGTGACAAAATCCACCGATAGGTGAGACCACGGCCGTTGTGGAACGGGTAGAGGTTGTAACTTCCCTCTGGGCAGGTGTCTAGGCGCCTTACACTGGGCGCACACCGAGCAGGAAGAAAATGTAAACCCTCACGTCCCTAGCTAAGGTGGGCCACCAGTACTTCCCGCTAAGACAGTGCACCGTCCGACCAATACCAGGATGACCAGAGGAGGGTGACGTGTGAGCCCAATATATCAGTCGATCACGGACCTCGAGCGGCACGTACCTCCGCCCCTCTGGACACTCTGGGGGAGTAGGGTCGGCACGTAACGCCCGCTCGATTTCCGCATCGACCTCCCACACCACCGGTGCCACTAGACAAGACTCCGGAAGTATGGGAGTGGCTCAATGGACCTCTCCTCTGTGTCATATCGTCGGGACAGGGCGTCTGCCTTAGCGTTCTGTGACCCTGGTATATAAGTGAGCTTAAATACAAACCGGGCAAGAAACATGGCCCACCTAGCCTGACGAGGGTTCAGTCTCCTCGCTGCCCGGATGTACTCCAGGTTACGATGGTCAGTCAGAATGAGAAAAGGGTGTTTAGCCCCCTCAAGCCAATGCCTCCACACCTTCAGGGCTTGAGCCACCGCTAGCAGCTCCCTGTCCCCCACGTCATAATTGCGTTCCGCCGGACTGAGCTTCTTGGAATAGAAAGCACAGGGGCGGAGTTTTGGAGGCGTACCCGAGCGCTGAGACAGTATAGCACCGATCCCCGCCTCGGACGCATCCACCTCAACTTGGAATGCCAAAGAGGGATCCGGATGTGCCAGCACCGGAACCGAGGTGAACAGGTGTCTAAACGCCCTGTCCGCCTCAGCCGACCACTGCAAACGCACCGGGCCCCCCTTTAGCAGGGAGGTGATGGGAGCTGCTACCTGTCCAAAGCCCCAGATAAACCTCCGGTAGTAATTGGCAAAACCCAAAAACCGCTGCACCTCCTTCACCGTAGTGGGAGTCTGCCAATTACGCACGGCTGAAACGCAGTCAATCTCCATCTCCACCCCTGACGCGGACAACCGATGTCCCAGGAAGGAGATGGACTCCTGGAAAAACAGACATTTCTCCACCTTCACATACAGGTCATGCTCCAACAGTCTACCCAGCACCCGACGCACCAGGGACACATGCTCAGCTCGTGTAGCGGAGTATATTAGAATGTCATCAATATACAACACTACTACCCTGTCCATGCAAATCCCGGAAAATCTCGTCCACAAATGATTGGAAGACTGAAGGAGCATTCATTAAAACGTATGGCATGACGAGGTACTCATAGTGACCCGAGGTGGTACTGAATGCTGTCTTCCACTCATCTCCTTCCCTAATGCGCACCAGGTTGTAAGCGCTCCTGAGATCCAATTTTGTGAAGGATCGCGCCCCGTGTAATGACTCCGTCATACTAGCAATCAGAGGGAGAGGATAGCTGTATTTGATTGTAATCTGATTGAGACCACGGTAATCAATACACGGGCGTAAACCCCCATCCTTCTTCTTCACAAAAAAGAAACTTGAGTACGCAGGGGAAGTGGACGGCCTTATGTACCCCTGTCTCAGAGACTCTGTGACGTATGTCTCCATAGCTGCCGTCTCCTCCTGAGACAGAGGATACACATCTACGAGGAAGCGCAGCGCCTACTTGGAGGTCTATCGCACAATCCCCCTGTCGATGAGGTGGTAATTGAGTCGCCTTCTTTTTACAGAAGGCGAGTGCCAAATCGGCATACTCAGGAGGAATGTGCATTGTGGGAATTTGGTTCGGACTTTCCACCATCGTTGCCCCTACGGAAACACCTACACACCGCCCGACACACTGATCAGACCATCCCTTGAGAGCCATCTGTTGCCATGAAATGTTGGGGTCATGAGATGTTAACCAGGGAAGCCCCAACACCACGGGAAACGCAGGAGAGTCAATCAAATACAACTGTATAATCTCCTCATGGCCCTCCTGCGTCTTCATCTTAAGTGGCGCTGTGACCTCCCTAATCAATCCCGACCCCAAAGGGCGGCTATCTAGGGCATGGATGGGGAAGGGCACATCAACTGGTACAATAGGAATCCCTAACTTATACATGAACCGGCGATCGATAAAATTCCCAGCTGCGCCTGAATCTACTAGCGCCTTATGCTGGGAGTGAGAAGAAACCTCGGGAAACACAACTTTAATACACATATGTACAACAGCGAGCTCTGGGTGAGTTGGGTGCTTACTCACCTAGAATGACTCATCAGTGCGTTGCCTACTGCCTCGATTCCTAGGAGACCCTCCCCAGCACCGAACTGCAGTGTGTCCTCTGCGGCCACAGTTGGTGCAGGGGACGGCCTCTCTCCTGGTCTCTCTCCTGGTCTCCCTAGCACCAGCACCCCCGAGCTCCATAGGGCTCGGCTCGGAAGTGCTGGGGGATGGAATGGACGGCCCCAACTCCGGACGTCCGCGGGTAGCCAACAGGGTATCTAGGCGAATCGACATGTCCACCAGCTGATCGAAACTTAGGTTGGTGTCCCTGCAGGCCAACTCCCGACGAACGTCCTCCCTTAGGCTGCACCTGTAGTGGTCGATGAGGGCCCTCTCATTCCATCCCACATTGGCAGCCAGAGTCCGGAAGTCCAGTGCGAACTCCTGCGCGCTCCTCTTCCCCTGTCTGAGGTGGAACAGACGCTCACCCGCCGCCTTCCCCTCTGGGGGATGATCGAACACCGCCCTGAAGCGGCGGGTGAACTCCGCATAGTTGATTGTAGTGGTGTCTATTCCCCCCCACTCGGCGTTGGCCCACTCCAGTGCCTTGCCGGACAGACAGGAGATGAGGGCGGACACGCTCTCGTATCCCGAGGGCACCGGGTGGATGGTTGCCAGGTAGAGTTCCACTTGGAGCAGGAAACCCTGACACCCGGCCGCGGTGCCATCATAAGCCCTCGGGAGCGAGAGCCGAATCCCACTGGACTCCGGAGGTGAAGCGATGGGTATAGCTGATGGTGGTGGTATCGTTGGAGGAGGTGTGGGCAAACCTCCTCTTTCCCATCGCCTCAAGGTGTTCATCACCCATTCCATGGCGGTGCCAAGATCCTGGATCATGGCCGCTTGTTGGATAACGTGCTCCTCCAGTGATCCCGCTGGCACCGTCGCTCCTGCTGACTCCATGGATGGTGTGTTATTCTGTCATGCGACGTGTATGCGGTAGCGAAGTCAAAAGCAGGACACAGAGTGGCTGGCAACGTTATTTACTGAACACAGTATATATAGCCTCCCTACTGTTATTTTATTTTACTTCTGCTCTTTTTTTCTCAACACTTTTTTGTTGTTGTTTTATTTTACTTTTTTATTAAAAATAAATGCACTGTTGGTTAAGGGCTGTAAGTAAGCATTTCACTGTAATGTCTGCACCTGTTGTATTCGGCGCATGTGGCCAATAAAATTTGATTTGATTTGATTTGACCACCTGGTGTCCTACCTGGGCGCATACCTGGTTGACCGGGGTGCCGGCGTTGAAACTCAGCGGTGAGGCCTGGGTCCAGGATGTCCCTAGCGGGGACCCAGCACCTCTCCTCCGGGCCATAACCCTCCCAGTCAACCAGGTACTGGAATCCCCTGCCCCAAGGTTGAACCTACAGGAGACGCCTCACCGTGTATGCCGGTTGGCCGTCAATGAGACGGGGGAGAGGGGTGGGCCTGGAAACAGGAAACAAAGGGCTGTGAGACATGGGTTTGATCCTAGACACATGAAACGTGGGATGTATACAGAGGGTACAGGGCAACAGAAGACGAACAGCAGAGGGGCTAATGATCTTGGAGATGGGGAAAGGGCCAATAAACCGGGGGGAAAGTTTGCGGGACTCCGGAGGGGCAGATCTCGGGTGGACAGCCATAACTTCTGCCCGAGACGATACCGGGAGCCGGGGTCCGGTGGCGGTCCGCTTGTTGTCGATACCTGGAGGTGGTCTTGAGAAGAGCCGACTGGGCTTTCCTCCAGGTACGACGACTGCGGCAGACAAACATCTGGGTCGAGGGTATGCCGACCTCCTCCTCTTGCTCCGGGAAGAGCGGGGGCTGATAACCCAGGGAACACTCAAAGGGCGAAAGACCCGTGGCAGAGCAGGGAAGGGTGTTGCGGGCGTATTCGACCCACACTAGTTACTGGCTCCAGGTGATGGGGTTGGCGGAGACCAGGCAGCACAGAGACCATATCCACTGGGAGTCCATGGATCCAGAAGACATGCTGCACCATGAGCTGGGCCGTCTCTTTGGCGGAGGGTAGCTTGTGGAGAGTGAAGTGGGCGGCTTTGGAAAACCGGTCCACAACTGTCAGGATGGTGGTGTTGCCATCAGACGGGGGAAGACCCGTGACAAAGTCCAGGGATGGTGAGGAACAGGCAGAGGTTGGAGGAGACCAGCCGGAGCTTGCCGAGGAGTCTTGTTCTGTGCACTGATTGTGCAGGTGGCGATGAGATGTCAGAAACCATGGTAGGCCACAAAAAGCGTTGTCGCACAAAGGCCAGGGTCCGACGGGGGCCCGGGTGGCAGGCAAGCCTGGAGGAGTGGGCCCACCAGGACCGAGGAACAAGCGTCAGGAACAAACATCTTGTTATCTGGGCCTCCCCCGGTGTTTGGCTGGGCACGCTGCGCCTCCCAGACCTGCTTCCCTATTCCCTAACTGAGTGCCGTTGCCAAGCACGAGGTGGGAAGGATGGTCTCGGATTCCGGGGGTGTAGCCGCGGGTCTATAGCGGCGTGAAAACGCATCTGGCTTGATATTCTTGGATCCCGGTCGATATCAGAGGGAGTAATGAACCGGGTGAAAAAAAGGGACCACCTAGCTTGCCTGGAATTGAGACGCTTGGCGGTGTGGAGATATTCCAAGTTCTTGTGGTCTATCCACACAATGAACGGATGTTCCGCCCCCTCCAGCCAGTGCCTCCACTCCTCCAACGGCATCTTCACAGCGAGAAGCTCAAGATTCCCCACATCGTAATTCCTCTCCGTGGTGTTGAGGCGATGGGAGAAGAAGGCGCAGGGATGTAACTTGAGGTCCAGGGCCGAACACTGGGACAGGACCGCCCCCACTCCGACATCCGAAGCATTGGCCTCCACCACGAACTGGCGGGACGGGTCAGGATGAACCAAGATGGGAGCAGTGGTGAAATGGTGTTTGAGGTCCCGGAACGCCCGGTCAGCAGCTGGGGACCATGTGAACAAAACCTTGGGAGAGGTGAGTGCAGACAGGGGGGAAGCCAGGGTGCTGTAACCCCGGATAAAGTACCGATAAAAGTTGGCGAATCCCAGGAAACTTTGCAGCTGCACTCTGGACATAGGCTGGGGCCAATCCACCACCGCTCTCACCTTCCCAGGATCCATCTGTACACTTCCTGCAGCGATGATGTAGCCCAGGAAGGGGATGGTGAAGCGATGGAATTCGCATTTCTCCTCTTTCACAAAAAGGAGGCGTTGGAGGACCTGTCGGACGTGGAGCACGTGTTCTTGGGCGGAGCTGGAGAAGACGAGGATGTCGTCGAGGTTCAACATGTCACGGAGAACATCATTAACCAGGGCCTGGATCACAGCTGGAGCATTGGTAAGGCCAAATGACATGACCAGATACTCGTAGTGACCGCTGGTCGTGTTGAAGGCAGTCTTCCACTCGTCCCCCTCCCGTATCCGCACCAGGTGGTAGGCGTTCCGTAGGTCCAGCTTGGAAAACACGTTGGCCCCATGGAGCGGCTCGAAGGCAGAGGAGATGAGTGGTAGTGGGTAGCGGTTCTTCACCGTGATGTCGCCGGTAGTCGATGAACGGGCATAAGCGGGGGAGGCAGAAGGACGGATGAACCCGGCAGCTAGGGAGTCCTCAATGTAGGTCTCCATAGCCTTGGTCTCCGGACCCGACAGCAAGTACATTCGTGCCAGGGGCGGAGTAGTGCCTGGGAGAAGGTTGATTCCGCAGTCGTAGGGTCGGTGCGGCGTAAGCGAAGTGGCCCGGGCCTTGTTGAACACCTCCCGAAGGTCCTGGTACTCCGCGGGAATGTCGGAGAGGTCCAAGGCAACTTCCAAGCCCCCAGGCTGCACTGACTTCAGGCAATGAGCGAGGCAGAACGGGCTCCAGCCCATGATGGCACCAGTAGACAAGTCAATATTGGAGATTTTTCAGTAGACTATATGTTAAACATAGTAAATTGTCAGTAGACTATATGTTAAACATAGTAAATATTTTCAGACTATAAGTTAAACACATTTTTCAGTAGACTATAAGTTAAACTATATGTTAAACATAGTTAAATATTTTGAGACTATAAAGTTAAAACATAGTTAATCACAAAGACAAGCAGTAAAAATAAGTGATACAGAGTGTGGTACAGAGTGGTACAGAAGGAGGAGGCCTGGAACAGAGCCAGGAGATGGACCTGGGAAAGGGCCTGCTCATTCTTACTATGTGTGGGAAATATACACTATGCATGAGAACTGTATTTGGTTGAGAATTGATTATGCTCAGAAAATGGACCTGCCATGTTTAAACCATGTTTAAGTATCGATTGATATGTTTTAGAATAAACAGAGCAGAGCCAGGAGATGGCTCTGTTATTTTTTACATGACAGGGCTTGGTCCCGCCACTATTGTTTCCAAACTAAATACATAGAATGAGGTGAAGTCAGATTTCGCACTATCATAAACTAAGGAAGTGGGCGGAGCTGTCAAAAGGTGAAGACTTGGAAACAATAGTGGAGGAACTAAACAGGGAGGGATTAAGCTAAAAAGTATGTAAAATGAGCAGGAATAGAACTGTGTATAAACTGAGGGCTGAGTGTTGGGAAGTTAGTTGCTCTGCAGATCAGCTTGGCTCTATTGCTTGTGTAATAAAGTCTATCTTAATTCTACAAAAACTTTGGAAGTACTTTGACTTTTTAAGTAGTATAAGGACAATTTTGTACAACATCAATAAAGGGGTTGTGTCGCTGGAGCCAAGAGAAACCCAATACCACGGGAACCTGAGGGGACTTCATTAGCAGGAATTGGATGGTCTCGCTGTG
The DNA here is from genome assembly GCF_020615455.1 of Coregonus clupeaformis. Taxonomy (NCBI): domain Eukaryota; kingdom Metazoa; phylum Chordata; class Actinopteri; order Salmoniformes; family Salmonidae; genus Coregonus; species Coregonus clupeaformis. The sequence continues at coordinate 41,527,655 of NC_059201.1, read as the reverse complement.
CTTCCCTGATACTCGTAGGTTGATGGGGGTGGTATTGTGGATGACCCGGGCCTATAGAGCGTCCGTCCAGCGCTCTAACGTCCATGGGAATGGAGAAGGGCTGAGTGGGAATGCCCAGCTCGGACGCCAGGGTAGCGTCCATAAAGCTCTCATCGGCCCCAGAGTCGATGAGTACCCGGAGAGATTTCGACTGGTTCCCCCACAGGAAGATGGCAACGAAACAAATCGAACTGGCAACAGACAAACAGAGAACACAGCTACACTGGGGATAGTGGGGAAGATGGGCGCCACCTGGAGGGAGGTGGAGACAATCACAAAGACAGGTGAAACAGATCAGGGTGTGACAGATTAACATGATTTTTGAACGACTACCTCATCTCTGTACCCCACACATACAATTATCTGTAAGGTCCCTCAGGAGAGCATTGAATTTCAAACACAGATTCAACCACAAAGACAAGGGAGTTTTTCCAATGCCTCGCAAAGAAGGGCACCTATTGGTAGATGGGTAAAAATAAAAAAAAGCAGACATTGAATATCCCTTTGAGCATAGTGAAGTTATTAATTACACTTTGGATGGTGTATCAATACACCCAGTCACTACAAAGAAACAGGCATCCTTCCTAACTCAGTTGCCGGAGAGGAAGGAAACGGCTCAGGGATTTCACCATGAGGCCAATGGTGACTTTAAAACAGTTACAGAGTTTAATGGCTGTGATAGGAGAAAACTGACGATAGATCAACAACATTGTAGTAACTCCACAATATTAACCTAATTGACAGAGTGAAAAGAAGGAAGCCTGTACAGAATAAAAATATTCTAAAACATGCATCCTGTTTGCAACAAGGCACTAAAGTAATACTGCAAAAAATGTGGCAAAGCAATCAACTTTTTGTCCTGAATAGTGTTATGTTTGGGGCAAATCCAATACAACACATTACTGAGTAATACTCTCCATATTTTCAAGCATAGTGGTGGCTGCATCATGGTATGGGTATGCTTGTAATCGTTAAGGACTATACATTTTTTCAGGCCAAAAAAATTACGGAATGGAGCTAAGCACATGCAAAATCCTAGAGTAAAAGCTGGTTCAGTCTGCTTTCCACCAGACACTGGGAGAGGAATTCATCTTTCAGCAGGACGATAACCTAAAACACAAGGCCAAATATGCACTGGAGTTGCTTACCAAGACGACATTGAATGTTCCTGAGTGGCCTATTTACAGTTTTGATTTAAATGGGATTGAAAATCTATAGCAAGACTTGAAAATGGCTACCTAGCAATTATCAACAACCAACTCGCCAGAGCTTGAATAATTTTTTAAAGAATAATGTGGAAATATCATACAATCCAGGTGTGCAAACCTCTTAGAGATTTACCCAGAAAGACTCACAGCTGTAATCGCTGCCAAAGGTGATTCTAACATGTATTGACTCAGGGGTGTGAATACTTACAGTACCAGTCAAAGGTTTGGACAAACCTACTCATTCATGGGTTTTTCTACATTGTAGAATAATAGTGAAGATATAAAAACTATGAAATAACACATATGGAATCATGTAGTAACCAAAAAATATTAAACAAATCAAAACATATTTTAGATTGTATTATTTATTAATTTTACTTCATTATTATTATTATTATAGTATTCAAAGTAGCCACCCTTCGCCTTGATGACAGCTTTGCACACTCTTGGCATTCTCTCAACCAGCTTCATGAGGAATGCTTTTCCAACAGTCTTGAAGGAGTTCCCACATATGCTGAGCACTTGGTGGCTGCGTTTCCTTCACTCTGCGGTCCAACTCATCCCAAACCATCTCAATTGGGTTGAGGTCGGGTGATTGTGGAGGCCAGGTCATCTGATGCAACACTCCATCACTCTCCTTGGTCAAATAGCCCTTACACAGCCTGGAGGTGTGTTTTGGGTCATTGTCCTGTTGAAAAACAAATGATAGTCCCACTAAGCGCAAACCAGATGGGATGACGTATCGCTGCAGAATGCTGTGGTAGCCATGCTGGTTAAGTGTGCCTTGAATTCTAAATAAATCACAGACAGTGTCAACAGAAAAACACCCCCACACCTCCTCCTCATGGTTCACGGTGGGAACCACACATGTGGAGATCCTCCGTTCACCTACTCTGTGTCTCACAAAGACATGGCGGTTGGAACCATAAATTAAAATCTCAAATTTGGACTCAACAGACCAAAGGACAGATTTCCACCGGTCTAATGTCCATTGCTAGTGTTTCTTGGCCCAAGCAAGTCTCTTCTTCTTATTGGTGTCCTTTAGTAGTGGTTTCTTTGCAGCGATTCGACCATGAAGGCCTGATTCACGCAGTCTCCTCTGAACAGTTGATGTTGAGATGTGTCTGTTACTTGAACTCTATGAAGCATTTATTTGGGCTGCAATTTCTGAGGCTGGTAACTCTAATGAACTTATCCTCTGCAGCAGAGGTAACTCTGGGTCTTCCTTTCCTGTGGCAGTCCTCATGAGGGCCAGTTTCATCATAGTACTTGATGGTTTTTGCGACTGCACTTGTAAAAGTTATTCAAATTTTCCGGATTGACTGACCTTCATGTCTTAAAGTAATGATGGACTGTCATTTCTCTTTGCTTATTTGAGCTGTTCTTGCCATAATATGGACTTGGTCTTTTACCAAATAGGGCTATATTCTGTATACCAACCCTACCTTGTCACAACACCACTGATAGCCTCAAACGCATTAAGAAGTAAAGAAATCCCCCAAATTAACTTTTAACAAGGCACATCTGTTAATTGAAATGCATTCCAGGTGACTACCTCATGAAGCTGGTTGAGAGAATGCCAATAGTGTGCAAAGCTATCATTAAGGCAAAGGGTGTCTACTTTGAAGAATCTCAAATAGAAAATATATTTTGATTTGTTTGACATTTTTTTGGTTACTACATGATTCCATATGTGTTATTTCATAGTTTTGATGTCTTCACTATTATTATACAATGTAGAAAACAGTAAAAAATAAAGAAAAACCCCGGAATGAGTAGGTGTGTCCAAACCTTTGACTGGTACTGTACATAAATGAGATATTTCTGTATTTCATTTTCAATAAATTTGCAAAAATGTCAAAAAACATGGGTGAGAAAATAAATCTGGGTGAGAAAGAAGATGGGTGAGAAAATAAATCTATTTAATTCATTTTGAATTCAGGCTGTAACACAACAAAATGTGGAATAAGTCAAGGGGTATGTATGTGTGTGGCACTGTATGTGTGTGTGGAGCTGTGCTACGTCCCTCATAACGCTTCTCAGGTCTAAGTAACCTCTAGTTAACCTGAGGTCTTCCTCACAGGTTCTGTCACTCTCCTTATCTCCTGCTGGGCCTGCCCAGACCGTAATAACAGCCAACCACCCACAGTTAATATCAACCAAACCTGCAGGACTTTTTGCCACATTCAACATAAAAAAACTCCAGCCGCAGGTCAATTCGGTGTTGGAAAGATCTAAGGGCAGGTCTGTTTGTGACAGCCCTTTCACAGACTCTCCTTCACAACCAGACAACCAACCATTCCACTACTGGAGTATCCCCTGCATCATTCAGGCTGGGATAACATTCCAGTTAGTCAAGCTGCATCTGCTGAGTGCCTGCACCCAACTGTTTTAGAACTGGAAACTGTCATACAGGAAGGATACTGGCCTTGTCGCTGCAGCTTGCCCAGAATGACCAGTTAGCTGTGCAAGCTGGTCAGGCCCCGCCAGAACTACAACCACCACCTACTTTGTCTCCTCACCCTGTTAGGACACACTCATGTTCTGGTCACCTCAAAGACTTTTAATCAACCTTGCACACTTCGTTTCATTGGGTAAAATAAGGAAAAGGTCAGAGCTGTACATATACGCTACTAGAGTAGATTACTGTTGTATTACAATTTGCTTTCCTGAAACTTGGTTACGTACTGTGTGCTTGTGTCGTGAAATGCTTGATATTATATTTTGCACAATTGTCCACTGTTGATATGCTGTAACTCTGTGTATGAGATTTTAAACATGACCACACATTGAAACACTATTTTGATAGAAGATTTGTATGTGTAAAGTAATGACTAAAGTGTTTCCACCCCGATACTGTAAAAATGTGTAAACTGTGTTAGAGTTATAAGACAATAAAACCACTAACAGGGAAGATGGGTAGAAACTGTTGGAGTCGAACATTCCATAGTAAGGGGGACCTAGAAACTGCTGAAAGAAACATTCTATACTGTGGGAAGTCACAGGCCGCCTAAAGGTGGGCGGAGAAAAGTTCCTTTGTGTGAAGGCATATAAAAAGCCTGTGTGTTTTTAGCGCCAGAGCTCTCATTAATAAAAATACTGACCTATTGCAGAACGGGACTTTGTTTAATTCATTATTAAACCAGAGCCTTACACCCTCTGGGAATTATTCAAAGCTTGCAACCATTGAGATAACAAAATTCTCGTGACATATTTGGCTTCAGCTATTCGAACCCAACAGAGGCGTGGCAGTGCCACTCCTAGTCCTAGATATACCAAGAGCCTTATGAAACCCTTTTAAAACGACAGAATAACACAATACAAAATAAACAAATATGCAGGTATAGGTGTTTGAGTGTAATTATGTTGAGCATATTGGATTCAGAGGTTTTCACACAATTCTAATCGGATTTAACCTCCATCAAATGGTTCTATGGCAGCCATATTGGATTTTGGATGCCATATTGGATTTTAGGTTAAATCCATTGTGGACCCAAAAATAAGCTGTAGTGGCCCCTGACTTGATTACAAGAGTAGGGGCTAAACTTACAAAATCCTTCAAGGAACCTAATTCCAATGTCTGAGCCCACTTGTTTTCCTTAGAGCAGGTTACAATAGCCACACCATTTTCAAAAACATATAACTGTATGTATTTTCATTAGGCAGGACCATACAGCACTAAATGAGAGCAAATTTGACTTGGAAAGTTGTCTATTAGTCAGCTACCAAAAAGTAAAGCTTACATTCATCATAAATATTCAAGTTGACATTTCTGCCTGTTGTATTTCTGTGTTTACAGGTCTATATTTCCAAGATGCATTAAGATATCCTAATTATGTTTGTTTGTGTATGTAGGAAAGACAATTGACTACTTGTATTCCCAATGTTTTGCAATATCAGAGCTTGCAATATTGGGTGACATGAGTTTATGCGGCCCATCGTCCCTCCAGCCAGGCATTATTCTGCACTTTTTGAGTTTAGGTCAGGGATCATCAACTAGATTCAGCCGCGGGTTGATTTTTTATTGAGCAGATGGTCTCAGGGCCGGAACATAATTACAAATAATTTGTAGACTGCAAATTGACCGCAAGAAGCCCGAACAGATATACATTTAACATTTAAGTCACTTAGCAGACGCTCTTATCCAGAGCGACTTACAAATTGGTGCATTCAACTTAGGATAGTCAATGGGACAACCACATCTTGATCACAGTATTATAATGTTTGACTAAAACATAATAATTGAATCCTGGCTTAGGAAGGCCACCAAAGATTCTGACATTTCCATTCCCAACTACAACATTTTCCGTGTAGATAGAACTGCCAAAGGGGGCGGAGTTGCAATCTACTGTAGAGATAGCCTGCAGAGCTCTATCATACTATCCAGGTCTGTGCCCAAACAATTTGAGCTTCTACTTCTAAAAATCCACCTTTCTATAAATAAATCTCTCACTGTTGCCGCTTGCTACAGACCCCCTCAGCCCCCAGCTGTGCCCTGAACACCATATGTGAATTGATTGCCCCCCATCTATCCTCAGAGTTTGTATTGCTTGGTGACCTAAACTGGGATATGCTTAACACCCCGGCCGTCCTACAATCTAAACTAGATGCCCTCAATCTCAAACAAATTATCAAGGAACCTACCAGGTATAACCCTAAATCCGTTAACATGGGCACCCTCATAGATATCATCCTGACTAATTGACCCTCTAAATACACCTCCGCTGTCTTCAACCAGGATCTCAGCGATCACTGCCTCATTGTCTGCATCCGTAATGGGTCCGCGGTCAAACGACCACCCCTCATCACTGTCACATGCTCCCTAAAACACTTCAGCGAGCAGGCCTTTCTAATTGACCTGGCCCGAGTATCCTGGATGGATATTGACCTCATTCTGTCAGTAGAGGATGCCTGGTTGTTCTTTAAAAGTGCTTTCCTCTCCATCTTAAATAAGCATGCCCCATTCAAAAAATGCAGAACTAAGAACAGATATAGCCCCTGGTTCACCCCAGACTTGACTGCCCTTGACCAGCACAAAAACATCCTGTGGCGTACGGCATTAGCATCGAACAGCCCCCGCGATATGCAACTTTTCAGGGAAGTCAGGAACCAATATACACAATCAGTTAGGAAAGCAAAAGGCTAACTTTTTCAAACAGAAATGTGCATCCTGTAGCACTAACTCCAAAATGTTTTGGGACACTGTAAAGTCCATGGAGAATAAGAGCACCTCCTCCCAGCTGCCCACTGCACTGAGGCTAGGAAACACTGTCACTACCGATAAATCTATGATAATTGAACATTTCAACAAGCATTTTGCTACGGCTGGCCATGCTTTCCACCTGGCTACCCCTACCCTGGCCACCAGCTCTGCACCCTCCGCTACAACTTGCCCATGCCCCCCCCCGTTTCTCCTTCACCCAAATTCAGATAGCTGATGTTCTGAAAGAGCTGCAAAATCTGGACCCCTACAAATCAGCTGGGCTAGACAATCTGGACCCTTTCTTTCTAAAATTAGCCGCCAAAATTGTCGCAACCCCTATCACCAGCCTGTTCAACCTCTCTTTCGTATCGTCTGAGATCCCCAGAGATTGGAAAGCTGCCGCGGTCATCCCCCTCTTCAAAGGGGGTGACACTCTAGTTCCAAACTGTTACAGATCTATATCCATCCTGCCCTGCCTTTCGAAAGTATTTGAAAGCCAAGTTAACAAACAGATCACCGACCATTTAGAATCCCACTGTACCTTCTCCGCTATGCAATCTGGTTTCCGAGCTGGTCATGGGTGTACCTCAGCCACGCTCAAGGTCCTAAACGATATAATAACCGCAATCGATAAAAGACAGTACTGTGCAGCCGTCTTCATTGACCTGGCCAAGGCTTTTAACTCTGTCAATCACCACATTCTTATTAGCAGACTAAATAGCCTTGGTTTCTCAAATGACTGCCTCGCCTGGTTCACCAACTACTTCTCAGATAGTGTTCAATGTGTCAAATTGGAGGGCCTGTTGTCTGGACCTCTGGCAATCTCTATGGGGGTGCCACAGGGTTCAATTCTCGGGCCGACTCTATTCTCTGTGTATATCAATGATGTCGCTCTTGCTGCTGGTGACTCTCAGATCCACCTCTACGCAGACGACACCATTTTGTATACATCTGGCCCTTCATTGGACACAGTGTTAACAAACCTCCAAACGAGCTTCAATGCCATACAACACTCCTTCCGTGGCCTCCAACTGCTCTTAAACGCTAGTAAAACTAAATGCATGCTCTTCAATCAAACGCTGCTTGCAGACCCGTCGCCAGACCTCAGTCTTAAGGGGGGCATATGAAATGCATGGGAGGGCAGGGCACAATTATTATTAGCCTACAGTATGTATATTTAATAATAAATTCCCTCAAGTGGGGGGGCACAAGCATTTTTGGGGCGGGCCCGGCCCCCTATGGCCCGCCCATAGCGACGGGTGTGGCTGCTTGCACCCGCCTGCCCGATTAGAATCACTACTCTCGGCGGCTCTGACTTAGAATTTGTGGACAACTACAAATACCTAGGTGTCTGGTTAGACTGTAAACTCTCCTTCCAGACTCACATTAAGCATCTCCAATCCAAAGTTAAATCTAGAAACGGCTTCCTATTTCGCAACAAAGCCTCCTTCACTCATTCTGCTAAACATGCCCTCGTAAAACTGACTATCCTACCGATCCTTGACTTCGGCGATGTCATTTCCAAAATAGCTTCCAACACTCTACTCAACAAATTGGATGTAGTCTATCACAGTGCCATCCGTTTTGTCACCAAAGCCCCATATACTACCCACCATTGTGACCTGTACGCTCTCGTTGGCTGGCCCTCACTACATATTCGTCGCCAAACCCACTGGCTCCAGGTCAGCTATAAATCCCTTCCAAGCAAATCCCTGCCTTATCTTAGCTCATTGGTCACCATAGCAACACCCACCCGTAGTATGCGTTCCAGCAGGTATATCTCACTGGTCATCCCCAAAGCAAACACCTCCTTTGGTCGCCATTCCTTCCAGTTCTCTGCTACAAATGACTGGAACGAACTGCAAAAATCTCTGAAGCTGGAGACACTTATCTCCCTCACTATGTTTAAGCATCAGTTGTCAGAGCAGCTTACCGATCACTGCACCTGTACACAGCCCATCTGTAATTAGCCCACCCAACTACCACATCCCCATGTTGTTATTTACATTGTTATTTATTTTGCTCATTTGCACCCCAGTATCTCTATTTGCACATCATCTTCTGCACATCTATCACTCCAGTGTTAATACTAAATTATAATTGTAATTATTTTGCACTATGGCCTATTTATTGCCTTACCTCCATAACTTACTACATTTGCACACTGTATATAGATTTTCTATTGTGTTATTGACTGTACGTTTTGTTTATTCCATATGTAACTCTGTGTTGTTGTTGTTTTTTCCGCACTGCTTTGCTTTATCTTGGCCAGGTCGCAGTTGTAAATGAGAATTTGTTCTCAACTGGCTTACCTGGTTAAATAAAGGTTAAATAAAATAAATAAAATAAATAAAATAAATACAATTTCAAACCTTGCTTACATTTGTATACGATCGCGTGTCTCTCTATTGTGCGTGGGAATACTTGGGAACAGATTTCTTAATTTAAAATGACTTGCAGCTGATTTCCTGGTGTTTTTACAGTATTTTATATCCAACAATGAAAATATATTTATTTTTTGCTCAGAAGAATTGGGGGGCCAACTCAAACCAACTGGCGGAACCCTGGTTTAGGGGGTGTGTCACAATATCTTTCAATCTAACCACTTTTGCAGTAAAATATGTTTACACAAACATCCATTTCATAAATGGGAAGTGTAAGGGTTTCTCAAAAATGTGTGGCCTTGCGGCTGGCCTAGGACAATATGAAGGTTGATTCAATCAATTTCCCCAATTGTGACATCACCAAACGTGCATAGTATGGGGCGTCTTAAAAACTCTCTTATCCCACCCCTTCGCTAACCTTTCTCCTTTTTCTGACTGCTGAGGTGTAGCAAGCTACGAACTTGACCGCAGCAAAATGTTCCATTTCGGATCAAAAATACTTTTACTTTTCCTCGTGGCTTTCAGATGTGGCCAGATATCCTTCGGTAAGTCATTTACCCTTTTTAATTTGCATTCTTCACTCCAGCAGTCCAGAGTTCTTTGCAATAATGAAACGTTAGCGAAGTTAACATTGACGTGGCATAATGCAGTTTTTCATTCAGTGATCTAAAACAAAATAAAGACTGCTTTGTCAGAAAGCTTCATGCTCAATATCTTTGTCTGATAAATTAAGTGAACAAATGCATGTAACACTAATTATAGGAGGAACATAAAACTTTGGGAAGCTCTCTCGATATAGGCTTGTTGATACCTCTCATGCTTGTGCAAATGCATAATTTCCATAGTTGTAGTTTTGTGGTTTAAGACAATAAGAAAACCTTATCTGGAAGATACATAAATGTCCAAGACGAAATGTGTCTGATCGGCAATATTGTTGCTCTACACTTGGTTTCCCTCTCTTCTATGGTGACGTGTCCCAGGATCGCCTTTCCGTTAGTACTGTGTTGATACATTCTAACACCCGTGCTGAGGCCTCTGACTGTTACATTGTATCTTTGCCTGTTACATAGTGTTCCAATTCATACAATAGGCCTACAGCTAACTGATGACCGACTTTACAATTTGCTATTTAAAGTTTTATACAGCATTTTCGAATAATTACCAATCATTAATCATAACATGACCCAGTTTTATCCTTTAGCCTACACGTTCATTGTGAGCAGAGTATTATAATAAACCATCATAGTATTACACAATGAACGAATAAAGCTCTTCTCATGACCATTTGTATCAATTTATTGCTGTCAATATTTTACATTTATTTGATCCAATGTATCCTATGTTTGTTTTTGGTACAAGTGCAACCAGAGTTTCTCATCACAACTATCATCAACTATTATAGTAGCCTCAGACGCACAGGTTAAGCGGCTTTGTTCTCAGACAGAGGCTACTATTATAACAATTTATATGTGTTAAAATGGATTCATTGCTAATGGCTTCTTCTCTGCGTTGGGACAGGCCAGGTATCTGCAGAAGAGTCTGCGGAAGACATCGCCCCACATTCAACAGTCGATGAGGATGAGGAAGAGGACGAGGAGGATGAGGTGCTGGTGGAGGAAGATCAGGTCCCAGGCTCGGTATGTGACATTGTTTGAACTGGGATGAAAGTGGCTTCTATTGTCCCTGCCAAATGAACCATAGTACTATTTGCTCAATTCAGTGCATTTTAATCTAGTTTCTTTCCATTGTATTTTTAAATCTCTCAGGAAACAGAAGATGACTTAGATGAAGATGCTGCAGTTAGAGATGTAACCTCTCACCCTGATGCTGACACCACCATCGTCTTTGTGACCGGGGAAGGTTGGTCTTCTCTTCCTTTATGAAGACTTTCATATCGTTTTACACTCAGTCATTCAGTGTAAGTTAAAGGGAAATATGCAAGACAGCATGGAATGTAATTATTCATTCACATCAATGGTTTAATTTGTATATCATTGTACCCTCCATCCAGAGTTCCCAGCCAATGAGATTGCGAAGTTCCTGGTGGGTTTCACCAACAAGGGAAGCCAGGATTTCACTGTCCATTCCCTGGAGGCCTCCTTCCGTTACCCTCAGGACTTTCAGTTCTACATCCAGAACGTGAGTCTGGGTTCTGGGACACATGATGCCTGCATGCCTCATCTGAGAAATAGAAAGTCCCCTTGAAAACACACATCATTATGTAAAACGTTATAATGGGGTTTGTAGTCTGTTTACTTCCAATTTATTAACTAACAATTACTAGAATAGAAACTTCTTATAAAGCCTTTACAAACCCAATAACGTATGTGTTACCCATAAGAGAGAGCAATAGTAATGTCGTCTTTTTGTTGGTACTAACTCCGCCGTGGTTCGTTGGACAAAGCCTATGGGAAAATGAATAGAGTTTTTGTTGGGTTTTTGGCTAAACGCCGAAAATAAGGTCTGTTGTAAACACAGGCTTAGGAGATCGTATATGTTTTGTTCTATGAAATCATCTTCATCAGCTAACATTGCTTTTTGTGAATTTTTAAGCATTTATGTAATCAAAAAAATCACAAAGCACATAAAGGGCTTCATAATTCATAAAGGTCATGTTAACCCTTAGCCTACAATTTCCATGCCCCAGCGGATATCTAATTAACATAGAAAAATCCCCATCAAAATACATCTGTTTAAGCTGGAGATATCTTTTTTTGCATGGGCTGCATCTCAATCCTCCGCATCTGCCGATATCGCCCTTCCGAATCTGCGGTGAAGTGTGGCAGAGCTAGAGCGATGTTTGTCAGACCATGAGACATCCCGAAAATCGGTCTTCTCACAAAAACACCTGTAGGGTCCAAACTGTTTGGCCTAGAACGTATTATGACCCTTTTATGGTGATGAGACTCTCGCGAACACGATGGCGTTCTCCGTTTTGCTCTAGGACGCCCACAAGCCTCACAAGAAGGTCCCTGGTACCAGTTAAAAAAATTAATGGAAGTACAGTATATATTGAGATAGTTTAGTGCCTAATATAAGGGGATAAATACTGTACATAAATTGTTTCCTGATCTTTCTTATATCTCTCAGATATAGGACAGACACTTCAGAACAAACTTCCTTTAGATGTTAGTTTTTTACTATCTGTTGTTCCATGTAGTGAATCTGTTATTCAATGTGTTTCTATCGGCTAATAGCAAAAATGTGGTCTTAAAATTCAAAATCAAATAGCTAAATGATCCTTGGAATGACCATCTTAAAACAATTCCATATGTTAGCTTAGACCCCCCCCCTCCCTCCCGACTTAGACAGGGCTTAGACTCCAGAGGGTTAACTGACTGATATTACCTCATAGAACAAAATGTATAAGATCTCCTAAGCCTGAGTTAACCTCAGACATTATTTTCGGCGTTTACCCCAAAACCATATTCTTTCCCCATTCATTTTCTTTTTTTAGGACTACAAGCTGGCGAGCTGTATACATTTACGTCATTTAGCAGACGCTCTTATCCAGAGCGACTTACAGTTAGTGAGTGCATACATTATTTTATTTTTCATACTGGCCCCCCGTGGGAATCGAACCCACAACCCTGGCGTTGCAAACACCAAGCTCTACCAACTGAGCTACATTCCTGCCGGCCATTCCCTCCCCTACCCTGGACGAATTGTGCGCTTCCCCATGGGTCTCCCGGTCACGGCCGGCTACAACAGAGCCTGGATTCGAACCAGGATCTCTAGTGGCACAGCTAGCACTGCGATGCAGTGCCTTAGACCACTGCGCCACTCGGGAGTATAGATGACAATTAGTTACAAAATATACAAATATACCAAATATATACTGAGTATACCAAACATTAGAAACACCTTCCTAATATTGAGTTGAACCCCCCCCCCTAGACTCTACACAAAAAAAAAATGTATGCACGCATGACTGTAAGTCGCTTTGGATAAAAGCGTCTGCTAAATGGCATATTATTATTATTATTATTACAATGTGTCGAAAGTGTCCACAGGGATGCTGGCCCATGTTGACTCCAATGCTTCCCACAGTTGTGTCAAGTTGCCTGGATGTCCTTTGGGTGGTGGACCATTATTGATACACACGAGAAACTGTTGAGCGTGAAAAACACAGCAGCGTTGCAGTTCTTGACACAAACCGGTGCGCCTCGCACATACTACCATACCCCATTCAAAAGCGCTTAAATATTTTGTCTTGCCCATTCACCCTCTGAATGGCACACATACACAATCCATGTCTCAATTGTCTCAAGACTTAAAAATCATTCTTTAACCTGTCTCCTCCCCTTAATCTACATTGATTGAAGTGGATTTAACAAGTGACATCACCTAGATTCACCTGGTCAGTCTATGTCAGGGTTCTTCAATTCCGGTCCTGGAGGGCCGAAACACTTCTGTTTTTTATTTCTACCTGGTAGTTAATTGCACTCACCTGGTGTCCCAGGTCTGAATTAGCCCCTGATTAGAAGGAGAGGATGAAAAACAGAGGTGTTTCGGCCCTCCAGGACCGGAATTGAAGAACCCTGGTCTATGTCATGGAAAGAGCAGGTCTTCTTAATGTTTTGTATACTCAGTGTACATGGAATACCCTGTAAAATGTAGTTTTGGGGACTTTCTGCCATTGTTGATCAGAAAAGTAGACAAGCTGTTTTTGGTACCTAGTTCACAGCCTTGCCCCTGAGCACTGTGGTCCAGCCCCAGAAGCAGGCCTCCTTTGAGTACTCCTTCATCCCTGCTCAGCCCATGGCTGGTCGTCCTTTCGGCCTGGTCATCCTACTCAACTACCAGGACAGTGAGGTGAGACTAGATTGATTGGTTGATTGACTGATACATTATTATTATTAGAGTGTCTTGCATCTTCAAGATGCCCAGCCCAGGGTTCTTGACTAGATGTTCAGAAATCCCCCTGAACAGGTTCAGAAATGCCTTGCAATGTATGGCCTGTGGCTGAGGCGCTGATCTTGTGTTTTGACTGTTACGCAGGGCAACGGTTTCCAGACGGCCATTTACAACCAGACCGTCACGATCGTTGAGCTGGAGGAGGGACTGGATGGAGAGACGTAACCATTTCTTTGCACACATCAATCAATTCTACATGTTATACTAGTATTTGGTTAAATTAATTTATGTTTCAGGTGCATTTGTTTAAATATGGTAACTCATTTTTATATTGTTTGTCTATACTATTATTATATTACATTATCCATTAACTGTTAGTATGACACATTTTGCTTTGTTTCTCCTCCAGAATGTTCATGTACATCTTTCTGACTGGATTAGTTGTCTTGGCATTTTTTGGCATGTACCAGGTGCTGGAGTCTAGGACGGTACGAGTCTTCTCAACCTTTTCATCTAAATTGTGATAGTCTAAAATATCTCCAGCTCTTTACATGTGGTGGTGAATGTTACATTCAAAATGAGCACCAGGGTAAATTAAGTGTTGACCTTTGATCTACAGTTGAAGTCGGAAGTTTACATACACCTTAGCCATATACATTTAAACTCAGTTTTTCACAATTCCTGACATTTAATCCTAGTAAAAATGCCATGTCTTAGGTCAGTTAGGATCACCACTTTATTTTAGGAATGTGAAATGTCAGAATAATAGCAGAGAGAAGGATTTAATTCAGCTTTTATTTCTTTCGTCACATTCCCAGTGGGTCAGAAGTTTACATACACTCAATTAGTATTTGGTAGCATTGCCTTTAAATTGTTTAACTTGGGTCAAACGTTTCGGGTAGCCTTCCGCAAGCTTCCCACAATAAGTTGGGTGAATTTTGGCCCATTCCTCCTGACAGAGCTGGTGTAACTGAGTCAGGTTTGTAGGCCTCCTTGCTCGCACACGCTTTTTCAGTTCTGCCCACAAATTTTCTATAGGCTTGAGGTCAGGGCTTTGTGATGGCCACTCCAATACCTTGACTTTGTTGTCCTTAAGCCATTTTGCCACAACTTTGGAAGTATGCTTGGGGTCATTGTCCATTTGGAAGACTCATTTGCGACCAAGCTTTAACTTCCTGACTGATGTCTTGAGATGTTGCTTCAATATATCCACATAATTTTCCTTCCTCATGATGCCATCTATTTTGTGAAGTGCACCAGTCCCTCCTGCAGCAAAGCACACCCATAGCATGATGCTGCCACCCCTGTGCTTCACGGTTGGGATGGTGTTCTTGGGCTTGCAAGCTACCCCCTTTTTCCTCCAAACATAAAGATGGTCATTATGGCCAAACAGTTATATTTTTGTTTCATCAGACCAGAGGACATTTCTCCAGAAAGTACGCTCTTTGTCCCCATGTGCAGTTGCAAACCGTAGTCTGGCTTTTTTTATGGTGGTTTTGGAGCAGTGGCTTCTTCCTTGCTGAGCGACCTTTCAGGTTATGTCGATATAGGACTCATTTTACTGTGGATATAGATACTTTTGTATCTGTTTCCTCCAGCATCTTCACAAGGTCCTTTGCTGTTGTTCTGGGATTGATTTGCACTTTTCGCACCAAAGTATGCTCATTTCTAGGAGACAGAACGCGTCTCCTTCCTGAGCGGTATGATGGCTGCGTGGTCCCGTGGTGTTTATACTTGCGTACTATTGTTTGTACAGATGAATGTGGTACCTTCAGGCGTTTGGAAATTGCTCCCAAGGATGAACCAGACTTGTGGAGGTCTACAATTTTTTTTCTGAGGTCTTTGCTGATTTCTTTTGATTTTCCCTTGATGTCAAGCAAAGAGGAACTGAGTTTGAAGGTAGGCCTTGAAATACATCCACAGGTACACCTCCAATTGACTCAATTAGCCTATCAGAAGCTTCTAAAGCCATGACATCATTTTCTGGAATTTTCCAAGCTATTTAAAGGCACAGTCAATTTAGTGTATGTAAACTTCTGACCCACTGGAATTGTGATACAGTGAATTATAAGTGAAATAATCTGTATGTAAACAATTGTTGGAAAAATTACTTGTGTCATGCACAAAGTAGATGTCCTAACCAACTTGCCAAAACTATAGTTTGTTAACAAGACAATTGTGGAGTGGTTGAAAAACGAGTTTGAAGACTCCTACCTAAGTGTATGTAAACTTCCGACTTCAACTGTATGTTGTGCAGAGGAAGAGGCTCCCAGTGAAGGTGGAGACGGGCACCGGTGGGATGAACAATGTGGACATCAGCTGGATTCCCCAGGAGACCCTCAACATCATGAGTAAGTTTTGTCATGAGCTTTGATACTCTGCCATAGCATTTCCTCCTGAGTGCAGGAAGACAAATTCATACTCTGCTTATACAACCACTTTTTTGGAACCGTAGTTGGGTTGAAAAGGCATCCTATTTTTTCATCTTGTCTGTGCAAAGATGAATATCAACTCAAATTGCAACATTGACCATCCCCTCTCTCGCTCTCTGTTTCTCTCTTTGTCTCTCTCTCTTTTACAGGCAAGGCATCGGCATCTCCTAAAGCCTCCCCAAGGAAACGCACCAAGAGAGCGGCTGGAGTAGATCAATAAACCATTCTATGATGCGGCCATCTTCATATCAATGTCCACCAGGCCCATGTTCAAGGCCCATGTCATCACAAGCTCCAACATACCAACCAACATCAACCTCTACCTCTGGGTGGACCTAGTTAGTGCGATATGCCCCCAATACATAGGCCTACACCAAATGTTATTGGATTGAAGACACTGGTGTCATGAATGTGTCCCATTTAGACACCACTCCAGCTGGACATTTTGTGACTGATATGAGACTAAAGACTGAGTAATTGAATCACCATGCCAGCTCCATGAAATGGGGAAGACGTGGCGTTTTAGACCTGCCAAAGAAAGCGGTAATGCTACACGTATTTAAATCAACATCTTGTTTTTTATTTTCGTACTTTTTGTAATGAATTTAAATGCTTTAATTCCTGAAGTATTACGATATTAAGGTTTTTGTTCTATTTCATTCTGTGCCTTACGACTCCCTCAGTTTGTCTGCACAGTCAGGAATTGAGATGGTGACCTCCAAGTTCCTCCAAGGGAAGGTTGTCCTTGTTCATGTCATACTTTGAAATATCATAAAGCTGCTGTGAAAGGCTCATTGAAGAGAATTTAGAAAGAAAAGGCCATCCGCTACCAAGTTACATTGTTAAATGTGAATGATGCAAATGTATTTTAAACATGACTCGCTGTCAGTGTCCCAGACCATATGCTACCATACATTTACCTGCAGTACATTGGTGAAATGCTGTAATTTTTTTCTACAAAAATAAAAGGTTCAAAATCTAGATAAAAAATGTGTTCACTTTCTATAAATATTTGCCTTTTTCTTCTCTTAAAGTTGAAGTGATGTTCCTTCATGCCTCAATTTATGATGCTCTGAAATAAGCACTTTATTTGGTATTTTGATTTTGCTCAATATTATTCTCAGCAGAAAAAGATGACTAGTGTCATAAACAGGGAACCGACTGAGGAAACTGTCCATATGTACCAATGGGCTATTTGTCTGTTTACTGTCAGCAAATGAGAAACATGGGATGGCACTAAACGTATCTCTGGTGCGGAGCGTCGATGAGGTGAGAGAAGCGCTCCGAGAGGCAGCACGCACGAAAGGGGCAGGTAATATCACGGTTGTTACATTGGGTTTGATCGAGAATAAACTGCAATTGATTCTGCAAATGTTAATCGCCTCCTGTTAACGCATATATGCCGCAACAAGTCATTTATTTTGATTGATTCATTTTACCTCGCTTTGATTTTATCTCAGTTTATGAGCGATTTTGGTGGATCCCACAGATGGCGCAAGGCACCCTCTGCTGGGTTTGATATGGGATATGGGATTTACGTCGGTGAAGATTCCAAGATGTTGTGCATTTATTGTATTAGGTAAGGCTGGATAAGGTATCGTTTTAGATTTATTGGTAGAACAATACTTTTTCATATTGCACGTTTTTATAATATCTTGGATGAAATATTTAATATTTCATTAATTAAGGGTGTAGGCTAAATTTAGATGTTGCATGCAGGGTGAGACTAGAGTTGTATTATTTGACAGTGACGAGCTTTTTTCATATTTGAAGAGCTTATCAATAACTCATTGTCCCTCAGGTCTGTGCAGTAGGATAGATTTTGGAGTGCTTGAAAGATCTTTGGCCAGAAATAGACTTGCAGAGTTGTGTTGGTGTATAAAGCATGCATTAATGCACAAATAATTGAAAGCAAATAGCAAAAATGAATTTAAAGTATTGTAGTGTCACTTACCCTACATCTGGCATTCTTGTTAGTTTAATAAATGAATCCCATGCATTCACTCAGAACATAAGGATTTATGCTATGTCTGCACATATTTCTATGTACATACATTTTCCATCCTGATCAATTAAACAATAATTCCTGGTTTTAAACTTTATGATCCTGTGCAAGCTAAATCATATTGGTGTACTATAACAATATTCATATTGAACAAATGGTAATATAACCACTGCCTACTTTACATCTAGCAAGGCGTTGCTTTTTGGCAGAGGGCAATGGATTGAATGTGAGACAGCCTACAGTGCAGTGGGACTTGGGAATTGAATAGATTTCTTGAAAATGATCCAGGCAAACCAACAAAATCTAGGAGCAGTTGCTCTTTCTTCAGAATCCCAATATTACCCATTCCCTGCTTAATTTCAATGTTTTCTATGCTTTTAAAGCGATCATTCAAGCTGATATCCCTGACAGTGGCTATTACAGTGGCCTTGGACACCTTATCCCTGACCCTAAGCAATCAATAAGTGAGTGGGAGAGAGGAGGGAGATGGGAGAGAATTATGACAATCATTCTCACAGGTAGCCTATGCTGATTGTATCTAAATCCCACTGACCAAACAGGCCAAATATCTCTCATGCAACCCTCATCATTAAAACTACATTGAGAGGCAATTTGGAATAACTGGAAGAAAAATGTATCCTGCCAGATATCCTAAAGTCCTGGGAGGGATGCTGAGGGCTGATATACCTCTGTTTCCTCCATTTTAACTCCAAGAACAACATAGAAGGAGGGTGACCTACTTTTGGCATCCTCCCATTTGTTTCAGAAGAGACTCTTTGCTTCAAATAGGGAGGCAGATATAGATCTAGATAAAGGTGATACAAGACCCTATTGTTATTATATCATGACATAAAACAATTATATTTGGTCTCTGTAAGTGCAATGCCTGAAATGTACCATAAAATCTATGACAACAAAGGGGAATGTAATGGGCTTTCTTTCCTTAATGCATTTGAATGTATTTTTCTGTGTTTTGCAGTGTCCCTGGCTGTGGCAAGAGTCTCAGCGGCAGATGTGAAGTGTGAGAATATTTACAGGGACTTCTCTGACTGTGTTCTGGAGCTGGGGGAGAGCATGGATAACTACCAGGAGAATGTGACCAGCGAGATGGGAGTGGAAGCTGTGTGTAGGTGAGAGGGGTGTGTGTGTGTGCAGGGGCGGACTGGGACAGGGACTGGGACAATTCGGCCCTGGCATTTTATCCAAACCATCAGCCCACATCACCCTGCCAACTCAAGAATTCAAGAAATACATTTTTGTATCTAACACGTCCAAGCAGGAATGCATGATTCAATATATTTTTATGTGCAACCTAATCCAGTGATTGTCATGAATTTTGGGTAGAAAATTAGACTATATGCTAGTTGCTATATTCTACTGTCAGAATAGCACTCCAGAATTTCCTCTTTTTTTTCAAAAGAGATGAATTAGATACATCTATATGTGCACTATCATAGGCTAATTAATTTGGGGTTCAACGCCGAGGGAAGTAGAAACTCAAAACACATTAACTAGATCGCTAACTTAATATAATACCCACTGCTAGTAGCCATGTACACTCAGTGGCCAGTTTATAAGGTACACAACCCTGTACACGAAAATGGTTCGCTCCTACAGACAGTGAGTCACGTGGCCGTGGCTTGACACCTGCCTGGTGTCAACGGTACAGGCTGGTGGCGGTGGTGTAATGGTGTGGGGAATGTTTTCCTGGCACACGTTAGGTCCCTTGATACCAATTGAGCAACATTTGAACGCCACACCTTGTAGAATCCATGCCTCAAAGAATTCAGGCTGTTCTGGAGGCAAAGTGGGCTCCAACCCGGTACTAGATGGGTGTACCTAATAAACTGGCCACTGAGTGTATTTATCTAACAATAAATGTAAAGTCCTAAAAAAACATGTAGGCTACATGTCTCATAGCTACTAGTTGTAGGCTATGAGAACTTATTATTATAATTTTTTTATAGGCCTATGCCCTCGCAATGGCCAGGTCGCATTTTGCACGCACGCCGCTCCATATCATAAAGCCATATCAAATATATTGGTTGTAAAATAGTTGCTATTGAGCTGAATATTGAGAGTTGAGAAATAAAAAGTATAGGGACAGAAAGCTGAGACCCTCATCTCATCGACAGGGACAAGGGGACGAAGCTTCCAAAGCTGTATTTTCCCCGCAATTGCATAACATGTTTTATATAATCAGAACGCATTTTCCTCCCGAGCACATGGCGGGCGAGGAGAGTGGCTCGCTCATCACAGCAGCAGGCCCCAGCGAGGACACAGACACAGGGGCAGGGCAGACACTTTCATTACAGGAATCATGAGGATAATGCACTTTACTGTTTTACCAAATCATGATTTTAGCTGTGCAAAAAATAGGACGTTTGAGTGAGGTGACAATGTAGAATGTGCCCTTTCTATGTTTGTAGGCACCCTTTCCATTTTTTACGATACATGATCTTGTCTGTCGAACTGATGACAGAGTCGGAGTAGGTCTCTTTGCTGATGCCGTGTTTGACTTTGAATGTGAGTTTGTTTGACCTCAGTTCAGCCTATCAGAAAACCGGGCTGGCCCATCTTGGTAGGGAGGCTGGCTGTTTCCCACTGATCTGCCAAAGGCTCACTATAGATTACTATAACAGAGAACAGGCCCATGGGCTACCGGCCATGTAACCTTTTAATGGTTTTATTTTTATATAAAAAAGTGTGTGTCAATTTCGAATTAAAAAATGGTCCAGCCCATCTGGCATTTGCCAGAATTGCCAGATGGCCAATCTGCCCCTGTGCGTGCGTATGTGTGTGTGCAATGTACAGCATCCTCTATCCATCTGCACTTACTGTACATCTGCGTTTGCAGCGCACCAGGATCTCATGGCAGATAGAACGTATAGAACAGCGTCTGTATTTTACCAATCAGTCTCCTTCTGCTTGCTTATATCAGATCTTGTATTGAAATCCATCGAGGTGTGTACCTTGCGGAAGAACAGTGGAGAGAAGAAAAATATGCTGTAGCCGAGGGAGATAGCAGAAATGAATGGTGCTGAAACACAGCCACTGTACTGAATAATTTATGACTTTGCTGCAGCAGTAATGAAATTCTGAGGCCATCTTGTTTTTTTGTAATTGTTAATGTGTGCATTCCAATACTATAGTACAGTATATTACTGCCTAAAGCTGAAAAATGTCCCCTTGCAGCATCAGCTATTTTTTCTAATCTAATTTCTGTGGCTACAAAATAAAGGAGGGTTGATCTTGCAAAACGCAATAATTTATAGTATCGCTGGGCAGTAGTATAAAAACAACAATTCAAAACAATAATACAACAAAAAATACACCTTCAGCCGTGTGTGTTTACAGGAGAGCTTTGAAGCCTTGCATGTGCGGCGATTAAAGTGTCAGATAAATCAAACCAATAACATTCTTAATCCAATAGATTGTAACCAATGGCATGTTTTCATGTCAAATATAAATGAGGTAGTGTATGTGTCGATGGATATACATAAAATACATTTGACTGATGGCTCTTTCACCCCTAGCCACTGGGAGGCATTCCACACGTGTGCCCTGACGGCACTGTCCGGGTGTCAGGAGGAGGTGGGCTCCATCTGGGAGACCCTGAAAGAAGACTCCAGGAAGATCCGCTTCCAGGGCAGCCTCTTCGACCTGTGCAGCCCCAGCTCGGCCCCCAGCCTGCGCTTGCTTCTATCCCCTCTACCCCTGCTGCTCCTGGGCTTGCTGATCCTGGGAGGGCCCATCTGGCCAGCCACATAGGTGGGGGATGCCTCCCTCCTCCTCCTCGCTCCCAACCCCATGCACTCTCACATTCCCCAGGGTGGCCGGCCGCATCCTGAGCACATCTGAAACCTGAAGCCAAGGATAGAAGAGAGAGCGAGAGAGAGAGAGAGAGAGAGAGAGAGAGAGAGAGAGAGAGAGAGAGAGAGAGAGAGAGAGAGAGAGAGAGAGAGAGAGAGAGAGGGATGATCAGTGAGTAGAGAAGGAATATGGATTAAGGTTAGCACACAGAGCCATGTCTCTATGGCGACGTCATAGATATCTATGGTACTGGGTAATTACAATGCTATGATATCACAGAGCCATTGATGTCTACGGAGAGACGGATGGAAACCTATGGCTCTGGGTTACCCACCATAGATGTCTATGGCACTAGGTAATTTAGAAGGTTATGTTATCAGGGCCTTAGATGTTAATGTCATCCATATCGATGAGTCTGGATAAAAATACACACCCAAGACCCAAGCAATTGTAATGAAATTACCTATTACAGTATACGCCTATGAAAAAAGCAATTTTAAAGCAATTGGTCAATTTTGTTGACAATCAAGTGACCTCTTTCAACTTTGACCTTTTGACCCCTACCCACGTTTGGAGTTGCATGGCTGCTATAATGACACCAAAAAGGCATTTTCCATATTTTTGCTCTGTTAAACCATTTCTTTGGTCATCCTGTTAGACAGTAGGTGCTGTTAAAGTCAGGCAATGCTGTTAATTGAAAATATTGTTATTTGCTTTATTATGCACTTTACAGTAAAATTACTCATTTACCGTTAGTCATTGTGGATAGTTATTCTACCTAAAAATGGTCTCTGGTTATGTGAGAATGTTCAGTGTTGTTTTATGAATCTGTCCTGTATGGAAGTCCAAGTGTTTGGCTGTCAATTCATTTGATATCATTTAGTCCATAACAACTATACACAACTGTACACAGTTCACGTCAAAGCACATTGAACCTTACAATAACACACAGCATACTGAGTAGAAATAAAGACAATACTTTATTATGAAAGCTAAAATATATAGGACTTAAAGTGGCACTCCAGTCTCCTTTTCACCTCAGTTAACACCTGATTTACATTTTTTTTAAAGGCACAACTCAATAGGTGGTCAAGATATGTCATGACATAGCACAAGTGGGGGGGTGGGCATTTCCTCTTTTGTTCTCTATTGTTCTCTATTGCTCAAGCAAGGGGGGAGGCCGATGACATCACGGATTCCCATCAGACCAACTCCTTAAATGCCCTACTCCTCGAAGTTTGCAGTTGTGTCTAAAAAACACAATTTTGCTCAAAACATATTTTTTTACCCTTTAGCGTGTGTACTTTACTGTATTTATACTTGGGATATATCTTTTCAACAGTAAACATTTTAAAAAATCACTGGAGGACGTCTTTTAAATTTAGGATTCTCCTAGGGCACCACCCTGCATTGTTAGCCCTAATGCCTCAGTGCAATACAGTATTTGATTTTGTCAACAGCTGCAATATATCATCAAACTGAGTCAATATAAATATGCAATTGAACAATTGAGTTTTATAGCAACATACTGTAGTGTTACTGTATACAGTCATGGTCACAAGTTTTGAGAATGACACAAATACTAATTTTCACAAAGTCTGCTGCCTCAGTTTTGATGATGGCAATTTGCATATACTCCAGAATGTAATGAAGAGTGATCAGATGAATTGCAATTAATTGCAAAGTCCCTCTTTGCCATGAAAATGAACTTAATCCCCAAAAAACATTTCCACTGCATTTCAGCCCTGCCACAAAAGGACCAGCTGCCATCATGTCAGTGATTCTCTCGTTAACACAGGTGAGAGTGTTGACAAGGACAAGGCTGGAGATCACTCTGTCATGCTGATTGAGTTAGAATAACAGACTGGAAGCTTTAAAAGGAGGGTGGTGCTTGAAATCATTGTTCTTCCTCTGTTAACCATGGTTACCTGCAAGGAGACGCGTGCCGTCATCATTGCTTTGCACAAAAAGGGCTTCACAGGCAAGGATATTGCTGCTAGTAAGATTGTACCTAAATCAACCATTTATCGGACCATCAAGAACTTCAAGGAGAGAGGTTCAATTGTTGTGAAGAAGGCGTCAGGGCGCCCAAGAAAGTCCAGCAAGCGCCAGGACCGTCTGCTAAAGTTGATTCAGCTGCGGGATCGGGGAACCACCAGTGCAAAGCTTGCTCAGGAATGGCAGCAGGCAGGTGTGAGTGCATCTGCACGCACAGTGAGGCGAAGACTTATGGAGGATGGCCTGGTGTCAAGAAGGGCAGCAAAGAAGCCACTTCTCTCCAGGAAAAACATTAGGGACAGACTGAAATTCTGCAAAAGGTACAGGGATTGGACTGCTGAGGACTGGGGTAAAGTCATTTTCTCTGATGAATCCCCTTTCCGATTGTTTGGGGCATCCGGAAAACACCTTGTCCGGAGAAGACAAGGTGAGCACTACCATCAGTCCTGTGTTATGCCAACAGTAAAGCATCCTGAGACCATTCATGTGTGGGGTTGCTTCTCAGCCAAGGGAGTGGGCTCACTCACAATTTTGCCTAAGAACACAGCCATGAATAAAGAATGGTACCAACACATCCTCCGAGAGCAACTTCTCCCAACCATCCAAGAACAGTTTGGTTACGACAAATGCCTTTTCTAGCATGATGGAGCACCTTGCCATAAGGCAAAAGTGATAACTAAGTGGCTCTGGGAACAAAACATCGACATTTTGGGTCCATGGCCAGGAAACTCCCCAGACCTTAATCCCATTGAGAACTTGTGGCCGATCCTCAAGAGGCGGGTGGACAAACAAAAACCCACAAATTCTGACAAACTCCAAGCATTGATTATGCAAGAATGGGCTGCCATCAGTCAGGATGTGGCCCAGAAGTTAATTGACAGCATGCCAGGGCGGATTGCAGAGGTCTTGAAAAAGAAGGGTCAACACTGCAAATATTGACTCTTTGCATAAACTTAATGTAATTGTCAATAAAAGCCTTTGACACTTATGGAATGCTTGTAATTATACTTCAGTATACCATAGTAACATCTGACAAAAATATCTCATAACACTGAAGCAGAGAACTTTGTGAAGACCAATACATTCTCAAAACTTTTGATCACGACTGTAGGTTCTCTGTTACTGTGCTCTGACCAAATAGGAAATCAGGGGTGAATCCTGACTTAGTGCTCAGACTTTTGCGCAAATCTCTCAAGCTACAGCCATGTATCTCAAGTTAGGATTTGACCCAGAGAGAGCATGTCAAAATCTCCACACACTACTTCAGCCCACACAGGATCATTCTTCTTGTTTTCTTTTGTACCTTTCCAACATTATCTATAGTATGGATATCTCTCTGCATGGTTGTGTCTAGATATTAGGCTAGATATTCAGTTTAGAATCCATTCCCAAGAGACATATACTCCTCCGTCAGCATGTTTGTACTGGTTGTCCTCCACACCTAGTCTGTGCTCCTGAATGTGGTAGCATTCTGTCACCCAATCTGTGTCCATTATTATTTTTAAACAGCAATGAGTTTTGCTATTCTCAAAGCATGAGCAATATGTGTTGTAAACACTTTATGGAGTGACTACTTTCCTTTTCCATGAGATCGGCAGCTAAAGAAAGCATGAAAAATACCACATTATTTAAGGGAGATATCATAACCACCAAGTATATTCCTATACATATATGACTGACTGATTATTGAATTACCACAGATAAAAATACATCAGGAAACACTACAGAATGTAAGAATTCAATATGTATGTGGTCTTTCAGAGATACCAATTACAGAGTACATTATTTACAAAAAGCCTGTATTAAGTATTGTATTGCAAAGTAATGTGTTTGAAATAAAGTATGAAGTTTGAAATATGACATTTTATACATGCATGATCACACAGAGAGGATCTACTACTTCAAGATCACTCGCTGCTTCTCAGATACTCAGTATATTTTCCATCACAGTCATAGAGAACAGATAGATTCTAGGCACAGAGTGTTTTTGTAGATACGATGTCACTCCCCTGCTTCCCCACACATTTGCACCACGGTTTCTTTTTTTAGTCGTCCCGTGGATAGGTGCTAATAATGAGGACTGGATCCAGTACATAACAGCCTAGCCGCCAATCAGCCGCTCGTTAGTGGGCTCCCATCTGTTCTCCCCCACCTGGCCGCAGAGAGAGTAGGGGGAGTAGGGGGAGAGGCAGAGGGTCCAGCAGGGCTCAGGGCCCCTGGGACTCCCCCATGGGAGGCTAACATCCATGTGTGGTGGTAGTGTAAGCCCCTCATTATGTTGCCTCCTCTGTCGCTGACATTTCTTCAATCCAGTTTACATCACCCACAATATCCCACATTACCATGCACACAATCACTTTTTCTGTGTGTCAACGTTAATGCATATCATAAGAAAGTAGGCTTGTATTGCATGTTGCAGTATGTATCTTCTTCCTGCACTGTCAAGTAATGTGCTGGTGGATAGAAATCGGATGACGAGTAACGACTGAATATTCAAATCTAAGTTATTGATGAAAAGTATAAATGATCTTAACATTGTTTCCAGTGATGGAAGAAGTGGAAACTACAGCATTGCACTTACTTACAGAGACATTTTTCAAAGTCCAAGAAAATGAGATGCTCCATGACTTTCCTTGGTGCTTATCGTCTAGTAGTCTAATGGGTCCTCGGATCCTCAAAAAGTTATACAGCTGCACCAGAGAACATCCTGAGTGGTTGCATCACCGCCTGGTATGGCAACTGCTCGGCCTCCGACCCCAAGGCGCTACAGAGGGTAGTACGTACGGCCCAGTACATCACTGGGGCCAAGCTTCGTGCCATCCAGGACCTCTATACCAGGCGGTGTCAGAGGAAGGCCCTAAAAATTGCCAAAGACTCCAACCACCCTAGTCATAGACTGTTTTCTCTGCTACCGCACGGCAAGCGGTACCGGAGCGCCAAGTCTAGGTCCAAAAGGCTTCTTAACAGCTTCTACCCTCAAGCCATAAAACTGCTGAATAGCTAATCAAATGGCTACCTGGATTGTTTGCATTGACCCCTGCTGCTACTCGCTGTTCATTATCTATGCATAGTCACTTTACACCTACCTACATGTATATATTACCTCAAAGACCTCCACTAACCTGTACCCCCCCTCATTGACTCGGTACCCCTGCCTGCTGTATATGGCCTCCTTATTGTCTTTTATTGTTACTCTTTCATTTTTTTACTTTAGTTTATTTAGTAAATATTTTCTTAACTCTTATTTTTCTTAAAACTGCATTGTTGGTTAAGGGCTTGTACAGTGGGGAAAAAAAGTATTTAGTCAGCCACCAATTGTGCAAGTTCTCCCACTTAAAAAGATGAGAGAGGCCTGTAATTTTCATCATAGGTACACGTCAACTATGACAGACAAATTGAGGAAAAAAATTCCAGAAAATCACATTGTAGGATTTTTTATGAATTTATTTGCAAATTATGGTGGAAAATAAGTATTTGGTCACCTACAAACAAGCAAGATTTCTGGCTCTCACAGACCTGTAACTTCTTCTTTAAGAGGCTCCTCTGTCCTCCACTCGTTACCTGTATTAATGGCACCTGTTTGAACTTGTTATCAGTATAAAAGACACCTGTCCACAACCTCAAACAGTCACACTCCAAACTCCACTATGGCCAAGACCAAAGAGCTGTCAAAGGACACCAGAAACAAAATGGTAGACCTGCACCAGGCTGGGAAGACTGAATCTGCAATAGGTAAGCAGCTTGGTTTGAAGAAATCAACTGTGGGAGCAATTATTAGGAAATGGAAGACATACAAGACCACTGATAATCTCCCTCGATCTGGGGCTCCACGCAAGATCTCACCCCGTGGGGTCAAAATGATCACAAGAACGGTGAGCAAAAATCCCAGAACCACACGGGGGGACCTAGTGAATGACCTGCAGAGAGCTGGGACCAAAGTAACAAAGCCTACCATCAGTAACACACTACGCCGCGAGGGACTCAAATCCTGCAGTGTCCCCCTGCTTAAGCCAGTACATGTCCAGGCCCGTCTGAAGTTTGCTAGAGTGCATTTGGATGATCCAGAAGAGGATTGGGGAGAATGTCATATGGTCAGATGAAACCAAAATAGAACTTTTTGGTAAAAACTCAACTCGTCGTGTTTGGAGGACAAAGAATGCTGAGTTGCATCCAAAGAACACCATACCTACTGTGAAGCATGGGGGTGGAAACATCATGCTTTGGGGCTGTTTTTCTGCAAAGGGACCAGGACGACTGATCCATGTAAAGAAAAGAATGAATGGGGCCATGTATCATGAGATTTTGAGTGAAAACCTCCTTCCATCAGCAAGGGCATTGAAGATGAAACGTGGCTGGGTCTTTCAGCATGACAATGATCCCAAACACACCGCCCGGGCAACGAAGGAGTGGCTTCGTAAGAAGCATTTCAAGGTCCTGGAGTGGCCTAGCCAGTCTCCAGATCTCAACCCCATAGAAAATCTTTGGAGGGAGTTGAAAGTCCGTGTTGCCCAGCGACAGCCCCAAAACATTACTGCTCTAGAGGAGATCTGCATGGAGGAATGGGCCAAAATACCAGCAACAGTGTGTGAAAACCTTGTGAAGACTTACAGAAAACGTTTGACCTGTGTCATTGCCAACAAAGGGTATATAACAAAGTATTGAGAAACTTTTGTTATTGACCAAATACTTATTTTCCACCATAATTTGCAAATAAATTCATAAAAAATCTTACAATGTGATTTTCTGGAATTTTTTTCCTCAATTTGTCTGTCATAGTTGACGTGTACCTATGATGAAAATTACAGGCCTCTCTCATCTTTTTAAGTGGGAGAACTTGCACAATTGGTGGCTGACTAAATACTTTTTTTCCCCACTGTAAGTAAGCATTTCACAGTAAGGTCTACACCTGTTGTATTCGGCGCATGTGACAAATAAAATGATTTGATTTGAATAGATTAAACCCACAACATTTACATTTACGTCATTTAGCAGACGCTCTTATCCAGAGCGACTTACAAATTGGTGCATTCAACTTAGGATAGCCAGTGGGACAATCACCACTGAGGGAGGGGGGTGTAGAAGGATTACTGTTAGACTATTCCAGGTATTCCTTAAAGAGGTAGGGTTTCAAGTGTCTCCGGAAGGTGGTCAGTGACTCCACTGTCCTGGCGTCGTGGGGAAGCTTGTTCCACCATTGGGGTGCCAGAGCAGCGAATAACTTTGACTGGGCTGAGCGGGAACTGTGCTTCCGTAGAGGTAGGAGGGCTAGCAGGCCAGAGGTGGATAAACGTAGCGCCCTCGTTTGGGTGTAGGGTCTGATCAGAGCCTGAAGGTAAGGAGGTGCCGTTCCCCTCACAGCTCCGTAGGCAAGCACCATGGTTTTGTAGTAGATGCGAGCTTCAACTGGAAGCTAGTGGAGTGTGCGGAGGAGCGGGGTGACATGAGAGAACTTGGGAAGGTTGAACACCAGACAGGCTGCAGCGTTCTAGATAAGTTGTAGGGGTTTAATGGCACAGGCAGGGAGCCCAGCCAACAGCGAGTTGCAGTAATACAGACGGGAGATGACAAGTGCCTGGATTAGGACCTGTGCCGCTTTCTGTGTAAGGTAGGGTCATACTCTGCGAATGTTGTAGAGCATGAACCTGCAGGATCGGGTCACCGCTTTGATGTTAGCGGAGAACGACAGGGTGTTGTCCAGGGTTACGCCAAGGTTCTTTGCACTCTGGGAGGAGGACACAATGGAGTTGTCAACCGTGATGGCAAGATCATGGAGCGGGCAGTCCTTCCCCGGGAGGAAGAGCAGCTCCGTCTTGCCGAGGTTCAGCTTGAGGTGGTGATCCGACATCCACACTGATATGTCTGCCAGACATGTAGAGATGCGATTCGCCACCTGGTTATCAGAAGGGGGAAAGGAGAAAATTAATTGTGTGTCGTCTGCGTAGCAATGATAGGAGAGACCATGTGAGGATATGACAGAGCCAAGTGACTTGGTGTATAGAGAGAATAGGAGAGGGCCTAGAACTGAGCCCTGGGGGACACCAGTGGTGAGAGCACGTGGTGCGGAGACAGATTCTCACCACGCCACCTGGTAGGAGCGACCTGTCAGGTAGGACGCAATCCAAGTGTGAGAAGCGCCGGAGATGCCCAACTCGGAGAGGGTGGAGAGGAGGATCTGATGGTTCACAGTATCAAAGGCAGCAGATAGGTCTAGAAGGTTAAGAGCAGAGGAGCGAGAGTTAGCTTTAGCAGTGCGGAGAGCCTCCGTGACACAGAGAAGAGCAGTCTCAGTTGAATGACCAGTCTTGAAACCTGACTGGTTTGGATCAAGAAGGTCATTCTGACACAACAAGAGCTAACTTTCAACAAATGCATTTACAATACTGCAGGAAATTATAATTGCATTAGCTTTATTACATAAAGGGCTTAAAATATATGTTAAAAAAACAAGTTGTGGTTTACAATCTGAGAAAAACCATCCCAGACAATCTCTGAGTATATTTCACTGTCACACATAAGGAAAATCTGTGATGTGAAGAGAAGCACTCTGTGTGTTGAAAACAAAAACAAAGGATTTGGTCTTAAATGGCAACTCCGCCACTTTTCAACCTCATATTAATTAATTATCTCCAGCACCAATCCAGTATCTACATATGTGAAAACTGTATTTTTGATGACATCGTCAAAGTAAAACAAAAAAATATGTAAACAGTGATTTTTCGAGGTGAAGTGGGGAGCAAGGTTTTCTTACTTTTAATCCTACAGTGAGGGAAAAAAGTATTTGATCCCCTGCTGATTTTGTACGTTTGCCCACTGACAAAGACATGATCAGTCTATAATTTTAATGGTAGGTTTATTTGAACAGTGAGAGACAGAATAACAACAAAAAAATCCTGAAAAACGCATGTCAAAAATGTTATAAATTGATTTGCATTTTAATGAGGTAAATAAGTATTTGACCCCTCTGCAAAACATGATTTAGTACTTGGTGGCAAAACCCTTGTTGGCAATCACAGAGGTCAGACCTTTTTTAGTTGTTGGCCACCAGGTTTGCACACATCTCAGGAGGGATTTTGTCCCACTCCTCTTTGCAGATCTTCTCCAAGTCATTAAGGTTTCGAGGCTGACGTTTGGCAACTCGAACCTTCAGCTCCCTCCACAGATTTTCTATGGAATTAAGGTCTGGAGACTGGCTAGGCCACTCCAGGACCTTAATGTGCTTCTTCTTGAGCCACTCCTTTGTTGTCTTGGCCGTGTGTTTTGGGTAATTGTCATGCTGGAATACCCATCCACGACCCATTTTCAATGACCATGGCCCCGTCCATCGTCCCTTTGATGCGGTGAAGTTGTCCTGTCCCCTTAGCAGAAAAACACCCCCAAAGCATAATGTTTCCACCTCCATGTTTGACGGTGGGAATGGTGTTCTTGGGGTCATAGGCAGCATTCCTCCTCCTCCAAACACGGCGAGTTGAGTTGATGCCAAAGAGCTCCATTTTGGTCTCATCTGACCACAACACTTTCACCCAATTCTCCTCTGAATCATTCAGATGTTCATTGGCAAACTTCAGACGGACCTGTATATGTGCTTTCTTGAGCAGGCAGACCTTGTGGGCGCTGCAGGATTTCAGTCCTTCACGGCGTAGTGTGTTACCAATTGTTTTCTTGGTGACTATGGTCCCAGCTGCCTTGAGATCATTGACAAGATCCTGCCGTGTAGTTCTGGGCTGATTCCTCACTGTTCTCATGATCATTGCAACTCCACGAGGTGAGATCTTGCATGGAGCCCCAGGCCGAGGGAGATTGACAGTGCTTTTGTGTTTCTTCCATTTGCGAATAATCGCACCAACTGTTGTCACCTTCTCACCAAGCTGCTTGGCGATGGTCTTGTAGCCCATTCCAGCCTTGTGTAGGTCTACAATCTTGTCCCTGACATCCTTGGAGAGCTCTTTGGTCTTGGCCATGGTGGAGAGTTTGGAATCTGATTGATTAATTGCTTCTGTGGACAGGTGTCTTTTATACAGGTAACAAGATGAGATTAGGAGCACTCCCTTTAAGAGTGTGCTCCTAATCTCAGCTCGTTACCTGTATAAAAGACACCTGGGAGCCAGAAATCTTTCTGATTGAGAGGGGGTCAAATACTTATTTCCCTCATTAAAATGCAAATCAATTTATTACATTTTTGACATGCGTTTTTCTGGATTCTTTTGTTGTTATTCTGTCTCTCACTGTTCAAATAAACCTACCATTAAAATTATAGACTGATCATTTCTTTGTCAGTGGGCAAACGTACAATATCAGCAGGGGATAAAAAAAAAAAATCCTAACTGTACCCTGTGATGTCAGAGAGAAGCATTTTTTTTTACCTTTCATTTTAACCACAGATCATAGAAACATGCACTACCAGTCAAAAGTTTGGACACACCTACTCATTCAAGGGTTTTTCTTTATTTTTACAATTTTTTTACATTGTAGAATAATAGTGAAGACATCCAAACTATGAAATAACACATATGGAATCATGTAGTAACCAAAAAAGTGTTAAAAAACAAATCAGAATATATTTTATATTTGAGATTCTTCAAATAGGTACCCTTTGTCTTGATGACAGCTTTGCACACTCTTGGCATTCTCTCAATCAGCTTCATGAGGTAGTCACCTAGAATGCATTTCAATTAACAGGTGTGCCTTGTTAAACGTTAATTTGTGGAACTTCTTTCCTTCTTAATGCGTTTGAGCCAATCAGTTGTGTTGTGACAAGGTAGGGGAGTATATAGAAGATAGCCCTATTTGGTAAAAGACCAAGTCCATATTATGGCAAGAACAGCTCAAATAAGCAAAGAGAAATGACAGTCTATCATTACTTTAAGACATGAAGGTCAGTCAATATGGAAAATGTTAAGAACTTTTAAAGTTTCTTCAAGTGCAGTCGCAAAAACCATCAAATGCTATGATGAAACTGGCTCTCATGAGGACTGCCACAGGAATGGAAGACCCAGAGTTACCTCTGCTGCAGAGGATAAGTTCATTAGAGTTACCAGCATCAGAAATTGCAGCCCAAATAAATGCTTCACAGAGTTCAAGTCACAGACACATCTCAACA
Organism: Coregonus clupeaformis; assembly: GCF_020615455.1. Taxonomy (NCBI): domain Eukaryota; kingdom Metazoa; phylum Chordata; class Actinopteri; order Salmoniformes; family Salmonidae; genus Coregonus; species Coregonus clupeaformis. Next base: position 41,494,619 of record NC_059201.1, on the reverse strand, counting down.
TCAACTGTTCAGAGGGGTCTGTGTGAATCAGGCCTTCATGGTCGAATTGTTGCAAAGAAACCTCTACTAAAGGACACCAATAAGAAGAAGAGACCTGCTTGGGCCAAGAAACACGCGCAATGGACATTAGACTGGTGGAAATTTGTCCTTTGGTCTGGAGTCCAAATGTGAGATTTTTGGTTCCAACCGCTGTGTCCTTGTGAGACGCGGTGTGGGTGAACGGATGATCTCTGCATGTGTAGTTCCCACCGTAAAGCATGGAGGAGGTGTTATGGTGTGGGGGTGCTTTGCTGGTGACACTGTCTGTGATTCATTTAGAATTCAAGGCACACTTAACCAGCATGGCTACCACAGCATTCTACAGCGATACGCCATCCCATCTGGTTTGGGCTTAGTGGGACTATAATTTCTTTTTCAACAGGACAATGACCCAACACACCTCCAGGCTGTGTAAGGGCTATTTGACCAAGGAGAGTGATGGAGTGCTGCATCAGATGACCTGGCCTCCACAATCACCCGACCTCAACCCAATTGAGATGGTTTGGAATGAGTTGGGCCACATAGTGAAAGAAAAGCAGCCAACAAGTGCTCAGCATATGTGGGAACTCCTTCAAGACTTTTGGAAAAGCATTCCAGGTGAAGCTGGTTGAGAGAATGCCAAGTGTGCAAAGCTGTCATCAAGGCAAAGGGTGGCTACTTTGAAGAATTTCAAATATAAAATATATTTTGATTTGTTTAACACTTTTTTGGTTACTACATGATTCCATATGTGTTATTTCATAGTTTTGACATCTTCACTATTTTTCTACAATGTGTAAAATAGTAAAAATAAAGAAAAACCCTTGAATGAGTAGGTGCGTCCAAACTTCTGACTGGTACTGTATGTAGACAATGGTTTGGTGCCGGAGATAATGAATATGATGTTGAAAAGTGGCAGAGTTGCCCTTTAAGACTCCAGACGGGCCAACTTATTGTTAAGAGTTCAACAACTTGGTGATATAAAACCCCTTAGCACCAATGCTAGAGGAAAAAGATGGTGTAGAAACATTACACTGCATTGTCCTGATTTCCAACGCAATTCAAATTAAACCTCTTATCTCACACAAGTTCAGAATTAAGATCCAAAAATGTGAAAGGTCCAGAGATAAGTTATGTTTTGTAAAATTGGTTTTCAGACTATGAAAAGGAAAGAGAAAGTGTGTTGAAAATCAGCAGACAACCATTAACACTCAGCATGCTGCTTACTAAAGTAGGTTTACGTTTAATTTGACCATAGACTACAGTCACGGCACCAACGAGCACAGTCAGGCACACACACAGTGACAGCATCCTGGCATAACACAGCTGGTGGCTGAGAGGGGCCATCTGCTCTCCACAGCATCACATCATATACACGCAACACTTTAAAACCAATATGATCATGCTAAGCGAGGAATGATTATCAGATACAGTGGGGAAAAAAAGTATTTAGTCAGCCACCAATTGTGCAAGTTCTCCCACTTAAAAAGATGAGAGAGGCCTTTAATTTTTATCATAGGTACACGTCAACTATGACAGACAAAATGAGAAAAAAAAATCCAGAAAATCACATTGTAGGATTTTTAATGAATTTATTTGCAAATTATGGTGGAAAATAAGTATTTGGTCAATAACAAAAGTTTCTCAATACTTTGTTATATACCCTTTGTTGGCAATGACACAGGTCAAACGTTTTCTGTAAGTCTTCACAAGGTTTTCACACACTATTTTGGCCCATTCCTCCATGCAGATCTCCTCTAGAGCAGTGATGATTTGGGGCTGTCGCTGGGCAACACGGACTTTCAACTCCCTCAAAGATTTTCTATGGGGTTGAGATCTGGAGACTGGCTAGGCCACTCCAGGACCTTGAAATGCTTCTTACGAAGCCACTCCTTCGTTGCCTGGGCAGTGTGTTTGGGATCATTGTCATGCTGAAAGACCCAGCCACGTTTCATCTTCAATGCCCTAGCTGATGGAAGGAGGTTTTCACTCAAAATCTCACGATACATGGCCCCATTCATTTTTTTCCTTTACACGGATCAGTCGTCCTGGTCCCTTTGCAGAAAAACAGCCCCAAAGCATGATGTTTCAACCCCCCATGCTTCACAGTAGGTATGGTGTTCTTTGGATGCAACTCAGCATTCTTTGTCCTCCAAACACGACGAGTTGAGTTTTTACCAAAAAGTTCTATTTTGGTTTCATCTGACCATATGACATTCTCCCAATCCTCTTCTGGATCATCCAAATGCACTCTAGCAAACTTCAGACGGGTCTGGACATGTACTGGCTTAAGCAGGGGGACACGTCTGGAACTGCAGGATTTGAGTCCCTGGCGGCGTAGTGTGTTACTGATGGTAGGCTTTGTTACTTTGGTCCCAGCTCTCTGCAGGTCATTCACTAGGTCCCCCTTTGTGGTTCTGGGATTTTTGCTCACCGTTCTTGTGATCATTTTGACCCCACGGGGTGAGATCTTGCGTGGAGCCCCAGATCGAGGGAGATTATCAGTGGACTTGTATGTCTTCCATTTCCTAATAATTGCTCCCACAGTTGATTTCTTCAAACCAAGCTGCTCACCTATTGCAGATTCAGTCTTCCCAGCCTGGTGCAGGTCTACAATTATGTTTCTGGTGTCCTTTGACAGCTCTTTGGTCTTGGCCATAGTGGAGTTTGGAGTGTGACTGTTTGAGGTTGTGGACAGGTGTCTTTTATACTGATAACAAGTTCAAACAGGTGCTATTAATACAGGTAACGAGTGGAGGACAGAGGAGCCTCTTAAAGAAGAAGTTACAGGTCTGTGAGAGCCAGAAATCTTGCTTGTTTGTAGGTGACCAAATACTTATTTTCCACCATAATTTGCAAATAAATTCATTAAAAATCCTACAGTGTGATTTTCTGGATTTTTTTTTCTTAATTTGTCTGTCATAGTTGACGTGAACCTATGATGAAAATTACAGGCCTCTCTCATCTTTTTAAGTGGGAGAACTTGCACAATTGGTGGCTGACTAAATACTTTTTTTCCCCACTGTACTTGCTGCTCCGTAGCATGGCTCAGTAGGCCTACTCCCATGTGCTTTCTTGTCATGTTAACTTCCTAACGTTGATGGTATGGTTGAGCTTTGCTGATTCCGTTCAACCCTCAAGCTCACATACTTTAATGAGGAATAAAATAGAACACCATATTTGGTTCTCTTCTTTACATGTATGACTAGTTTGTTATTGTACCATGTTCAATGTTTATCATTCAACTGGCTCAACTAAAACTGCACTTTTTTCTCTCTCAACTGGATAGGACATAACCGAAAAGCATGTGCATGACAACATTTTACATTTTTACATTTTAGTCATTTAGCAGACGCTCTTATCCAGAGTGAGTGCATACATTTTCATACAACCACTTCTCTACATTCATCATGTGATAATATCACAATTTAATACAATTATGAAACCATTCATATCTTTGTAACACTTTAAACTAAACTCTGCTTCAAACTGTCTCAAAGAAAGTGGTATCTTAGTCAGTGGGTCAAGGAAGAAGTTAGCATTCACTGTTAGATGTGTAGTACATCTTTACAAATAAATACAGCAACCAGAACCACTTCAGTCCATCTCCAAGTCCTTGAAGCCATTGAGAGGTGTGCAATCTTCCAACGCTAAGCATCTCTGTCTCTAGATACAACTACTGTGTTACCCAGTCCCACCAAGTCTTTGGGCACAAATGTCATACCCCACATCATACTGGACAGATAACTGTAGGTGAACAGTTCACAGGGAGTAAGCCAGTGTCACAGAGTGGGGTCAGGTCAGAGGTTAGACTTAGGTCCACTGTTGACTGGGATGGCCCTGAGCTCAGTCCGCATGCACAGGTACTCTCCAATCACGGCCATCAGAGCCATGCAGGCCACGTTGACCAGCCACCAGGACAAGGCCGCCGGGAGGTGGGCGTTGTAGATCCAACAGCCTATCATGTGGAAGAAGTGCACAGTGATGGTGAAGTCCAGACACTGCTTCCCTCGACGGATGAAGAACCACAGGCCCATGGCACTAACGAAACAGGGAGACAGATGCACGATGAAGGACAACATGCCTCAAAACAGGTTGGTCTTTCAATTAAAGTATGTGTGTAAATGTAAAAAAGTATTTAATTCATAGCTCAGTTTGGCAAAATTACCAATACTTCAGGATTTTGACAATGAGGCCCCAGTCAGATTAACTTGTGGATACCATTTGTATGTCTCTGTGTCCAGTGTGAAGGAAGTTAGAGGTAGTTTTGCGAGCCAATGCTATCTAGTGTTAGTGCAATGACTGGAAGTCTATGGTATGTAGTAGCATGCTTCCAGTCATTGTGCTAACACTAGTTAACAATTGCTCTAGCGCTAGTTAGCAAACTTCCTTCAAACTGCATGCAGAGACATAAAAATGGTATCCACAAGTTCATCTGACTCTGGGGAAGTAGATAAAGTATCCCTTTAAGATTGTAGTCTATTATAGAGCATAATGGATTATTGACCTCATAACAAGCCAGCCTTTCATCAATGGTATATGACTGGACTTATTCATACCAAAGTGTTGAGTGAACATGTAGCACTCAGATTTAGGCTAGGGAGTCCAATCAAAAACGCATATTTTGACAAATGGGTAAAATAATATGTTAATTGTGTAGATACTCCAAATGGTCCAAACCTCATGTCTCTATCATAATCTGTTAAAAAAGTTATTGGAATTTTTACCCTTGTAGGATGGCCAGGATTAAGGTGACTAAATCAATTGAGACTAGACAAATAAATGGTCAAAAATCTGGAAAATAGCATTGCGTCAGCTAGGCTGGACGCTGTGCGAGAATTAAGGCTAAACTGACAGGCTCACAGTTGAATTCATATTTATTCCCAAATCCGGAGGAGGTAAAACAATACAGAGGTAAGAGATATCTATTTTGACACATGACATTTAGTATTTTCATATTTTAGTAGACGCTTTTCATATTAATGCGAAATTCCTGTTCTTTTTCGAAGATTTCTCACAAAATCGAAGCACCGCAAGTTTTTTTAAATGTTAAAAGCCTTTTACATTTAATTCAGTTCGGGTCATACTAATTTAGCTTTTTGCGACCAGCGGAAACAACTTTGCAGACGATCACAACAACATGTAAAATCCTCAAAAGTCCCTGCGAGAAAGCGCACCGCTCTGTCAACTGAGCTCGGTGCTTATTATCGGATGTATTAGGTTACGAAATCTGACTTTCTGGGTACAATGTTAATGATATGTTAGAGAAGGACTCCACTGAACAATTCAGAACATGAATAATCATAATGTATTTTACAACTTAAGGAATTGAAATGTCATCACCAAATCGCGCTTTCACCCAGAGTGGGTGGACAACACGGCCTCTGCAGAAGTCAGGGCATTCATACTTCTTGCACTTCGAGGAGAAGAGCTGTTGTCAAGGAAGGAAGTTTGTGTTTATACACGACATACCGCCCCCACCTACCATCAACCAATCATGTCAATGTGGAGCTATACGGAGCCCTTCGCATTGTTACAACATTTGGGAGGTGCACGGCATCGCCATACAGAGCTTGATTTGGCCTCCGCAGTCCCACGGAGGCTCCCAATTGCGTCACACGTACGGAGACTCCGTACTTCATTTCCAAATCAAGCATAAATCGGCTTTTAGGCCCATTCACTTACCTGGTAAGCGAGTTCAAGATGAATGCCATCATTGAGAGTCTGCCCTGCATTGTTGCAAAACCAAGAACCTGCAAGCATAGAGCCATGTTGTGAATCAGTCCATTGTCAACTCAACAGACAATAAATAGGAAACCAGTTAGGACACATTCCAGGAGGACTCACCTCATAACTGAAGATCTGGTCCAGCGATCTGTTGGTTTGTACGAGACTGTCCACTCCAGCCAGCCACAGACCCAGAAAGCTGTAGTAAATGCATTGCATCAACACAATCTGGGACAAGATGAGGACCGGGTCCCAGATGTAGCTGCGGAAATGACTGCCCATTCCAAAGCTTAAGGTGGGGACACAGGGAACCCCGAGCAGCTGAAAATGAGTGCAAGGCTACTCCTCTGATGTATAGGGGGTGTCAGTGATTCAAGACCTGAAATGAAATGGCAGACATTTCACAGATCCATTTTAGTGGAGCTAGCTAGTACATGATGACCTAGCTATAAGCTGTTATAAGCGTTATTCTAGTTAGCTAGCTAGGCTAACAACCTTGCTAGGCCTACTTGCCAACGAACTAACTAACTATGTGACATAACAAACTCGTGTTTTACATGACCTCTTATTTAAAAAAATATAGCTACCTGACAACTTTGATAGCTGACCTACATTGGCTGACTGGCTTGCTAGCAGTACGTGAACAACTGGTTGATAGCTTCCTAGCTAGCTTTCCGGAAGATACCGACCCTACCATTTCGCTTGTTTACTCTGACTGAGCTGCACTGAGGTCGGAACGCAATCGTGGTTACATTAAGACACCTTTGGAGCTGGCGAGAGATACGAGTCGGAAAACGTACCTCAATGCAGGGATGGCATATGCCATGTACTCCAAGTGTTACCTTTATCCACCGAGAAGATTGAAATACTGCTCGTTTTTTTCAGAAAACTGCCCTTTTCGTCCTCATGCTAGCTACCAGTAGCCATTATGGAATGGCATGTTGCATTGAACAAAGGAGCACTAGTTAGTAGTATTTCCATCTTCTCCATGGAGCAGTGTGGATAAAGGTCAAATTTGGAGTACAGTGGCATATCATATCCTTGCATTGAGGTACGTTTTTACCGACCCCATATCTTGCGCTGGCTTCATGGTATCTTAATGTAACCATGGCGGTTTTCCGAGCTCAGTGTAAACAAGCTTAACCGTAGGGTCGGTATCTTCTGCCTGTCAACCTAGCTAGCTAACGTCGCTAGCAACATACCTAACATAACTAGCTGGCTTGTTAGCAGTAGGTATTATTGAGTTCACAAAGCGTCGCCTACTTTTACTGATATTCAATATCTGGTCGGAGTGTTAGGTAGTGAGATATCCAAAAGTACAACAGACATTAAATCCCACCATAAAGCTACGAGATAACGTGGAGCTGATCACGAATACCAGAAAAGAGAAAACGGCAACAAAATCGACCCGGAAGTGATTTCCCTCTATAAACTATTCATTTCACAATAAAAGTATGTTGTATCTGGAATGGGAAGGGAAATCCGGCTATTTGAAAAATGATTGAATAAAAATGTTGAATACAACCGTTTTTTTTCACTGCTTTTGGCTGCCGAGGTTACTACTTCTGGTGTTAAGATTTTGTTTTAAGGCCTTTACAAGTTGCAGTAGTGTATTTCATTCTTCTGTGACTTTTTTTTTGACACAAATTCCTAGATATCACATTTCTTTCCTCCTTTTCTCCCACTTTACTGGATGCGCCCTGTAAACATAATACATATTTGTATAACCATTGCAGAATAAATTCCTCACCTTTTCTGGCCATTATGGGTTCATATGAAAAATGTATGCACTCACTAACTGTAAGTCGCTCTGGATAAGAGCGTCTGCTAAATGACTAAAATGTAATATTCCCGAAGTATCCTACAACAAATACCATGTGCATCGCTCATTTAATTGGGCCTATTAGATAGAGCAAAATACTTCAAATAATAGCCTATGAATAAGATAGAGAACGTGTTTTATAACATACAGTATAATTAAACAGGTAAACTGACAGTTCCATCTTTTGCATTGAAGTGTGTATGGCTACCACTGTAAGTAGACAATGTTTCAGAATTCGCAGGCAGTGCAGCATATAGGTTCAAGAAAAAATCAATGCAAAACATTAGGCACTAACAAATAATCAAACGATCTGTTTACAGGTCCTCAGCAATTCGAAATTGTTTTTGTCTTTCTGAATCTTTTTGTTTGTCAGATAGCCGAGGCCTACAGCAAATGTCGCTGCAAAAGTTTAACATTCTGCCATCAAACCGCCAAAGACATTTGATCAAGTTCGCCATTGCTATTTCCTTTAGAAACTGCCTCAGCCTAATTCCAATACTTCCAAAGTATACAACAAATAGGGGCTTTATTGTCACCATAAAAGGTGAATGATGGGCATTTTTCAGGTGGAGGTATTGAGGAGTATACCTCAGTCACCGGCTTCATCAATAAGTGCATCGACGACGTCATCACCACAGTGACCGTATGTACATATCCCAACCAGAAGCCATGGATTACAGGCAACATCCACACCAAGCTAAAGGCTAGAGCTGCTGCTTTCAAGGAGTGGGACACTAATCCGGACGCATAAGAAATCCCGCTATGCCCTCAGACGAACCATCAAACAGGCAAAGCGTCAATACAGGACTAAGATTGAATCCTACTACACCGGCTCTGATGTTCGTCGGATGTGGCAGGGCTTGCAAACTATTATGGACTACAAAGGGAAACCCAGCCGCGAGCTGCCTAGTGATGCGAGCCTACCAGATGGGCTAAATGCCTTTATGCTCGCTTCGAGGCAAGCAACACTGAAGCATGCATGAGAGCACCAGCTGTTCCGGACAACTCTGTGATCACGCTCTCTGTAGCCGATGTGAGCAAGACCTTTAAACAGGTCAACATTCACAAGGCCGCGGGGCCAGACGGATTACCAGGACGTGCACTGACATTTTCAACCTCTCCTTGACCGAGTCTGTAATTCCTACATGTTTCAAGCAGACCACCATAGTCCCTGTGCCCAAGAAAGCGAAGGTAACCTGCCTAAAGACTACCGCCCCATAGCACTCATGTCGGTAGCCATGAAGTGCTTTGAAAGGCTGGTCATGGCTCACATCAACACCATCATCCCGGAAACCCTAGACCAATTCTAATTCGCATACCGTCCCAACAGATCCACAGATGATGCAATCTCAATCGTACTCCACACTGCCCTTTCCCATCTGGACAAAAGGAACACCTACAGTGAGGGAAAAAAGTATTTGATCCCCTGCTGATTTTGTACGTTTGCCTACTGACAAAGAAATGATCAGTCTATAATTTTAATGGTAGGTTTATTTGAACAGTGAGAGACAGAATAACAACAAAAAAATCCAGAAAAACGCATGTCAAAAATGTTATGAATTGATTTGCATTTTAATGAGGGAAATAAGTATTTGACCCCTCTGCAAAACATGATTTAGTACTTGGTGGCAAAACCCTTGTTGGCAATCACAGAGGTCAGACGTTTCTTGTAGTTGGCCACCAGGTTTGCACACATCTCAGGAGGGATTTTGTCCCACTCCTCTTTGCTGACGTTTGGCAACTCAAACCTTCAGCTCCCTCCACAGATTGTCTATGGGATTAAGGTCTGGAGACTGGTAAGGCCACTCCAGGTCCTTAAAGTGCTTCTTCTTGAGCCACTCCTTTGTTGCCTTGGCCGTGTGTTTTGGGTCATTGTCATGCTGGAATACCCATCCACGACCCATTTGCAATGCCCTGGCTGAGGGAAGGAGGTTCTCACCCAAGATTTGATGGTACATGGCCCCGTCCATCATGCCTTTGATGCGGTGAAGTTGTCCTCTCCCCTTAGCAGAAAAACACCCCCAAAGCATAATGTTTCCACCTCCATGTTTGACGGTGGGGATGGTGTTCTTGGGGTCATAGGCAGCATTCCTCCTCCTCCAAACACAGCGTGTTGAGTTGATGCCAAAGAGCTCCATTTTGGTCTCATCTGACCACAACACTTTCACCCAGATTTCCTCTGAATCATTCAGATGTTCACTGGCAAACTTCAGACGGCCCTGTATATATGCTTTCTTGAGCAGGGGGACGTTGCGGGCGCTGCAGGAATTCAGTCCTTCACGGCGTGGTGTGTTACCAATTGTTTTCTTGGTGACTATGGTCCCAGCTGCCTTGAGATCATTGACAAGATCCTCCTGTGTAGTTCTGGGCTAATTCCTCACTGTTCTCATGATCATTGCAACTCCATGAGGTGAGATCTTGCATGGAGCCCCAGGCCGAGGGAGATTGACAGTTCTTTTGTGTTTCTTCCATTTGCGAATAATCGCACCAACTGTTGTCACCTTCTCACCAAGCTGCTTGGCGATGGTCTTGTAGCCCATTCCAGCCTAGAGTGTGCTCCTAATCTCAGCTCGTTACCTGTATAAAAGACATCTGGGAGCCAGAAATCTTTCTGATTGAGAGGGGGTCAAATACTTATTTCCCTCATTAAAATGCAAATCAATTTATAACATTTTTGACATGCGTTTTTCTGGATTTTTTTGTTGTTATTCTGTCTCTCACTGTTCAAATAAACCTACCATTAAAATTATAGACTGATCATTTCTTTGTCAGTGGGCAAACGTACAAAATCAGCAGGGGATCAAATACTTTTTTTCCCTCACTATACATACATACATACATACATACATACATACATACATACATACATACATACATACATACATACATACATACATACATACACACATACATACATACATACATACATACATACATACATACATACATACATACATACATACATACATACATACATACATACATACACACACACACACACACACACATACATACATACATACATACATACATACACACACACACACATACATACATACATACACACATACATACATACACACATACATACATACATACATACATACATACATACATACATACATACATACATACATACATACACACACACATACATACATACATACATACATACATACATACATACATACATACATACATACATACATACATACATACATACATACATACATACACACATACATACATACATACACACACACATACATACATACATACATACATACATACATACATACATACATACATACATACATACATACATACATACACACACACACACACACATACATACATACATACATACATACATACATACATACATACATACACACACACATACATACATACATACATACACACATACATACATACACACATACATACATACATACATACATACATACATACATACATACATACATACACACACACATACATACATACATACATACATACATACATACATACATACATACATAACATATATAGATAAATAAATACAGAAAAAAAGAAACAGAAGGCATTTGAACCCAGTCTGGTACAAAGAGAAGAATAATATGAGAGACTATACACAATGTATATACACACGTGCCATTTACCACATAGAAGCTAAATATTTTTACAATTTAATTATAGGTAGCCCTTTTTCTTTTATTCCAGGCTTTATATAAATATTCCGCAAACGGAAATACACAATGGACAAAAAAACATTTTAGTTTCTCCTCATGGCTCAGCCACATAATGCCAGGGTATATCTGGTGTGCGGTCTGGAATAAGAGCAAGCGTATATCGTGGTAGAAAGGGCAATAGAGGATAACATCAGTTTCATTCTCTATTTCTTCGAGGTCACAATAGTTACATAGTCTTTCCTCTTCCATTTCACCACAATACCGACCTGTTTCAATACGCAGAGGCAATATCCCTGATCTTACCTGTGCACATAGCGATCACTTGCTTTTAGGTAAGTTATACATAATATATCTCTCACACACAAATTCACCCTTAATCAAACAAAAGGTTCTCAATTTAGGTTTATGATTAATCTCCTCCACCCATTTTTTCATATTGCATCAACAGTTGTATTTTAATCAAATCTATGTCTCCCTTAATGTGGTTTTCATACAGATGTTCACAGTCAGACAGTTGAAAAAGGTCAGACATTTCAGTTGCCCAGGCTCCCCTATGGATAGATCCCATTGAAAAACCTGAGTTACTAAATTGCATGAAGTGCAAAATCCCTTGTTTGATCCCATGTTGTTTCAGTGTGCTTCTTAGGCCAAGTGAGATGGAAGACCTGTAGACCAGCTCCCTTTTCGACAGCCAAGCCCAACCGCGCCCTCATAGATGAGCCGATTACCCTAGAGGGACGTCACCTCCCCCTCACTCACCTATTACATTACATTTAATTTACATTTTAGTCATTTAGCAGACGCTCTTATCCAGAGCGACTTACAGTTAGTGAATACATATTTTTTTTGATTTGATTTTTGATTTTTTTTATACTGGCCCCCCGTGGGAATCGAACCCACAACCCTGGCGTTGCAAACGCCATGCTCTATCAACTGAGCTACATCCCTGCCGGCCATTCTCTCCCCTACCCTGGACGACGCTGGGCCAATTGTGCGCCGCCCATGAGTCTCCCGGTCGCAGCCGGCTGCGACAGAGCCTGGATTCGAACCAGGATCTCTAGTGGCACAGTTAGCACTGCGATGCAGTGCCTTAGACCACTGCGCCACTCAGGTGTGTGCCTGCATGCATAACGAGGACGGTGACCTGTGGGAAAAGCTCTCTCACTACAACACAGATGGGAGGGGTGTCGTCAACTGTGAGTCACATGACTGAGCTACAGTATGCAGGGGCTGGGAATCTGACAGCAAAGTGTTTTTATTTGAAGTATTATCCTCTCCTCTCAGACTATCTCACCCTCTCTTCATCCTCCCTCCCCTAACCCTCTTCTCCTCACAGTGACCAGGGATGAGTCTGTAGGGGGTTCCTATGTGGGCTGTGAGCCCATGGGACTATTCTGGGCCCTGCAGCCTGCACCTGGAGAGAGAGAGAGGGTCTGAGGTGGGAATAGGGAAAATAACTAACAAATCGTGCAAAGCCATGGTCACATTGAATATGATTCAGAGACAAATGCTTTTGATCAACAAAGTCAATCAACATAAAATATATTTTTTAAAGGGATAGTTAATAGAAAATAATAAAGTTACATATATATTGGTCCAGGAGTGGTTGGATACACTCTTTGTTTGTATGCAAAGCCCATGATAGTGACAGTTTCATCTGTGTATTTTCCCACAGGCTGTGGAAGAAAAACGTTGAGACTCCATACTCTGCACAGTTGTCCTTATTAGAGGGTCACATTCCGGTTCCATCCAGTCAGGGCTCCAACAAGGAGCAGTGACAGAGAGGGGAACAGGAGCTGGCTGCAGTGACTGTGGAACATTGGTACATGGCACCAGGCGTCCAGAGAATAGAGATTCAGCAGAACAGAGTAGTGGGGACCTTGTTCTTACCCCCAGGTGTTTTTGTTAAATTGTACATATCAAATCATATTTAGAATCTTAGATTATAGCAGAATATATATTACAGAGTGTCTTTACACAAATTATTATGACTGAGACTTTATTCCAATAGTCAGGGTATTTGGTGTCCTCTGTTGTTGCCTCCATAGGTCCAGGTCCATTCCCAGCCACAGAATTTGGGCATATAAGAAAGTAGAGACTAAAGGCTATAATCAAATATGAAAGGCCTATTAGTATGATGAGTAATATGAGTGTCCTTGTAGGACTGCATCTGGTTTGAAATACCTGGTATTCCCATTCACTCATTTTCTCTTTCTCAGGTGTGTGATCTGAGTCAATGATCCAATGGGAAGTTTCAACAAACTCTCTGACAGCGAAGGCATGACAGAAAGCTTTGAAGGGTTAGTTACCATGGAAACATATAACAGAAATAAGGTTTGAGAATGAGAGTATGCCTGAAAAGATGACTTGCCTGAAAAGATGACTTGACAGGAACTAAATTAGATAATTCTCGATCTATTGTGTTATTAGTTAAAGAGGGATGCTGCTTTTTTTCTTATCCCACCCACTGTTATACTATGTTATAGGGATCAGAAGCACTGGAGTTACGATGAACAGGGCTACGCCAGTTTCAGAGAAGTGTCCACGCCCAACAACATCCCACCTGAGAACAAAGCAAAGGTACGACCCTGAGTGACCCTCTCAAATATTGATAGGGTCAAGAACCCCCTCCAGCCGGCTGCACGGAATTTAAAAAATAATAATTTTCGAGCAGAATATATTTTATTTAGAGTATCGGTGTGAGGAGTACCTGTGCAGCTTTAGTGTTTTTTTTGTTGTGGCAATTAATGTATAATTTTATTCTGAGGGTTACTGGTACATTAGCCTCTCAAGAACCAGGCTTCCCTAACAGGAAAGGAGGCGTGACAACAACTTGATTAGGAGGTATTGCTACGGGAGACTAGCTGTACATTTACAAATATATTCTCTGTCTGTGCAGGTTGAAAACCTGTGCTGCCCCCTACTGTACATTGTGGGTTAAGACGACTTGAGCTGTGCCGCTATTGAGAAGGCAGATGAGGTAGGCCTACTTCATGGGATTTCCTTACCATTAAACAGACAATATGGCATACTATGGTAATATATATAGTTGTGGCCAAATATATTGGCACCCTTGCACTTTTCTTAAATAAGACACTATTTCTTCTAAAATAACTTCTAAAAAAGTTTTGGTCAGCACACATTGTTATTGGATTTGGACATTGCAGAACCACTTTTATTTTTGTAAACACCCCGGAGCTGGTACTTGGTTGCACAGCATTTGGCCAAGATAACTGCAGACAAACGCTTCTTGTAGCCATCATTGAGCTTGCTGCACCTTTCTACTGGCAATTTGGCCCACTTTTTAGCAGCAAACTGCTCTAATTCTTCAATATTTGTGGGGTGCCCTCCTCCAACTGCTGTTTTCTGGACTCTTCGCTGGCCACTGCAGAACAATCCAGCATCTCTTCTTAACCATTCCTGGGTGGTTTTTGATGTGTGTTTGGGGTCGTTCAAGGCCTCCAGTACCAGAGGCAGCAAATCAAACCCACAGCATTATAAAACCTTCCCCATATTTGATTGTAGGGAGGGTGTTCTTCTCATTGAATGCTTCATTTGGTCATCAGTAAACACAGCGCTGATCTGTATTGCCAAAGCGCTCTAATTTTGTTTCATTGGTCCACAGAACATTTCCCCCAGAATGTAGGTTTATTTAGGTCGATTTTTGAGAAGTGTCTCTTTCAGCATTGGGGTATTCTTATGTTTACCAACGACCAAATAAAGCATTCAAAGAAAATAACCCTCCCTACAATCAATTATGGGGGAGGTTCGATAATGCTGTGGGGTTGCTTTGCTGCCTTTGGTACTGAGGGCCTTGAATGTGTGCAAGACATAAAATCAGCAGATTATCAAGGTGTTTTGGAGTGCAATGTTTGACCCAGTGTCCAAAAACTGTGTCTCTGTTGAAGGCTGTGGGTCTTCCAGCAGGACAACAACCCCAAACACACATAAAAAGCATCCTGGAATGCAATGACAGACAGTGACACATGGACAGACAGTGAGACATTCAATACCGCCTTGAACACTCTTGCCTGCATCTAGCTTATCTAGGGTGTAATCCTTAGTCCAACAGTTGCAAACGAGAGTTTCTGTTGGACAAATTCAGGTATTTGTATCCCTGTTTCATTTGCTTCCGTTTAAGAAACGTTTTTCAACAGAATCGGTAGAATGAATACACCCCTGATCATAGCAGCCATGTTGTATTCATTCTAGCCTATATGCACTCTCCTCCTCTCATCTTTTGCAGTTATCTTGGCCAAAGGCTGTGCAACCAAGCACTAGCTCCAGGGTGCTAATAATTTTCTCCATGCCATTTGTCTTTATTTTCTTTACAAAAATAAATGTGGTTCTGCAATGTTGAAAATCCAATAACAAGGTGTGAAGACCAAACGTTTTTTTTCAATTTAAACTTATTTGAGAAGAAATTGGGAATTACAAGGGTGCCAATATATTTGGCCGCAAATGTGTCCTAGTCATAGCTGATGAGAGTAATAACTTTTCCAATGTCGAAGTCAAAAGTCGTGACCAGTTGAATGAACAGATATTTGCTTGGTTTTCAGATTGAGAAGAAGCTTAAAGATGTTGGTAGATCCCACCTGTTCACCCGCCTGTCATATCCAGGTGCTGGTCACCTGATTGAGCCACCCTACACCCCCAACGCACATGCCTCCATGTGGACCAAACAACCACAGAAACGTGGGTCCTCCTTTCCTCCCATACACATCTTCACCTCTCTTTCATATTTAGTTTGTCATGCAGTTATGACCTTGTTTTCAGTGGTACCTTTTTATAAATAGTCATGATTGTATCCTAAAATGATAATCATACTTTGAAAGATTTGTCTTGAAGTAAATGTATTAGTCCTTTATTCTTCATTTATATATCCACTTACAAGCACTAACATATGCATTCAAATTTAAAGGGTTTCCAAAAAAGGGTATTTGACAAAATGGTAACAGACATTATAATTAACATGCAGTATCTCAGAAATGAGGGAACTACATTGCGATTAGTATTTTCAGGTTATTTCCCATGCTGTCCTGTTGTTTTTCCATATAGTGATCACTCTCTGGGGAGGGCACCTGGTACCGCATGCTGCCACCCAAGAGGACGCCTGGAAGAGGACCCTGGAATTTATGGAACGCCATCTAAGGGGAAAGGAATACAAATAGCCTTATGACCACTTTGGGATAGAACGGTACATCTCACATGGGTCACTCCACAATGCAAGACTCAAAGCTCACCCAACTGTCCAAATTCAAGTGGACTCAATGTTTTCTTTCACTATTTTCAGGATACAGATTTTTGTAAGTATGTATGTATTGTTGTCATTGATTTGTTAGATTTTATATACACAACTATTATACAATAATAAAATCAATATAATGTAAACAAAGTAGTTTTATCATCATGATCTTTATGTGAGAGGGTTACACAGTATGTATGCATGTTTTGCTGGTCACACACAGACACACGGTCACTCGCTCAAGTCTTCCCCTTTATCCTCCCGAGTGGCGCAGTGGTCTAAGGTGTGCTACTAGAGATCCTGGTTTGAATCCAGGCTCTGTCGTAGCCGGCCGCGACCGGGAGACCCATGGGGCGGCACACAATTGGCCCAGCGTCATCCAGGGTAGGGGAGGGAATGGCCGGCAGGGATGTAGCTCAGTTGGTAGAGCATGGCGTTTGCAACGCCAGGGTTGTGGGTTTGATTCCCACGGGGGGCCAGTATGAAAAATAAAAAAATGTATGTACTGACTAACTGTAAGTCGCTCTGGATAAGAGCGTCTGCTAAATGATTAAAATGTAATGTAAAATGTTTACATTGTGTCACTAATGGTGGTGAAACGTGCTGAAGAGATCATGGCACGTTGACGTCACCATGGCGATCAGCACGATGAACTCTTGGAAGTCGATCTCCAGGTCTCTGTTCTGGTCCAGATCTGCAAACAGCTCATCCAGAGTCTCCTTATCTTGGATATTCTTAAAAGAGACAAGAACAGTCAACTGTGAAGGGTAATCTGTGTCTGATTAGAATTTGTGTCAGGTTATGTGAGTTAAAAATTTTCTATAGGCCCATACATGCTTATAACAAGTAATAAAGCATTCACCTGCAGGCTTTAAGTAAAGCGTAATAATCTAATAATCATAGAATAATAATCTAAATCATTGCAATCAGCTGTTTAATATAATTCCTTATTGTATCATTTTTTATTCATACAGAAGGCTAAAAAACGATTCCTCTTTTTCTAATTGGATGTAGGCCAGTGGTATAACACCATGATGACACACTTCAGATGAATTTAAATGATAGATAGTGTTGTCGTACGTAGTAATATACTCAGAGGACAAACAGAGGGTCTGTCCCAAATGGCACCCTATTCCCTATTATAGTGCACTACTCTTGTCCAGGGCCTGTAGGGCTCTGGTCAAAAGTAGTGCACTGTATAGGGAATACACTCGTAGAAAAAAGGTTATTCGGCTGTCCCCGTAGGAGAACCCTTTTTGGTTCCAGGTAGAAATAACCCTTTTGGGTTCCATGTAGAACCCTCTATGGAAAGGGTTCTACATGGAACCCAAAAGGGTTCTTTCTACCTGGAACCAAAAAGGGTTCTTCAAAGGGTTCTCCTAGATGGGGACAGCTGAAGAATCCTTTTAGGTTCTAGATAGCTCCTTTTTTTCTAAGAGTGTAGGGTGCCATTTGAGATACAGACAGAGAGTGACTCACAGTGATGAAGTGACTCATCTCATTATTGATAAGCTCTTT
This sequence comes from Coregonus clupeaformis, assembly GCF_020615455.1. NCBI lineage: Eukaryota > Metazoa > Chordata > Actinopteri > Salmoniformes > Salmonidae > Coregonus > Coregonus clupeaformis. Next base: position 41,476,597 of record NC_059201.1, on the reverse strand, counting down.
GAGCTCTGCCTTCTTCAACTTGCACTTGTGGCCCGAGTATTTATGGAACACATGGATGATGGCGATCATGGAACTCTCTAGCTCTGACATGCTCTGATCAGTTCTCTGTCAGGGACACAGAACCATAGAATTACATATAGAACATTCCAGGCACAGAACACAGACACAGCAAGCCTAAATCACCTTTCAAATCTATGTTTAAAAGGCCCAGTGCAGTCAAAAATGTGATTTTCCTGTGTTTTATACAGTACAAAACATTAGGAACACCTTCCTAATACTGAGCTGCACCCCCTTTTGCTCTCAGAACAGCCTCAATTCATCGGGGAATTGACTCTACAAGGTGTAGAAAGGATTCCCCATGTTGACTACAGTGCTTCCCACAGTTGTGTCAAGTTGCCTGCATGTCCTTTCGGTGGTGGACCATTCTTGATACACACGGGAAACTGTTGAGCGTGAAAAACCCAGCAGCATTGCAGTTTTTGACACACTCATACCCCGTTCAAAGGCACTTAAATATTTTGTCTTGCCCATTCACCCTCTGAATGGCACACACACAATCAATGTCTCAATTGTCTCAAGGCTTAAAAATCCTTCTTTAACCTGTCTCCTCCCATTAATCTACAGTGATTGAATTGAATTGAATAGGTGACATCAATAAGGGATCATAACTTTCACCTGATTAGTCTGTCATGGAAAGAGCAGGTGTTCCTAATGTTTTAAACACTCAGTGTATATTTCCACACTATGAGGTTGGAGTAATACTGTGAAATTGTGAAAATTATGATAATGCACTTTTAGTGTAAGCGCTGTTTGAAAAGACTGCCTGAAATTTCAGCCTGTTTTGGTGGGATGGAGTTTTGGACCTTTAAAGGACTTTGTATGTTCAGAGTTTTGGTTGATACAATTACTATAGGCTACCCATATATCAACAAAACAATCTCCATTTCAATATTATTCAAGCAAATTGGAATTAAATAGAAAGTGATAATTCAAATACCTTTCTATTTATTTCTATTTTTTTTGTACATGTTTCTTAGACACTCCCTATAAGATTAGGAACATTGCCAATCTTATGAGGCATATTTAGAACTGTATAGTATTATAGCCTATGATTTCATTGTACGTGCTTTCATATTGCTCATCGCTCCTTAGCTAAACTCAATGCTCAAATAGGTCTACATTGTGTTCGCCTTATCGTCTTATAAATGGGGAAAAAAGCTCATTCAGAACATCTAACCATAGAGTGACATAAATAACTACAGAAAGACAATTTTTTCCTCAATTATCTACACAAACAATTCCACGCAAATGCAATAATTATTGCTCAATTATTTGCTTTATTATATTACCTGCATTTGAAGACAGAAGCCACCCGGTTTTCGCTGTATTGTGAGGCTTGGCAGGCTAATGACAAACTGATGCTCTAAGGCTGAGACACTCCTTGGCACTGTCCCAAACGGCATCATATTCCTTTTATAGTGCACTTCTTTTGACCAAGGCCCATAGGGATCTGGTCAAAAGTAGTGCACTATATACAGTGCCTTCAGAAAGTATTCACAGCCCTTTAATTTTTCCACATTTTGTTGTGTTAAATTTTTTAATGGATTACATTGAGATTTTTGGTCACTGGCCTATACACAATACCCCATACTGTCAAAGTGGAATTATTCATTTAAATATGAAAAGCTGAAATGTCTTGAGTCAATAAGTATTCAACCCGTTTGTTATGGCAAGCCTAAATAAGTTCAGGAGTAAACATTTGCTTAACAAGTCATATAATAAATTGTATGGACTCACTCTGTGTGCAATAATAATGTTTAACTTTCTTTTTGAATGACTACTTCATCTCTGTAACCCACACATACAATTATCTGTAAGGTCCCTCAGTTGAGCAGTGAATTTCAAACACAGATTCAACCACAAAGACCAGGGAAGTCGTCCAATGCCTCGCAAAGAATGGGACCTATTGGTAGATGGTTAAAAAAAAAAGACATTGAATATCCCTTTGAGCATGGTAAGTTATTAATTACACTTTGGATGGTGTATCAGTCACTACAAAGATACAGGCTTCCTTCCTAACTCAGTTGCCGGAGAGGAAGGAAACCGCTCAGGGACTTCACCATGAGGCCAATGGTGACTTTAAAACAGTTACAGAGTTTAATGGCTGTGATAAGAGAAAACTGAAGATGGATCAACAACATTGTAGTTACTCCACAATACTAACCTAATTGACAGATTGAAAAGAAGGAAGCCTGTGCAGAATAACAAATATTCCAAAATATGCATCCTGTTTGCAACAAGGCACTAAAGAAATAATGCAAAAAAATGTTTGTCCTGAATACAAAGTGTTATGTTTGGGGCAAATCCAATACAACAGATTACTAAGTACAACTCTCCATATTTTCAAGCATTGTGGTGGCTGCATCATGTGATGGGTATGGTTGTAATCGTTAAGGACTGGGGAGTTTTTCAGGATACAAATAAACGGAATGGAGCTAAGCACAGGCATAATCCTAGAGGAAAACCTGATTCAGTCTGCTTTCCACCAGACACTGGGAGATGAATTCACCTTTCAGCAGGACAATAACCTAAAACACAAGGCCAGATCTACACTGGAGTTGCTTACCAAGAAGACAGTGAATGTTCATGAGTGGCCGAGTTACAGTTTTGACTTAAATCTACTTGAAAATCTATGGCAAGACCTGAAAATGGTTGTCTAGCGATGATCAACAACCAATTTGACAGAGCTTGAAGAATTTGAAAAGAATAATGAGCAAATGTTGCACAATCCGTGTGTGCAAAGCTCTTAGAGACTTACCCAGAAAGACTCAAAGCTGTAATCGCTGCCAAAGGTGATTCTAACATGTATTAGTGTTTTATTTTTCATAAATGTTTTACAAATGTTATAATTTTTCTTCCACTTTGACATTACACAGTATTTTGTGTAGATCGTTGACCAAAAAATGACAATTAAATCATTTTTAATCGCACTTTGTAACAAAACAAAATGTGGAAGAAGTCAAGGGGTGTGAATATTTTCTGAAGGCACTGTAGGGAATAAGTAATTTGGAACATAGCCATTGTCCAGTGGTTGTGTGTTTTCAGCCTTGTCTCTCAGTGGTCTGAACAGCTAAACTGTATTGATCAATCACATGAAAGCTCCTATCAGTCAGCCAGACAGCGACTATGTCCCAAACGGCACCATATTCTCTTTATAGTGCACTACTTTTATGGGCTTTGGTCATATTGGCCCTGATCAAAAGTATTGCACTGTAAAGGGAATAGCTTGCTATTTGGGACTCCAGTCTCCACACAGGCCTACTACAGTAATGGTTGATGTTTGCAGCATGATAATGGATGCTTCTGGTGGTAATAGAGAGGCAGTAGGGCACCACTAAAACTATTTCCTCTTCAATTGTGTTACTTACTGGGATTCTCTTACTGTTGTGTTCATATCAAATGACAAATGCACATAGGATTATATTTGTTTAGGTCACCTCTGCCTTGGATTGAGTATATAGAGTTGATGTGCTGATGGGGAGAATAGGATTTTATTCAACACTTTCAATGCTGTGTTGCATAGCTGTCTTCTCCCTTTACCTTTCTATGTAAAGATACATGTATTGAGGGATGTAGAATCGTTTTTAATTAGAAATTAATAGGCCTACTTAATAGGGCGTATGGTCTAGGTCTAGAACTGGTGCAGTTGAAGTTGTTACATTGTAGCTAACCTAATGTAGTAGGTGTCGACACATTGCAGCAGGCAGCATACAACTCTACACACTGGTAGGGTGGCAGGCTACAGTACTACATTATTGTAACCTCCGCCCACGTCCGCTGCGCTGGAAAAGCCTTCGCGAGCTCAGTGGAAAATCACCTCCGTCCGCCCTTCCGATACGCGAAAACATCTGCAGCGACGTAATCAAACAAGAACAGGAAACTACGTCCCTGAAGTAGGGAATTGAGATCGCCGAAATTGAATTGTCGCCCGTAGGCTATTTGTTTTATTGTAGCGGACTGTAGACTAGCATACACGCATCACGCCCATTCCGAAACATCCTCAGCCTGCATTGACACAGGAAACATTAAGCAGATTGGATCGTGACAGGTCAGCTTTGAAGGGCGCTAGACGAGAAAACACCCTAATACGAATCAGCCGGAACCTTTCCCGGTAAGAGTAAAATAAGTTACAATGTTTTTATATAAGGTAGCATTCACTGTTGATAGCTTGTTTATATAAACACGTTGTCTTCATTTCTAGATCCATGTTGCTCAAATGGCCTACTCAAGTGGCGAGTGGGCAAGGTTTTTTTCACTACCGTAATTAACTACAGTGCGTGAAATATGCGTACGTAGAGTAGCCCATATTCTGGATGGATTGACCGCAATATTTGAATTTAAAAGAATTAGTATTTATATGCCTGGTCGTGCTTGCTTTCCTGTTCTGTGAGACTGTTCTCTGTATCAATGAGACACACTCCTTTCACGCCACTTCGATAAAAAGTGATTTACGTAGCAGGTTAGGAAAGCATTTCCCCTAACTCTTTTCCTAACCTTAACCTCAGTCTCCTAACCTGCTATGTTAATTTCCTAACCTGCTGCAAGTTCTCCTAACCTGCTACGAAAAAGTCACTTCGGTATTCAAGTGGCATTAAAATATTGTTTTCCCTGTGTCAGTAGCCTATTCTTGACAGTGAACTCTCATATTTGAAGAAGACTGTAATCAATTTAACTCTTATAGAATGACAATATCATATTCAAATGTTAATATTTTGTCTTAAAAAAAAAGTGTTTGCAGGACTATAACCAGAGTAAAACTTTGGCTGTATTCAGTTTTTTTTAAAATATCACGTGTCCAATGGGGCAACCACACAGCTGGCTCAACCTGCCCAGATGCCATACATTTCACTTTGACAATAAGGAGGAACCAGAAAGATCAGTTTTAGGCTACTGGACTTCTTTGCAGTTTGCATATGGATAGAGAGTGCATGCAGGCTATTAAATGGGGGTCATTCTTTTCCTTTGCTCTCACTTACGTAGAGATGTCCTAGTTTCATTATTTCAGAGGCTATAATTAGGCATGCACCCAGAGGCAGGCCACACACACATACACACACACACACACACATTCATGAACTATAAATATCAGAGCATACCTCCCCAGGTAATTCAGTCAATTGCTTCTTTACAACCTCTACAGAGTTAGTCTTTGACGTCTTCAAGATCCTTTCCCCATTGAGAGAAGCTATGGCCCACTAGGCTGTGGCTAAACAATGTCTCTTTTATCTGGATGGTCACAATAACATTTTGTAACCCCTTAGGTTAGCCACGCACAGCACAATTTGTTGGGAGAAACAAACCACCAGAAACTCTCTGACTCCATATCTAAGGTACTATCTAAGGCCCCGCTAGCCTACACAGGTATTAAAGGTGTTGACCATCTCTCTCTCTGTCTCTTTCTATCTCTCAGGTCAGGTGTCAAGTATGGCTGATCTGCTGAAGCTGCTGCTGCGTGTGGCAGAGAAGGCGGCCAACGTGGCCCGCGTGTGCAGGAAAGAAGCCCCTCTTTTCCAGTTGCTGGTCCAGGAGAAGACTGGGGTGGACAAGAACAAGAAGTTTGTCCAAGACTTCAAGACCCTGGCTGATGTGGTAATCCAAGAGATGATCCGCCATGATGTTGGAGCTCAGGTACAAGAACCAAAACACTTCTCATGTTATCATGATGAGGATTGTTTCATGTTTGAAATATTTTTAGGCAAGCCTCTGGAGGATTTGTGGCATATCGCTCTCTGGTATGATAAAATATTTTTGACAATCTTAACCCCCTACTTGTTTTATCCTGTTTAACCTTAGTTTCCTGAAATGATTGACCATATACAAGGAGAGGAGTCTAACAAGTTTGAGAATGGACTAGGTTAGTAATAACAACACCCACAGTTCAGTAACACTTAGTACTATTACTATGTAACAACATGTTAATACAATGCTGGTACATGACTAATAACAGTGTCATAACATGGGTATAAGAGCAACATATACAATGACATCTACTTTTTAATAACACTGGACCTGTTGACTGTGTGTGTATTCATGCGTGCGTCCCAGGGGAGAGTGTGATAGTCACAGTGTGTGGGATGGAGAAGGAGACAGCAGCGCTGCTGGCCACGGTGCTGGACGGGGACCAGACGGCGGCGACACTCCTGGCGAGTGCCATCCACCAGGACGCTGAGCTCACACTCGCAGACACAGGGACAGACGACCTCCACATACCCCTCAGCCCCTCTGACCTGGGCATCTGGATCGACCCCATCGGTAACACCTGACCTAGAGGCACTATTTAAAAACAAGATTTGTTGTATCTCCGTAGATATATACGTGAATGGATATTATGGATAATGTTTAGAAGGGATGTGTAAGCACTGAGCAGATCCAATTGTAATGTATGGTGTATTGTGTAATTACTACACCAACGCCAAGGGAGAGATTTTTCCTTGTCCTTTAACACTGTTATAATTATAAGCAAGGCACATATTATTATACGTAGTGCCTTCGGAAAGTATTCAGACCCCTTGACTTTTTCCATATTTTGTTAGGTTACAGCCTTATTCTAAAATTGATTAAATTGTTTTTTTCCCCTTATCAATCTACACACAATACCCCATAATGACAAAGCAAAAACAGGTTTTATACATTTTTGCTAATTTATTAAAAATAAAAACTGAAATATCACATTTACATAAGTATTTAGACCCTTTACTCAGTACTTTGTTTAAGCACCTTTGGCAGCGATTATAGCCTAGAGTCTTCTTGGGAATGACACTACAAGCTTGGCACACCTGTATTTGGGGAGTTTCTTCCATTCTTCTCTGCAGATCCTCTCAAGCTCTGTCAGGTTGGATGGGGAGCGTTGCTGCACAGCTATTTTCAGGTCTCTCCAGAGATGTTCGATCGGGTTCAAGTCCGGGCTCTGGCTAGGCCACTCAAGGACATTCAGAGACTTGTCCTGAAGCCACTCCTGCATTGCCTTGGCTGTGTGCTTAGGGTCATTGTCCTGTTGGAAGGTGAACCTTCGCCCCAGTCTGAGGTTCTGAGCACTCTGGAGCAGGTTTTCATCAAGGATCTCTCTGTACTTTGCTCAGTTCATCTTTGCCTCGATCCTGACTAGTCTCCCAGTCCCTGCCGCTGAAAAACATCCCCACAGCATGATGCTGCCACCACCATACTTCACCGTAGGGATGGTGCCAGGTTTCCACCAGACGTGACACTTGGCATTCAGGCTAAAGAGTTCAATCTTGGTTTCATCAGACCAGAGAATCTTGTTTCTCATGGTCTGAGAGTCCTTTAGGTGCCTTTTGGCAAACTCCAAGCGGGCTGTCATGTGCCTTTTACTGAGGAGTGGCTTCTGTCTGGCCACTCTACCATAAAGGCCTGATTGTTGGAGTGCTGCAGAGAAGATGGTTGTCCTTCTGGAAGTTTCTCCCATCTCCACAGAGGAACTCTAGAGCTCTGTCAGAGTGACCATCGGGTTCTTGGTCACCTCCCTGACCAAGGGCCTTCTCCCCTGATTGCTCAATTTGGCCAGGTGGCCAGCTCTAGGAAGAGTCTTGGTGGTTCCAAACTTCTTCCATTTAAGAATGATGGAGGCCACTGTGTTCTTGGGGACCTTCAATGCTGCAGACATTTTTTGGTACCCTTCCCCAGATCTGTGCCTCGACACAATCCTATCTCTGAGCTCTACGGACAATTCCTTCGACCTCATGGCTTGGTTTTTTCTCTGACATGAACTGTCAACTGTGGGACCTTATATAGACAGGTGTGTGCCTTTCCAAATCATGTCGAATGAATTGATTTTACCGCAGGTGGACTCCAATCAAGTTGTAGAAACATCTCAAGGATGATCCATGGAAACAGGATGCACCAGAGCTCAATTTCGAGTCTCATAGCAAAGGCCCTGAATACTTATGTAAATAAGGTATTTCTGTTTTCAATTTTAATTTTATTAGCAAACATTTCTAAGAACCTGTTTTCGCTTTGTCATTATGGAGTATTGGGAGTAGATTGCTGAGGAAATGTTTTTATTTAACCATTTTAGAATAAGGCTGTAACGTAACAAAATGTGGAAAAAGTCAAGGGGTCTGAATACTTTCCGAAGGCACTGTATGTTGTTCCTATCGGTTTGGTTGTCCTTCAGATGCCACCAGCCAATACATTGAGGGTCGTGAGGAGTCGGCGGAGGAGGGGCGTCTCTGTCCGTCAGGTCTGCAGTGTGCCCTGGTTCTGATCGGGGTTTACCTCCGCGCAACTGGGGAACCCGTCATGGGGGTCATCAATCAGCCCTTCAACCACAAAGACCCAACAGGGTGAGACTCTAGAACAGGGGTCTCCAACAGGTAGATCACTTGCTACCAGTAGCTCACAGCCAATCAATTCTGAAAGTACATGCATTTTTCCATCGCAAAATGTCATAAACATAAAACTCCCGGCTACTATCCAATCAAAGCCACATTGACATTATCCCACCCCTGGTTAGCCACTATTAGCTTAAAAAGCCAAACGTAACACAATATCTGTCAATTAATTTCCAGCAATATGGCCCTGTCTGTCTGTTTGGTGTGCATGTTTGTCAATCACTCCGTATATAGCCAGTTAGCTATGCTAATAATGACCGTCTTGTGGGTAGACAGAAGACTTTCCCCAAAAACCTTCTCAATGAAATGTTAACTGCAAAGTAGGCTTATCTGACAACTATAAATCATACTTGTTTGTATCAATTGGGTGGCCATTGTTTTATAAACTCCGCCATGACAGTAGGCCTAACAGCAGAAACATTGCTAAATCGACACATTCCTCTCTTGCCAGATGTGCAATTAATGGGGAATTACACAAAAAAAAAGTTTTTTTGAAATTGTCTTCTGATGTGATTTAAGCATTGACATGGACATCCATTTTCGTTGATGCTCTATGAATAATTGTAATATTAAGTGTCCCAAACCAGGAAAAATAAAACAGAGAAAACAGAATTTAATTTGATGGAGCCTGTCATGCCAAATACTGTTTATCAACCATTATTTTACCAGGTACAGTATATTGACAGAAAACACAACTCTTGTACATCAACATCAACGATCCGGGGATGAGTTGCATGGTAGAGAAAATTATGTGCCTATTTGAAAGCATAAAACATTTTTGTAGCTCACATCTAAAAAAAAAAAAAAAAAAGGTAGGTCTCATGCTAGAAAAGGTTGGAGACCCCTGCTATAGAACCAGAACAGCAAATCAGTGTTGACACCAGGGGCCTCATTTATAAATGCTGCGTACGTACAAAATATACCCCAAAACGTGCAGTCGCCAGTTTTCACGCAAAAGTTGGTATTTATAAAAATGTTACTTGACGTGAGAATGTGCTTAATTTCCTGCAAACTTTAGACCATGAGTGTGCACAATTTCTGGTGGTTGAAGTATTGCATTGCAAGCAAGTAGTATTTTGTGGAAATGGGGGATATGATGACTCGCTTATTCATAAAAAAAACCAAAACAGGAAAATATAACAACAATATGCAATCATTTGCCGTTAGTGAGGAGCGAAAATCTATTTATTTTATCTTTGCAATCTAAAAAATATATAGTAATAGGAATCTATTTCCTGATTATTTTATTTCCATGATCATCATAAATTCCTCACCTTTTCTGACTGATGGTTTCAAACTCCCAAAGTAGCGTATTCAACAAATTAGCATACAATTAGTTCTTTCATTTAATTGGACCTACTTCACAGTAGTAAATAAATAAGCTATTTCAAGTGTTTTGCTCTATATGATCCGATCCGGAGCGCGGTTAAAATTAGAACGTAACAGTAGGATTGACAGTTCACCATGTCATTTCAAATGTCTTAAGTGGGCACAGTTCACCATGTCATTTCAAATGTCTTAAGTGGGCACAGTTCACCATGTCATTTCAAATGTCTTAAGTGGGCACAGTTCACCATGTCATTTCAAATGTCTTAAGTGGGCACAGTTCACCATGTCATTTCAAATGTCTTAAGTGGGCACAGTTCACCATGTCATTTCAAATGTCTTAAGTGGGCACAGTTCACCATGTCATTTCAAATGTCTTAAGTGGGCACAGTTCACCATGTCATTTCAAATGTCTTAAGTGGGCACAGTTCACCATGTCATTTCAAATGTCTTAAGTGGGCACAGTACACCATGTCATTCCAAATGTCTTAAGTGGGCACAGTTCACCATGTCATTTCAAATGTCTTAAGTGGGCACAGTTCACCATGTCATTTCAAATGTCTTAAGTGGGCACAGTTCACCATGTCATTTCAAATGTCTTAAGTGGGCATAGACAATGTTTCAGAATTCGCGGGAAATGCATCATATTTAGGTTGGGGGGAAGAGGTCTAGAGTCACAGAATTTTTTTTGTGACAACACCTCTGAGAACATTTGATCTAATTTGCCATGGCTCTATCTTTTAGAAAATGCTGTGGCCTAATTCCAAAAGTTCAAAATCAAACAGCAAATAAGGGTGTTATTGTCACCATAAAAAGGTAAATGATGGGTGTTTTCCAGGCGGAATTATGCTTGTTCACGATGTGCACAGTTTACGACAGGTCTGATTTATAATATAATAATAATAATATGCCATTTAGCAGACGCTTTTGATTTATAATGGGAAATATGTGCAAGTATGGCATGCCGCAAGTTTATAAATCTCAATCTTTTTTTACTTACGCACACGCAGATATTTAGTGTGAAATTTACTCAACGGTTATAAATTAGGCCCCTGGGTTATGGTCAATGCCATTTCAGTTCAGTCGATTCAAATAACTAATTGTTACCAATTTAAGTATTGTAAAGTTTTTATTTTCAATTGAATTAGAATTAAACCTGTCTGACACAGAAATAACATACTCAATAATGCTCAGTTCTCACCAACAAAGCTGCCTTAGTCAATGACGTTTGTGTGATGTGCGTATTTGTTGCAGCTGGAAGGGGAAGCATTTCTGGGGTGTGTCGTGTGGGACCGTCAAAGCCTGCTCGGTGCTCAGACCTAAAGATAGACCTGTAGAGACGACAGCAGCGGGAGGACCAGGGCTCTCAGTGGTGATGAGCTCCAGTGAGAAGCAGGCAGTGAAAGAGGCTTTGGCCCCTCTGTGTGGGCCTGACAGGCTGATGTACGCCTCGGGGGCCGGATACAAGATCCTGTGTGTGATCCTGGGCCTGGCTGACGTCTACGTCCTCTCAGAGAGTAGCACCTTCAAGTGGGACTCCTGCGGCCCCCATGCCCTGCTCCGTGCACTGGGTGGGGGGATGGTGGACCTTAAAGAGTGCCTCCGCTCCTCTGGCTCCAGCCACTGTGAGGGGGGGCACCAGGACCAGGGGGAACTGACCTACCACCAACCCCACACAGAGAGCTCTGGGGTGGACCACTGGGCCAACCAGGGGGGCCTGGTGGCCTATCTCGACTGTCAAATGCTCCATAGGGTTATTGGGGAACTGAAGGGCAAGTTTTAAAGGAAGAGGAGATGATAGTGAAGGGCACAAGTAGAAGTATCGTTGCTTATAGGGTCGTGCTGCTTAATATTCTATTTTTGGAGGGGTGTGGTGTTTTTCTATCGACTATGCTGACCAAGTAATGTTTTAACAGCTATGTATTTGCAAATGTAAATATGAAGGAATGTAAACATGTTATTAAACTATAACTACAATAGTTGTTATGTTTAAAGGTGTTTTGTAAAAGATTAAGCTGCACCTAAATGGAACGTCTCTTTACAGTTACTAGTTCTCTCATTGTCAAGAAGTGTGTTGGTGGCAAATCAAAACTAACTTCAGGAAAGACCTGAGTGCTGTTTTTTAAGTATCCCACTTATATTCCAAAGCAAGATAATGAGAATTGAAAGATACAGGTAAGAACGGGAACAGGCATGGTTCATGAAACAGTAGCACACACTGCACAGATGAAACAACATGCTTTTTGTCATACAAAAATGTGGCTAATGGAAATAACCCTGCTTTTAATTGGTTAAGGATCTCTTGATGACCCAGTTGAAGTTGTGAAGTAGTGAGACAGGGAGACGTTTAGTAAATATCCCAAGTGTCTCCCTTTTGACAGAAGCACATGGTGTGAGAGGCGATAGTGGAGAAGAGTCAAATAAGCCGGTCTCTGGGAATCTGCAGAGGCCCAGAAAAGGCCTTTTATGGAAGAGAGGTGCGTTCTACACTGTTTCCATAGCTCTAGCTGTATGACTTAAGATAAGTAAAGGTCAGAGGAGGAAAAAGACATGAGGTGCGGCAATGAACACTCGCCCGTTTAATTTTTGGTTTACTGTAAATGAAGGATTAAACCCCTTTGAAGGAATGGGGAAGAACTGTCACGTAGCCATGCCAGGTCATCAAGTGGCTTTCTGGAGCTAATGTAGAAAACAGGTAAACCAGGTCATGAGGTTCACAAGGTGTTTGTTCAATAGAAGTCAACCTGTACCAAGGGTGTGGAGGAGATTAATTTAGATTATTCTCCACTATCACCTGCACCACTTCATTGACACACCCCGGAATCTATTGGAATGCTGTCCAAAGGTGTAGTCATTATTAAGAGCTGGATTCAAACCATAGCGCTGAAGTTCCACGTTGTAGCCGATTGACATTTTAAAGGGAATGTTCCCGCATTAGCGGAGACTGCATTCACGGTAAACGCTGCATATGTCGGCTCAATCAGTAATAACCTTTACATTTGAAGCGTGCTATAGCGCTGAACTTCGGCAATATGGATTGAATCCAGCCCTAAATGTTGCCCTGGCTGTCTCTATGGTCTTCCATCAGAAAAACAGATAGCATCCTAAAGGACCAGCAAGTTGTGATGGGTGGGCTCTACTGTAAATTCAAAATGAATGTGTTGAGCCATTTCATGAGCGTGCTCCAGAAGTGCCATCAGCAGGACCCCTGGTTTCTGCACCATTGGAATTACACAGCATTCTCCTGTCTTGTGAGTTGTAACTTGAAGACAGAATTCATTCCACATAACTCACAAAACAAACAATGAAAGTGCATTCATCAGTCTGTAGGAAATCAACTTTACTATGAAATCCAGAGAAAAGCTAAATCAACTGAACAGTGATGTTTCACAATTTCAATAAACTCTTGCCAGCAAACTCACACTTTCCTACCCCAAAAACATTTAAAAAATGAAAGTGTCACGCACATTTAACCCCGATTGTCAGATTTTTTGCAATATTTGTTTTTGCATATACTGTTTAAAAATACCATGGGGAAAAAAACAAATTATTCTGGGATGTTGGGTCTTCTTCCACACTGGGTGCCGTTAGTTGACTTGCTGTTATAGGCTGCTACTTAAGCCATACATTCTCAAGTCAACTAGGGTATCTAAAACATAATTGACAGCGCTAACAATACAGCCTAAAACTGAGATTAAATTAAACCTCTATAATACCTCCATTTAAGTGGACAATTGCATTGAAAACTTTTTTCACTTCAAGGAGAGCAAATAAACATGTGCAACAAGGGACCCTGGGTACCACTTAATCAAGGCTACAACCCATCTCCCAACATCCACAGAATGACACAAATCAAAGGTACAACCAACAAGAGGCTAATGGAACCGATACCAGGGCACATATTCATTAAGCATCTCAGAGTAGGAGCACTGATCTAGGATCAGTTGAGCCTTTTCATGGACAGGCCTGATCCTTGATCAGCACGCCTACTCTGAGACGCTTGATCCATGTGGCCCTAGACCTCTTCACATTTAAGAGGAATTAGATAATCAACTTTTAACACATTTATTTCCAATATTGTATCTCCACAGGAAAAACACAATGATTTGCCATAATGAGTAGAGACAGATTGTTAGAGATCTGAATCCTGTTCGTTCTATCCCTCTTCAATCTGGAGTATACTGTCTGAGCAAGGGGTGAAAGCGAAGGCAGTGGTAGCTTTCTTTGAAATAAAATGTGTTGGTAATAGGACTGTTAGTTTTGACATTCAGCTCCCCTGTCTTTCAATCAACCTTTAAACTGTTGGAAAGTAACTGTCAAAGAGTAGCCTCTGATAACTAATATTTTACACTGCACAGTCATTGTGTTCTCAATGGAAGCTTAGACACCTCCAATCTTAAAAGTGTGCCAAAATGGAATTAGGAGCTGAAACTTGCTTTTTCTTGAGCCATAGGATGCCTTCCAGACAATAATACCAATAATTAGGGGCTGAAAGCAGTAAATAGCCTAGGTCCTTGACTCTCACAATATAACCATCTTGATTTTTATGTGAACCTGCTTAAGTCTGACGCCTCATCATAGTGCTTCTACGTGGGATTCAATTTGTTGAGAGACAGATTAAGATTAAAGTATTCACTGTAGCTAGACAGAGTTGCTATCTACGTTTGGCAGGGAGACAACTTTCACTCACCAACTTACTTTCCATTAGTGACAAATGTCACAACTATGCAAACTTTCACTCTAACTTCAATAAAAAGTAATACAAATGGCAGAAAGGCAGTTGCTCAAATGATAATCTAACCTGATAACAATTGATCAAAGAAGGCAACGGGCAGAAGGATGGGTGTGTCAAAGCAGTAACGGGCAGAGCAGCCCTCTCTCTGGAGACAGTCTTCTCCCAGGATTTAGCTTGAGCCGTTCGATCCAGCAATTCATAAATTCGGATTGGCTTCTTCCAGCCCTGTCTCCTCTTACACTAACACACACACTTTCACAGTCTGCGCCGAGACCTGAAGCAAGATTAGATGACCATTTTTTTTATTTATTACAAAAGTGTCAAGAACATAAGAGTCCAATGGCATGTAATGATGCAATTGTGCGATGCAGGATTGTGCAGGAAAGTAAGACCTAAGGAAATGTGTTTGCATTGTTAGCAATAGGCTTGTGATTTCAGTGGCATGGCTACAGCTGTATCACGAAAGTAAACGAAAACAAGAAAACATGAAATGAGAGGGGGAGAGGCAAAAAGACTGCCACCTCCTAACCCCAAATATACTTAAACTCTGAGTTAGTTCCTTCTTCTTCTACATGGTCCAGTCTCTAACCTCTGGCTCATGGCCTTTGTATTGTCAGTCTTTGATACATGTGGCAGCCCCTGACCCGTGTGAATCTTCCTGAGTTTGACTGATCCTTCAACTTACGTGCAGTAGGGGGAGGTCCAGGCTCGTCGACAGACAAGCAAGAGAGACAGACATCGCCGTGTGTTGAGTGTCCCCGTGTTGCTACGATGACGTGTCACAACAATGGCCGCTCTCACCTCTGGAAGGGCTTGCGGACCTTCTTCCTCCTGCGGGGAGGAGGCTTGCCTCCGCTCTCGGCCCACGTCTCACTGGGCTCCGGCCGGGGCCCTCCAGGAGGCATGAAGAAGCCAGTCTGTGGTGGAGGAGGGGAGAAAGGTCCACTAGGTCCCGGTCCAGCACCAGAGGGTTGGTGGGGGGGCGGTCCTGAGGGGAAGAAACCTCCGTTGGCAGCCATGTCGGGGGGAGGTCCCCCTTGGAAGATACGGTTGAAGAAGTCCTGCAGGTCAGCGGGGTTGGTCGGGCCTGGAGGAGGGTGCTCTGGGCCTGGAGGTGTCCTGGAGAGCATGGGAAGAGAGTTACATTAATTCTAAAAACATTCCTTACCTCAGGACACTTCAACAGGTGACTCCAGGAAAATAAAGAAAAAGGAGCACTCACTGTCTACGTAGATCTGAGTTTTATTCACGGGACAAACATGCTTCATCAGAGCCTTGGGTGGCCTTTCATTCTATTACATTAATTATATTTTCATCTAGACTATATATAACCCTGATGCAAGTCACAATGGGATAGTTGCACAAGCACCTGCACTGACCACAACGTAGACATTTCAGAGAACAAACTAATTTAGGCCTCTGTGCTCATTTAGAGCGGTCGATCACATAACACCTCGGTTGTGTCCCAATAATCTCTCCTTTCTCCTGAAGCATGCACTTGTTCACTTCCCTTAATGGATTTGAAAGGAAATGACTGGTATATGGAAACTCCCTTTAGCCCAGTGGTCACCAACCGGTCCGTAGGTAAAGTGTTCTTATTTTGAACCATTTCATTTGTCTGAAAAGACAAACACTGCCTACCCGGCAGACCGGGAGATCTGTGGCTAAATCGAGTCAGCCTACTGTGCTGGCCAATCGGATAGCTCAAATCACCGTGCCACAGCAAAGTTTGATTCTAGCCTACATGAGATTTCATAACTTTTAAAACCATGACCAGAGAGCTGCTGTTCTTATGAGTGAGTTCATGTCAAAGTTTTATTCAGCACTGGCAACACTTTTTATTCAACACTATTACAAAACATAAAACGCACATCTCTCTACTTCCACTGGCGCTGCAGCTGCAATGAATGAGTAGTCAAGTGTCTGCGTATTTATTATTATTAGCAGCTCCTCGTGTCTATTTTAATATCGAGGAGTATTTCACTTTCTCTGGTCATAGGAACAACATTAATTTGTGCCTGAGGCAGATGCGGTGCGAGTCAAGTTTCGCCATCAGGAGGAAGACTGTGTCCCCTCTCTCTGGTAAGTCTCACCAGAGGAAAAGAAGGAGAGAGCAGTGACCGTGAGAGGCGGACCCTCTGCTGCTCTCTCCCTCCCTCTGCTGAGACTAATGCCGTGTTCAAAACAGCGGGGAACTTGGAAATCTCTGACTTCTGACTTCAGTGCGTTCAAGACAACGGCGAACTCTGGAAAAACGAGATCCGACTGGGAAAATCATTTTGAACGGTCATCCAACTCGGAAACTCGGGTATCTTTGACCTTTTTTCAGAGTTCCCAGTTGTCTTGAAAGCACGACCATCAGATGCAGGTACCATCAGTCCAGTAAATTAAAATGGCTAATTATTAGCAAATTATTTCAATTTATGCTCAGCTGTGCCTTGCTAGTGCTACACCAACTGATCTATTTTGTTATCAAAGCTTGAGTTTTGAAATATAATATGGTCTGAGAATAGCAATATTGGCAGGCCAGGCATACAGCCAATATGCTGTGATAATGTATTAGGCCTACTGCACAAACCTCATTTCTACATAACTGTTTTTATTAGGTTTGAGGGGTTCAGATTTCTAAACTTTAAATATTGTTAATCATCAGTTATACTAAAGACATGAGGAGTGCCATAGTCTGATTTAGACACCAGAAGTTCATGGTTATCTGTAGGAGGAATGTATATGGTGGGGTCAATGAAGGTTGGATAGGAGCCAGGGGGCTTTGGAATGTATTGAGTAGAGGAGAGGCAATCACATGATTGCCATCGCTGATACGGGTTGAGGTTAGGTCAGGTCACGTTAAGGGAGAAGGAACAGTTTATTGCTCACATCACTTAACTTCCTGCCTAGCAATAAAATATGTAAGGTTTAGAGAGAAAAGGAGTTCACCTAAATTGGAGTATATATATATATATCCATACAGTGGGGAGAACAAGTATTTGATACACTGCCAATTTTGCAGGTTTTCCTACTTACAAAGCATGTAGACGTCTGTAATTTTTATCATAGGTACACTTCAACTGTGAGAGACGGTAACAAAAACAAAAATCCAGAAAATCACATTGTATGATTTTAAAGTAATTAATTTGCATTTTATTGCATGACATAAGTATTTGATCACCTACCAACCAGTAAGAATTCCGGCTCTCACAGACCTGTTAGTTTTTCTATAAGAAGCCCTCCTGTTCTCCACTCATTACCTGTATTAACTGCACCTGTTTGAACTCGTTACCTGTATAAAAGACACCTGTCCACACACTCAATCAAACAGACTCCAACCTCTCCACAATGGCCAAGACCAGAGAGCTGTGTAAGGACATCAGGGATAAAATTGTAGACCTGCACAAGGCTGGGATGGGCTACAGGACAATAGGCAAGCAGCTTGGTGAGAAGGCAACAACTGTTGGCGCAATTATTAGAAAATGGAAGAAGTTCAAGATGATGGTCAATCACCCTCGGTCTGGGGCTCCATGCAAGATCTCACCTCGTGGGGCATCAATGATCATGAGGAAGGTGAGGGATCAGCCCAGAACTACACGGCAGGACCTGGTCAATGACCTGAAGAGAGCTGGGACTACAGTCTCAAAGAAAACCATTAGTAACACACTACGCCGTCATGGATTAAAATCCTGCAGCGCACGCAAGGTCCCCCTGCTCAAGCCAGCGCATGTCCAGGCCCATCTGAAGTTTGCCAATGACCATCTGGATGATCCAGAGGAGGAATGGGAGAAGGTCATGTGGTCTGATGAGACAAAAATAGAGCTTTTGTCTAAACTCCACTCGCCGTGTTTGGAGGAAGAAGAAGGATGAGTACAACCCCAAGAACACCATCCCAACCGTGAAGCATGGAGGTGGAAACATCATTCTTTGGGGATACTTTTCTGCAAAGGGGACAGGACGACTGCACCGTATTGAGGGGAGGATGGATGGGGCCATGTATCGCGAGATCTTGGCCAACAACCTCCTTCCCTCAGTAAGAGCATTGAAGATGTCGTGGCTGGGTCTTCCAGCATGATAACGACCCGAAACACACAGCCAGGGCAACTAAGGAGTGGCTCCGTAAGAAGCATCTCAAGGTCCTGGAGTGGCCTAGCCAGTCTCCAGACCTGAACCCAATAGAAAATCTTTGGAGGGAGCTTAAAGTCCGTATTGCCCAGCAACAGCCCCGAAACCTGAAGGATCTGGAGAAGGTCTGTATGGAGAAGTGGGCCAAAATCCATGCTGCAGTGTGTGCAAACCTGGTCAAGACCTACAGGAAACGTATGATCTCTGTAATTGCAAACAAAGGTTTCTGTACCAAATATTAAGTTCTGCTTTTCTGATGTATCAAATACTTATGTCATGCAATAAAATGCAAATTAATTACTTAAAAATCATACAATGTGAGTTTCTGGATTTTAGATTCCGTCTCTCACAGTTGAAGTGTACCTATGATAAAAATTAGACCTCTACATGCTTTGTAAGTAGGAAAACCTGCCAAATCGGCAGTGTATCAAATACTTGTTCTCCCCACTGTATATATATCTGTGTTGGTGGAAACATGTCTTTGTCTCATGCAGCTGTGTGACCCAGTGGGTGAATAAACTTGGTTTGAGCTTTAATAGTTGTCCGTCGGTTTTTACATTGCTATTCAGAACCTTACAGGTTAATGTAAAACATTTTTTTTTAATGTTTAAACTAATCTGAGCGGTAGATCTCGGCTTGCTTTTTGACTGTGAAAGTGATCTTGACTCAGAAAAGGTTGGTGACCACTGCTCTAGCCCATGCCTACACCAATCCAATGCTTTTACATTTGTGTGGAGTAGTTAACAAGTGCACACTTCAGGAGGAAGATGAGATTATTGGAACGCAACCCTCATTGCCCTGGGACCAACCTGTGGCGTTGCGTGGAGCTACTGTTGTTCTTGGAGCCGAAGGAGATGTGGTAGGGCACGCGGTGTGTGTCTGGAGAGATTCCTATCCTCTGGCAGCCGGCCCACTCTGAAAGGTGAGGGCGGAGAAGGTGACAAATTAATAAATGTGACAATAGGGAAGAAAGCAGTTAGGAGGAGAAATAGTCAGTCTGAATTTAGGTGTCTTTATTACTGCATTGTTGGGAACACGCTTGCAAGGAAGGCATTTCTCTGTACTTGTGCACGTGACAATAAAAACTTGAAACTTAACATTATTTGGCAGCTTAGAATTGAATTTAGTTGTAGAGCTTTTGAGCCTGTCAGTTGGCTTGTTAAGGGTTCAAGCAGCGAAGCTGGGTGAAACACCTATAGTATTTGTTGGCGTTCATTATTATTCTCCTTCCGGCGATTTGGTGAAAAAATTTCAATTCTTGTGAGATGTAAGGCCCAGGAGGGTGCAACATTGCAAGATGGTAAAGGGCCAAGCGCCACACCCATTCATGCAATGCCATTCCAAACGGCCACACAGTGGCGCTATAACAAGCGATTGAAAATGCAAACTTTTAAAGGTCACGCCCTTCACCGTATGTCCTAGACTCCTGAAATTTGGTACTTAGGTCCCTCTCCTCACAAGGAAAAAATGTGCCTCAAGGACTCTTAATGATGGATTTCCCGCCATTTTTATTTTTTGTGACACACTTAAGACGCTACTGTTATTGCACCGAATGACCAATCTGCACAAAACTTGATACATGGCATCTGTGGACCAAGTTCTCACAAATTATGTTTCTCCAGTCTAGCATCTCAAACAATATGGCCACTACTGACCAATGAACATTCAC
Source organism: Coregonus clupeaformis (assembly GCF_020615455.1). Taxonomy (NCBI): domain Eukaryota; kingdom Metazoa; phylum Chordata; class Actinopteri; order Salmoniformes; family Salmonidae; genus Coregonus; species Coregonus clupeaformis. The sequence goes on along the minus strand of NC_059201.1, from coordinate 41,456,346 downwards.
GTGGGCATGGTCTGGCACATAAATGCATTCACAGTTTAGATGGTACAATGATTCTCTACACTATACTATATACTATATTATTAGAATTTATGCAACCAGGAAATGCCGGAGGGATTTCTGCATAGTGCATATTTAAGTCAATGCATAAAAGGGTATGGCATTAGCATAGATGAGGGCCGAACTATCCATGTGGGTGTCATTACACGGCTTGTCAAAGAAATTGGCTTGTTCGACATTGACTGCATTGCAGTTGGCGATTGCAGACTTACTGATCTACAAATCACCTTGCATCATAAATAACTACTCATTATTATTTGTAGAGCAGTCAGTCAAAATTGACCCACAATGCATTGCAGTTTTGATGCTCTCAAACACTGCCATAGTCAAGCCAGTACCTGTGATGTCGTAGACCTTGCCGTCCATGCAGGCGAAGTAGGTGATGCGTAGGCCCAGCAGGCTGGACTCGGCCCACAGTTCTCCCTCCTCGGCGCTGTGGCGTCTGTTACACTCTGCACAGAACCGCGCCTCAGCAGGCTCCCGGTCCATCTCAAACCTCCTGCACACACAGGGATGAATCATGGAGGAGCCAGCAATGTAAACTAAACCTGGCCTGTGCTTGTGTTTTTTGTCTGTAACAAAGATTTTATAGGAAGCAAAATGTATTAATACAATTTGAGTGATTTGGAGTAGTCACCATATTCATTTAGCTAAATACTGTAGGAGTGACAAGACTGCAGTGTAGGTAAATTATATTACTATTCCAATCCCTCACTTTCACAAAAGTCTGCAGGGTGTTGGTTGTAAATGTATTATATTTTTGATAGATATTCATATATTACAGATATTAATTCAGTCTGAGTGACGTACCTGTGTTTGCCCTCACACTTGGTACACATCATGGTGTTCATAGCTTCCTTCAGGTCATCCTGCAGTTTGGTGAGGAACTCATTCATCGACTTGGAGAGTTCTGTCTGCGCCATGCGCCTCCTGAGAGAGGAGCAGGCAAACAAATGTCAACGCTATATCAACTACACCAAACATCCCATCGGCCTTCAGTGCAGTCATTCGATCACTGTTTCTTGCATTTGAATTAAGTAATCGTCCAGTTTGTGTGCCTTCTACTCACAGCACGTATTCTCTCCATGTATCCTGTTACTGAGGAACTAAACCAAACATCCCACAGGCCTTTAGATTGACTATACCATGCTAAGCACCACAGTTAGGTAATGCTTCTTCATCTGAAATTCCTATTGTGAGAGGCCTGAGTTCTAACAGATATATTTTGTTGAAGGTGTAGTCATTTTATCATAGCTTCTTGCATTTGATTTAAATACTGGTCCAGTAGTTTGTGTTTCTTTTACTCACAGCTCGTATTCCCTCCGTGTCTCTGGGTTACTGACGATGTCCCAAGCAGCCCTCAGCACCTTAAAGGCCTCCCCAGCACGTGGATGCTTGTTCTTGTCTGGATGGACCTGAGTGAGGAAAGAAAATAGAAATATGGCCAGATGTAAGGGGCAGAGCAGATAACATGCAAGAGAGAGAGCAACTAAGGAAGAGACAACAGGTTGGCTACTTCTACTCATTTTCTGATTACATTTTATATTGTGGATATAAAACAATAAAAGATGCATGCAGCCATGCACAACTAAGTGCAAAAATGATTTGGCTTGTGTTCTGACAGGCGAAGCTGAAATTATTTGACTATAATCGCTACACTCTCCAGTTGATGAGTTCCACTCATTTTTATAATTCACCTGTACTCATAAGATGTCATGCCCATCTCATTTACACTCACCTGGACAGCCAGCTGTCTGTAGGCCCTCTTTAGCTCAGCTTCAGTTGCGTGGGCCTCCACCCCCAGCACTGTAAAAGGGTCCAGCTCCTCTTCAGGGACCTGAGCCAGAGCCAGCAGTCTCTCCAGCTCCTGCCCAGGCTGGTACCTGCCTACTCCACCGGGAGAATCTGGGGTGAACGGGGGCACCTGGGTGGTGGTGCCTCTCCTCCTCCTGAACCAGCCGCTGACCCTTTCCACCAGCGAGGCCACCCTCCTCCAGACCTTGGAGTCCTGCACGGCCGTCCACCAACGCTGTCCCCTCTCCCCGCCCAGCCGGACCAGCTTGAACCGGGCCCACTGTGACCCCTGCAGCACCACGGCACAGAGGAGGCCGAAGCAGGTCAGGGAGGCCTGCAGGACACACTCCACCGACCAGATGCTCTTATCCACCAGGACCGTCCCAGCGCAACTCACCCTCTCCAGCACGCGCCGGGCATCCGCCTTCATCCCTGGCACGTCTGTGACCTTGTTGAGCAGCTGTGAGCAGAGGTCATAGAGGGCCACCCCTGCGGCCTCTACGGCCACCCCGCAGCGGTGGGTCACGGAGACAATGAGCTCCACCACCATGTGGATGCAGGAGATGCACCAAGGGCTGAGCGACTCCGACAGCAGCTCCCTGAAGGCCAAGGTAAGTTGGGTGCTTGTCTGCCGCCGGCCCCGGCCCTGGTGGTGGTGGTGGTTGCGCCTCCGGGCCTGCTTGTGCCTCCCACCGCCTGACGAAAGGGACCCTTTAGGAAGGTAAGAGGAGGAGGATGATGATGTAGCCTGGGTATTCTGCTCGGAGGCTGCCACCCCTCCTCCTCTGTTCCGGGACCGGCCTTTCCTCCCTCCAGCCCCCGAGCTCCTCCAGCCCGACTCCCCCTTCATGCCAGGCTCCCTTCCGACTTCGTTTCGGCCTCCTCCTCTGCCTCCACTCTTGTCTTCATCTCCACCCTCAGTCTCCTCATTTCCTTCTCTCTCCACATGCTCCGCCCCCTCATCCTCTTTGGCCTCTGCAATCCCACAATCCTTTTCTTCTCCTGAGTCCTCCTGATTGACTGGAGTCAGGATATCCTGAGGGGTAGCTTTGAGATAGTCTGTCATGTCCTCTTTGAGAACTGGTTGTTGAGTTTCCTCCTCATCTGCTCTGACTTCCCACTGGTCAGGCATGGAGGTGGAAGACGAGAGGGGAGGAACACCTGAGAGCAGCTCTTCATGGCACTCCACAGTTGCCTCTACAGTCCATGTCTCTTCCTCCATCTCAGCCACCTCTTTCTCCATCTTCCACCCTGTCTCTTGATTAAAGTGCCAAAAAAGTATCCAATCTCACGGCAGGTAGGGACCTTGACCCATTCTCACTGACCGCACCTTCTCCGACACTACACCTCAGCAGGGCTGAAGAGTCAGATAAGGACGGCTGAATAATACTGGAATGGCAGGCGCCATTGTGCACGGTAGCCTATCCAATGCAGATACTTTGCAGGCATTGGATCAAGGATAAATCGTTACAATCCTTGGGCCCGACTGGCCTCATCTTGTATCTGGTTATTGCCTGTGAAAATAAAGCAAGTTTAAACATTAGCCGTAACACTTTCCCTTTCATTGCACTAGAACAAGGGGCCTAATCTTAAGGCAAAGCTCACAAAGAAATGGCATTAAATGGGATATGGAGTATCTGCATGTATCATTGTTATTGTCAAAGTAATGGCATGTTATTATCAATTATGTTTTCTAGTGTAGTGTGCCTTGATCAATATTCTCCACCATGTATAGCACGCTGCATGAACACAATATCCACTCAACAAGCTGCTGTACAGCGCCGACATTTTCAAAAGATAAACCAAACTCTTCAGCTATCTGGTTGTCAGTAGTTGCACTAGCTGGACATTTTATTAATTTCTTCAGCCATAAATGACTGGGACGGAATATCAGAGAATAATGTGGGCAATCTTCGGTTCTATCAAATGAGCTATGTCGCCAACGTCGCGAAAAAAATGACCAACTGTCTCGAGACGAATAGCTAGCTAGCTAACAACATTAGTTGCTCGTGTTTAGCTAACTAGCTACAGTAGCTAATGTAATTTAAATAATCTTAACGCAGATTATTGAAAATATTATGAGCTATTTTAATGCTTACACTGACTGAAATAACATTGGGAAAGATGACAGCCAGCGAAACTCACTTCTCTTCCGTAAAGGAAGGCAAGATGATACAATGTAGCCTTCCTTTCGAAGTGGCTAACTCGAGCCCTGTAGCTTTGCTCCTCAAATTGACCAAATATGGCAAACAGAAATTCTTGTCGTACAAAGAAAATTGAGTTATTGAATTGTGTATGCAAACTATTCTTATCCTGTATTAGGAGAGTGTGTTCTTTCTCCTTATGCAGATATTATACATTTTTTCTTATCTTGTTCTTGGCTAACGCTGTCCTTGTTGTTTGTCTTACTATTTTTCACTTCCGAGGGCAGCAGACACCCCACATAAACCACTACTGAGACGCCTGAAAGAATAAGCAAGACCTAGCAAGAGTAAGGCCGTGCCGTGACCTCGGCCATTTCCCTTCAAAATAAAAGTCCGCCAATGAAGATCAGTCAGTCGGTCACAATTTACCCATGATACATTACGGTTTTGATGCTCTTTCACGTGGCCATCGAGATCAGCGAGATGCAAGACCTCGCTCTCACACAGTCACACACAGTATCTGCGCATGTGTACGGGTTCGCTTCACGGTGTTACAGCGTGGTAACCAGGGCACCAAAACAGCAGAGAAGTTGAGCATCACGCTATAACGCTCTTAGTTGTTGCGGAAATTGACACCCTGCTGTTTACTTTCTGCATACTTCATATCACTGAGTCTACCTTTAAGAGTAATGCTTACTAAATAGTTATTATGGTAACAACAGTAATACAAATGACATAACATGATTTATAATCTTACTATTAATAATAATAGTAATAATAACAATAATTATATTATAATAATTATAATAATCAACTTTAGAAAACACATTTAAATCCCATTGTAATTTAGCCCATTCATATTGCACTGAAGACAATATTATGTCATTCATATTGCACTGTACACAATTTCCTGTACATTGTGTCGTAGTAAAAGGGGGACCATTCCACTCAGGAGCACCTTTAGTTTCCAAATCCACAGAGTTTACACCCCCAGCATCAGCTCTGCAAATTTTCCAGCCCTTAAAGAGTGGGAAATCAGCTAAAATGCAGTACGTTTTTTTATATTGGACATACATATTGCACCATACACACATTTCTGTACAATATGTCACAGTAAAAGCGCTCCATTCTACTCCTTCTACACCCCCCCCTCCCCCAGTGGTGGTTGTCCCACTGGCTATCCTAAATTGAATGCACCAATTTGTAAGTCCCTCTGGATAAGAGCGTCTGCTAAATTACTTAAATGTAATGTAAATGTACTCAGGAGTAACTCTAGTTTCCAAATCCACAGAGTTTACACCCCCAGCATCGTCACTGCTACTTTAGACTGAAATCCAATCTGTTTTTCATATTGGACAATGAGAGTGATGTCATGCAACTAAGAAGGCTCAACCAATCCCCTACAGATTTTATTAATATTCATGAGTTGCGTCTGGTAGATAGGTTGAGACTTCTTGGTGTGTGACATCACACAGATGCCCTGCAGAGCCGTCTGCTTACTCGCTGGCATGAGCAGTAAGCACGATTTGGGAAACCTAGCTTCAGCTTAATTCATTGGGAATAAATGAAAGCTTCACCAGCTAGCTATCAATCTATTTAAAGTTTCACCGTGCGATCAGTCATAAAATGAGTCCACTAATTGTTATTTGTACCTTTCCACAAACGGTCTGTTGCTTGATATGAGTAAGTTAACCCAAATATATCAAAGAATAGGTCATCCACGATTAGTGGCTACTGCCTGGCCAGTGAGCTAGCTAGCTACATTTCAGTAATTTAGCTATCTTCCTAAATACAGTGGTCAGTGGATAAACTAACTATGAGTTGAACATATTTGTCTGAAAGAGAACTAGTCACCAGTTATTGTTGCCCATGGTGTTGTCATGTCTAACCAGCAGTGGTGGAAAAAGTACTCTATTGTCATACTTGAGTAAAAGTAAAGATACCATAATAGAAAATGACTAAAGTAAAAGTGAAAGTCACCCAGTAAAATACTACTTGAGTAAAATTCTAAAAGTATGTGGTTTTTAATATACTTAAGTATCAAAAGTAAATGTAATTGCTAATATATACTTAAGTATTAAAGGTAAAAGTAAAAGTATAAATCATTTCAAATTCCTTATATAAAGCAAACACAATTGTCTTATAAAAAAAAACATTTACAGATAGCCAGGGGCACACTCCAACACTCAGACATAATTTACAAATTAAGGATCTGTGTTTAGTGATTCCACTGGATCAGAGTCTGTAGGGATGTACTCTTGATAAGTGCACAAATTGGACCCTTTTGATGTCCTGCTAAGCATTAAAATCTAACAAGTACTTTTGGGTGTCAGGGAAAATGTATGTAGTAAAAAGTACATTATTTTCTTTAGGAATGTAGTGAAGTAAAAGTTGTCAAAAATATAAATAGTAAAGTAAAGTACAGATACCCCCCCAAAATACTTGAGTAGTACTTTAAAGTATTTTTACTTAAGTACTTTACACCACTGCTAACCAGTTAGTTATTGTAGTCCTTGTGCCAATGAGCTCCCGAGTCTAGCTAGTGACGTCGTTTGGCGTCCACAATTAGCTAATTGTTAGCTAACTACTTGGCTACTGCATGGCCAGTGTGTGCCCAGTGCAATCCCTCCTCTGCGACAATGTTATTGGGGTGCGGGAATATTAGATACAGTTGAAGTCGGAAGTTTACATACACCTTCGCCAAATACATTTAAACTCAGTTTTTTTTTTACAATTCCTGACATTTAATCCTAGTAAAAATTCCCTGTCTTAGGTCAGTTAGGATCACCACTTTATTTTAAGAATGTGAAATGTCAGAATAATAGTAGAGAATTATTTCTTTCAGCTTTTATTTCTTTCATCACATTCCCAGTGGGTCAGAAGTTTACATACACTCAATTAGTATTTGGTAGCATTGCCTTTAAATTGTTTAACTTGGGTCAAAAGTTTCGGGTAGCCTTCCACAAGCTTCCCACAATAAGTTGGGTGAATTTTGGCCCATTCCTCCTGACAGAGCTGGTGTAACTGACTCAGGTTTGTAGGCCTCCTTGCTCGCACACGCTTTTTCAGTTGTGCCCACAAATGTTCTATAGTATTGAGGTCAGGGCTTTGTGATGGCCACTCCAATACCTTGACTTTGTTGTCCTTAAGCCATTGCCACAACTTTGGAAGTATGCTTGGGGTCATTGTCCATTTGGAAGACCCATTTGCGACCAAGCTTTAACTTCCTGACTGATGTCTTGAGATGTTGCTTCAATATATCCACATAATTTTCCTTCCTTGTGATGCCATCTATTTTGTGAAGTGTACCAGTCCCTCCTGCAGCAAAGCACCCCCACAGCACGATGCTGCCACCCCCGTGCTTCACGGTTGGGATGGTGTTCTTCGGCTTGCAAGCCACCCCCTTTTTCCTCCAAACATAACGATGGTCATTATGGCCAAACAGTTCTATTTTTGTTTCATCAGACCAGAGGACATTTCTCCAAAAAGTAAGATCTTTGTCCCCATGTGCAGTTGCAAACCATAGTCTGTCTTTTTTTATGGCGGTTTTGGAGCAGTGGCTTCTTCCTTGCTGAGCGGCCTTTCAGGTTATGTCGATATAGGACTTGTTTTACTGTGGATATAGATACTTTTGTACCTGTTTCCTCCAGCATCTTCACAAGGTCCTTTGCTATTGTTCTGGGATTGATTTGCACTTTTTGCACCAAAGTATGTTCATCTCTAGGAGACAGAATGCGTCTCCTTCCTGAGCGGTATGACGGCTGCGTGGTCCCATGGTGTTTATACTTGCATACTATTGTTTGTACAGATGAACGTGGTACCTTCAGGCGTTTGGAAATTGCTCCCAAGGATGAACCAGACTTGTGGAGGTCTACAATATTTTTTCTGAGGTCATGGCTGATTTCTTTTGATTTTCCCATGATGTCAAGCAAAGAGGCACTGAGTTTGAAGGTAGGCCTTGAAATACATCCACAGGTACACCTCCAATTGACTCAAATGATGTACATTAGCCTTTCAGAAGCTTCTAAAGCCATGACATCATTTTCTGGAATTTTCCAAGCTGTTTAAAGGCACAGTCAACTTAGTGTATGTAAACTTCTGACTCACTGGAATTGTGATACAGTGAATTATAAGTGAAATAATCTGTATGTAAACAATTGTTGGAAAAATTACTTGTGTCATGCACAAAGTAGATGTCCTAACCGACTTGCCAAAACTATAGTTTGTTAACAAGACATTTGTGGTTGAAATACGAGTTTTAATGACTCCAACCTAAGTGTATGTAAACTTCCGACTTCAACTGTATGTCTTTTAATTTTAAGATAACTGTCATTGAAGTTGGTGACTACTACTGGTTTTAAATCTGAGGCGAGAGAAATTGTCCGCCATGTTTTGTGTTTTGGTAACGGCTCGGAGTGATGTCACGCACCCAAGAAAGCTCAACCAATCACCGACAGATAATTATGGCCGCATTCCTCTGCCCAGGCATTGCTGACACATGCCCGATCTTACAACGTCTGGATAGGTATTTTATGTATCAGCTAATGCTGCGTTCAAAACAACTGGGAACTCTGAAAAATAGTCAAATCATGACGTCAGTGATCTTCAGGTCAGAAAGTTGGAGCTCTAGAAAGAGGCCCGAGTTGGAATTCCGAGTTGGATGACCGTTCAAATCGATTTTTCCGAGTTCCCAGTTGTTTTGAATGCGGCATAACTGCAACATATCAGTCGATGACATGGCACGCAACCATTGGTTGATGCATGCAACGTCTGAGCAGGGGAATATGACCAATAACTTTGCCTATGGCTTTACTAGGAAAGGACATTTTGCCAACAGTACACAAACCACAACCTCGTTTCGGCTGGATTAACCCAATCCTTGCCAGAACAAGTTTGCACTCGCTCAAAAATGTTTCTAATGCAACTTTAATTGGCAACTGAGTGTAAAGAGAAGATGATGAATGTAGCATTAATCATAATGTTTCTCTTTATATAAACAAAAAGATATGGGTCTGCAATTGTATTATCTTCAAGTAGCCTAGGCTTTAAAGGCCTAATAATGAAATAATAAATCAAAGACTAGAATTTTAATAGGCAAACAATTTTCTGACTTACTCCCTATTTAAACAAAACAAGTCATTGTTTATTCAACAATGCAAACATGGATATCATGCAGTCACTTTTTCCTACTGTCAAACACCATCCATTCTCTCATGTCTGCCTTCTCCACCCACCCACACACTCCCTGTTGTATTGCATTCTCTAGCCTATTTCTGCCCATTCCGGATGCTGTATTAAAGTATGTTCCTCAAGGAGTGTCCGTGTGTGTGTGTGTGTGTGTGTGTGTGTGTGAGAGAGTGTGTACTTGTGTGTGTGCAAGTAGTCTGTGTGGGCGGCTGCGAGATCAACCAGGGCTTTCCGCTGCAGAAGGGGGAGGTCTGGGGGAGGGAGAGGGAGGAAAGGGGGGCTCAAAACCGGCAGCGGGCATAGCTCACTCTCCAAGGGATTTGTGTCAATCAGTGACAGGCAGGGGATGGATGGATATAAAGGAGGTGGGATTGACTGAACACACTGTGGGTGTCCTCTGCCTCAGAAGACCAAGAAGTAGAAGAAGACCTCTCGAATCACCTTTATTTGCAAATACATTTACATGTATGACGAATTTGAAGATAGTCAATCTGATATTTTAAGAGGGCAATCATTATTTCGTATTCAAAACAAAATCTGAATTCTCTTGTCCAACTAACAGGCCTACTATTATTTGAATGTTAGGAAAGTGTAGGCCTAATAGAAAAAGTGTAGCCTATAGCTTAGTTTTCATTTAAATCTCTAGACTTTCATTTCACACACACATCTTTTGATATCTAGAAAAAAGTATTGCTCATTAGGCAGGATTAGGCGGCCGCCGATGGCGGCAGATTGACGAGGGCGGCATTTTCTGAGCTAAACTGGCCAAGACGCACCTCCAACAACAACACATAAAACCTCACCTCACTTCTGCCCAAAATCAATGACAATTTCTCTCAACCAGTGGCATATGAGCTTTTTAGGTGAGCGCTGATGCGCCATTTGATAAGCAGTGCCCACTTTGTCAAAGGCAAGGGTGCAAAATATTTTGTTTGTCCATTCCCAGCGCGCCTCTCCAGGGTGCTGTTGGAGAAAAGCATCTCTGCAGCACTCCACCAACATTCTGTCAAAAAAAATAAACTAACATTAATCATGTAGCAGATATAGGATATGGTAGACAGTATGTGGCCTTTTCTGTAGCCTACAGACTGGAGATAAAATGTATGACAATGTAATGAGACGAACATCATGCAGGTTTCTTCGATCAAATAGCCTAACGTAAATGGCACTCAATCAAATAAAAAATTAACTGTCATGTTAACAAACAACATATCCTAAAAACAGGACAGGTCAAAGTAAAATGGACAATATGGAATTGACAATCACAACTGTTGTCCATGAGTTTCTCACCATTGTCATGATCAGTGGTTTCAAGTTTGTATCTGTACATTTTTGACAAACTGATCATAGCGAAAAAGAAAATACTTCTGCATTTCCTGCTGTGTAAACACATTGGAAATAGGCTCATGATAACTCCTGATAAAGTTGGGTAGCTGATATTCAGAGCTTAAATAGCCAAATTGATTAGTCACAGGAATCAGGACTAATAAAGCCAATGCAATGACCTGTTTTACAAATGGTGGGCCTACCACATGGATGGGCATTCATAAAATTCCATTGCAGGTCAACATGGTAGTCTACACCCCAGTAAGCATGAGCCGACGTCTTTTGGACGTCTTTTTTTGGTCCTGTCCGGACATAGTTTTTTGGGTGTTTTACAAATGGTAGGCTTGCCACATAGATGGGCATTCATAAAATTCAATTTCAGACAACACTGTAGGCTACACCTCAATAAGCACGGACCGACGCCAACGTCTTTTGGGTGTCTTTTTTTGGTACAGTTCCGGTCCGGCATTGATTTCCACATCCATGGACATTGGTCTTTGGTCCGGTCTGGATAAAATCTGAACCAATCATAGATGTCTATGTTTGGTTCAGATTTTGTCCAGTATGGACAGCCTTGATTTGGCCCAAACATAGATGTCTATAAATTACTGATTTTCAACTTTCATTCAGAACCAAAAATGAGCCTGATTTCTGGGAAATACATGATTAAAAAATGTATATATATTTTTATATGTACTTTTTACCCCTTTTGCTCCCCAATTGGTAGTTACAGTCTTGCCCCATCGCTGCAACTCCCGTACGGACTCGGGAGAGGCGAAAGTCGAGAGCCATGCATCCTCCGAAACACGACCCCGCCAAGCTGCACTGCTTCTTGACACACTGCTCGCTTAACCCGGAAGCCAGCCGCACCAATGTGTCGGAGGAAACACTGTACAGCTGGCGACCAAAGTCAGCGTGCATGCGCCCGGCCCACCACAAGGAGTCGCTAGAGCGCAATGGGACAAGAACATCCTGGCCGGCCAAACCCTCCCCTAACCCGGACGACGCTGGGCCAATTGTGCGCCGCCTCATGGGTCTACCGGTCACGATACAGCCTGGGATTGAACCCGGGTCTGTAGTGACGCCTCTAGCACTGCAATGCAGTGCCTTAGATAGCTGCACCACTCGGGAGGCCGAAAATACATATTTTCAACGTCTGTAAAATATGTATTTTCAGCATCAGGAAAATAAGTATTTTCAACTTTCATTCAGAACTGAAAATGAACCTTATTTCAACGTCCGGAAAATATGTATTTTTCAAAGTCCGGAAAAGATGCCTTTTCATTGTCCTGAAAAATATGTATTTTAAACATATGGAAAATACCTTTTCACATTTCATTCAGAACCTAAATTGAACCTAACTTCAACATCTGGAAAATGTGTATTTTAAACGTCATTTTGCTTTTTTGGTCTCACCTATGGTGGCAGAACGGCAAGGACCGGCCCTGCTTATTTGGCTGACAGGGCACAGATAGAATGTGTGTCAGCATGCTTCAACGCCTACATGTTGACCCGAAGGAAGGCCATGATAGAGACAATGGGACTTTGTGCAAAGTCACAGCTGTGGTGAACATATACTCAACATAAACCATTTAACCAATTTGTCCCCAAGTTAAACCAATCAAAACAATCATGGCCAGTCATGTTGGAGCCTAAATGCCATTTATTACACAAAATGAAATGCAGATTGTGTTCAAATAATTTAAAGGGGGAATCTGCAGTTGCTACATCATTTTTTGGACTTTAATATGTACCCATTGATTCTTGAATAATATAATTTCATGAACGCCTCATGAGCTTAGTTCAACTATTGCTCCTCATCAGAACCAAAATTATAGGCCTAAGTTTGCCTTACTCAAATGTTTGTAAACAAAGTAAATGTAAACAAACAAACTAGAATTTTGATATCATTGATCGTCAGTCCTTGCATCCATAGGCCAGGGTGGGGATGACGCTTTATTATTGTTTCAACTGCCGATTGCCCCTTTCAGTTAGCCTATTTATAAAAACTGCAATGTTGTAGACCTACTGTAAAGCAAATTCACATTGATGCCTGTTGCGTCATCAGGGAAACCCCTATCTCATGCGTCACGCAGAGAATCTACCCAAACGATCGGAAACAGTCCTTCACCATTTGCCACCCACTTGATGATTCTGCCGCACCATTAGGCTATTACTGTATGTCCATGTTGTTTACGACTGTGCTGTAGATCAATAATATTTATTTGTGAAACAGCACCCAAATAACTTTTCTAGTACAATAAAGGGAGATTAATTAAATTGAAGGTTAGGCTAACAGCATAGGATATAGAAGCATACAGCTCACCTCACAAATTTCTGTGACTGACCAGGCAGAATGGTAGGCTATGTGGTCCTCAGTTTGTGTTGAATATGCTCATTTTAGAAAGATGCATCTTACTGCAAAGTGGGCAAATAAAAACAGAAAATGAAAGGGTTAATAAGCAAACCTCAGTCTTTCAAGCCCCCGCCTCCCACATCTCCAATTTGAAAGCCGCCTCTCTACTGGGAGAGGAAAGCTATTTTTCGGTCAGATGGCGTGCTGTAGTCCGCCCCCAGGTTTCTCTCACCCACACAACCAGCAAAAAGGCAGCCAGCAACCAATACGGTTCGCCGGGGGAGGATATCTGCCAACGAATTCAGACGAGTTATGATACGCTCAGGGATTTAGCTGGTGACAACAGCACTCAGAAGTGAGAAAGAAAACGATTGTACAGGGAAATAAAGCGATTATATAAATACATTTAAGACATTTACAACAGGCTGTGTACAATAGCTCTGTTGATCACGTTTTCGTAAAAAATTTAAAGTATTTATCTCACCTCTTACATTGATGGCAACTTAGTTAACGGGACTGGATGGGACTTAAACCAACAAAAAAATAGTCGTCGAAGGATGATACTTTCGATCAGGTAAAAAGTGAGATAACTGCTCATAGACCTTTATTTGAGATAATCTAGCCTATTACGAGGTTCAACAGATTGCGCGAAAACTGGATTCGGGTCAGTGCGCGCAGGTCCCCTCTGCCAATTCAGCCATCCGACGAGGTGAGAGTCGTTTACATTTTTTATGCTGAAGTATTACATTTCACATGCGTGTTTAGTTCCGTAGAAAGATGGATAGTCTGGTATTGCCTTGCGCTATGAATGTGCGCTTAATACTATTGTCATTGTTTTTTTTATTATTGTTTTCGTAACCGTCGATTTGTGCATTATATTAACTCACAAATTATGTCCTCATAAGAATAGACAAACTATTTTTAATTATCAGAGCTTGAAATAAACAAACAAAGTGCATTTCTAAACTGTACATTTTTCCAATGACAATGCCATGCGTAATTGGAGAACACATCCTGCATATTTGAGGTATAGAGGATTGGGCACCCACACGTGAAGTGTTGTCAAAAATGATCACCAATAATAATATACTATCAGGAAAAGTAGGCTCTTGTAGGCTAGTATAAGTCTCTCATTTGTAATTTTGGTAAAAAAATTGGTATGACTTAGTGTGTTATACAAGACATTTGATTGATATGGACTTTATTTGTTCTTATATGAGACATGCTGCAACATAACAGATAGGTGTCAAAAGATTTGACACATTTCTCAATAAATTGATTGCATTCAATGCGAACAGATATGCGTCTTGACGCACGTAGTACTGTGTATGTTTCAGAAATGGATAAAGACATGCATCAAGATGGTTGAGCATTAGTTAATATATTGCATTCAAGGCAAAACATTTGGTGATATAGCTGCAATGGGTAAATTGGTGAAAGACAGACAGACATATAGTGCCTTCAGAAAAGTATTCAAACCCCTTGACCTTTTCCACATTTTGTTGTGTTACAGTCTGAATTTAAAATGGATTACATTGAGATTGTGTGTCACTGATCTACACACAATACCCCATAATGTCAAAGTGGAATATGTTTTTAGAAATGTTAACGAATTAATTAAAAATGAAAAGCTGAAATGTCTTGAGTCAATAAAGCCCAGTTTCCATTGGCACTTTGAAGTCAACCCAAGTAGGGCTGGCCTTGGTGGCTAGCTCAAATTGCGTTTCCACTGCGTTTCCACAGACCCAACTCGAATTTGAGAATTCCATTCAAGACAGCTCGAATTTGGCCCTCATTTTAAGTGCAAGTGGAAACGGGGCTTAAGTATTCAACCCCTTTGTTATGGAAAGCCCCAAAAAATATTTGCTTAACAAGTCACATAATAAATTGCATGGTGCAATAATAGCAAAGACCTTTCCTGCAATGACCAAATCGCCCTCTAGTGGCCTCATGGGTGGAATGTTATTAATATTTTCCATAATTTCATAATTAATACAATTTTTTTAACGCCGGAAATGTCAAACGGTTTTGTTATATTTCAGTCTTCTGTGATGTATATAAAGTGTAATATTGGGATGCAAACTCGAAATGTAATACATTTCAACTCTATATCTGACATGGTACAGATGTCTTCTTTTTTTTAAGCCCATAACCATGTGTGTGAGATGTATACTTTTGTTTCAAAGTAGATTCATTTAAGACTACCAAGAAACACAGATTTTCAAGTCAATCCACATTTTTTTGACTGTCATTCTCTTCAGAATTCATTCTAAGAAGACTCTTAGTTTCTCGAACTGCAAGACCATTGTGTCCAATGGAGGTCAAAAATGCTTTTGGGTCGATTGACTTCAAATTTCATATACCGGGTCATGGCGGTCCCCCAGTGATAAATATGTAACATTTGGGAAGATTCAACATTTTTAACCCCTCGAAACCGCCCCTATGACCCCCAATGAAATTCAATGCACGGCCTCCTGTGGACAATCTTTAACAATGCTCCAAGTTTCAAGTCTTTATGTTAAAAATTGATCGTTCTACAGAGGATGGAAGACAGTGTTTTTGTGTAACTACAGTGAGAGAATGAAGGACCATGATGAGGATGAGTTAAGCCACTTCCTGTTGCCATAGAAAGCTGAACCGCAACACAGGGAATCCATATAAGGTCACGATGGGTTGTGTTGAAGGACGGTTAGCTAGCTCAGTTGCTGTCCACTGGGGCGTCATGGTTATTTAAGGGCTGTAGGTAATGCTTTTCTATGGAAGAAAGGCCTTGTTCAAATCAAATCAAATCAAATGTTATTTGCCACATGCGCCGAATACAACAGGTGTAGACATTACCGTGAAATGCTTACTTACAGCCCTTAACCGACAATGCATTTCTTTTTTAATAAAAAAATACAACAAGAACAACAAAAAAGTGTTGAGAAAAAAAGAGCAGAAGTTAAATAAAATAACAGTAGGGAGGCTATATACAGGGGGGTACCGGTGCAGAGTCAATGTGCGGGGGCACCGGCTAGTTGAGGTAATATGTATAAAAATATTTTTTTACCTTTATTTAACCAGGTAAGCCAGTTGAGAACAAGTTCTCATTTACAACTGCGACCTGGCCAAGATAAAGCAAAGCAGTGCAGAAAAAACAGCAACAACACAGAGTTACATATGGAATAAACAAAACGTACAGTCAATAACACAAAAGAAAATCTATATACAGTGTGTGCAAATGTAGAAAGTTATGGAGGTAAGGCAATAAATAGGCCATAGTGCAAAATAATTACAATTATAATTTAGTATTAACACTGGAGTGAAAGATGTGCAGAAGATGATGTGCAAATAGAGATACTGGGGTGCAAATTAGCAAAATAAATAAGAATGTAAATAACAATATCGGGATGAGCTAGTTGGGTGGGCTAATTACAGATGGGCTGTGTACAGGTGCAGTGATCGGTAAGCTGCTCTGACAACTGATGCTTAAAGATAGTGAGGGAGATAAGTGTCTCCAGCTTCAGAGATTTTTGCAGTTCGTTCCAGTCATTTGCAGCAGAGAACTGGAAGGAATGGCGACCAAAGGAGGTGTTGGCTTTGGGGATGACCAGTGAGATATACCTTCTGGAACGCATACTACGGATGGGTGTTGCTATGGTGACCAATGAGCTAAGATAAGGCGGGGATTTGCCTAGAAGGGATTTATAGATGACCTGGAGCCAGTGGGTTTGGCGTCGAATATGTAGTGAGGGCCAGCCAACGAGAGCGTACAGGTCACAATGGTGAGTAGTATATGGGCCTTTGGTGACAAAACGGATGGCACTGTGATAGACTACATCCAATTTGCTGAGTAGAGTGTTGGAAGCTATTTTGTAAATGACATCGCCGAAGTCAAGGATCGGTAGGATAGTCAGTTTTACGAGGGCATGTTTAGCAGCATGAGTGAAGGAGGCTTTGTTGCGAAATAGGAAGCCGATTCTAGATTTAACTTTGGATTGGAGATGCTTAATGTGAGTCTGGAAGGAGAGTTTACAATCTAACCAGACACCTAGGTATTTGTAGTTGTCCACATATTCTAAGTCAGAGCCGCAAGAGTAGTGATTCTAGTCGGGCAGGCGGGTGCAAGCATCGTTCGATTGAAGAGTATGCATTTAGTTTTACTAGCGTTTAAGAGCAGTTGGAGGCCACGGAAGGAGTGTTGTATGGCATTGAAGCTCGTTTGGAGGTTTGTTAACACAGTGTCCAATGAAGGACCAGATGTATACAAAATGGTGTTGTCTGCGTAGAGGTGGATCTGAGAGTCACCAGCAGCAAGAGCGACATCATTGATATACATAGAGAATAGAGTCGGCCTGAGAATTGAACCCTGTGGCACCCCCATAGAGACTGCCAGAGGTCCAGACATCAGGCCCTCCGATTTGACACACTGAACTCTATCTGAGAAGTAGTTGGTGAACCAGGCGAGGCAGTCATTTGAGAAACCAAGGCTATTTAGTCTGCTAATAAGAATGCGGTGATTGACAGAGTCAAAAGCCTTGGCCAGGTCAATGAAGACGGCTGCACAGTACTGTCTTTTATCGATCGCGGTTATTATATCGTTTAGGACCTTGAGCGTGGCTAGGTATACCCATGACCAGCTCGGAAACCAGATTGCATAACGGAGAAGGTACGGTGGGATTATAAATGGTCGGTGATCTGTTTGTTAACTTGGCTTTCAAATACTTTCGAAAAGCAGGGCAGGATGGATATAGGTCTGTAACAGTTTGGATCTAGAGTGTCACCCCCTTTGAAGAGGGGGATGACCGTGGCAGCTTTCCAATCTCTGGGGATCTCAGACGATACGAAAGACAGGTTGAACAGGCTGGTGATAGGGGTTGTGACAATTTCGGCGGCAAATTTTAGAAAGAAAGGGTCCAGATTGTCTAGCCCAGCTGATTTGTGGGGGTCCAGATTTTGCAGCTCTTTCAGAACATCAGCTATCTGAATTTGGGTGAAGGAGAAGCGGGGGGGCATGGGCAAGTTGCAGTGGAGGGTGCAGGGCTGGTGGCTGGGGTAGGGGTAGCCAGGTGGAAAGCATGGCCAGCCGTAGCAAAATGCTTGTTGAAATGTTCGATTATCGTAGATTTATCGGTAGTGACAGTGTACATTGTAGAATAATAGTGAAGACATCCAAACTATGAAATAACACATATGGAATCATGTAGTAACCAAAAATGTGTTAAACGAATCAAAATATATATATATATATATATATATATATATATATATATATATATATATATATATACAGTGGGGAGAACAAGTATTTGATACACTGCCGATTTTGCAGGTTTTCCTACTTACAAAGCATGTAGACATCTGTAATTTTTATCATAGGTACACTTCAACTGTGAGAGATGGAATCTAAAACAAAAATCCTGAAAATCACATTGCATGATTTTTAAGTAATTAATTTGCATTTTATTGCATGACATAAGTATTTGATACATCAGAAAAGCAGAACTTAATATTTGGTACAGAAACCTTTGTTTGCAATTACAGAGATCATACGTTTCCTGTAGGTCTTGACCAGGTTTGCACACACTGCAGCAGGGATTTTGGCCCACTCCTCCATACAGACCTTCTCCAGATCCTTCAGGTTTCGGGGCTGTCGCTGGGCAATACGGACTTTCAGCTCCCTCCAAAGATTTTCTATTGGGTTCAGGTCTGGAGACTGGCTAGCCCACTCCAGGACCTTGAGATGCTTCTTATGGAGCCACTCATTAGTTGCCCTGGCTGTGTGTTTCGGATCGTTGTCACGCTGGAAGACCCAGCCACGACCCATCTTCAATGCTCTTACTCAGGGAAGGAGGTTGTTGGCCAAGATCTCGCGATACATGGCCCCATCCATCCTCCCCTCAAAACGGTGCAGTCGTCCTGTCCCCTTTGCAGAAAAGCATCCCCAAAGAATGATGTTTCCACCTCCATGCTTCACGGTTGGGATGGTGTTCTTGGGGTTGTACTCATCCTTCTTCTTCCTCCAAACACGGCGAGTGGAGTTTAGACCAAAAAGCTCTATTTTTGTTTCATCAGACCACATGACCTTCTCCCATTCCTCCTCTGGATCATCCAGATGGTCATTGGCAAACTTCAGACGGGCCTGGACATGCGCTGGCTTGAGCAGGGGGACCTTGCGTGCGCTGCAGGATTTTAATCAATGACGGCGTAGTGTGTTACTAATGGTTTTCTTTGAGACTGTGGTCCCAGCTCTCTTCAGGTCATTGACCAGGTCCTGCCGTGTAGTTCTGGGCTGATCCCTCACCTTCCTCATGATCATTGATGCCCCACGAGGTGAGATCTTGCATGGAGCCCCAGACCGAGGGTGATTGACCGTCATCTTGAACTTCTTCCATTTTCTAATAATTGCGCCAACAGTTGTTGCCTTCTCACCAAGCTGCTTGCCTATTGTCCTGTAGCCCATCTCAGCCTTGTGCAGGTTTACCATTTTATCCCTGATGTCCTTACACAGCTCTCTGGTCTTGGCCATTGTGGAGAGGTTGGAGTCTGTTTGATTGAGTGTGTGGACAGGTGTCTTTTATACAGGTAACGAGTTCAAACAGGTGCAGTTAATACAGGTAATGAGTGGAGAACAGGAGGGCTTCTTATAGAAAAACTAACAGGTCTGTGAGAGCCGGAATTCTTACTGGTTGGTAGGTGATCAAATACTTATGTCATGCAATAAAATGCAAATTACTTAAAAATCATACAATGTGATTTTCTGGATTTTTGTTTTAGATTCCGTCTCTCACAGTTGAAGTGTACCTATGATAAAAATTACAGACGTCTACATGCTTTGTAAGTAGGAAAACCTGCAAAATTGGCAGTGTATCAAATACTTGTTCTCCCCACTGTATGGATATATATATATACTCCAATTTAGGTGAACTCCTTTTCTCTCTAAACCTTACATATTTTATTGCTAGGCAGGAAGTTAAGTGATGTGAGCAATAAACTGGTCCTCTGTAGCTCAGCTGGTAGAGCACGGCGCTTGTAACGCCAAGGTAGTGGGTTCGATCCCCGGGACCACCCATACACAAAAATGTATGCACGCATGACTGTAAGTCGCTTTGGATAAAAGCGTCTGCTAAATGGCATATTATTATTATATTATAAGTAGGAAAACCTGCAAAATCGGCAGTGTATCAAATATTTGTTCTCCCCACTGTATATGAGATTCTTCAAAATAGCCACCCTTTGCCTTGATGAAAGCTTTGCACACTCTTGGCATTCTCTCAATCAGCTTCATGAGGTAGTCACCAGCAATGCATTTCAATTAACAGGTGTGCCTTGTTAAAAGTTAATTTGTGGAGTTTCTTTCCTTCTTAATGTGTTTGAGCCAATCAGTTGTGTTGTGACAAGGTAGGGGTGGTATACAGAAGATAGCCCTATTTGGTAAAAGACCAAGTCCATATTATGTCAAGAACAGCTCAAATAAGCAAAGAGAAATGACAGTCCATCATTACTTTAAGACATGAAGGTCAGTCAATCCGGAAAATGTCAAGAACTCGCAAAAACCATCAAGCGCTATGATGAAACTGGCTCTCATGAGGACCGCCACAGGAAAGGAAGACCCAGAGTTACCTCTGCTGCAGAGGATAAGTTCATTAGAGTTACCAGCCTCAGAAATTGCAGCCCAAATAAATGCAGAGTTCAAGTAACAGACACATCTCAACATTAACTGTTCAGAGGAGACTGCGTGAATCAGGCCTTCATGGTCGAATTGCTGCAAAGAAACCACTACTAAAGGACACCAATAAGAAGAAGAGACTTGCTTGGGCCAAGAAACACATGCAATGAACAATAGAGTGGTGGAAATCTGTCCTTTGTTCTGATGAGTCCAAATGTGAGATTTCTGGTTCCAACCACCATGTCTATGTGAGACGCAGAGTACAGTGGCTTGCGAAAGTATTCACCCCCTTGGCATTTTTCCTATTTTGGTGCCTTACAACCTGGAATTAAATTGATTTTTGGCGGATTTGTATCATTTGATTTACACAACATTCCTACCACTTTGAAGATGCAAAATATTTTTTGGGGTGAAACAAAAAAGAAATAAGACAAAAAAACAGAACTTGAGCGTGCATAACTATTCAGAGTGAAGGAAAAGCAGTCAACAAGTCCTCAGCATATGTGGGAACTCCTTCAAGACTGTTGGAAAAGCATTCCTCATGAAGATGGTTGAGAGAATGCCAAGAGTGTGCAAAGCTGTCATCTAGGCAAAGGGTGGCTACTTGAAGAATCTCAAATATCAAATATTTTGATTTGTTTAACACTTTTTTGGTTACTACATGATTCCATATGTGTTATTTCATAGTTTTGATGTCTTCACTATTATTATACAATGTAGAAAATAGTAAAAATAAAGAAAAACCCTTGTGTGTCCAAACTTTTGACTGGTATTGTATGCTTCAATATCATGTCTGTGGTGGAAGAGAGGAGAAAGAGGTGGAGATGGGAAAGAGAAAGACAGATGAGAGTGGAGAGGAGAGAGGGAGATGGTGTTGGAGGGAGGGGAGAGAGAGTGAGGAGGGAGAGATGGATGAGAGGGAGTTAGGGAGGGAAACAAGCAGGGAGAGAGAGGAAGGAGGAAGGATTATCCCATATAGCTAACAAATGAATAAAGCATTCTGTACACACAACACTATACATCTGAACTATTTTCTCCTTCCATTGATTGATGAGACATTTATTAAACTTAAGTGGAGTCTTGAGTAACTCTCCTCCGGTCTGTTCCTTCTTTCCTGTCTCCAGTCCTACGCCATGTCTCTGCCGCGTATGCTGGGCG
Source organism: Coregonus clupeaformis (assembly GCF_020615455.1). Lineage (NCBI taxonomy): Eukaryota > Metazoa > Chordata > Actinopteri > Salmoniformes > Salmonidae > Coregonus > Coregonus clupeaformis. The sequence goes on along the minus strand of NC_059201.1, from coordinate 41,434,676 downwards.
AGCTGCAGCTGTACCGTGTGCTGCAGAGGGCCAACCTGCTGGCCTACTACGACACCTTCATCCAGCAGGGTGGCGACGACTTGCAGCAGCTCTGTGAGGCTGCAGAGGACGAGTTCCTGGAGATCATGGCGCTGGTCGGCATGGCAACCAAGCCACTGCACGTGCGCCGTCTGCAGAAGGCCCTCCGCGACTGGGCAGCCAACCCGGCCCTCTTCAACCAGCCCCTGGCCAACGTGCCGCTGGGCGGCATCCCGCTGTTCAAGGTGGACGGGATTGGTGCCAGCGGGACCGCCGCCGGAGGACCCAGGAAGTCCCTGAGCAACGGGCAGCCGGGGTCGCCGTTCGACAGGGAATGCCTCACCCCTATGCACAGCGGGAGCCCCAGAAGCCCCTGCTCCCAGGCCTCACCACAGCGCCCGGACACTCACTACAGGGACAAGCTGTCCCCAATGAACCCCCACTGGCTCAGCCCAGAGCCGGACGGGAACAGTGCCTCGGCCTCAGCCTCAGGGATGGACGAGGAGCAGCCCAGCCCACCTCTGCTCCCCCCTCGTACACAAGGTCCCTCCACGCCCCCGGCCTCCTCCTCCCTCTCCCTGGTGGTCCTCTCAGCCTGGCCTGGGGGCCAGCTGGATGGGGAGACAGCACGGGCAGTGGGGGAGAGCGTTGACAGGCTCCTGAGGACCCTGCCCAGGTCGGACCCCAGAGAGGTGAAGACACTGCTTAGGATGAACAAGAAGATGGCCAAGACGGTGGGCCACATCTTCAAGATGGCACCCCAGGAGATGGTCAAGGAGGAGGAGATCCGCAAGTACAGCATCATCTACGGCCGCTTCGACTCCAAGAGGAGGGAGGGCAAGCAGCTCACACATCACGAGGTGAGGGCATCAGTGTTTACACTACTAGAGTTACAGTGAGGGAAAAAAGTATTTGATCCCCTGCTGATTTTGTACGTTTGCCCACTGACAAAGAAATGATCAGTCTATAATTTTAATGGTAGGTTTATTTGAACAGTGAGAGACAGAATAACAACAAAAAAATCCAGAAAAACACATTTCAAAAATGTTATAAATTGATTTAAATGTTAATGAGGGAAATAAGTATTTGACCCCCTCTCAATCAGAAAGATTTCTGGCACCCAGGTGTCTTTTATACAGGTAACGAGCTGAGATTAGGAGCACACTTTTAAAGGGAGTGCTCCTAATCTCAGCTTGTTACCTGTATAAAATACACCTGTCCACAGAAGCAATCAATCAATCAGATTCCAAACTCTCAACCATGGCCAAGACCAAAGAGCTCTCCAAGGATGTTAGGGACAAGATTGTAGACCTACACAGGGCTAGAATGGGCTACAAGACCATCGCCAAGCAGCTTGGTGAGAAGGTGACAACAGTTGGTGCGAGTATTTGCAAATGGAAGAAACACAAAAGAACTGTCAATCTCCCTCGGCCTGGGGCTCCATGCAAGATCTCACCTCGGGGAGTTGCAATGATCATGAGAACGGTGAGGAATCAGCCCAGAACTACACGGGAGGATCTTGTCAATGATCTCAAGGCAGCTGGGACCATAGTCACCAAGAAAACAATTGGTAACACACTACGCTGTGAAGGACTGAAATCCTGCAGCGCCCGCAAGGTCCCCCTGCTCAAGAAAGCACATATACAGGGCCGTCTGAAGATTGCCAATAAACATCTGAATGATTCAGAGGAGACCTGGGTGAAAGTGTTGTGGTCAGATGAGACCAAAATCGAGCTCTTTGGCATCAACTCAACTCGCCGTGTTTGGAGGAGGAGGAATGCTGCCTATGACCCCAAGAACACCATCCCCACCGTCAAACATGGAGGTGGAAACATTATGCTTTGGGGGTGTTTTTCTGCTAAGGGGACAGGACAACTTCACTGCATCAAAGAGACGATGGATGGGGCCATGTACCGTCAAATCTTGGGTGAAAACCTCCTTCCCTCAGTCAGGGCATTGAAAATGGGTTGTGGATGGGTATTCCAGCATGACAATGACCCAAAACACACAGCCAAGGCAACAAAGGAGTAGCTCAAGAAGAAGCACATTAAGGTCCTGGAGTGGCCTAGCCGGTCTCCAGACCTTAATCCCATAGAAAATCTGTGGAGGGAGCTGAAGGTTCGAGTTGCCAAACGTCAGCCTCGAAACCTTAATGACTTGGAGAAGATCTGCAAAGAGGAGTGGAACAAAATCCCTCCTGAGATGTGTGCAAACCTGGTGGCCAACTACAAGAAACGTCTGACCTCTGTGATTGCCAACAAGGGTTTTGCCACCAAGTACTAAGTCATGTTTTGCAGAGGGGTCAAATACTTATTTCCCTCATTAAAATGCAAATCAATGTATAACATTTCTGAAATGCGTTTTTCTGGATTTTTTTGTTGTTATTCTGTCTCTCACTGTTCAAATAAACCTACCATTAAAATTATAGACTGATCATGTCTTTGTCAGTGGGCAAACGTACAAAATCAGCAGGGGATCAAATACTTTTTTCCCTCACTGTATCTGTGGACTAGTATATGTGTGAGGCTTGAGCCTTCCCACTGGGCACATATGTTAGTTCAACGTCTAGTTTTGATTTGTGAAGTAACCTGAATTCAACGTGAAATCAAAAAAAAAAGTCACGTCATTGGATTTAGGTTAAAAGTTGGGTGAAAAAAACACGAAATTCCCTTACTTTGATGACTTTTTTCAAACCCAATCAGTTTTCCACTTTGCTTCAACGTCATCACATTGAATTGTTTTGTTCAAATGACCTGGAAACAACGTGGATTCAACCAGTTTTTGCCCAGTGGGTTGTCTTTTTTAAAATCATAGTGTTCATATCATTCTAATGTACACTCTTTCCCCTCTCACCTTATTTGATGTGCTCCTCATGTTCAGCTGATCATCAACGAAGCGGCCGCCCAGTTCTGTATGCGTGACAACGCTCTGCTTCTGCGACGGGTAGAGCTCTTCTCATTGGCTAGACAGGTGGCGAGAGAATGCGCCTACACCTCCACACTCAAGCATGCCAGGTAAGGGCACGAGCTTCCATAGTTTAGGGGCTTCCCCACCCCCGTCTGATGACCTTCCCACCCTCTCACCTTCTGTCTCTTCCGCCCTGGTCAAAAGTAGTGCACTACATACAGATGTAGGATCTTAATCTGATCACTCTTTTGTTGCTGAGAATTTTCCCGCACAGCAGAAAAAGTAAACTTTTAGTTTATTTGAGTTTTAAAAAGGCTTCTAAAGTTAGTAATTTCCAATTTCTGACTTGATCTGCCCCAATGAAAAATGAATCAACCCCTACATTTACATTTACATTTTTGTCATTTAGCAGACGCGCTTATCCAGAGCGACTTACAGTTAGTGAGTGCATACATTTTTCATACTGGCCCCCTGTGGGAATCGAACCCACAACCCTGGCGTTGCAAGCGCCATGCTCTACCAACTGAGCTACATTCATTAAAATCCACATAATAATTCACATTTCCTGTTGCTGCAGGATTATTTTTCTGCTGAAGCAAACTGTCTCAAATTAAGATCCTACATCTATAGGGAATAGGGTGCCATTTGGGACACAGACAAGGAAACCCAAATATAGAGAGACTTATGATATGAGAAATGAAAATATTTTATGTTCTGCTTTGCCTTGAAAATATATTATGTCCTGTTCTCAACCAGATATGAGCATAGAGAAACTACTATGTGGTTGCAGGCAGCATAGGGGCGAAGAGAGATGGATGTCTAGAACAGAGGGAAAGCTGGGAACTCCCACAGCACACATAGCTAAGCCTGTTTTTTCTGGATTTTTGTTGTTGTTATTCTGTCTCTCACTGTTCAAATAAACCTACCATTAAAATTATAGACTGATCATGTCTTTGTCAGTTGGCAAACATACAAAATCAGCAGGGGATCAAATACTTTTTTCCCTCACTGTAAGCTTTTTGTGCGTATGGAACATTTTTGGGATATTTTATTTCGGCTCATGATACATGTGACCAACACTTTACATGTTGCGTTTATATTTTTATTCAGTATATTTTAATTGGATATAGTGAGCTACTACTCGCTAATGAACAAACAGACAGTAGGACCAACTGAATCCTGGAGTTTGCACAAGAGGATTGCTCTTCTTTCACTTTCTTATTATCTATTTATCTTATTACAGAACAAATGCAGGAGACTGCAGCTTACCACCCCAAAAGAGAGTGAAACATGATGTGAGTGGGCAAAAATCTCTAAACCCCTAACAAGAAAGATTAAAACTATACCAAACTCTCTCTCACTCTGTTTAAATTAGTTAGTGAGTGTACAAAAGCTGTTTTGTCAATGTAATATTGGTACCATATTGAACCATACAGCATTGGTAGACAATGAATAAGCTGTAATTAGAATAAATCAATGAAATTGCAATAATTCATATACTGTAATTTATACCATGGCTACATTTTAATCAGTCCTATACTATATATAAATTTGTACCATTAGTACTTTTCAGTAGTAATTGCATTGTAACACACACAATATGACATTTTGGTGTGTGTTTCAGGTGATAGTGTCAGAGTGTGTGTCCTCCCTCCATGGTGTGGAGGGGTCAGAGGGCGTGTCCCAGAGGGCTGATGAGGACAGCTTATCAGGAGAGAGTCTGGACAGCTTAACACAAGGTACTACATACAGTGTCCAGATCCAAATATATTTTCTTTAACACTAGCATGTACAGTACCAGTCAAAAGTTTGGACACACCTACTCAAGGGTGTTTCTTAATTTTTACTATTTTCTACATTGTAGAATAATAGTGAAGACATCAAAACTATGAAATAACACATATGGAATCATGTAGTAACCCAAAAAGTGATTATTCAAAGTAGCCACCTTTTGCCTTGATGACAGCTTTGCACACTCTTGGCATTCTCTCAACCAGCATCATGAGGTAGTCACCTGGAATGCATTTCAATTAACAGGTGTGCCTTGTTAAAAGTTAATTTGTGGAATTTCTTTCCTTCTTAATGCGTTTGAGCCAATCAGTTGTGTTGTGACAAGGTAGCGGTGGTATACAGAATATAGCCCTATTTGGTAAAATACCAAGTCCATATTATGGCAAGAACATCTAAAATAATCAAAGAGAAATGATAGTCCATCATTACTTTAAGACATTAAGGTCAGTCAATCCGGAAAATTTCAAGAACTTTTAAAGTTTCTTCAAGTGCAGTCGCAAAAAACATCAATCGCTATGATGAAATTGTCTCTCATGAGGACCGCCACAGGAAAGGAAGACCCAGAGTTACCTCTGCTGCAGATGATAAATTCATTAGAGTTAACTGCACCTCAGATTGCAGCCCAAATAAATGCTTCACAGAGTTCAAGTAACAGACACATCTCAACATCAACTGTTCAGAGGAGACTGCGTGAATCAGGCCCTCATGGTCGAATTGCTGCAAAGAAACCACTACTAAAGGACACCAATAAGAAGAAGAGACTTGGTTGGGCCAAGAAACACGAGCAATGGACATTAGACCGGTGGAAATCTGTCCTTTGGTCTGATGAGTCCAAATTTGAGATTTGTGTTTAACACTTTTTTGGTTACTACATAACTCCATATGTGTTATTTCATAGTTTTGATGTCTTCACTATTATTCTACAATGTAGAAAATAGTAAAAATAAAGAAAAACCCTTGAATGAGTAGGTGTGTCTAAACTTTTGACTGGTACTGTATATACAGTAATTGTTGAACACATTTAGTGCTGATCTTGTACAGTAAGTGTCACTTAATCATATTTCATTCCCAGACATTCTTTATGTGTTTCTGTAAATGTCACAGAGCCCCACTGACTCCAAAGCACCATTGATAATGAAGCCCAAATAGTTTCTGTAGTGTCAGGTTATGTCCCAAATGGTACCCTATTCCCTATTACATCAGGAATAGGGTGCCATTCTTGACGCAGCCTCAATCTTGTCAAGACTGTCTTGTCATTCACACCTAACCCTGTCTGTCCTAATAGACGTAGGCTCACAGTGCAACCAATCTCCATCCCCCCGCCCCCCCACCGACACCGCCATCCCTGCCAACTGGAGTCGCCATCTCATGCAACAAACGCTCATGGATGAGGGGCTGCGATTGGCTACGATGGTGTCACATGACCGCGCTGGCAAGATCAGCCTTAGGTCTGAGGGGACATATACCACAGGTGACTTTCTGAACAATGGCTTACAAACATTCTCATTCTCATCTTTTTCAGGCCTAAAAAGTGGTGTTATGTTGAGACGAGTCCGTCCCACAACATTTGTTGTGTAGATTTGGCTACATGTCTCAATCTCAAATGAATAGGAAAGATAGGCATTGTCTCATTTCATCATTTTTAAACGGTGCCTATCATTCCCATTCATTTGAATTTGAGACATACAGCAGAATCGAGCTAAATCAACGCAACAAATGTTGTGGGACATTGACTTCTCCTGATATTAAACCACTTTCAAGGTCTGAAAACATTGGACAAACTTAGATTTTGAAGTGAATTATCACTTTAACATACTGTCCCTGTAGCCAGTATTGTTGTCTAGGGTGATGCCTCCCACTATCCAGAGCTGTTTCACTAGTTGGGACTGGAGAAGAGAGAAAGGAGAAAAATTAGTTGGGGGATAGAGAGGGGAGGCTGAGGAGGAACCTTTCAGCTACAATTTAGATTAGAAAACCATACTGAAAGTTGACATGGATGTCAGTACAGTCAAATTGCCATGAGGTCTTGTAGCATACGTTAATAATAGTGACACTTAAAATGATTGTACTTAACCCTTTCCCCTGTCACATCTTATCATGCATCATTACAATGTAAAGGTGAAGCCATTCAGATGTTAATAAAGCTACTGTGCCGTAGCACTGGGCTGTCACAGTAGGCAGGGTGGAGAAGATACAGGGAGATAGAGAGAGAGTGGGAGAGAAAGAGTGGGAGATAGAAAGAGAGAGAATAATGGTGGGGGGGGGGGGCAGAGGAAGGGCTGTGGAGGCGGTAGAAACGGAACCCCCCCTCACCAGCTGACGTCACATTGTGTTAGGCGTGTGGGCTGAAGGGCGGGATGGATTGAGAAAGGGGGCTAACGAGTGGGCGGTAATTGGAGTGGCGTTGCATTGACTCACCAGGCGACAGAGAACAAAAATAAAAACCTGTGGGCAGGGAAATGGCACAGGCTTTTTTTTTCTACCTCTTCCTCGACTTCTTAAGTAAAGGGGATAAACAACCAAAATGACATGTTTCATCTCTCTATGACGTCGGTCTCCCTCTCGCTTCCCCTCCGTCGTCCATTGTTCTTCTCACTCACCCTGGTTTCCTTCTCCTTTTCTGTCACACTCACTCAACGCAACACGACTTGTCTTCTCTGACTGTACTGACTCCATCTACAGTATTATCCTATTAGCCTATAAGTGGGTTCACATTCTGTCAGACAAAACCAATCTACTATACATTAATTGGTGTACAGTTGACTATATCAATCACTCAAAGGTTCAGGGGGAGTAATAATGTATTGTCATCATATTGTCTCAGTCGGCCATATAGGCTAACAGCCCTTATCGTTCCTCTTCCAGACTTTGAGGTCAAGGTGGAGAGGAGGAGCTCAGTAGCAGTGTGCAGCAGCAGCAGCCCTGGCAGCACCAAAGATGACTCGGACCGCAGGGGAAAGTAGTGAAACCAACCACTCATCATCCTGAGAACCCATCAACAACCCTGCCTCTCAGCTTCACTCAGATCCTGGAGGGTACAACTCAGCAGGCTTTCCATCCGTACTTAAACCATTGACACTTGGCAGTACTGGGGAGGGGAGGTGGAATTAATCATTCCAATCTAAATCAATTTTGCATCCCAGATGACCCTCAATTCACTACATAGTGCACTACATTTGATCAGAACCCTGGTAAAAAGCAGTGCATTATATAGGGAATATGGTGCTATTTGGGCTGAATCGGGTGGTTCAGGGAGAGGGAAAGCATCATAAACCTGCTAAATCTACGGCCCTCCAGTACTGAAATGGAGGGACAGGCACTCTACAACTTTACCTCTGTTTATAGTGTGCCCAAAACCTCCAAACAGCCCTGCGAGGCCATTAGCCACATGCATCCACAGGGCTACGGTAACACTTACACAACTGTAGGAGGTTTGTCACACACTGATGTGACAATGTCTCAGTTTGCCCACTTTGAACATAATCCCAATAATACCCTCATCCCCCACCCCGCCCCAGGACAATGGATGCAAAATGTTGATATCATGACTAACTTTTGGTGCTATTTTCGTTCTGTTGATACAAGGTTGTCACTGAGAAAGGACTTGTGATTAGGATAAGTATCTGTTATGACACTGTCGTTAAAGATTGGTTTTACAAAGTGTCACTAATTTGAGTGTTGACCGTTTGATAGTTAGATGATAAAGGGAAAATGTGTACAGAGAAGATAATCAGGTTCAAAGGCCTTTTTCTCCCAATACTGCAGCAACTGTCACTGACACCCACTGAGATGTTAATTTATAGGGGTGGGTTTGGATGTTAATATGTTAACACTATTGAGCCTTTATATTTGTTGGTGAACTCAACATTCTTTGATTTAACTTAATAAGGCTTAAACAAGCAACAATAATTTACAAGCACCAATAACAATTTGCATAACTCGAGGCAAGTTAACAATTGCAAGAATGGTCTTCTCCCAATGTTATTTTTTTAATACAGTATGTATGTCGTATCAAACACTAAATTCTTTAACTATGGAGTTTTTTTGGTAAGAATACATCGTCAGATGTTACTGGGTATGAATGTTTAAAAGAAAGGTGTTTGGATAGTTAGGAAATCAGGGAGAATCCAGGACATTACATTTTCTGCATCCGAAAAAGCCCCCTATTTCCTATATAATGCACTACTTTTGAACAAGGCCCACCTCTGGTCAAAGGTGGTGCACTATATAGGAAATAGGGTGCAATTTGGGATGGACACATTATTTCCATGAAGTACCTAAACTGTAACCTCCTGCCTCACAAGCATTAAACAACCTCCTCAATTTGTTATGATGAACAGCAGATTATTTATTTTGTTAAATCTCAATAAATGTTATTTTATTGTTGAAAAATTGTTGTGGCCCCATCTGTTGCACTCCTTGTGAGGAAATCCATCCACTCCATCTGTTGCACTCCTTGTGAGGAGCATAAGTGTCAAATGTACGATAAGGCTGAAGAATCCTGCGTCATTCGAATGCTCCAGTAATTCTAGAACGAATAGAAAAGCACTAGGTCCAAACAGTCATATTCCCACTATCCCCGCACTATCACCACCACCATCATCACCGCCCCTGCTCCGTCAAGTTGTTTGTTCCTTCCCGTTCAAAGCTAACATGACTGTATTTGTGATGTCACCTGCCTCAAATCCATGTGAGTCTGCCCCCCCCCCGCCCCCCGCCCCAAGCATCATAATGAGAGAGCAGACGAAATATAGCGAGATATAGCTGCCAACTTGGTGGCTCGTTGAGGAGTTCTGCTGTGTACTTTTGCATCGCTGCTCTGAATGTGAAAGACCCAGGTTGTATCCCTAATAGCACCCTACTACTTTTGACCAGGGCCCATTTGGGTAGTGCACTATATCAGATATATAATGCCATTTGACACATCCCAAACACAAATGACTGATCACTGTGACAACTATGGCAACATAATAAGCTTCATGTTCCAAAAAAGAAATACATCATCTTTTCAAACTATAAAAACTACATAAATACACGAAGAGACAATATCAAATGTATTATTTGAAGTTAATTGGCCAAATGTATTAATAAATTCAGCTCTACATTCAACAGAGAATCATGACAGACATTTTACCTACATAGCGTCCGTGTCGGATGAAAACCTCTTATCTCCAAAACAATAAACAGCCATACTTTACCATTAACGAACATACAATTAAGAAACTTCAGAAGCTATTTTGATAACATTTTCTTGGCTCTAGAGTCGTGAAATGTTCAGAGTACATTGAGGGGAGATACTGCTTTCAATGCATGCAAAATAAGAAAATTGGCAAAAATTGGCAAAAATTGAATATTTATTTATATACACTGCCTTTGGAAAGTATTCAGACCCCTTGACTTTTTCCACATTTTGTTACGTTACAGCCTTATTCTAAAATTGAGTAAATTGTTTCCCCCCCCTCATCAATCTACACACAATACCCCATCATTTTCTGCTAATTTATTTAAAATAAAAAACGGAAATATCACAGAGCGACTTACAAAAAACAGTACTAGTAATAACGAGATAACTGAGACAAATCCCATGATGTAGCCTACCGTATGTTGTTACTGCCCTCTAGTGCTATAAGAAAACAGTGGTACTTCATAAGCGGTATATGTAAATTCCTCAGTTTCATAGAAAACCGACTGTATAATCAATACATATACCGATCAATAACACATTTCTTGGGAAAACTGAAGCAAATCTCATAAATGGTCTAGGTGATGTGTTTTAACAACGTTATGGGGGAAACCACTACTCTAGGTGATGCAGAAACAATGTTATGGGGAATAGGGTTTTAGATTATGTGTGTGGAGATGTTATGGGGGAACCAGTGTTGTAGACGATGTGTATGTGTGGAGGTGGTGCAGGGAAGCAGTGTTCTACGTCAGTGGTTCCCAATCTTTTTCGGTTACTGTAACGCCAACAGTGTTTTGCTCTGCCCGGAGTACCCCTCATGTGCATTTTACCAGTAAGCCTATGGTCTCATGGGTCTTCTCAAGTACCCCCTGTGGATAGGTCAAGTATCCCCAGGGGTCCTAGTACCACTGGTTGGGAACTAATGTTCTAGGTGATGTGTGTGTGGAGGTGGCACATGAAGTCCCCCCTGGTGGTGGTGTGGCCGGGGAACACAGCATTGCAGAAGTCACACACCTGAGACTGCAGCGCCACCTCTGACATCAGCATCATCCCCCCGGTCTGGCTCAGAAACTCACTGTCCAGGAAGGAGCCACACGCCGAGGGCATCTGAGCAGCAGGGGGAGTGGAGAGAGGTTTGAGGGGAGGCACAGGGACGGGGGGAGGGAGAGGACAAACAGATGCTTAATGACATGACTAGTAAAAAATTTAAAAAATACAATTAATTCAAGGGGAGAAACCTACCCTGAACATTTGTCGGGTCTTATCATCACCCCGAAATCGACCTGCTTGCTTCGAGTCCCCAGAGACACTGGAGGGTGCCATCTCTACATTACCCCCAGGTAGGTCCAGAGGCCCGAGGGGGGTGGCTTTGAGGACCTCCTTCCTTTCTGTCCCTGGATGAGCGAAGTCCAGCCGTAGTCTGCCCAAATCCCCTGCCAGGAGATTAGCGAGTGACCCCACGGCCCCAGATGGGCCTATAATGTCATGGGGTGCAGCAGGGTTGTGTGTTGGGACCATTGATGCCTGGGTGCACTGGACTGGGATTGATGCCATTACGCTGGGGTCTCCGTCAGGAACAGGGGCTCCTCCTAAGGAAGGAACCAGCATTTATAAGTCTGTCAAACATCTTGAATGTCTTGTAAGTCGCTCTGGATAAGAGCGTCTGCTAAATGACTAAAATGTAAATGTAGCCTACTAGATTAATTGATATTGTATACAGTACCAGTCAAAAGTTTGGACACACCCACTCATTCAAGGATTTTTCTTTATTTTTACTATTTTCTGCATTGTAGAATAATAGTGAAGACATCAAAACTATGAAATAACACATATGGAATCAGGTAGTAACCAAAAACAGTGTTAAACAAATCAAAATATATTTTATATTTGAGATTCTTCAAATAGCCACCCTTTGCCTTGATGACAGCTTTGCACACTCTTGGCATTCTCTCAACCAGCTTCATGGAATGCATTTCAATTAACAGGTGTACCTTGTTAAAAGTTAATTTGTGGAATTTATTTCCTTCTTAATGTGTTTGAGCCAAATCAGTTATGTTGTGACAAGGTAGGGTTGGTATACAGAAGATAGCCCTGTTTAGTAAAAGACCAAGTCCATATTATGGCAAGAACAGCTCAAATAAGCAAAGAGAAACGACAGTCCATCATTACTTTAAGACATGAAGGTCTTTTGGCACTCATCGTAACACAATGATAAGAACCTGCAGAAGAGACATGGCATGAGATGTATATAACTTTTGGTAATATAACAAGGAGATGGGAGTGACCTTGCTGTGTCCTCAGTGTCTCTGTGAGTTGCTTGAGTAAAGAAGCCTGCTTCAGACACAGCAAGCGCAGTTGGAGGAACTCCCTGTACAGCTCTGTGTACGCCTCCTCCATCTCAGGAGCACAGGGATCTTTACAAAGCCATCTGAAAAGAGACCCGTACATTACAATGTACATGAAAAATTATGCTCCAGTCCGAAAAATAAAATGTTGAGGATGGTCTTCTGCTCCTGTCATTGTAACATGCTATAGCTTTGTAAAGCTATAGCATGTTATGCTATTGTCAGCAATGATTTATGTCTAGTTTCCCTCCCTCAAATTGAGTCTAAAGAAGGAAGTGATAAGAAAAAGGGAACCAAGTCGATGGGAGAGAATGGAGCCCTATCATACAAAACACATCTGTGGAGTTTCTTTATGCGCAAAGTCAAATACATAGACATTAGTGAACACTTTTAATAATACCTGGCTCTAAATGTATTTCAAACACCTTTGTTTTCAGACATAATTTGTATTTTTCAAGAGGCATATTCTATTCGATTTGTGACAAGAATTGTAAACTGTACATGCACTCTAACTTTCTACAAGGAACTCAAACACTTCATATAAAACAGAAAGCACTACTAACACATTCATAACACACCAGGAAAACACAGGCAATGTCATTACATGTGCATGTCTTGTACAGGCTTTCTATATGTTTAAAGTTCCATACATGTTGAAGTGTATAGGACTTTTGTGATGATCTATTAAGAGTTGTATTTGGAAACCTGCATATGCTATGTTCTGTCATTACATTTAAAATGGCCAACTGTAATTGTTGAAAACAAGCACATGTTCTCCTACCTTCAGACGTTTTCACTGATTGAATCTACTGTACACGAAGTTGAGATAAGGTCAACTCTGGGCTAATTTTGGTCCAGGCATTTTAAAGACGTGAACACCATGTTGAACACTCTTAAACTTACAAAGGTGAAGATTAATATAACTTACGACCTTGTATGATCTTTCCCAATGACACGACGGGATATCACTTTGAACACGCTTTCATATCTTCCATATATTGAGAAGAGGCAGAGAGGACTAGTCCAACCGTTGATTGTAGCCTACACGACGGGATATCACTTTGAACACGCTTTCATATCTTCCATATATTGAGAAGAGGCAGAGAGGACTTGTCCTACCATTGATTGTAGCCTACCTGTGAAACAAAATCATTACCGAAACAGGAACTGGAAATGTTGTTCTTACCTAATGCCATTATAACCGGGTCAACTGTTGAACTTTCAATAAGGAGTACAACAGAAAAGTTGAGTTGTTTCCGGGAAAAATTGCTGAGCTTTGGAGCAATACTTAACACTGTTGATCTCTTAGTTCGTGAATCAAGGATTTAAAGTTGACAGATTGATCAGCACAGATGCAGACAAAAGGTTATACATTTCATAGTGTCATATACACATGAAGTAGCACTCAATTTCTTAGGATTTTTTTGGTCCATGATTAGAACCTTTATATAGGTAAAACAAAAAATTAACCTGCATCTTTTGGTTGCAATATGGTTTCCAGTGGTATGCTTTTATGTAAAATAAAATAAGGTATATAATACATATCCTTACAGACTTGTGTTTTGACCGGACATACCCTTGATCATTTTACAACGCACCATACTTACAAAGTTAAGTAGTTAACTAATGAAGTGACGCTTACAAAATATCCCATTCTATCTCCACTCCACATACAGCCCCACAACAGGACATTTTGGAAAAGTGTGTTTCAAGTTAATTTTACAAGTACAGTGATATGCTTTTCTTGCAAACTCAAAACCCAACGAAGCAATAATCAATAACAATGTATAGCTAGAAAAAAAACACGAGACATAAGAATAAGAAATACGCAATAAAGTAAGTAAGCATACTACATACAGGAAATATTTAAAAAGTCAGTTCAAATACCATATTTACATGTGCAAGGATACTGGAGTGATGGAGGTAGATATGTATAGGGGTAAGGGGAGACTAGGCAAAAGGATAAGATAAATAGAGTAGCAGCAGCTTGTATGTGAGTGGGTGTGCAGGTGTGTAGTCAGTATAAATGTATGTGCATATTATGTGTGAGCAAGAAAATGATGGAGTGTGTGTTTGTGTGTGTGTTGGAGTGACAGTGTGTGTGAGTGTATAGGGCACCGAGTTTGCATGGAGACAGTGCAAAGATTTAAATAAAAGGTCAATAAAGATACAAGGCTAACTCAGATAGCTAACAAAATAGCTACACAGGCTATTTATCAGTCATATTGCTTGGGGATAGAAGCTGTTCAAGAGCCTGTTGGTGTCAGACTTGATGCAACGGTTCCTCTTGCTGTGCAGCAGCAGATAAAATAGTATATTGTGAGAGAGCTTGTGTGTGTACGTACGTGTGATGTCTCATGACTTGTGTGCACAGTGGAATGGATTAAGACATACAGCACAGTAACAGTCAAAGCCATCCATGCACTGACTCATTGATTCTCCACATGTTAACAATTGAACAGTTTGTATAATTCTATCCCTCTCTGTCCAAAGAAAATTAGATTAATGGTTTCTGATCCATTAGAATTTGTAGTCAGAGCAAATGAATAAATTTAACAAATAGTTTGGTTGCAGCTGCATGCTTTCTTCCTCTGGTCAGGGGCTGGGGTAGTCATGGAGAGCAGGACCATGTTGTGCAGCAGTAGAGAGGTCTCTGATTCTAGAAAGCACAGAGAAGAGGACGCAGCATAAGACAAGAATAATGCATACTATCTGAGATTCATGAGCATGACTGACAAGTGACACAATTGGAAATGAATTAATTAACATCCATGTCAAATTCAATAATTTACATTTTTACAGCTTGCCAGGCCGTAGCCCCAGCTGTGGAAGTATACGGTGTCAGTTATACTTCTAAATATCAATGATGTAGGAGTAGTTATCACTATTAAATAAAAACAATATTAACAAATAAAGTATATTTTCAGGTGTTATTTGTCTGATATTGAGAAATTACATGGCTACATTCTGGTATAGACTACTTCAAAGCATTCAACACCATTGTAACTACCCAAAATAATGTGCTAGTATAATAATGCTCTTTAAATGAATCCCCTAGAAGAGAGAGTGTAATAATTATGTAATTACAGTATAATAACTATTTACCATGTCATTTTGAGTAAATACCACATCAATAGCATAATGCTGTATAAAATGTGCACTATGAAAGTCAGGATGTGTTATGATAAAAACAGTGTACAGAGCCAAATGGCATTGTGAACCAAGCCCTGATAAATATGACATCAAGCAATCCCATGTGAATAAAATAGACCTGGGTTCAAATATAATTTGAAGTCTTTCAAACATTTTAGTGTTTCCTTCAGCCAGCCTTGAGTGCCAGTGGGGCGGGGTTTGCACTTTATCAAATATGCCTGTAAGTAAAACAGGTCAGACCTGTAAGGTGGGTGGACAACTGAAGCCACTGGAGGAGCCACTCTCGGCACTGGCTAGTGGTGAGGCTGCTGGGATTGAGCCGCCACAGGTAGCAGGCCTGGGGAAGTGGAGAAGTAGTACATCACTTACATTTTACATTTACATTTTAGTCATTTAGCAGACGCTCTTATCCAGAGCGACTTACAGTTAGTGAGTGCAGACATTTTTCATACTTAAGATAAGATGAAGAAATTGCATCATAAAAAAACTCCTTAAAAGGACATAAAAGCCAGTCTTGCTATTCTGTTACGAGAGTTCTGTCTTACCGAAGATTATAATGTATGTTTATTTTTTGTGCATTACCAAACACTGAGCATCAGCTAGAAGTGCCGATGGCTAGCTTTTTAAGAACATGGAGTTACACCTGAGTTGTGAGTTTGCTTCATGCTTGGGCCACACCTACTGAATATACAGTGGGGGAAAAAAGTATTTAGTCAGCCACCAATTGTGCAAGTTCTCCCACTTAAAAAGATGAGAGAGGCCTGTAATTTTCATCATAGATAGGTACACATCAACTATGACAGACAAATTGAGAAAAAAAATCCAGAAAATCACATTGTAGGATTTTTAATGAATTTATTTGCAAATTATGGTGGAAAATAAGTATTTGGTCAGACCACTGATAATCTCCCTCGATCTGGGGCTCCACGCAAGATCTCACCCCGTGGGGTCAAAATGATCACAAGAACGGTGAGCAAAAATCCCAGAACCACACGGGGGGACCTAGTGAATGACCTGCAGAGAGCTGGGACCAAAGTAACAAAGCCTACCATCAGTAACACACTACGCCGCCAGGGACTCAAATCCTGCAGTGCCAGACGTGTCCCCCTGCTTAAGCCAGTACATGTCCAGGCCCGTCTGAAGTTTGCTAGAGTTCATTTGGATGATCCAGAAGAGGATTGGCAGAATGTCATATGGTCAGATGAAACCAAAATATAACTTTTTGGTAAAAACTCAACTCGTCGTGTTTGGAGGACAAAGAATGCTGAGTTGCATCCAAAGAACACCATACCTACTGTGAAGCATGGGGGTGGAAACATCATGCTTTGGGGCTGTTTTTCTGCAAAGGGACCAGGACGACTGATCCGTGTAAAGGAAAGAATGAATGGGGCCATGTATCGTGAGATTTTGAGTGAAAACCTCCTTCCATCAGCAAGGGCATTGAAGATGAAACGTGGCTGGGTCTTTCAGCATGACAATGATCCCAAACACACCGCCCGGGCAACGAAGGAGTGGCTTCGTAAGAAGCATTTCAAGGTCCTGGAGTGGCCTAGCCAGTCTCCAGATCTCAACCCCATAGAAAATCTTTGGAGGGAGTTGAAAGTCCGTGTTGCCCAGCGACAGCCCCAAAACATCACTGCTCTAGAGGAGATCTGCATGGAGGAATGGGCCAAAATACCAGCAAGTCTGTGAAAACCTTGTGAAGACTTACAGAAAACGTTTGACCTGTGTCATTGCCAACAAAGGGTATATAACAAAGTATTGAGAAACTTTTGTTATTGACCAAATACTTATGTTCCATCATAATTTGCAAATAAATTCATAAAAAATTCTACAATGTGATTTTCTTGATTTTTTTCCTCATTTTGTCTGTCATAGTTGACGTGTACCTATGATGAAAATTACAGGCCTCTCTCATCTTTTTAAGTGGGAGAACTTGCACAATTGGTGGCTGACTAAATACTTTTTTCCCCCACTGTATCTTCTTTAGGAAAACAGCCCTAATGTTGGAAACAAACATCATTATGTTGTCATCCAGAGTCACATTTATTTATTTTCCAAGCTAAAGCACACAATATTTTACATACAGCAGGTTTTTAAAGGACCAAAGAGATTAGTCTGCTTCATGTTCTGTCTATCTCCTCATTTGAATTCCATGCTGTCACAGTCACTAGCCCATTCAAGCTTAACATCCTTGTCATTTATCGCCCTCCAGGTTCCCTTGGGGAGTTCATCAATGAGCTTGACGCCTTGATGAGTTCCTTTCCTGAGGATGGCTCACCCCTCACAGTTCTGGCTGACTTTAACCTCCCTACGTCTGCCTTTGACTAATTTCTCTCTGCCTCCTTCTTTCCACTCCTTTCCTCTTTTGACCTCACCCTCTCACCGTCCCTCCCTACTCACAAGGCAGGCAATACGCTTGACCTCATCTTTACTAGATGCTGTTCTTCTACTAATCTCACTGTAACTCCCCTCCAAGTCTCCGACCACTACTTTTTATCCTTTTCTCTCTCGCTCTCCTCCAACACTACTCACTCTGCCCCTACTCAGTTGGTAATGTGCCGTCGCAACCTTCGCTCTCGCTCTCCCGCTACTCTCTCCTCTTCCATCCTATCATCTCTTCCCTCTGCTAAATCCTTCTCCCTCCGATCTCCTGATTCGGCCTCAACCCTCCTCTCCTCCCTTTCTGCATCTTTTGACTCTCTATGTCCCCTATCCTCCCGGCCGGCTCGGTCCTCCCCTCCTGCTCCGTGGCTTGATGACTCATTGCGTGCTCACAGAAGAGGGCTCCGGGCAGGCGAGCGGAAATGGAGGAAAACTAGACTCCCTGCGGACCTGTCATCTTTTCACTCCCTTCTCTCTACATTCTCTTCCTCTGTTTCCGCTGCTAAAGCCACTTTCTACCACTCTGAATTTCAAGCCTCTGCCTCTAACCCTAGGAAGCTCTTTGTCACCTTCTACTCCCTGCTGAATACTCCTCCTCCTATCCCTCCCTCCTCCCTCTCTGTGGATGACTTCGTCAAACATTTTGAAAAGAAGGTAGACGACATCCGATCCTCATTTATTAAGTCAAATGACACCGCTGGTCCTGCTCACACTGCCCTACCCTATGCTTTGACTTCTTTCTCCTCTCTCTCTCCAGATGAAATCTTGCCACTTGTGACGGCCGGCCACCCAATAACCTGCCCGCTTGACCCTATCCCCTCCTCTCTTCTCCAGACCATTTCCGGAGACCTTCTCCCTTACCTCACCTCGCTCATCAACTCATCCTTGACCGCTGGCCATGTCCCTTCCATCTTCAAGAGAGCGAGAGTTGCACCCCTCCTCAAAAAACCTACCCTCGATCCCTCCGATGTCAACAACTACAGACCAGTATCCCTTCATTATTTTCTCTCCTGCTATCTCTCTCCGAATGACCTTCTTGATCCAAACCAGTCAGGTTTCAAGACTGGTCATTCAACTGAGACTGCTCTTCTCTGTGTCTTGGAGGCTCTCCGCACTACTAAAGCTAACTCTCTCTCCTCTGCTCTTATCCTTCTAGACCTATCCGCTGCCTTTGATACTGTGGACCATCAGATCCTCCTCTCCACCCTCTCCGAGTTGGGCATCTCCGGCGCTGCTCACTCTTGGATTGCGTCCTACCTGACAGGTCGCTCCTACCAGGTGGCGTGGCGAGAATCTGTCTGCGCACCACGTGCTCTCACCACTGGTGTCCCCCAGGGCTCAGTTCTAGGCCCTCTCCTAGTCACTTGGCTCTGTCATATCCTCACATGGTCTCTCCTATCATTGCTATGCAGACGACACACAATTCATTTTCTCCTTTGCCCCTTCTGATAACCAGGTGGCGAATCGCATCTCTGCATGTCTGGCAGACATATCAGTGTGGATGTCGGATCACCACCTCAAGCTGAACCTCGGCAAGACGGAGCTGCTCTTCCTCCCGGGGAAGGACTGCCCGCTCCATGATCTCGCAATCACGGTTGACAACTCCATTGAGTCCTCCTCCCAGAGTGCAAAGAACCTTGGCGTGACCCTGGACAACACCCTGTCGTTCTCCGCTAACATCAAAGCGGTGACCTGATCCTGCAGGTTCATGCTCTACAACATTCTCAGAGTACGACCCTACCTTACACAGCTAGCGGCACAGGTCCTAAGCCAGGCACTTGTCATCTCCCGTCTGGATTACTGCAACTCGCTGTTGGCTGGGCTCCCTGCCTGTGCCATTAAACCCCTACAACTTATCCAGAACGCTGCAGCCCGTCTGGTGTTCAACCTTCCCAAGTTCTCTCATGTCACCCCGCTCCTCCGCACACTCCACTGGATTCCAGTTGAGGCTCGCATCTACTACAAGACCATGGTGCTTGCCTACGGAACTGCTCTGGCACCCCAATGGTGGAATACCTGGAATAGTATAAAGTAATCCTTCTACCCCCTTCCCCACCCCCCACAAGGCTATCATAAATTGAATGCACCAATTTGTAAGTCGCTCTGGATAAGAGCGTCTGCTAAATGATGTAAATGTAATGTTTTCATTTTTGCCATGAAAAAAATATTGCGATACTGGTATAATCCCGGACCTACTATAAATGGCAGTCTTGAGATGGGATTATATTGGTGGGGAAGCTGACCTCTCTGATCTCTGTGTCAGTGAGCTGGCCCTGTCCTAGTGTGTCCAGAGCCTGATCCAAGTAAAACAGGTCCAGGGCTTTGGCCCTCAGTCGGCGCCGGAGCACGAACCCCGTGAACCAGGGGTTCAGCAAGAGGTGGGAGCACAGCAGCCTCAGAGTGGGAACAAGGGAATTAGAGGAGGACAGGAGAGAGAGGGAGAAGATAGGAAGGGGGTAAGGAAGGGAGGGAGTGTGGGGGAAAAGAGAGAGTAGGAAAGAAAGGGAGGTGGCGAGACAAAGAGAAAGATTGAGAAAGACACCAGTCAGATGAGTTATCCATGTGAATTGAATCCCCAAACAAATCACTAAGTCAAAAAAACATGAAGCAGATGTTTTGGTCTTATGTTTCACACAGACAAAACAAAACAATGTCTATACAGGTTTGACTCTCAACCTCCCAGTCTGCTCTCTCCTTCAAGTTTCAA
Source organism: Coregonus clupeaformis (assembly GCF_020615455.1). NCBI lineage: Eukaryota > Metazoa > Chordata > Actinopteri > Salmoniformes > Salmonidae > Coregonus > Coregonus clupeaformis. The sequence continues at coordinate 41,414,188 of NC_059201.1, read as the reverse complement.
AGAAAACAGAATTGCATAACAAAACGAAATGCTCTTTACAAGCAGAGGACCGCTCTGTAATATACACCTAAAATCCTTACCATGTGACCCGAAGCCATGCCTGATATTCCCAGTGGTTGTCCGGAGAACATGCACCTCACTGCATTGATGTCTTTCACGCTGGGGTGAGCCCCACGCTGCACAACAAACATTTGAATCAACCCTCGCATTCTGCAGACACACCCCAACTGGACCAGGCAGGACAGGTTAAACTGCATTCTCCAGACACACACAAAAATCTTTCATAACAGAAAAGGCCTCAACCAACCCCTGGTGTGGGAAGTCAACACACTATATTATCAGCATGATATGGGTGTGGACCTTTCCCTTTATTCATTAACACACAGTTTCTCACTGAACATCTATGTAATGATAATTAGTAAATGCAGAATTGCAATGCCGGGATCATCCTCAGATGTACGGTAAGAGAACTGTTCTATCAACATGCACTGACAGTCTTTGGCTATTCATTTCAAAATGGTGATGAATCATTACCTATATGTCTGGAACATAATAAATGCATGGCATCTCTCTGAAATGTCACTGTTCAATTAATAAACATGCTCAGAGTTCAAAGGGCTAAGTGAGGAACCTTGCTGATGAGGGTGAGCAGGTGGCTGCGGAGGGTCCACTCTTTTATGTGAGCTATCGACCAGGCCACGCCCTTCAGGATGTTCTCACGGTGTCGGCATCGCTGCTCGTGGTACAGCCTCTGGAAGTCCTGCTGCTGCTGCGGAGTCCACAGGTGATGAATCAGGAGCTGCCGAGGGAACAGGCACCTACCAATGAGAGGAGAGGACACATATCAGATTAGAGGTAAACCATCATTTACCATTCATTCAATAACCCAACAAAACATGGCATTTTGAAAGCATGCATGACTACCCTACAAATGACTACATTTGCACTCTTTTAAAATCAGTCTCTCTGGTGATTTATATTGTCAATATCAGGCTGGTTGATACAAAACAACTCACATAAGGCTGAAGACCAGAAAAATGACAAAAGGCAGGATAGAGATTATCACCAGGTGTTATGAGTTTCTAGGGTATCAAGTGATTATGAATATAAGGATGTACTTAGACATTTTTGATGGGGAGTTCATACAATATATTTAATATGGTAACATGGATAGTTATAACACAAGGACAGAGCTTTGCCTCTACCAACTTCCTAACTCCAGAACAAAGATCCACTCTCTCTATATATACACTCTGTTACAAGTCTCTCCACGAACATCTGGTAATTATCATGGGGTAAGGGAAAGCATAGGCCTAATGGACAAAAATGAATGGCAATTTATTGCCATTGGGCGAAACATATACACAATTGCAAATACCACTCAAATGGACGGCAAATGGGGCAAAACATATTGCAAATGGTATATGGCAAATGCCAGTGTAATAATTCAAAAATCCTAAGGGGGGTGAGCGCACACCACCATCAGAAAGTATATTGCAAATGGACAACAAAGTCAAATCTCAAGGGTGAAATTACCAATTACAGAAAGTGCGTTTTGGACCGTGTTTTGAAAAAAATTCAATTTTGTCTCAATTATACATTACTAAAGACCCGTATGGATATAGATTTGTCTTATTTTATGCGAGAGGTCCTCTTGCTCAGTTGTGCACCGGGGCCTCCCACTCCTCTTTCTATTCTGGTTAGAGCCAGTTTGCGCTGTTCTGTGAAGGGAGTAGTACACAGCGTTGTATGAGATCTTTAGTTTCTTGGCACTTTCTCACATGGAGTAGCCTTAATTTCTCAGAACAAGAATAGACTGACGAGTTTCAGAAGACAGTTCTTTGTTTCTGGCCATTTGGAGCCTATAATCGAACCCACAATTGCTGATTGTGGTGCTCGAGATACTCAACTAGTCTCAAGAAGGCCAGTTTTATTGCTTCTTTAATTAGCACAACAGTTTTCAGCTGTGCTAACATAATTGCAAAAGGGTTTTCTAATGCTCAATTAGCCTTTTAAAATGATCAACTTAGATTAGCAAACAACGTGCCATTGGAACACAGGACTGATGGTTGCTGATAATGGGCCTCTGTACGCCTATGTAGAAATTCCATTAAAAACCAGCCGTTTACAGCTACAATAGCCATTTACAACATTAACAATGTCTACACTGTATTTCTGATCAATTTGATGTTATTTTAATTGACAAAAAAATTGCTTTTCTTTCGAAAACAAGGACATTTCTAAGTGACCCCAAACTTTTGAATGGTAGTGTACATTGGCAATGGACACTGTCCAATTGCAGTATAACATGTTAAGACTGGCATGTATTATGTGTAATCGACTGTCCAATTATCAGAGTAATTTATTGCCAATGGAGAAAAAGTATGAGTCAAACAGACATAGTGTTTCCTCTCCTACACTCTTGGGTGTTAATTTCAGCCTGTCCATTTGGTGATGGTAAATCACTGCTTAAATATATTAGAAATGGACAGTGTCCATCATAACATGTTAAGACTGGCAATGTATTATGTGTAATGGACACTGTCCATTAGCAATATATTACAATAGGCATTTACCATCACGAATTGGACATGCTGTTACATTGCTGAAATGCCCAATTGTCTGGCTCGTTGAACTCGGGATGGTCTAGCAGTGATAGTGGTTCCTCTCCCTCGCTCGTTGGTGTTGATTTCAGCCTGTCCATTTGGTGATGGTAAATCATTGCTTAAACATATTGGAAATGGACAGTGTCCATTAGCAATATATTACAATGGGCATTTACCATCACGAATTGGACATGCAGTTAAAGGGTTTAAACTAATAAAGTCCCTACTGAGACACTCTACTGTACAAATACAATTCAAATGTGCTGTCCTTTGATTGTTTATGATGATTTTAAGCAATGAGATGGCTGACTTGATTGCTGTCCAATTGCAATATGTTACAATGGCATTTGCCATTTGATATATTACAAGTTCATACTTTCCGTTTAGGATATGAAGGGGACCATGTACTCTATTCATATTGATATCTGTTGAGCTACCGGTGACCCTGAACACATGGCAAAAGGCACTTTGCAAATTGCATGCACAGAAGCAAAGTTAGAGCCTAACCTGTAATCCAATGTTATCCTAAGGGAACAACTCGGATGGGTCAAACTACATGAACTGCCGAGCGCAGCTCGAAGAACTGTGTGAATTGTCCACCCCAACCTCCCCCCGATGACCCCAGCGTGTCTCTTCGTGACACAGAGGCCGTAATATGTTTGCCGTTCAGTGATAATTTTAGCCTGTCCATTTGGTGATGGTAACTCCCTGTTTAAACAAATGGGTAATGGACACTGTCCATTAGCAATATAACATATGGACAATGCCAATATATTATACTGCAATTGGACAGTCAGCCATCAAGTCAGCCATCAGTCAGTAAGATATCATACTGACACCAAACTCACTTTGTCCAACCCGTTTAGAAGCCAACCATCACATATGTCAGAGCCGGCCTAAAATTCATAGCGCCTTCTGTTAAAACCATTACAAAACGTAAAACACGCAGTTACATTCGAGCTGCGGGTCCAGTTCATTATGTGCAGGCCTAGCTGAGGCGAACCTGAATTCCAGTTTCTGCAAGTTGCTCTGCTGTAGAGTTTGAATAGGGTGGTCATAAACTGGCTCCACAATGTGTCTGCTTCACATAATGTACAGTACCAATCAAATGTTTGGACACACCTACTCATTCAAAGGTTTTTCTTTATTTTTACTATTTTCTACATTGTAGAATAATAGTGAAGACATCAAAACTATGAAATAACACCTATGGAATCATGTAGTAACCCAAAAAGTGTTAAACAAATCAACATATATTTTATATTTATGATTCTTCAAAGTAGCCACCCTTTGCCTTGATGACAGCTTTGCAAACTCTTGGCATTCTCTCAACCAGCTTCATGAGGTAGTCACCTGGAATGCATTCCAATTAACAGGTGTGGCTTGTTAAAAGTTAATTTGTGAAATTTATTTCCTTCTTAATGCATTTGAGCCAATCAGTTGTGTTGTGACAAGGTAGGGGTGGTATACAGAAGATATCCCTACATCTCAACATCAACTGTTCAGAGGAGATTGTGTGAATCAGGCCCTCATGGTCGCATTGCTGCAAAGAAACCACTACTAAAGGACACCAATATGAAGAACAGACTTGCTTGGGCCAAGAAACACGAACAATGGACATTAAACCTGTGGAAATCTGTCGTTTGGTCTGAGGAGTCCAAATTTGAGATTTTTGGTTCCATCCGCCGTGTCTTTGTGAGACGCAGAGTAGGTGAACGGATGATCTTTGCATGTGTGGTTCCCACCGTGAAGCATGGAGGAGGTGTGATGGTGCTTTGCTGGTGACACTGTCTGATTTATTTAGAATTGAAGGCACAGTTAACCAGCATGGCTACCACAGCATTCTGCAGCGATACGCCATCCCATCTGGTTTGCGCTTAGTGGGACTATAATTTGTTTTTCAACAGGACAATGACCCAACACACCTCCAGGCTGTGTAAGGGTTATTTGACCAAGAAGGAGAGTGATGGAGTGCTGCATCAGATGATCTGGCCTCCCCAATCACCCGACCTCAACCCAATTGAGATGGTTTGGGATGAGTTGGACCGGAGAGTGAAGGAAAAGCAGCCAACAAGTGCTCAGCATATGTGGGAACTCCTTCAAGATTGTTGGAAAAGCATTCCAGGTGAAGCTGGTTGAGAGAATGCCAAGAGTGTGCAAAGCTGTCATCAAGGCAAAGGGTGGCTACTTTGAAGAACAATTTTTTTTTAAACAATTTTTTGGTTACTACATGATACATGAAATGTGTTATTTCATAGTTTTGATGTCTTCACTATTATTCTACAATGTAGAAAATACTAAAAATATAGAAAAACCCTTGCATGAGTAGGTGTGTCCAAACTTTTTGACTGGTAATGTATGGGTGCATCCCAAATGGCACCCTATTCCCTATTTAGTTCACTACTTTTGACCATACAAAATGTTTGGCTGCCAGGGTGGAAGTGTGACTCACTGACCAGAATGATGGTCTCCATCTCGCGGTAGGGCAGGTCTTTGAGTGAAACATCTTGAGTGAGCATTTTCATCCTTATCTTCCTTGTTTCCCTCACATCGTGTACCATTAGCCAAAATCCTACAACACAAAAACACCTAATTGCAAAACTTGTTAAAATGCTTCATGGTATTGCCTCAAAGAAAGACAACACAAATACACTTAATACAATATAGCGGGATAAGTGCTATCCAAATCCAACAGGAAAATGTTACAGCTGTAGACTGGCTTTGGAGAAGTTGCACCAGGATTTGTAATAGAAAACGTATTTATCGGGGGTGCAAGACCTATTTTTACTTCAGCACCATCTAGCGCCTCCCTGGAGCTGCCCATGAGAAGTAGACAGTTAGGCATTAGAGGGTGTTGTTGTGGTTAGGGGGTACTTACCTTTCACAAAGGTGGTGTAAAGGATGTAGAGGCGGGGGAATCGGTGCTCAAGGAATTTCTCATACCTCTCGTTGGCTCTCTGAAATATGCCTAGTCTGCCCTTAGATGACGAATAGTGCCTGCGGGATAATATGCTGTAGAAGAGAGGGGATATCAGATTCAGCAACACAAAAACATTAGATTTAGCTTGTTTCATTGTATTTTTGTATGTATCTCAGTTCATGTTTTGTAGTTGCATGGGGTAGCTCTTATTGTAACTAGGATCTGTCATGGGCAATTTTGAATGTTTACAGAATAACACGCAGTATTGCTCATGACAGATTATAGTTACAATCGGAGCTAGGAGACAGGGAGAGAGTTTAGGTTGGGACACCACAGAAGCCTTCAGAGTTAATTGAACAGGTTTCTATATAGGCCGAAAACAAATGGAGACAGTTAATCCCAATAACCTCTGGATGCAGCATTTGTGCAATCACTTTTGATAGCCTACTGTGACTTAGCCTACTGTCCCCTAAGCAAGGTAAGAACATGAACACTTTGAATGTGGTGTTATGTTGTGAAACATGATTACTTTGCTGACATATACACTCACCTAACAGTTTATTAGGTACACCGCCCCGTTCATGAAATTTTTTATCACTCCTACAAAGTGAGTCACGTAACTGTGGCTTGCTATATAAAGCAGACAGACAGGCATCGAGGCATCCAGTTACTTTTCGATTGAACGTTTCGAATAGGCAAAACAAGTGACCTAAGCTACTTTGAACGTGGTAAGATCATCAGTGCGGCTTTTCACGCAGGAGTGTCTAGGGTTTACTGAGAATGGTAAAAAAAATTAAATAAAAAAATACAGTCAGCGCGGCAGTCCTGTGGGCGAAAACAGCTCGTTGAGAGGTCCAAGGAGAATAACAAGAATCGTGCAAGCTAACAGGTGGGCCACAAACATACAAATAACGGCGCAGTACAACAGTGGTGTGCAGAACGGCATCTCAGAACGCACAACTTGTCGATTGTCACGGATGGGCTATTGCAGCAGACGACCACACTAGGTTCCACTCCTATCAGCTAACAACAAGAAGTGACTCCAGTGGGCACGCGATCACCAACACTGGACAATTGAGGAGTGGAAAAACATTGTCTGGTCCGACGAATCCCAGTTCCTGTTGAGTCAGGATTTGGCGTAAGCAGCATCAGTCCATGGACCCATCCTGCCTGGTGTTAACGGTACAGGCTGATGTAGTGGTGTGGGGAATGTTTTCCTGGCAGATGTTAGGTCCCTTGATACCAACTGAGCAACGATTGAATGCCACTGCGTATATGCCAAACCCAATAGAGCATCTTTGGGATGAGATGGAATGGGCTGTTCGCAGCATGAATGTCCCGCCATCAAGTCAGCATTGACCAACATCCTGTGGAACGTTTCCGACACCTTGTAGAATCCATGCCCCGAAGAATTCAGGCTGTTCTTGAGGCAAAGGGGGATCCGACCCGATACTAAATGGGTGTACCTAATAAACTGGCCGGTGACTGTATGTGATCTTTGTTCTCTCGCGTGCACCCGACCCCGACATAAATGGCCTGTATCACAAAATGTTCTGGGATGCAAAGTAACGTTACAGGAAGCAAATGTATTTTCTTTCATTGAAACGGTTTTAGATTAGAGTAGGCAGCATGCCAATTATACCTTTTTTATTTTGTGCTTGCAACATGAGAATGACTGAACCAGTAGTATCTGGACAGAGGAGGAGACGATTAATATGACTAGTCCCCTCTCTAGCCCAGAAAGCTACCATACATTTTCCCACTAGACCAGGGGTGTCAAACTCATTTTAGCTCAGGGGCCACATGGAGGAAAATCTATTCCCAAGTGGGCCGGACCGGAAAAATCATGGTATATATAACTTAAAAACAACAACTTCAGATTGTTTTCTTTGTTTTAATACGATCAACATACAACATAAAGCTGGAGCCTGAGGACAGTGTGTCCAAAATAGTACAAGCACAACATCATTTTTAATCATAAAACACATCAAGTTTATTTGAAAATTCTAAAGAAAAAGAACACACAAACACACAATGCCTCAGTGATTAACAGAACTGTTTCACAGATCACAGAACTATATCAGGGTGTCATTTCTCAGGCAGAAATGTAGATAAAAATAATAAAATCCTGTTCCCCAAACAAGTGCAAGAACCACAGAGTCAAGAATAGGTTAAATATACAAATAAAATAAAAACAATTAAAAACAATAGCACATCAACATAAAAACATATAAACATACATCTGAAAGCGTTGCTCAAACTCCCGTAACAGTCCAGTTATTTTATCTTTGAACCGCTTCATGTCTGCCACATGTTGGGTCGCGCACACATTTTTCAGACAGGGGAAGTGAGCTGCATCACCACCGGCAAGTTGCGTCTCCCACAATGACAGCTTCAACTTGAAAGAACGTATGCTGTCATAATACTGCGTGACAACTTTGTTGCGCCCTTGCAGCTGTTTGTTCAAGTTATTCAGGTGCTCTGTAACATCCACCATAAATGCAAGGTCCGGCATCCATTCTGCGGAATGAAATTCTAACACTGGTTTGCCCTTTTCTTCCATGAACTGTTCAATTTCTTCTCGTAAATCAAAGAAACGCCTCAGCACAGCACCTCGGCTTAACCATCTTACCTCAGTGTGGTATGGCAGGCCATAGATGTGGTCTTTCTCTCTGAGAAGGCTGTCAAACTGACGGTGATTCAGGCTTCTGGATCGGATGAAATTAACAGTTTGGATGACCACCTTCATGACGTTATCCATCTTTAATGACTTGCAACACAAAGCCTCCTGGTGCAAAATACAGTGAAAAGTCAAAAAATCACATCCTCCATTTGCAGATTGCACTTTCTCTCTGAACTTTGTCACAACGCCTGCTTTTTTTCCCGATCATTGAGGGCGCACCATCTGTAGCCAGGCTGACAGCGCGGGACCAGTCCACTCCGACCCTGTCCAGCGCGCTGACGAGTGCGGTAAAAATATCAGCTGCTGTCGTTGTATCTGTCATCGACACCAACTCCACGAACTCCTCGGTGACGGTCAATGTGTCATCAACTCCGCGGATGAAAAAATGGCCAGTTGTGCAACATCTGTAATGTCCGTGCTTTCATCAATTGCAACCGAAAACGCAATAAATGACTTTACTTTTGCTTCAACTGGCTGTCCAAATCCACTGAAAGATCGGAAATCCTGTCTGCAACTGTGTTTCTTGTCAGGCTGATATTTGCAAAAGCCTGCCGCTTTTCAGGGCACACAATCTCCGCTGCCTTCATCATGCATGTTTTTACAAATTCACCCTCACTAAATGGTTTTGAAGCCACTGCGATTTCATTAGCAATGAGGTAGCTAGCTTTCACTGCAGCGTCACTGATGTCTCGGCTGTGAGTAAACACAGACTGCTGTTTCTTCAGACCCGCCAACAGTTCATTCACCTTCTCTCATCTCCGCTGTCCTTGAAAGTTGTCATATTTGTCGGCATGAAGACTCACATAGTGGCGACGAAGGTTATATTCTTTCAGCACTGCAACATGCTCTGAACACACCAAACATACAGCTTTCCCATTCAATTCCGTGATTAAATAGGATTACCATTTTTCTTGGAACACTCTGCACTCTGCGTCCACTTTTCTCTTTTTTGACAGAGACATTTTGGGGCAATGAGGGTGCCAAAGCACATAATGTTAAAAGTAGAAGCCGTAATAAATATCGCGGGCAAAACAAAGTAGCTCATTGGCTGCATGTGCTTGACCTACTTGCTCTGCCCCGGTATAAACAGTTTGCTTGCTTAACACAATTGCTATTGCGCCATCCAGTGGACGCAATTGGAACAGCAGTTTATTTTATTGAAAAATTGCAGCGCATTTTTATACTAAAAAAAAAAAATCATCTCGCGGGCCGGATTAAACCCGTTTGCGGGCCTGATCCGGCCCGCGGGCCGTACGTTTGACACCCCTGCACTAGACAGTGTAATATTCATATGTGTCAGCATACTGAATTGTAATTGGATGCATTATACTGTCATATCATACTGTGCTATGATTGGTTAAGACCACCCAGGTGGTGAGGTCATTCTAAAGATGATCATGGCCAGAGACACATGGACATGCCAGTTATAGCTAGTTAATAAAGAGCTACGTTTATAAATATCCTGTCGTCCTGCATTTTATTATTTTGTACAAAGCATACAAAACAAGACAGACAGCTCTGTATGCGTTATAATATCAAAATACATTCGTTACACACCAAATATGTAATTTCGCTGAACTGCTTTTGTCGGTCATTCAGTCCTTCTTGGGCTAGTCATCCTCTGAAGCAGTACCTGGACAGAGGAAGAGATTATGAATATGTAGCCTAGGCAGCGGATAGTTAGTGCAGATCTAGCGCCAGCACTATCGGCTGCCTAGGATAATGAATATGACGAGTCCCCTCTCTAGCTCAGAAGCTACCATATATATTTTTGCCATTAGACAGCAAGCACTGCAATCGTTATGTCAAAATACGTTCGTTACTCACCAAATATGGAGTTTCGCTGAGCAACGATCGTAATTTACTGCCGTCCAGCCCGGTATGTACTTCCAATAAAAAGGTGAAAATAAAAATGTACAAGCAACCGAAAAATGTATTGTCTGGAAAGAAACTATTGTTTTTGAACAAGTGCACATACATCAAATCCACTACTGGCACGCGCAGAATAGGTAGATTTGGCGCATGCGCACTTGGTCCAAAACAATTATTTCCAGACAATATATTTTTTCGGTTGCTTGTAAACTTTTATTTAAAACTTTTTTGGAAGTACATACCGGGCTGGACGGCAGTAAATTACGATAGTTGCTCAGCGAAACTCCATATTTGGTGAGTAACGAACGTATTTTGACATAACGCATGCAGTGCTGTCTAATGGCAAAATATATATGGTAGCTTCTGGGCTAGGGATGGGACTCATCATATTCATTTGCCTAGGCAGCCGATAGTGCAGGTCTAGCGCCCATGCACTAACTATCCGCTGCCTAGGCTACATATTCATCGTCTCCTCCTCTGCCCAGATACTGGTTCAGAGGATGACTAGCCCTAGGTGTACCTAATGAATGACCGACAAAGAATTTCGAGTAGGCTACTAGCCATCTTTCAATAATATTCAGATAATGTTCGAGTTATTCAGTACCTTAGACTTGAGTAGGCTAACATTGGGGTGTATGTGGAGACCCCTTTGAATGGATAACTGCATCGTATTATCGTTGTTACACAGCATTGGACCTTTCTCTTGTACAGCGCCATGGTGGGATTTGCAGGGTGAGTTAATGAAACTGTTGCCGTGCGTGCAAGTGCAAGAGACCAGGGATCAAATACCACTTCCATTGGCTGGAACGATTACCATAATGTGTGTAATAGTTTATATAGTTGTGTATACTACACTCAAAAATCTTAATAATATGATTGACTTGTGAACTCTAAAATTAAATAGTTTTGTAGCTACAACATGTAATCTCAGCATGTAGGCCACATTTATCTAAAACTTACACTTAATTAACTTGATACAATTGAGATGCCATGGATGGATCCATTGTTGGGACACTAAATAGCCAGCAGATCTTGCACATCAGGCTGAGCAGGGCAGTCTGCCAGATGAGTAGGCCTACACTTGCCCACTGGTGGTGCTCGAACAAGACTAGTTATAGGTGAAGACCTGGGTTCAGAGTGAGTGATTGTAAAGTTAAATACAAGTTCAGAGTGAGGCATTTACATATTACAGTTAAAGTAGGATATTCATATGATACCTGACACTGCTTTATTAAAATGATATGGGATGAAACAGTTATTTGCACCATTAGATCAGCCTACAGCTGGTGCCACAATACAATGATGGCTTTCTCATGCAGTTGATCTCAACTAGACACTGGTGGAGGACATGGTTCAGAGAGTGTCACCTCGATTGAGCCACAGTGCATCCAGGGGACAGCCTGTCCCTCAAGTTTATCGGCCATGCGATATCTCTCTCTTGGATCTATATTGGTCCATGTCTGAGCATCACAGGGGAAGATTTGTAGTGGCTAGTTCCGAGAACGTTCTAGTGGGTATCTCGTGTTGTGGTTGGACAAGTTACAGTGCACACCAAACTCTCGCAGCAACCAACATCTATCTTCTAATATTATAGAGAAAGTGAGAGCGAAGCAATGTGTATTTTGAGGATATTACCTAGTTTTGTACTATAATCAATCACTTCATCATGATGGTTTTCTCATCAGTGTATGGCTTTTGACTAATTTATTATGTTAGTGTTGATCAGGTGTTATGCAACTGAAGTAATTATATGAGTGCAAAACTGCAAATGGATAAATGCAGATTCTATTAATAAAGTTGCAAGTGAGTTTTGGAAATGGATATGTTTGCAAAGATATTTGCAAATTAATTAAATAGAAAAGTATTTATTACTGAATGCTGGATTCAACACACCACACTATGTGCATAGAAAGCATTACTCAAATTAGCCTCATCACTGATGACTTCTCTACTCAATTCTATATGAATCAAGGCTGCAATCTCCAAGAGTGACCTTGACAGTTCTAGCATCAAGCATAAATTATGCCAGTCAAATGGAAGATGGTCATTGTACAAAGATAAAAGCTGAACAACATTATTCATATAGGCTTTATGCACTGGAGTTCTCCACAGGCCTTTCTAGTACAGTTGCCATCCAAATGTTAGTGATTACCAAGCACAGAGTGTGCTAATACAGAGTGCGCTAATCCACAGGGGGTCCTCGCCGCCAACACACGCCGTCACTTCACTTCTAAGTGGCATTATTGATTTCATGTGATGAAGCTCTATTTTTAAAGCCAGACCAAGGCTAATATTGGAAACATTCTTATGAAACCCACCCACCCGCGTGCCCCGGCCTTACCCCCTTAACACTCCTCCGTCCTCCCAAGCATCTAGGAAGATAAAATGCGAGCCCCCCCTGAGGAACGGGTTGTCCATGACTCCATGGTCACGCAAGGGATGTGTGAGGGGATACCCCCCTCCAAATTGTCAGAATTATTTCAAGATCTGTTTCTTTCAAGATTTGTTTATGCTCTCTTTGGTTACTTACCACTATACCCCCCATGCACACTTATAAATGGTTTTACTGTAATGCTTTAAGCCTTTACACACTAAACCTGTGAGTCATGCTGCTTCGAGTCCTTATTAAAAACTCCAATGGCATATTCTGTAGGATATCCAAGGTACAGCTGACACCTGTTGATTTATATTTTCTAGCTGAACTGTCAAAGTTAGTTTAGTTGAGAAGACATTCAGCAACTATGGTATGCATTTGTAACAGTTTCGCTTCCGTCTCTCCTTGCCCCAACCTGGGCTCGAACACATCAGTAACAGTCTCCCACGAAGCAACGTTACTATCGCTCCGCTAACTAGCTAGCTATTTTGCACCAATTACATATTCACCAAATATTTATTTTTCAAGCAATCTTCTCATCTTCAGTTTGGTCTACTTTGTATTGTTTGTTTAACATTTTGGATTTTGACTAGGTCAAGAGCCTGGGGAAATGTTACACAAGGAGATGCAGCCAAGTCCTAATTTGTATAGGAACGCTAGGTCAGGTGTAATGTAAATGAAAGTAGGCGTTACCTTATGTGTGATCCCCAGCCAAAACGTGAATCAGTTAGAAGAGGAACTTCAGTTCCTTTATTGCAGAACCTGTGTTTATACTAATGCCGTGTCATTTCTAACTTACACTTTGTTGACAGCGACTGAGCATCTGGTCTACAGCAGCTGGGGGAGTCGCTGATGGGTCAGATCCATTAATCACAGTCTAATGTGACGATTTTCTTTTTACTGAGGTTGCATCTCAAATGGCACCCTATTCCTTATTTAGTGAACTACTTTTGACCAGGGTCCATATGGAATAAGGTGCCATTTGGGACGTATGTTGAAGCTCTGTCCTTCCTCACTGACTTGCATATTCATTAACTACAGTGAGCTCCAAAAGTATTGGGGCAGTGACACATTTGTTGTTGTTTTGTCTCTGTACTCCAGCACTTTGGATTTGAAATGATACAATGACTATGATGTTAAAGTGCAGACTGTCAACTTTAATTTGAGGATATTTTAATTCATATCAGGTTATCCGTTTTTAGAAATTAGAGCACGTGTTGTACATAGTCCCCCCATTTTAGGGGACCAAAAGTATTGGGACAAATTCACAGTGTATTAAAGTAGTCAAAAGTGTAATATTTGGTCCCATATTCCTAGCACACAATGATTACATCAAGCTTGTGACTCTACAAACTTGTTTGCTGTATGTTTTGGTTGTGTTTCAGATTATTTTGTGCCCAATAGAAATGAATGGTAAATAATGTATTGTGTCATTTTGGAGTAACTTTTATTGTAAATAAGAATAGAATATGTTTTTAAACACTTGTACAATAATGTGGATGCTACCATGATGATGGATAGTCCTGAATGAATCGTGAATAATGATGAGTGAAAAAGTTACAGACGCACAAATATCATACCCCCCCCAAAATGCTAACCTCCCCTGATATTGTAATGGTGAGAGGTTAGCATGTCTTGGGGGTATGATATTTATGCAGAGAATTTAACAACCTGACAGATGTAGTCTCAATTATGGACTTTCATCCTAGAGTACAATGTATATTTTTATCCATATGATTTACTGTCATAGGCAGCTATGGGTATGATATACATTCCGCTGGGCTTGCATAAAGTGATTCTTGGACATATACCGTGTTTTCTGTCTGTGCATGTGTGACTAAATCTATGCAGACACATCAGATATGTGTGACTCAGTAAATCTATGCAGACACATCATACATAATAATAATAAATAATAATATGCCATTTAGCAGACGCTTTTATCCAAAGCGACTTACAGTCATGCGTGCATACATTTTTTGTGTATGGGTGGTCCCGGGGATCGAACCCACTACCTTGGCGTTACAAGCGCCGTGCTCTACCAGCTGAGCTACAGAGGACCAAAAGTATTGGTGTGTGTGTCTCTTATTCAGACTGTGAGTGCTGACTGTGCATAATCTCCTACTGGGGAGGCAGGTAGCTTAGTGGTTAAGAGCGTTGTGCCAGTAACTGAAAGGTCGCTGGTTCTAATCCCCGAGCCGACTAGGTGAAAAATCTGTCGATGTGACCTTGAGCAAGGCACTTAACCATAATTGCTCCTGTAAGTCTCTCTGGATAAGAGCGTCTGCTAAATGACTAAAATGTAGACTGTAAGAAGTTCCCCCTTTCACAGTTTCAAGTGTCAATACAGGTTACTGTCTTGAAGTTATAATAGAACATCCAGGGTAAGCTTTGGAGTAGCTACAGTAATTGAGTGTGGAGATGCACGAATGACTGTCATTTTTAAAGATGTGAGATTAAAACTAAGAGTGTGACAAAACACATACAGTGCATTCAGAAAGTATTCAGACCCCTTCCCTTTTCCACATTTTGTTACGTTACAGCCTTATTCTAAAATTGATTAAATTATTGTTTTTCGTCAACAATCTACACACAGTAAACCATAATGACAAAGCAAAAACAGGTTTTTAGAAATGTTTGCAAATTTATTAAAAATAAAAAACAGAAATACCTTATTTACATAAGTATTCAGACCCTTTGCTATAAGACTCGAAATTGAGCTCAGGTGCATCCTGTTTCCATTGATCATCCTTGAGATGTTTCTACAACTTGATTGGAGTCCACCTGTGGTAAATTCAATTAATTGGACATGATTTGGAAAGGCACAGACCTATCTATATAAGGTCCCACAGTTGACAGTGCATGTCCGAGCAAAAACCAAGCCATGAGGTCGAAGGAATTGTCCGTAGAGCTCAGAGACAGGATTGTGTCGAGGCACGGATCTGGGGTAGGGTACCTAAACATTTCTGCAGCATTGAAGGTCCCCAAGAACACAGTGGCCTCCATCATTCCTAAATGGAAGAAGTTTGGAACCACCAAAACACTTCCTAGAGCTGGCCGCCCGGCCAAACTGAGCAGTCGGGGGAGAAGGGCCTTGGTCAGTGAGGTGACCAAGAACCCGATGGTCACTCTGACAGAGCTCAAGAGTTCCTCTGTGGAGATGGGAGAACCTTCCAGAAGGACAACATTTTTACATTTACATTTTAGTCATTTAGCAGACGCTCTTATCCAGAGCGACTTACAGGAGCAATTAGGGTTAAGTGCCTTGCTCAAGGGCACATTTACGTCATTTAGCAGACGCTCTTATCCAGAGCGACTACAAATTGGTGCATTCACCCTATAGCCAGTGGGGGGGTAGAAGGATTACTTTATCCTATCCCAGGTGTTCCTTAAAGAGGTGGGGTTTCAAATGTCTCCGGAAGGTGGTGAGTGACTCCGCTGTCCTGGCGTCGTGAGGGAGCTTGTTCCACCATTGGGGTGCCAGAGCAGCGAACAGCTTTGACTGGGCTGAGCGGGAACTATGCTTCCGCAGAGGAAGGGAGCCAGCAGGCCAGAGGTGGATGAACGCAATGCCCTCGCCTGGGTGTAGGGACTGATCAGAGCCTGAAGGTACGGAGGTGCCGTTCCCCTCACTGCTCCATAGGCAAGCACCATGGTCTTGTAACGGATGCGAGCTTCAACTGGAAGCCAGTGGAGTGTGCGGAGGAGGGGGTGACGTGAGAGAACTTGGGAAGGTTGAACACCAGACGGGCTGCGGCATTCTGGATGAGTTGTAGGGGTTTAATGGCACAGGCAGGGAGCCCAGCCAACAGCGAGTTGCAGTAATCCAGACGGGAGATGACAAGTGCCTGGATTAGGACCTGTGCCGCTTCCTGTGTAAGGCAGGGTCGTACTCTCCGAATGTTGTAGAGCATGAACCTGCAGGATCGGGTCACCGCCTTGATGTTGGCGGAGAACGACAGGGTGTTATCCAGGGTCACGCCAAGGCTCTTCGCACTCTGGGAGGAGGACACAACGGAGTTGTCAACCGTGATGGCGAGATCATGGAACGGACAGTCCTTCCCCGGGAGGAAGAGCAGCTCCGTCAACCATCTCTGCAGCGCTCTACCAATCAGGCCTTTATGGTAGAGTGGCCAGACGGAAGCCATTCCTCAATAAAAGGCACATGACAGCTCGCCAAAAGGCACCTAAAGGACTCTCAGACCATGAGAAACAAGATTCTCTGGTCTGATGAAACCAAGATTGAACTCTTTGGCCTGAATGCCAAGCATCACGTCTGGAGGAAACCTGGCATCATCCCTATGGTGATGCATGGTGGTGGCAGCATCATGCTGTGGGCATGTTTTTTAGCGGCAGGGACTGGGAGACTAGTCAGGATCGAGGCAAAGATGAACGGAGCAAAGTACAGAAAGATCCTTGATGAAAACCTGTTCCAGAGCACTCAGGACCTCAGACTGGGGTGAAGGTTCACCTTCCAACAGGACAATGACTCTAAGTACACAGCCAAGACAACTCAGGAGTGGCTTCGGGACAAGTCTCTGAATGTCCTTGAGTGGCCCAGCCAGAGCCCGGACTTGAACCCGATCGAACATCTCTGGAGAGACCTGAAAATAGCTGTGCAGCGATGCTCCCCATCCAACCTGACAGAGCTTGAGAGGATCTGCAGAGAAGAATGGGAGAAACTCCCCAAATACAGGTGTGCCAAGCTTGCAGCGTCATACCCAAGAAGACTCAAGGCTGTAATCGCTGCCAAAGGTGCTTCAACAAAGTACTGAGTAAAGGGTCTGAATACTTATGTAAATGTGATATTTCTGTTTTGTATTTTTAATAAATTAGCAAAAAATGATGGGGTATTGTGTGCAGATTGATGGGAGAAACACTATTTCATCAATTTTAGAAAAAGTCTGTAACGTAACAAAATGTGGAAAAAGTCAAGGGGTCTGAATACTTTCCGAATGCATAAAAAAGTGAAGGAAGCTAGGAGCCACCACTGCAAAACAAGTGAATGGTAAAGAAGTGGTGTTTATGTGTTCAACAAACTCGTAGCTGTCTTCTTCCCCTCACAAAGTAGGTTTTGTCTCTTTTTTCATGTGAGTCTTTTCCAGGGCCGTTTCTAGCATTTTGGGGGTCGGTCGCGGTATGCGTAGAAACGGCACTGGTCTTTTCCATTACTCTCTTTCACAAAGCCAGTCCTCCGTATGAACTCAGCCTGTCATTATTGAAACACATCCCAAAACACTGAGTGGGCGCAAGAGTCAAAGACAAAAGTGAATGGGAGTGACCCATTTTAAATCCATTTTATTCATGTCTTCCCTCCACAACCGTCATCCACTGCAATAGTTCCTCTGTCGAACAACATGCCTTATTCTCCACTCACACAGTGGGAAACAGTTCCCACAAAAAAAAACTGTCAAACACGTCCATTCAGTGGAGATAAAATCTTCTGGTGATGCAGGATTTCCCATGCCCACACTTTCAAATATGTCTCCATTACAGGGTGAGGAACAAAAAATTTATAAAAAAGAGAGAAGGAAAATATGATTATTTTGTTGGGGGTTTTCGTCTGTTTTCGTCAGCGGTAGGATTGTGTACAGCAGTTGGCGTTGGCTTGATGATGCTATGGGCTTCTCGGTATACTATATAATTGAGTTCCTCAATAAGCCTGTGTGTTATCCTACTACACTGTAGTTACCTTCAACTTTATCAAGCACAGCTAGAAGGAGATAGTTATAGTCACACAGTTACAGTGAGGGAAAAAAAGTATTTGATCCCCTGCTGATTTTGTACGTTTGCCCACTGACAAAGAAATGATCAGTCTATAATTTTAATGGTAGGTTTATTTGAACAGTGAGAGACAAAATAACAACAAAAAAATCCAGAAAAACGCATGTCAAAAATGTTATAAATTGATTTGCATTTTAATGAGGTAAATAAGTATTTGACCCCCCCCCCTCAATCAGAAAGATTTCTGGCTCCCAGGTGTCTTTTATACAGGTAACGAGCTGAGATTAGGAGCACACTCTCAAAGGGAGGGCTCCTAATCTCAATTTGTTACCTGTATAAAAGACACCTGTCCACAGAAGCAATCAATCAATCAGATTCCAAACTCTCCACCATGGCCAAGACCAAAGAGCTCTCCAAGGATGTCAGGGACAAGATTGTAGACCTACACAAGGCTGGAATGGGCTACAAGTCCATCGCCAAGCAGCTTGGTGAGAAGGTGACAACAGTTGGTGCGATTATTCGCAAATGGAAGAAACACAAAAGAACTGTCAATCTCCCTCGGCCTGGGGCTCCATGCAAGATCTCACCTCGTGGAGTTGCAATGATCATGAGAACGGTGAGGAATCAGCCCAGAACTACACGGGAGGATCTTGTCAATGATCTCAAGGCAGCTGGGACCATAGTCACCAAGAAAACAATTGGTAACACACTACGCCGTGAAGGACTGAAATCCTGCAGCGCCCGCAAGGTCCCCCTGCTCAAGAAAGCACATATACATGCCCGTCTGAAGTTTGCCAATGAACATCTGAATGATTCAGAGGAGAACTGGGTGAAAGTGTTTTGGTCAGATGAGACCAAAATGGAGCTCTTTGGCATCAACTCAACTCGCCGTGTTTGGAGGAGGAGGAATGCTGCCTATGACCCCAAGAACACCATCCCCACCGTCAAACATGGAGGTGGAAACATTGTGCTTTGGGGGTGTTTTTCTGCTAAGGGGACAGGACAACTTCACCGCATCAAAGGGACAATGGACGGGGCCATGTACCGTCAAATCTTGGGTGAGAACCTCCTTCCCTCAGCCAGGGCATTGAAAATGAAAATGGGTAGTGGATGGGTATTCCAGCATGACGATGACCCAAAACACACAGCCAAGGCAACAAAGGAGTGGCTCAAGAAGAAGCACATTAAGGTCCTGGAGTAGCCTAGCCAGTCTCCAGACCTTAATCCCATAGAAAATCTGTGGAGGGAACTGAAGGTTCGAGTTGCCAAACGTCAGCCTCGAAACCTTAATGACTTGGAGAAGATCTGCAAAGAGGAGTGGAACAAAATCCCTCCTGGTGGCCAACTACAAGACACGTCTGACCTCTGTGATTGCCAACAAGGGTTTTGCCACCAAGTACTAAGTCATGTTTTGCAGAGGGGTCAAATGCTTATTTCCCTCATTAAAATGCAAATCGATTTATACAATTTTTGACATGCGTTTTTCTGTTTTTTTGTTGTTGTTATTCTGTCTCTCACTGTTCAAATAAACCTACCATTAAAATTATAGACTGATCATTTCTTTGTCAGTGGGCAAACGTACAAAATCAGCAGGGGATCAAATACTTTTTTCCCTCACTGTAGGGGCTTGTACAGTGGCTTGCGAAAGTATTCACCACCCTTGGCATTTTTCCTATTTTGTTGCCTTACAACCTGGAATTAAAATAGATTTTCTTGGGGGGGGGTTGTACCATTTGATTTACCACTTTGAAGATGCAAAATATTTTTTTTGCTGAAACAAACAAGAAATAAGACAAAAAAAAAAAAACAGAACCTGAGCATGCATAACTATTCACATGATGCTGGATGGTGTTCTTGGGGTGATGAGAGGTGTTGGGTTTGCGCCAGACATAGCGTTTTCCTTGATGGCCAAAATGCTCAATTTTTGTCTCGTCTGACCAGAGTACCTTCTTCCATATGTTTGGGGAGTCTCCCACATGCCTTTTGGCGAACACCAAACGTGTTTGCTTATTTTTTTCTTTAAGCTATGGCTTTTTTCTGGTCACTCTTCAGTAAAGCCCAGCTCTATGGAGTGTACAGCTTAAAGTGGTCCTATGGACAGACACTCCAATCTCCGCTGTGGAGCTTTGCAGCTCCTTCAGGGTTATCTTTGGTCTCTTTGTTGCCTCTCTGATTAATGCCCTCCTTGCCTGGTCCGTGAGTTTTGGTGGGCGGCCCTCTCTTGGCAGGTTTGTTGTGGTGCCATATTCTTTCCATTTTTTAAATAATGGATTTAAAGGTGCTCTGTGGGATGTTCAAACTTTCTGATATTTTTTTATACCCCAACCCTGATCTGTACTTCTCCACAACTTTGTCCCTGACCTGTTTGGAGAGCTCCTTGGTCTTCATGGTGCCGCTTGCTTGGTGGTGCCCCTTGCTTAGTGGTGTTGCAGACTCTGGGGCCTTTCAGAACAGGTGTATATATACTGAGATCATGTGGCACTTATATTGCACACAGGTGGACTTTATTTAACTAATTATGTAACTTCTGAAGGAAATTGGTTGCGCCAGATCTTATTTAGGGGCTTCATAGCAAAGGGGGTGAATATATATATGTATTTTGGCCCATTCCTCCATGCAGATCTCCTCTAGAGCAGTGATGTTTTGGGGCTGTCGCTGGGCAACACAGACTTTCAACTCCCTCCAAAGATTTTCTATGGGGTTGAGATCTGGAGACTGGCTAGGCCACTCCAGGACCTTGAAATGCTTCTTACGAAGCCACTCCTTCGTTGCCGCCCGGGCGGTGTGTTTGGGATCATTGTCATGCTGAAAGACCCAGCCACGTTTCATCTTCAATGCCCTTGCTGATGGAAGGAGGTTTTCACTCAAAATCTCACGATACATGGCCCCATTCATTCTTTCCTTTACACGGATCAGTCGTCCTGGTCCCTTTGCAGAAAAACAGCCCCAAAGCATGATGTTTCCACCCCCATGCTTCACAGTAGGTATGGTGTTCTTTGGATGCAACTCAGCATTCTTTGTCCTCCAAACACGACGAGTTGAGTTTTTACCAAAAAGTTCTATTTTGGTTTCATCTGACCATATGACATTCTCCCAATCCTCTTCTGGATCATCCAAATGCACTCTAGCAAACTTCAGACGGGCCTGGACATGTACTGGCTTAAGCAGGGGGACACGTCTGGCACTGCAGGATTTGAGTCCCTGGCGGCGTAGTGTGTTACTGATGGTAGGCTTTGTTACTTTGGTCCCAGCTCTCTGCGGGTCATTCACTAGGTCCCCCCGTGTGGTTCTGGGATTTTTGCTCACCGTTCTTGTGATCATTTTGACCCCAAGGGTTGAGATCTTGCGTGGAGCCCCAGATCGAGGGAGATTATCAGTGGTCTTGTATGTCTTACATTTCCTAATAATTGCTCCCACAGTTGATTTCTTCAAACCAAGCTGCTTACCTATTGCAGATTCAGTCTTCCCAGCCTGGTGCAGGTCTACAATTTTGTTTCTGGTGTCCTTTGACAGCTCTTTGGTATTGGCCATAGTGGAGTTTGGAGTGTGACTGTTTGAGGTTGTGGACAGGTGTCTTTTATACTGATAACAAGTTCAAACAGGTGCCATTAATACAGGTAACGAGTGGAGGACAGAGGAGCCTCTTAAAGAAGAAGTTACAGGTCTGTGAGAGCCAGAAATCTTGCTTGTTTGTAGGTGACCAAATACTTATTTTCCACCATAATTTGCAAATAAATTCATTAAAAATCCTACAATGTGATTTTCTGGATTTTTTTTCTTCTACATTTGTCTGTCATAGTTGACGTGTACCTATGATGGAAATTACAGGCCTCTCTCATCTTTTTAAGTGGGAGAACTTGCACAATTGGTGGCTGACTAAATACTTTTTTTCCCCACTGTATATGCACGTACCACTTTTCCGTTATTATTTCTTTGTAATTTTTTTGAAACAAGTTATTTTTTTCATTTCACTTCACCAATTTCGACTATTTTGTGTATGTCCATTGCATGAAATCCAAATAAAAATCCATTTAAATTACAGGTTGTAATGCAACAAAATAGGAAAGACGCCAAGGGGGATGAATACTTTTGCAAGGCACTGTACATACTATACTATTCTAATGCTCTTTACCATCATACTAATCTCCATATACTGCAGCTACAGTATACTGTTAACTACTCTTTATGACAATAAAATATACACTGCTCAAAAAAATAAAGGGAACACTAAAATAACACATCCTAGATCTGAATGAATTAAATAATCTTATTAAATACTTTTTTCTTTACATAGTTGAATGTGCTGACAACAAAATCACACAAAAATTATCAATGGAAATCAAATGTATCAACCCATGGAGGTCTGGATTTGGAGTCACACTCAAAATTAAAGTGGAAAACCACACTACAGGCTGATCCAACTTTGATGTAATGTCCTTAAAACAAGTCAAAATGAGGCTCAGTAGTGTGTGTGTGGCCTCCACGTGCCTGTATGACCTCCCTACAACGCCTGGGCATGCTCCTGATGAGGTGGCGGATGGTCTCCTGAGGGATCTCCTCACAGACCTGGACTAAAGCATCCTCCAACTCCTGGACAGTCTGTGGTGCAACGTGGCGTTGGTGGATGGAGCGAGACATGATGTCCCAGATGTGCTCAATTGGATTCAGGTCTGGGGAACGGGCGGGCCATTCCATAGCATCAATGCCTTCCTCTTACAGGAACTGCTGACACACTCCAGCCACATGAGGTCTAGCATTGTCTTGCATTAGGAGGAACCCAGGGCTAACCGCACCAGCATATGGTCTCACAAGGGGTCTGAGGATCTCATCTCGGTACCTAATGGCAGTCAGGCTACCTCTGGCGAGCACATGGAGAAATGCCACCCCACACCATGACTGACCCACCGCCAAACCGGTCATGCTGGAGGATGTTGCAGGCAGCAGAACGTTCTCCACGGCGTCTCCAGACTCTGTCACGTCTGTCACATGTGCTCAGTGTGAACCTGCTTTCATCTGTGAAGAGCACAGGGCACCAATGGCGAATTTGCCAATCTTGGTGTTCTCTGGCAAATGCCAAACGTCCTGCACGGTGTTGGGCTGTAAGCACAACCCCCACCTGTGGACGTCGGGCCCTCATACCACCCTCATGGAGTCTGTTTCTGACCGTTTGAGCAGACACATGCACATTTGTGGCCTGCTGGAGGTCATTTTGCAGGGCTCTGGCAGTGCTCCCCCTGCTCCTCCTTGCACAAAGGCGGAGGTAGCGGTCCTGCTGCTGGGTTGTTGCCCTCCTACGGCCTCCTCCACGTCTCCTGATGTAGTGGCCTGTCTCCTGGTAGCGCCTCCATGCTCTGGACACTACGCTGACAGACACAGCAAACCTTCTTGCCACAGCTCGCATTGATGTGCCATCCTGGATGAGCTGCACTACCTGAGCCACTTGTGTGGGTTGTAGACTCCATCTCATGCTACCACTAGAGTGAAAGCACCGCCAGCATTCAAAAGTGACCAAAACATCAGCCAGGAAGCATAGGAACTGAGAAGTGGTCTGTGATCACCACCTGCAAAACCAGTCCTTTATTGGGGGTGTCTTGCTAATTGCCTATAATTTCCACCTGTTTTCTATTCCATTTGCACAACAGCATGTGAAATGTATTGTCAATCAGTGTTGCTTCCTAAGTGGACAGTTTGATTTCACAGAAGTGTGATTGACTTGGAGTTACATTGTGTTGTTTAAGTGTTCCCTTTATTTTTTTGAGCAGTGTATTACCCAAGGCCTATTTTCCCCAATAACTCCACACCACCCCTGGTAGAGGCCATGGGAAGTACAAACACCTGTCATATCGTATGATTAAATCATACTGCACTGAGGGCGATGAATATAGAAAGGCTAATAAATCTAACAGACAAGTGAACAGTCAATAGGTACCTGGACACTGAACACTTGACATAGCATTATATTGATATATTGGCACCGCTGTCCACTGTGTCACAGACAGGGGTCTTCTGTAGCAGGATGCTATGTGACCCTTGCTAATGGTTTATTTCCCAAACGTGAATGCTGGCTGCAAGAGTTGAGCTGGAGCCATTGTCTGCAGTCTGCCAGGCTATATTTTGCAGACGCAGCAATGCTCTCCAATCAGAACCCAGGCTATGGTGTTGTTGTGGCGGACATCGTTTCAGAAATAGCGAGCGGTACAGTGGAGGTGGCATCCCCCCAATGGAGTGCTATATATTTTGTCCTCTACGGCGGGCAGTGACCATACCTAAAAGGGCGCCGCGCCGACTCCCTGTCCTTGTTCTCCAGCAGTATTACGTAACACTTAGGGTGTGTTCCAAATGGCACCCTATTCCCTATGTAGTGCACTACTTTTGGTCAGAGCCCTGTGGGTAGTAGTGAACCACATTGGGAATAGGGTGCCATTTGGAAAGGGAATAGGGTACCATTTGGAACGTACTGTTTGTAATGTATCCGACTCAGTGAAGGACATCCTCCTGAAACTTCACAGTGGTGAGAGGGACATTTCTTTGTTATGCTGCTCCCCTTTCTTCACATTGTGCTAGAGCTAGCATGTTAATGTCTGTTTAAGACCGGGGGCCCATGCATGTGTTCTCAGGTTGCCAGCTCATATGGATGACGTGTGGTACCTGCTTGCTTAGTTAATGTTTTGTTACATGTGATGTAAGTGTCCACATATGAGAGCTTTCTCACCCTCATGCCTTGGCATAATTTTGGGAACAATTGTGCATTTATGTACATAAGGAATCTAAAACGACCCCCATAGTAGTTCCACATTAAGGCAAAACTAAATTACGAATTAAATTCATTGATGGTAGTGTGCTAACTATTTAGAACAGTGTTACGATGCTTAGCAAGTTAAAATACCAACTTTATACCAAATAATTATTGGAATACAAGTCAAATAGTTATAGCCTATAACTAAGGTCTGGGGTTTCCTAGACAGGTTATATGATGGGATAAACTGCTTTCCCCAATTATAACTCCAGTCATTACTAACTTATATAACCTACCAGTCAACCTCAGGCATGGTGCCCAAATGGTTTGTGGTAGTGTGTTGAAGTTTTGAGGGGAATGAAAGCATCGCCTGATGGTTTCCCACCTGGACCAGTGTGTTCCTTCTTACCTGTAAAGATGTAAAACATCTAATAAAATATTCCTGATCTTTCTAATGTCTCTCAGATATAGGACAGACAATTCAGCACAAACTTCCTTTTGATTTTTTGGGGGACTATCTGTTGTTCCATGTAGTGAATCTGTTATTCAATGCGTTTGCATGGGCTAATAGCAGTAAGGCCAAATTACATTTTTCATCAAATAATTCTTTGACATTAATTTTTTTTATACTTCAAGGGGTTTTAAAATTCCAAATCAAATAGCTAAATGATCCTTGGTATGACCTTCTTAAAACAATTATATTTAGCTTTGTAGATCCCATGGTTCACAAATCAATACAGATTAATAAGAGAATATACAGTGGATTTTGCTGAACACACTGGACGCCGACTAGAATGTGGGGTAGGGTGGTATTGCTGTGAACAACTTCCAGGCGGACGGCCAGGGACTGTCATCTGCCAGAGAAACCCAAGCTGTCCTGTCACTCTTGTTTTATAATTGTAACATTCTCATGTTCTCCCAGCGAGCAGACAGTTTTCCAATACAGTGTGTGTCTTGTGTGTGTGTGTACATGTGTGTAGGTTTTTTGTGTGTGTGTACACGTGTGTGTGTGTGTGTGTGTGTGTGTGTGTGTGTGTGTGTGCAGGCTCTGCGGTTGAGGGATGAGATTGGTGGGGTGTAATATATTTTTGAAGATTATAAATCTGCAGTGTCTTACTGTCAGGCTGGGACACCATCAGTGGGACACCATCATTACACCACGTTTTTTGGGCTGCACAATTTCTCCTTCCCCCAAACCATGAACACATTAATTTTCCTCTTCTAAGGACAGAAACATGGTCAAATAATGATGAAAAGGCTAAAACCATTAGTAAAATGAACACACTGGTCAATCCCTTGCTTCTAACCCTACTGTCTCTCTCACACTCTCATTATGCACCTGTTGTATTGTGTTCCTTGGTGTGACAAACTTTGCTAGTGCATGCAAATAAAAGCAAGGAAATGTAATGTTCATGTTGACAACGTCCCATTCAGCCCTGTATGATAGACCTTCAAGGTCAGGGGGAAGGGTGTGACTGGAGTTAAGGTCAGTGTATAGCAGGGAGGGGTGTTTGTCTGTTTTAGGAAGGGGGTGTGACGACCCTCCCACTCTGTCTGCCGTATTCTCTCTTTGCTCTTGTTTCCTTATTAGGATGCCGGTGGGCGGAGTTGGGAGGGTCGTCAGCTACATGGGAAACACCTGGGTGTGTCCCAGCATAAATGGACCTCTTCCACATTCATTGAGGAGACTCTCTCCAGGCAGATACTTTGATTTTGGTTGTGGTATTTTTGTGGATTTTTGGTTGTTTGCTTTGGCACCTTTCAACACCTTTCCATATTACATTTATGCATGCATAACACTCACTTACACTACTGATTACACACACCATTGTTATTTTGGTTTGATTTAGTTTACTTTAGTTAATAAATATATACTTTGAGTATTCCTTGTCTCCACGTGTCTCCCTTTTGTTACGAACTTGAGCCGGTTCGTGACAGGGGTGATTCAGTAATGTCTTCTACACTTAATGTGTTGATTATCAGAGTTATACTGTATTACCATGGCATAAAACTGAGAGGATCCTTTGTATAAGATCATAGCAGCATCTTCTATTACAGGGATGAAATTAGGCAATTTCATCCCTCTGGATTTGACACATACACACACATATATATATACTACCAAAAGTTTGGGGTCACCTTGTTTTCGAAAGAAAATCAATTTCTTTGTCCATTAAAATAACATCAAATTGATCAGAAATACAGTGTAGACATTGTTAATGTTGTAAATGGCTATTGGAGCTGGAAATGGCTTACTTTTAATGGAATATCTACATAGGCGTACAGAGGCCAATTATCAGCAACCATCAGTCCTGTGTTCCAATAGCACATTGTGTTTGCTAATCCAAGTTTATAATTTTAAAAGGCTAATTGATAATTAGAAAACCCTTTTGCAATTATATTACCACAGCTGAAAACTGTTGTGCTGATTTAAAGAAGCAATAAAACTGGCCTTCTTGAGACTAGTTGAGTATCTGGAGCATCAGCAATTGTGGGTTCGATTATAGGCTCAAAATGGCCAGAAACCAATAACTTTCTCCTGAAACTTGTCAGTCTATTTTTGTTCTGAGAAATGAAGGCTATTCCATGCAAGAAATTGCCAAGAAACTGAAGATCTCGTACAATGTTGTGTCCTACTCCCTTTACAGAATAGCGCAAACTGGCTCTAACCAGAATAGAAAGGGGAGTGGGAGGCCCCGGTGCACAACTGAGCTAGAGGACAAAGAAATTGCTTTTCTTTCGAAAACAAGGACATTTCTAAGTGACCCTAAACTTTTGACAGTACCAGTCAAAAGTTTGGACACACCTATTCATTCAAGGGTTATTCTTCATTTTTTACTATTTTCTACATTGTAGAATAATAGTGAAGACATCAAAACTATGAAATAACACATATGGAATCATGTAGTAACCAAAAGAGTGTTAAACAAATCAAAATACATTTTATATTTGAGATTCTTCAAATAGCCACCCTTTGCCTTGATGACAGCTTTGCACACTCTTCGCATTCTCTCAACCAGCTTCACCTGGAATGCTTTTCCAACAGTCTTGAAGGAGCATGCTGAGCACTTGTTGGCTTCTTTTCCTTCACTCTGCGGTCCGACTCATCCCAAACAATCTCAATTTGGTTGAGGTCGGGGGATTGTGGAGGCCAGGTCATCTGATGCATCACTCCATCACTCTCCTTCTTGGTAAAATAGCCCTTAAACAGCCTGGAGGTGTGTTTTGGGTCATTCTCCTGTTGAGAAACAAATGACAGTCCCACTAAGCCCAAACCAGATGGGATGGCGTATCGCTGCACAATGCTGTGGTAGCCATGCTGGTTAAGTGTGCCTTGAATTCTAAATACATCACAGACAGTGTCACCAGCAAAGCACCCCCACACCATAGCACCTCCTCCTCCATGCTTTACGGTGGGAAATACACATGCGGAGATCATCCGTTCACCCATACCACGTCTCACAAAGACATGGCGGTTGGAACCAAAAATCTCCAATTTGGACACCAGACCAAAGGACACATTTCCACCGGTCTAATGTCCATTGCTCGTGTTTCTTGGCCCAAGCAAGTCTCTTCTTCTTATTGGTGTCCTTTTAGTAGTGGTTTCTTTGCAGCATTTCGACCATGAAGGCCTGATTCACACAGTCTCCTCTGAACAGTTAATGTTGAGATGTGTCTGTTACTTGAACTCTGTGAAGCATTTATTTGGGCTGCAATTTCTGAGGCTGGTAACTTTAATGAACTTATCCTCTGCAGCAGAGGTAACTCTGGGTCTTCCATTCCTGTGGCAGTCGTCATGAGAGCCAGTTTCATCATAGCGCTTGATGGTTTTTGCGACTGCACTTGAAGAAACTTTCAAAGTTCTTGAAATGTTCCGTATTTACTGACCTTCATGTCTTAAAGTAATGATGGACTGCCGTTTCTCTTTGCTTATTTGAGCTGTTCTTGCCATAATATGGACTTGGTCTTTTTACCAAATAGGGCTATCTTCTGTATACCTTGTCACAACACAACTGATTGGCTTAAACGCATTAAGAAGGAAAGAAATTCCACAAATTAACTTTTAAGAAGGCACACCTGTTAATTGAAATGCATTCCAGGTGACTACCTCATGAAGCTGGTTGAGAGAATGCCAAGAGTGTGCAAAGCTGTCATCTAGGCAAAAAAAAAAAAAAATCTAGGCAAAGGGTGGCTATTTGAAGAATCTCAAATATAAAATATATTTTGATTTGTTTAACCCTTTTTTGGTTACTATATGATTCCATATGTGTTATTTCATAGTTTTGATGTCTTCACTATTATTCTACATGTAGAAAATTGTAAAAATAAAGAACAACCCTTGAATGAGTAGGTGTTCTAAAACATTTGACCGGTAATGTTATATATATATATATATATATATATATATATATACACATGCATGCATACATACAGTGCATTTTGTTACGTTACAGCCATATTCTAAAATTGATTAAATAGATCTTTTCCCTCATCAATCTACACACAATACCCTATAATGACAAAGCAAAAAGAGGTTTTTAAAAACTTTGTTGAAACACATTTGGCAGCGATTACAGCCTCGAGTCTTCTTGGGTATGACGCTACAAGCTTGGCACACCTGTATTTGAGGAGTTTCTCCCATTCTTCTCTGCAGATCCTCTCAAGCTCTGTCAGGTTGGGTGGGGAGCGTCGCTGCACAGCTATTTTCAAGTCTCTCCAGAGATTTTTGATCGGGTTCAAGTCTGGGCTCTGGCTGGGCCGCTCAAGGACATTCAGAGACTTGTCCCGAAGCCACTCCAGCGTTGTCTTGGCTGTGTGCTTAGGGTTGTTGTCCTGTTGGAAGGTGAATCTTCGCCCAAGTCTGAGGTCCTGAGCACTCTGGAGCAGGTTTTCATCAAGGATCTCTCTGTGCTTTGCTCCGTTCATTTTCCCTCGATCCTGACTAGTCTCCCAGTCCTTGCTGCTAAAAAACATCCCCACAGCATGATGCTGCCACCACCATGCTTCACCGTAGGGATGGTGCCAGGTTTCCTCCAGACATGACACTTGGCATTCAGGCCAAAGAGTTCAGTCTTAGTTCATCAGACCAGATAATCTTGTTTCTCATGGTCTGAGAGTCCTTTTGGTGCCTTTTGGCAACTCCAAGCGGGCTGTCATGTGCCTTTTACTGAGGAGTGGCTTCTGTCTGATTGGTGGTGTGCTGCAGAGATGGTTGTCCTTCTGGAAGGTTCTCCCATCTCCACAGAGGAACTCTGGAGCTCTGTCAGAGTCACCATTGGGTTCTTGGTCACCTCCCTGACCAAGGCCCTTCTCCCCCGATTGCTCAGTTTGGCCGGGCTGCCAGCTCTAGGAGAAGTCATGGTGGTTCCAAACTTCTTCCATTTAAGAATGATTGAGGCCACTGAGTTCTTGGGGACCTTCAATGCTGCAGAAATGTTTTGGTACCCTTCCCTAGGTCTGTGCCTCAACACAATCCTGTCTTGGAGCTCTACGTACAATTCCTTCGACCTCATGGCTTGGTTTATGCTCTGACATGCACTGTCAACTGTGGGACCTCATATATATATATATATATATAGACAGGTGTGTGCCTTTTCCAAATCATGTCTAATCAATTTAATTTACCACAGGTGGACTCCGATCAAGTTGTAGAAACATCTCAAGGATGATCAAAGGAAACAGGATGTACCTGAGGTCAATTTCGAGTCTCATAGCAAAGGGTCTGAATACTTATGATGTAAATAAGGTATTTATAAAAAACTGTTTTCACTTTGTCATTATGGGGTATTGTGTGTAGATTGATGAGGAACACATTTTTATTTAATCAATTTTAGAATAAGGCTGTAACGTAACAATGTGGGAAAAGTCAAGGGGTCTGAATACTTTCCGAATGCACTACATGACCAAAAGTATGTGGACACCTGCTTGTCAAACATCTCATTCCAAAATCATGGGCATTAATATGGAGTTGGTCCCCCCTTTGCTACTAATGGCCTCCACTCTTCTGGGAAAGCTTTCCACTAGATGTTGGAACATTGCTGCGGGGACTTGCTTCCATTCAGCCACAAGAGCATTAGTGAGGTCGGGCACTGATGTTGGGCGATTAGGCCTGGCTCACAGTTGGTGTACCAATTCATCCCAAAAGTGTTCGATGGGGTTGGGATCAGGGCTCTGTGCAGGCCAGTCAAGTTCTTCCACACCGATCTTGACAAACCATTTCTGTATGAGCCTCACTTTGTGCACGGAGGCATTGTCATGCTGAAACAGGAAAGGGCCTTCCCCAAACTGTTGCCACAAAATTGGAAGCACAGAGTCATTTAGAATGTCATTGTATGCTGTAGCGTTAAGATTTCCCTTCACTTGAACTAAGGGACCTAGCCCGAACCATGAAAAACAGCCCCAGACCATTATTCCTCCTCCACCAAACTTTACAGTTGGCG
Organism: Coregonus clupeaformis; assembly: GCF_020615455.1. NCBI lineage: Eukaryota > Metazoa > Chordata > Actinopteri > Salmoniformes > Salmonidae > Coregonus > Coregonus clupeaformis. Next base: position 41,382,833 of record NC_059201.1, on the reverse strand, counting down.
CTGTGCAGTCGGGCAGGTAGCGCTCTCCTGCTAGATGGTGAAATGTGATTCATCACTCCAGAGAACGCGTTTCCACTGCTCCAGAGTCCAATGGCGGTGAGCTTAACACCACTCCAGCCAATGCATGGAATTGAGCATGGTGATCGTAGGCTTGTGTGCGGCTGCTCGGCCATGGAAACCCATTTCATGAAGCTCCCGACAACCATTTATTCTGCTGAAGTTGCTTTCAGAGGCAGTTTGGAACTCGGTAATGAGTGTTGCAACCAAGGACAGACGATTTTTACGCGCCAAGCGCTTCAGCACTTGCTGGTCCCGTTCTGTGAGCTTGTGTGGCCTATCACTTTCTGGCTGAGCCGTTGTTGCTCCTAGACGTTTCCACTTCACAATAACAGCACTTACAGTTGACTGGGGCAGCTCTAGCAAGGCAGAAATTTGACGAACTAACTTGTTGGAAAGGTGTCATCCAATGACAGTGCCATGTCGAAAGTCACTGAGCTTTTCAGTAAGGCCATTCTACTGCCAATGTTTTTTCTATGGAGATTGCATGGCTGTGTGCTCGATTTTATACACCTGTCAGCAACGGCTGTGGCTGAAATAGCCGAATCTACTAATTTGAAGGGGTGTCCACAATGCTCAGCGCCACACTTAAATGAACGCAGAGGAAACACTGGTCCACATACTTTTGTGTGTGTGTGTATGTGTATGTATATATATATATATATATATATATATATATATATATATATATATATATATATATATATATATATATATATTATATATATATATATATATATATATATTTATATACAGTACATATTATACATTGTATTGCATCAGCCAGCCTCATCACACCAACAATATGATACTTTTTGTCACAATGTTACCTAGAAAGATATGCATCAACCAATGGTTTTACAAAACCCATTCATATAATCTCTCAATCTCTCTGTATGAACCAATCATCTCATCACTAGTCACACTTTGAGACGTTTTCAGAAACAATATGTGGAATCAGGATCCCATGGTTCACAAATCAATAAAGGTTAATAGGAGAGTATACAGTTGATTTTTTGAAATACACTGGACCCTGACTATCCTCCTCCTCCTCCTAACTTGATAGAACGATAATACTAGAAGTTTACCATTCAGTTATGGATTTAATCCCCTGGGCACAAGGAACTTAAGAAAGTGATAGGGGCCGTACGGTATGCGTGGGGATGGCTTGAGCGATGGTGTTTGCCAACTCATTTATCACTAGACTCTCTCAGTCAGAAAGGGGAGATCGGATTCCAGAGGTTTCCATGGCCCGGCTAAAAATACACTCACCAGAGGGTTTCCATACACCCACACACAAAACCACATACACATGCACACGCATGCAGACCCACACCCTGTCAGCCCAGAACAGAGATATGGGCGGAGTTGCATGTATTAGGGATTGAATGTGGTCATAGTACAATCACTGAACAGACATAGGACTCTTCACCAACACAAGTTGAGAAATGTTGTCAGGTAAGCCAGGGGAAGTGCATCAGGTGTCCACACCTGGCCTTAGGGACTGGGTGGAGAGAGGAGAGTGGATGAAGGCACTGGGAACGAGAGGAAAACAGACACACACTCTTCCTCTTGTAAGAGCTCATTCAGGCTGCTTCTGGTAAATGAGTATAAATTATGGTGGTGTTTCTGTATGTGTGTGCATTGACATTTACATTTACGTCATTTAGCAGACGCTCTTATCCAGAGCGACTTACAAATTGAGAGACAGAGAGAGAGACAGAGAGAATGAAATAGAGAGAGAGGGGACGAAATAGAGAGAGAGGGGACGAGAGAGAGAAAGAGAGGGTGAGGTACAGGAGCTCCCCGCTGAGCACCAAACATCTTCACAGAGTTATTTACAGATCAGTCCATCAACAAATGGCAGGTGCAGCATCCTCACAAACAGGGCTATTGGCTTTCCTCTCCCTGGAACGCTGCAATATCCTCTCCAGCTAGAGCTCTGTGGATTTGGTCTCTGTAACTCTCTCTCTCACACACACACATTGCGCTTGCATCTGTTGTAGGCCACCGACTCACACACGTATGTCTCATGTACTGTATGTCTATCTGCACTTCTAAAGTGACATCATAGGGCTTAGTTATCCCCAATCCTAGCTTGTGATGTCTGTGTTTGTTGGCTGTGTTTGTTTTACTATAGTATGAGTCCCTGGAGGCCTTAGAATTAGCATGTGTACACTGAGTGTACAAAACATGAACATCTGATCTTTCCATGACATAGACTGACTAAGTGAATCCAGGTGAAAGCTATAATCCCTTATTGATGTCACTTGTTAAATCCACTTCAATCAGTGTAGAGATGAAGGGGAGGAGACAGGTTAAAGAAGGATTTTTAAACCTTGAGACAATTGCGACATCCATTGTGTATATGTGCCATTCAGAGGGTTTAATGGGCAAGCCTGTTTTTACTTTTACACAAAATAACAATGTTGGAATATAAAAATGTTATTCTAAGGACACCAATGGCTGCATATTTCTACCACCACTATTCTGTACTTTCAGCTTCATATAGGGCTTGATAGAAGACCTGACATACATACAGCATCCTTATTCGGTGCATGCTCCTTTAGTTTTGAGACATACAGTGAGGGAAAAATATATTTGATCCCCTGCTGATTTTGTATGTTTGCCCACTGACAAAGTCATGATCAGTCTATAATTTTAATGGTAGGTTTATTTGAAAAGTGAGAGACAGAATAACAACAACAAAATCCAGGAAAACGCATGTCAAAAATGTTATAAATTGATTTGCATTTTAATGAGGGAAATAAGTATTTGACCCCTCTGCAAAACATGACTTAGTACTTGGTGGCAAAACCCTTGTTGGCAATCACAGAAGTCAGACGTTTCTTGTAGTTGGCCACCAGGTTTGCACACATCTCAGGAGGGATTTTGTCCCACTCCTCTTTGCAGATCTTCTCCAAGCCATTAAGGTTTCGAGGCTGACGTTTGGCAACTCGAACCTTCAGCTCCCTCCACAGATTTTCTATGGGATTAAGGTCTGGAGACTGGCTAGGCCACTCCAGGACCTTAATGTGCTTCTTCTTGAGCCACTCCTTTGTTGCCTTGGCCATGTGTTTTGGGTCATTGTCATGTTGGAATACCCATCCACAACCCATTTTCAATGCCCTGTCTGAGGGAAGGAGGTTCTCACCCAAGATTTGACGGTACATGGCCCCGTCCATTGTCCCTTTGATGCGGTGAAGTTGTCCTGTCCCCTTAGCAGAAAAACACCCCCAAAGCATAATGTTTCCATCTCCATGTTTGACAGTGGGGGATGGTGTTCTTGGGGTCATAGGCAGCATTCCTCCTCCTCCAAACACGGCGAGTTGAGTTGATGCCAAAGAGCTCGATTTTGGTCTCATCTGACCACAACACTTTCACCCAGTTCTCCTCTGAATCATTCAGATGTTCATTGGCAAACTTCAGACGACCCTGTATATGTGCTTTCTTGAGCAGGGGGACCTTGCGGGCGCTGCAGGATTTCAGTCCTTCACGGCGTAGTGTTTTACCAATTATTTTCTTGGTGACTATGGTCCCAGCTGCCTTGAGATCATTGACAAGATCCTCCTGTGTAGTTCTGAGCTGATTCCTTACCGTTTTCATGATCATTGCAACTCCACGAGGTGAGTTCTTGCACGGAGCCCCAGGCCGAGGGAGATTGACAGTTATTTTGTGTTTCTACCATTTGCGAATAATCGCAAATAACTGTTGTCACCTTCTCACCAAGCTGATTGGCGATGGTCTTGTAGCCCATTCCAGCCTTGTGTAGGTCTACAATCTTGTCCCTGACATCCTTGGAGAGCTCTTTGGTCTTGGCCATGGTGGAGAGTTTGGAATCTGATTGATTGCTTCTGTGGACAGGTGTCTTTTATACAGGTAACAAACTGAGATTAGGAGCACTCCCTTTGAGAGTGTGCTCCTAATCTCAGCTCATTACCTGTATAAAAGACACCTGGGAGCCAGAAATCTTTCTGATTGAGAGGGGGTCAAATACTTACTTCCCTCATTAAAATGCAAATAAATGTATAACATTTTTGACGTGTTTTTCTGGATTTTTTTGTTGTTATTCTGTCTCTCGCTGTTCAAATAAACCTACCATTAAAATTATAGACTGATCATTTCTTTGTCAGTGGGCAAACGTACAAAATCAGCAGGGGATCAAATACTTTTTTCCCTCACTGTACCTCCACAGGTACACCTCCAATTGACTCAAATTATGTCAATTAGCAGAAGCTTCTAAAGCAATGACATCATTTTCTGGAATTTTCCAAGCTGTTTAAAGGCACAGTCAACTTAGTGTATGTAAACTTCTGACCCACTGGAATTGTGATACAGTGAATTATAAGTGAAATAATCTGTCTGTAAATAATTGTTGGAAAGATTTATTGTGTCATGCACAAAGTAGATGTCCTAACCGACTTGCCAAAACTATAGTTTGTTAACAAGAAATGTGTGGAGTGGTTGTAAACCCCAACCTAAGTGTAGGTAAACTTCCGACTTCAACTGTAGCTTGTCTAGGGTGTAATCATTAGTCCAACAGTTGCAAACAAGAGTTTCTATTGGACGAATTCAGGTATGTTTATCCCCGTTTCATTCCGTTTGCTTCCGTTTAAAAAACGTTTTTCAACAGAATCGGTGGAATAAATACACCCCTTATCACACGCAAACACAGTTCACTTTCATAGCAGCCACATACAAACAGCATGATAATTTTGCTCGTTGAATAATTCCTTCTCGTATCTACGTGCTCTCCTCCTCTCACCTTTTCCCTTTGCTTGTGGACTTCAGTGCACAACACATCAGCTGTCTGTGACCAGGCAAAGAAAACTTTAATTGTCACCGTATTAGCTAACATCATAGTCAACATAGCTACTAGAACTAACGCGTTAGTAAACCCTCTACAATCATGCAAGAGATAAATGCATGCAAACCAGAAAATGTTATGAAGGTTAGCTTGTCCTGAGGCAGAAAGTTGTGATTTATGGATTATAATAAAACGACAGAGCCAGACGTGAGAGTTCAGATCCTCACTGTAAGGTTGAGTCCAGTGTTGTGTGTGTTGGAGTTAAGTCCACGTGGGCGTGTACAGTAGGTGTTGTATTCAGCAAGCAGTTTAGCAGTTACACCGGCAGGCCCCGTTGGCAATAAATTAATAAAACCAAAACTTGGAAGAGTTCCAGCGTTGGATAGCCATAGCCAGCTAGCGAACATAGCATCCCTCTATTTGAGCAGGGTGTTTGAGTAGGCTAAACTAGCTAGCTGCATTCGCTAGCTAAGTGAAAGTGAAAAGAATACAACAAAATATAGCTAGGTAGCTCTTTCTTGCTTCTTCATTTTTTAATTAATTACTTTTTTCACAACTACTTTCTTTCTCTTTGAATCAACTACTCACCACATTTTATGCACTAGCTAGCTGTAGCCTATGCTTTCAGTACTAGATTCATTCTCTGATCCTATGGTTGGGTGGAGAACATGTTAAAACAGTGTAAGTCTGTGGAAGGGGGTGAGAACCATGAGCCTCCTAGGTTTTGTATTGAAGTCAATGTACCCAGAGGAGGACGGAAATTAGCTGTCCTCTGGCTACACCATGGTGCTACCCTACAGAGGGCTGTTGAGGCTACTGTAGACCTTCATTTCAAAACAGTGTGTTTTTATCAATTATTAGGTGACGTGAATATATTTAGTATAGTTTTATCTAAAAAGGATAACTTCTTTAATGTTTCACTATTTTTATGAAATTCACTGAGGAGGATGGTCCTCCTCTGAGGAGCCTCCACTAGGAGCAGACTAATGCTGCGTTCACATGCTCTTCGGAGCTTCCTATTTCCTCATTGTGATGTCGGAAATACGACTTTGTTTCATTCATGTGCTTTTTGGTTAGAACAATTCTTCAGCCTTGATAAGCTAGCTAATGTTGCTTATAATAACGTTAGCCCACTGGGCACAAACTGGTTGAATCAACGTTGTTTCAACGTAATTTGTCAACGTATTGTGACATGGAATATACGTTGAAAATACATTGGACAACTTAAACTGTTGTTTTGAGGGTGAAATTTCAACCACTTCTACCCCCCCCCTAGAAGGATTACTTTATCCTATCCCAGGTATTCCTTAAAGAGGTGGGGTTTCAAATGTCTCCGGAAGGTGGTGAGTGACTCCGCTGTCCTGGCGTCGTGAGGGAGCTTGTTCCACCATTGGGGTGCCAGAGCAGCGAACAGTTTTGACTGGGCTGAGCGGGAACTATGCTTCCGCAGAGGAAGGGGAGCCAGCAGGCCAGAGGTGGATGAACGCAATGCCCTCGTTTGGGTGTAGGGACTGATCAGAGCCTGAAGGTACGGAGGTGCCGTTCCCCTCACAGCTCCATAGGCAAGCACCATGGTCTTGTAACAGATGCGAGCTTCAACTGGAAGCCAGTGGAGTGTGCGGAGGAGCGGGGTGACGTGAGAGAACTTGGGAAGGTTGAACACCAGGGCGGGCTGCGGCATTCTGGATGAGTTGTAGGGGTTTAATGGCACAGGCAGGGAGCCCAGCCAACAGCGAGTTGCAGTAATCCAGATGGGAGATGACAAGTGCCTGGATTAGGACCTGTGCCGCTTCCTGTGTAAGGCAGGGTCGTACTCTCCGAATGTTGTAGAGCATGAACCTACAGGATCGGGTCACCGCCTTGATGTTAGCAGAGAACGACAGGGTGTTGTCCAGGGTCACGCCAAGGCTCTTCGCACTCTGGGAGGAGGACACAACGGAGTTGTCAACCGTGATGGCGAGATCATGGAACGGGCAGTCCTTCCCCGGGAGGAAGAGCAGCTCCGTCTTGCCAAGGTTCAGCTTGAGGTGGTGATCCGTCATCCATACTGATATGTCTGCCAGACATGCAGAGATGCGATTCGCCACCTGGTTATCAGAAGGGGGAAAGGAGAAGATTAGTTGTGTATCGTCAGCGTAGCAATGATAGGAGAGGCCATGTGAGGATATGACAGAGCCTAGAACTGAGCCCTGGGGGACACCAGTGGTGAGAGCACGTGGTGCGGAGACAGCTTCTCGCCACGCCACTTGGTAGGAGCGACCGGTTAGGTAGGACGCAATCCAAGAGTGAGCCGCGCCGGAGATGCCCAGCTCGGAGAGGGTGGAGAGGAGGATCTGATGGTTCACAGTATCAAAGGCAGCAGACAGGTCTAGAAGGATAAGAGCAGAGGAGAGAGAGTTAGCTTTAGCAGTGCGGAGAGCCTCCGTGACACAGAGAAGAGCAGTCTCAGTTGAATGACCAGTCTTGAAACCTGACTGGTTTGGATCAAGAAGGTCATTCTGAGAGAGATAGCAAGAGAGTTGGCTAGAGACACGCTCAATAGTTTTGGAGAGAAAAGAAAGAAGGGATACTGGTCTGTAGTTGTTGACATCAGAGGGATCGAGTGTTGGTTTTTTGAGAAGGGGTGCAACTCTTGCTCTCTTGAAGACGGAAGGGACATAGCCAGCGGTCAAGGATGAGTTGATCAGCGAGGTGAGGTAGGGGAGAAGGTCACCGGAGATGGTCTGGAGAAGAGAGGAGGGGATAGGGTCAAGCGGGCAGGTTGTTGGGCGGCCTGCCGTCACAAGTCGCATGATTTTATCTGGAGAGAGAGGGGAGAAAGAAGTCAAAGCATAGGGTAGGGCAGTGTGAGCAGGACCAGCAGTGTCATTTGGCTTAACAAAATAGCATTTGAAAAGTCATCAACAGCTATTGTTTCAATTCAACCCAGTGTTCAACTAACAATAAACAATACATAGGCCTAGGGTTTCAAGCTTTTGTTGATTTCAAACGTAATCTTCAAGTTAATCATTAATACGTTGGATTCATGTCTCCATATATCAATTATTAATTTGTAGACAAACTGGATATTGAATTGTGTTTGGTTGTCAGCGCAACCAAATATCAACATTTGAAGGAGATGTATCTTCTGCTTGGATAGTTCCATCTGTGCCACTGACTAAGTCTGGCTTTAATTCCAGTTTGTCTACAAATTAATAATTGATATGTTGAATACAACTGGAATTTGTTGACAACCAAACACAATTCAATATCACACTTGCAATACAGTAAATAGCCTATCAACAATTTAACAAATATGTTGGATTCACGTCTCCAACTAAACAACAAATAAAAGTTAAAGAATACGATTAAGCCAGTGGCTCAGATGAAACTACCTGCGTTATCAACCAAACACAATTCAATAATATTTTAATCTAATACAGTAAATACCCTAAAGTTAAGGCTATCCTATAAAACTAATGAAACCGTATTTATTCAATCTTAAAATGAGAAACACATTCATGGCCACATTTTGAGGTTAGCCTACTGTAACTATAAATGTCTTCTTATGCATTCAGAAAGCATTCAGACCCCTTCCCCTTTTCCACATTTTGTTATGTTACAGCCTTATCCTCAATCTACACACAATACCCCATAATGACAATGCAAAAATGGGATTGTATACATTTCTGAAACCTAATTTACATAAGTATTCAGACCCTTTGCTATGAGACTCGAAATTGAGCTCAGGTTCATCCTGTTTCCATTGATCATTCTTGAGATATTTCTACAACTTGATTGGAATCCACCTGTGGTAAATTCAATTGATTGGACATGATTTGGAAAGGCACACACCTGTCTATATAAGGTCCCACAGTTGACAGTGCATGTCAGAGCAGAAAACAAACCATGAGGTCGAAGGAATTGTCCGTAGACCTCCGAGACAGGATTGTGTTGAGGCACAGATCTGGGGAAGGGTACCAAAATAATTCTGCATCATTCTTAAATGGAAGAAGTTTGGAAACACCAAGACTCTTCCTAGAGCTGGCCGCCCGACCAAACGGAGCAATCGGGGGAGAAGGGCCTTGGTCAGTGAGGTGACCAAGAACCCGATGGTCACTCTGACAGAGCTCTAGAATTCCTCTGTTGAGATGGGAGAACCTTCCAGAAGGACAACCATCTCTGCAGCACTCCACCAATCAGGCCTTTATGGTAGAGTGGCCAGACAGAAGCAACTCCTCAGTAAAAGGCACATGACAGCCCGCTTGGAGTTTGCCAAAAGGCACCTAAAGGACTCTCAGACCATGAGAAACAAGATTCTCTGGTCTAATGAAACCAAGATTGAACACTTTGGCCTGAAAGTCAAGCGTCACGTCTGGAGGAAACCTGGCACCATCCCTACAGATGGTGGCAGCATCATGCTGTGGAGATGTTTTTCAGCCTCAGGGACTGGGAGACTAGTCAGGATCGAGGGAAAGATGAACAGAGCAAAGTACAGAGAGATCCTTGATGGAAACCTGCTCCAGAGCGCTCAGGACCTCAGACCGGGGCGAAGGTTCACCTTCCAACAGGACAATGACCCTAAGCGCACAGCCAAGACAACGCAGGAGTGGCTTCGGGACAAGTCTCTGAATGTCCTTGAGTGGCCCAGCCAGAGCCCGTACTTGAACCCGATCGAACATCTCTGGAGAGACTTGAAAATAATAATAATAATATGCCATTTAGCAGACGCTTTTATCCAAAGCGACTTACAGTCATGTGCGCATACATTTGTATGTATGGGTGGTCCCGGGGATCGAACCCACTACCCTGGCGTTATAAGCGCCATGCTCTACCAATTGAGCTACAGAGGACCACCAAAATAGCTGTGCAGCGACGCTCCCCATCCAACCTAACAGAGCTTGAGAGGATCTGCAGAGAAGAATGGGAGAAACTCCCCAAATACTGGTGTGCCAAGATTGTAGCGTCATACCCAAGAAGACTCGAGGCTGTAATTGCTGCCAAAGGTCCTTCACAAAGTACTGAGTAAAGGGTCTGAATACTGACGTAACCTGAAATATCACATTTATCTTAAATGAATTTGCAACAATTTCTAAAAAGCTGTTTTTGCTTTGACATTAGGGGGTTTTGTGTGTAGAATTTATTCAATTTTAGAGTAAGGCTGTAACGTAACAAAATGTGGAAAAAGTCAAGGGGTTTGAATACTTTCTGAATGCACTGTATATACAAAAGTATGTGGACACCCGTTCAAATGAGTGTATTCGACTATTTCAGCCACACCCTTTGCTTACAGGTGTACAGTGAGGGGAAAAAAGTATTTGATCCCCTGCTGATTTTGTACGTTTGCCCACTGACAAAGAAATGATTAGACTATAATTTTAATGGTAGGTTTATTTGAACAGTGAGAGACAGAATAACAAACAAAAAAATCCAGAAGAACGCATGTCAAAAATGTTATAAATTGATTTGCATTTTAATGAGGGAAATAAGTATTTGACCCCCTCTCAATCAGAAAGATTTCTGGCTCCCAGGTGTCTTTTATACAGGTAACGAGCTGAGATTAGGAGCACACTCTTAAAGGGAGTGCTCCTAATCTCAGCTTGTTACCTGTATAAAAGACACTTGTCCACAGAAGCAATCAATCAGATTCCAAACTCTCCACCATGGCCAAGACCAAAGAGCTCTCCAAGGATGTCAGGGACAAGATTGTAGACCTACACAAGGCTGGAATGGGCTACAAGACCATCTCCAAGCAGCTTGGTGAGAAGGTGACAACAGTTGGTGCGATTATTCGCAAATGGAAGAAACACAAAATAACTGTCAATCTCCCTCGGCCTGGGGCTCCATGCAAGATCTCACCTCGTGGAGTTGCAATGATCATGAGAACGGTGAGGAATCAGCCCACAACTACACGGGAGGATCTTGTCAATGATCTCAAGGCAGCTGGGACCATAGTCACCAAGAAAACAATTGGTAACACACTACGCCGTGAAGGACTGAAATCATGCAGCTCCTGCAAGGTCCCCCTGCTCAAGAAAGCACATATACAGGCCCGTCTGAAGTTTGCCAATGAACATCTGAATGATTCAGAGGAGAACTGGGTGAAAGTGTTATGGTCAGATTAGACCAAAATCGAGCTCTTTAGCATCAACTCAATTCGCCGTGTTTGGAGGAGGAATGCTGCCTATGACCCCAAGAACACCATCCCCCACCATCAAACATGGAGGTGGAAACATTATGCTTTGGGGGTGTTTTTCTGCTAAGGGGACAGGACAACTTCACCGCATCAAAGGGACGATGGACGGGGCCATGTACCGTCAAATTTTGGGTGAGAACCTCCTTCCCTCAGCCAGGGCATTGAAAAATGGGTCGTGGATGGGTATTCCAGCATGACAATGACCCAAAACACACGGCCAAGGCAACAAAGGAGTGGCTCAAGAAGAGCACATTAAGGTCCTGGAGTGGCCTAGCCAGTCTCCAGACCTTAATTCCATAGAAAATCTGTGGAGGGAGCTGAGGGTTCGAGTTGCCAAACGTCAGCCTCGAAACCTTAATGACTTGGAGAAGATCTGCAAAGAGGAGTGGAACAAAATCCCTCCTGAGATGTGTGCAAACCTGGTGGCCAACTACAAGAAACGTCTGACCTCTGTGATTGCTCTGAGTTTTGCCACCAAGTACTAAGTCATGTTTTGCAGAGGGGTCAAATACTTATTTCCCTCATTAAAATGCAAATCAATTTATAACATTTTTGACATGCGTTTTTCAGGATTTTTTTGTTGTTATTCTGTCTTTCACTGTTCAAATAATCCTACCATTAAAATTATAGACTGATCATTGCTTTGTCAGTGGGCAAACGTACAAAATCAGCAGGGGATCAAATACTTTTTTCCCTCACTGTATATAATCGAGCACATAGCCATGCAATCTCCATAGACAAACATTGGCTGTAGAATGGCCTTACTGAAGAGCTCAGTGACTTTCAACGTGGCACCGTCATAGGATGCCACCTTTCCAACAAGTCAGTTCGTCAAATTTTTGCCCCGGTCAACTGTAAGTGCTGTTATTGTGAAGTGGAAACGTCTAGGAGCAACAACGGCTCAGCCGCAGAGTGGTAGGCCACACAAGCTCACAGAACGGGACCGCCGAGTGCTGAACCGCATAGCGCGTAAAAATCGTTTGTCCTCAGTTGCAACACTCATTACCGAGTTCCAAACGTCTTGAAGAAACGTCAGCACAATAACCGTTTGTCGGGAGCTTAATGAAATGGGTTTCCATGGCCGAGCATCTGCACATAAGCCTAAGATCACCGTACGCAATGCCAAGCGTCGCTGGAGTGGTGTAAAGCTCGCCGCCATTGGACTCAGTGGAAACACGTTCTCTGGAGTGATGAATCACGCTTCACCATCTGACGGTCCGACAGACAAATTTGGGTTTGATGGATGCTAGGAGAACGCTACCTGCCCCAATACATAGTGCCAACTGTAAAGTTTGGTGGAGGAGGAATAATGGTCTGAGGCTGTTTTTCATGGTTCAGGCTAGGCCCCTTATTTCCAGTGAAGGGAAATGTTAATGCTACAGCATACAATTACATTCTAGATGATACTGTGCTTCCAACTTTGTGTCAACAGTTTGGGGAAGGCCCTTTCCTGTTTCAGCATGACAATGCGCCCGTGCACAAAGCGAGGTCCATACAGAAATGGTTTGTCGAGATCGGTGTCGAAGAACTTGACTGGCCTGCACAGAGCCCTGACCTCAACCCCATCGAACACTTTTGGGATGAATTGGAACGCCGACTGCGAGCCAGGCCTAATCGCAGAACATCAGTGCCCGACCTCACCAATGCTTGTGGCTGAATGGAAGCAAGTCCCCGCAGCAATGTTCCAACATCTAGAGGAAATCCTTCCCAGAAGAGTGGAGGCTGTTATAGCAGCAAAGGGGGGACCAACTCCATATTAATGCCCATGATTTTGGAATGAGATGTTCGACGAGAAGGTGGTCATGTAATGTATATTGAGGCAAAAATTACAGTAGCCTACATTTAGCCAAATATAACTCAATGGAATGAACATGAAATTGACTTTAATGATTGAAATATATGGGCCTACATTATTCATCTTTTAAAATAGTCATCTCGGTTTTCATTTTTATCCTTTACTTGTTTGTAGGCTAAGAATTGCAAAGACATTGGCAACTTTGTAGCCCATTTGTAGTCAACTTCGTTCTGAAGTTATTCGCGGTCATCTTCGGAGGCAGTCGGTAAATAATGAGTGTTTTTCAAGTGCAACTTAAGTAACAATGGTTTTGGGAAACAACTCAGAGATTTAACGATGCTCCTACAAAGGTTATTACGATGAACTTAGCTTTAAGATGCTTTTGGTAAACCGGGCCCTGATCAAGGAACCAAGCGAGTTAGTGGTACAATACAGCTTAATTGCCTACACAACACTGCCCCCACGGCTGCGCAAGGAATTATACGGCGCATTCCAAATTTCATGGTGCACAGGAGTATGTAGAATGGTCGCGTGTAGTACAAGGAGCCACGCCTTATGTGACGAAAAACAACATTGCAACACTGCTAAGCTCCAAATCAATGATGTGTATAAACCCTGGATGAATGACAGGGGGCACTATATTGAAGCCACCACGCAGCCATTTTGGTACTCCTTCATTATAAAACATTATTTGGAAGCTATAAAAATGCATTTATTAATGTCTAGATTCATTTTTGACAAGTATATTCCATTACAGACAGCTTAATGCATACTTTTAAATTATATGTGAACTGAACATAAACATTATAAAATAGAAACCTATTCCTTAAAGTATTTTTTTTAGAGCGTACTCATTTTACTGTCCCCACTGCAACAAATAAATACTAAAATACACCTATTTTATTGAAATACTATAGAATTCCATTCATTCCTATGGAGGACTCCTTCAGAGTAGTGCCAATATGCGGCCGGTGGCTTTAAAGCCTCTAATTGGCCAAAACATAGCATCAGCAATCCAGGGTTTTTATATACAGTACCTCAGTGGTATAAATACCCCTTTAGGTGGTGGTATACGCGTCTCCAAGTCCCAAGTGTTGCATGACAGGGCATGAGGTCAGAGGTCCGTGGGTCAGCAGCAGATCCAGATGGTACCTTTCCACTTTGCGAAGAAGAGGGTTACGGGCCGCCCATTGTGATGACGAACATGGACCAAAATGTAACCCCAAATATTTGGAGTGCGGTCCATAACGTGCATGGGGGGTGTTGGGTTAGTGTTTTGTTACCTAAAAATGACACGTGCCCCCCACAGTCATGGCCAGGCCAGAACGTACGTCTCTGACCGAAACATCCACAATAAATGTGCAGAAGTAGTTTCTGCGGCTGTTGCAGTGTCGCTATGTTGTTTACCTTAAGGCAAAGCTCTATGCTAAACCAGCAAAGTGTCTGGTTTTCAGATGTTTATTCTAAATCCCAGCTAAACTAAACAACACGTATTGTTTTCTACAATGAAGTCAACTTTGGGGCTGTAATTTCCTGCACCACAAACGAGAGAAGAATGATTATGTGTGTGTTAACATTTCACTTCTAAAGGCCAGAAAACTGGCCTCCAGTTTATGTCATTAGGGTAAAGATATTTGACCCATTAGTAGTATGATATGTGAGTGAAATGTTAGTAGTATGATACTGTATATAAGTGAAATATTTGTCCCTACAGCAAAATTATTTGGGCCCAAATCCGGCCCACATACGTATACAAGGTTACCGACGAGGCCCAGTTACCACTTGGAATTACGGTCCAGAAGCAGGCCAGCTCTGGTTGCCATACCTAAACCAGATATCTTCACCGGGAAGGCCCGACCTTGCACTGGACCACATTAATTTGCTGTCTGGGTGGAATGGAATTATATTAAGGTCAAACCTTAGGGGTTGATTTAAATCATCATTGTACCAGCTTTAACCCATCTCCAACTCATTTTGAAATGAGTTTACAGAACAAATAACATAGCAAATACGATATGATAGCCTATCAAAAACAATGGACAAATCCATTGATCCCCATTCAAATGATGAGTAACAAATAGGTTTGGACTCCTTTACCTTTGTGTGGTTCCACTGGCTCGAACATGTTGTTCCACTGGCTCTGTTGGTTGTAGTGTGGTTCTTACATCACCAAAGGGGTCTGGATTTGATTGCCGCATGGTCCACATACAGTGCATTCAGAAAGTATTCAGACCTAGTGACTTTTTCCACATTTTGTTGCGTTACAGCCTTATTCTAAAATGGATCAATTGTTTTGTTTCCTCATCAATCTACACACAATACCCCATAATGACAAAGCAAAAACTGGTTTCAGACCCTTTACTCAGCACTTTGTTGAAGCACCTTTGGTAGCGATTACAACCTTGAGTCTTCTTGGGTATGACGCTACAAGCTTGGCACACCTGTATTTGGGGAGTTTCTCCCATTCTTCTCTGCAGATCCTCTCAAGCTCTGTCAGGTTGAATGGGGAGCATCGCTGCACAGCTATTTTCAAGTCTCTCCAGAGATGTTCGATAGGGTTCAAGTACGGGCTCTAGCTGGGCCACTCAAGGACATTCAGAGACTTGTCCCGAAGCCACTCCTGTGTTGTCTTGGCTGTGTGCTTAGGGTCGTTGTGTTGCTGGAAGGTGAACATTCGCCCCAGTCTGAGGACCTGTGCGCTCTGGAGCAGGTTTTCATCAAGGATCTCTCTGTACTTTGCGCCGTTCATCTTTCCCTCGATCCTGACTAGTCTCCCAGTCCCTTCCAATGAAAAACATCCCCACAGCATGATGCTGCCACCACCATGCTTCACCTTAGGGATGGTTTCAGGTTTCCTCCAGACGTGACGCTTGGCATTCAGGCCAAAGCGTTCAATCTTGGTTTCTTCAAACCAGGGAATCTTGTTTCTCATGGTCTGAGAGTCCTTTAGGTGCCTTTTGGCAAACTCCAAGCGGGCTGTCATGTGCCTTTTACTGATGAGTGGCTTCTGTCTGGCCACTCTACCATAAAGGCCTGATTGGTGGAGTGCTGCAGAGATGGTTGTCCTTCTGGAAGGTTCTCCCATCTTTACAGAGGAACTCTGGAGCTCTGTCAGATTGACCATCGGGTACTTGGTCACCTCCCTGACCAAGGCCCTTCTCCCCCGATTACTCAGTATGGTCGGGCAGCCAGCTTTAGGAAGAGTCTTGGTTGCTCCAAACTTCTTCCATTTAAGAATGATGGAAGCCACTGTGTTCTTGGGGACCTTCAATGCTGCAGAAATGTTTTAGTACCCTTCCCCAGATCTGTGCCTCGACACAATCCTGTCTCGGAGCTCTACGGCCAATTCCTTCGACCTCATGGCTTGCTTCTTGCTCTGACATGCACTGTCAACTGTGGGACTTTGTATAAACAGGTGTGTGCCTTTCCAAATCATGTCCAATCAATTGAATTTACCACAGGTGGACTCCAATCAAGTTGTAGAAATATCTCAAGGATGATCAATGGAAACAGGATGCACCTGAGCTCAATTTCGAGTCTCATAGTAAAGGGTCTCAATACTTGTGTAAATAAGGTATTTTTGTTGTTTATTTTTATTGCATTTGCACACATTTCAAAAACCTGTTTTCGCTTTGCCATTATGGGGTATTGTGTGTAGATTGATTAGAAAAAATGAATTTAATCAATTTTAGAATAAGGCTGTAACATAAGAAAATGTTGAAAAGTCAAGGGGTCTGAATACTTTCTGAATGCACTAACTGTAAGTCACTGGATAAAATGTACAGTATCTGGCCTCAAAGGTCAACATTCCCTTTACTGCTAGATACCACCATGTCCACACACTGGATAGGAGTGTCTGCCAAAATGACCAGATGCCAAGTGTATACTACATAAGTGTATAAGACTGTATATAGACATACGCTGTATTCCTAATGAAAGTAGAGCTAGTGTACAGAATACTCCCTAGGTTATATGTTCACTGGTCTCTGAAGACGTCTAGCCTCTGTCAGCCCTGAATGGGGACTACACCCATCTGTCCATGCACTGACTGAACCCATCCGTGTGGGCAGCATGCCTGGCCTTTTTAATTGTAATACATGTCTCTGTGTGAGCTTTCATATTGCCTCCCCTTCTTTTCTCCTCATGCCCCCATGTTCCACTCTTGCTGCCAACATTAAAATCCAGGTGACTGGAGTGTGGTCTGAGATCGGATATCGGCTGAACACGGCTTCCAATTTCCCTGGGCTGTGGGCTGTGATTGGCAAAGGATAGACTCTGCCGATCATGGGTGCTGTGCCAATGTTAACACCTTGTGCAACAAAACACATTTATAGCTAGGAAAATTAGATCAAGCGCAAGTTTTGCGCACCTCTCCTCTTGACAGCCCTATTTCAAAAAGCACCACAGTGGTAATAGCAAGTCTTGATAACAGCAACATATTTAAAAAATAGATATATACATGTACAGATATGTTCTAGATTCAAGTGTCTTTTCTAAATAAACACCTAATTTATTTGTACTATGTTTCATAAGTGGCAGGTAGGCTATACCACAATAGCTGCAGAATGTATTTTCAACTACAACTCAATTATCCATCTTTTGCATTTAAAACACCATTTTGGGAACCTAATGCTAAGGTACCAGAGGTCAATAGAGACTCAACATTGTCAACAGGGAAGGTTGTGAGGTGTGTGTGTACTTTACGCATATATTTTACAAATATATGTACATATTCTTTTTCATATATAGATTTGATATATAGATTTTCCCAATCCTATTTAAATATATTATTTTTCCATATGGGATACTACAGCATAGCTCTGCCATACTCTATGTACAGTAATACAGTATTTGGTTTATACAGACCAATAACAAAGAAACTCAAAGGGGAACAACCAAAATTCATATTGTAAAGCGTTGCTATTTGTGAGTGGAGTGGTTAGTATAAGCTATTTTGAGTATATCATATAAAATGCCTAGACAACACTATGGAAAAGACAGACGCCCACACAGTTATAACGTCATGTGCCCCTGTGTTGCACAGAGCATGAAAGTTCCCTTTCTATCAATCTTATCTAGAAACTAAGCAAGTGGTTTTACTGAAAGGAAGGAACTGCTTCCTGTTATGATGTCATGAAAATCAAACCAATGGTGTACAACTTCGGCTGCAGAACAGCCTCTAGACTAGAGGAAAGAGTTTTAACCACAGGAGGCTGCTGAGGAGAGGACGGCTCATAATAATGGTTGGAATGGAGTAAATGGAATGGTGTTGGTGTTCGTTACCATTCCATTTATGTGTTCTTTACCATTCCATTTATTCCAGAGCCCGTCCTCCCCAATTAAGGTACCACAGGTCGCCTGTGGTTTTAACGTCATCTTAAGCAGTGAAACCACTTATTTCTTTGGAGATACCAGATAACGCATAATCTGGTGTTAATATTTACTACACCCATCATCATAAAAGTATGTCTGTGAAATAGTATCATGACATTTTAAGAAAAATGGCAACAAATGTATTTTTAAGTTGTATTTTAATATTAAATGTAATATTACACTTTTTATTCCTCTGAATATATATATATATATATGTGCCACATTACGAAAACTCACAAATATTAAGTATTTCTGTTTATAAGTATACACACGTGTCACAAACAAACATAGAAAAAGAAGCAGGAAACATTTTTATAAATCTGTATACTGTGTTAGAACGCTGAAGTGCTCTTAGCTGCTCGTGGTTTTGTCACATTTCACTGTGTAATGACTTAAGAAATCACTTGAAGTTCATTTCAAGAACAAAATAAAAACAACATATAATATAACTGCACACACTCCCCCTGAAGGAGCGTGTGTAAGGCAACACTTGCAGTAGCAGAGGTTTATATATACACACAGTTAAGGATAGAAAGCTATAGGGCCACATGTTTGAGTGGATCCATGTTACAGCTATACTGTGAAACTATACTATGCTATAATCGTTCACATTCATAAAAATAATTGCATTCTATGATTGTTATCCCTGGACTATTCTTACGCTATTCCAAATCATGGGATTCCTAACCTCCGTTTTCAAGTATCTCTTGGTATGCACATTTTCATTTCAGCCAGTCGTACTTCACCAAGTCTGTTTGAATGTTTTAGATTTACAGACTTTATAGCGGTGAGATGGTTAGAATGAAAACCTGAATACACAGGAGTTCTTCAGTATTTAATGATTGAAACTTTTCAATGAAGGCACTTTTCAAACATTGTAATTCTGCTGGCATGTTTCTCTGTTTAATGACTCATGGCTATAATCTTAGAGTTTTAAGGAAAATGATTGTTTTGTTTCAGTAATATGATTCTCCTGCCATTAAAACCCACATGAAATGTTGCAGTGTGGTGTGAGTAAAAATTATGGCACCTTTTTAGGTACATTAATGCTTTAGGGTTGATGAGCTGTAAATGTCACAACAATAGCCAGCTGTCACCGCAGGCAGACAGATAGAAAGCTTCACTTTGGTCCAATACCTTCTATAGGTGTAAAGGTGTGGTATCAGGACTACAAATGGCTATTATTTTATAACAGTTTCAGTGAAAATATTCACTTTTGAAATGTAGGGCCTAACAGTTGTCATTAAGAAAGGCTTGTGACCTGGAGACCCCAGTGTTTTGACTCTGTATGTCTCTCCACGCGTCAACTTTGAACAGCTACTAAATTAAGTTGTATTGGGATGTGGAGACTCCATAGGATTTTTAAGAACTTGGGTTTAAGTGGGTGTTCAGGTGTGAACATACACCATTTTTTTCCCTCAGAGCTGTACATACACACCAACTGTCTCCCAATATTTTGCAGCGTACAAAGAAACAAACGTACACATTTTGCATAGCGATAAAGCCACTCCACAAAGTCACACTTACAAAAGAGACCTTAAACTTGAAATGTCCACTCGTGTCTTCTTCTCTCTTGTTGGATGAATTGTCCATGAGAATTCCACAGATTGGAAGATAGACACCCAATTCTGCCACCCACAGGTTTTTGTTTTTAAAACTAAAACGTGAGAAAAATACAGGAAGAATCAGACACTTGTCATTAAGTCAGTGTACTGGAAAGGGGCAAGGCCACTTCAGTGGAGGGGGGGGGGGTGCCTCCTATCCACATTCAACACTCAGAAGTCCCAAATGTAATGGACTCGGACAACGGCCCCCTATTCACCTCCTCAGTTTATCATATTTTTGTCCCCGCACATCATCCTTAATCACTCCTCTTCATCTTTTTATCTGTCCTTTCAGAAAGGTAAGGTATCCATGAAGATTTTGTCTACGATGGGTGGTGGGGGGACCAGGTCCTCCAGCTTCAAGTAGAAGATGCGCTGCAGGCCCTGGGTGCAGAGGGTGCGCAGCTCAGGGAGCTTCCCCAGCAGTCGGGACAGGAAGTTGGGCTGGGGCCGCCCCGCATCGGAGCCACTGCTGGTCACATGGTCCCTCAGACAGGTGATGAGGCGGTTCTGGAACTCCTCCACCCGTTTGGGCTCTTTAAGGCCATGGCGATCTGAGGAGAAACCACAAGGAGAAACATCTTGATGATTAACATGAATGGCCTTGTGAATGGCATTTCACTGCTGTATCCTGTGCACGTGACCAATAAACTCTGATTATTTTGATTTGGCTATAGCCTATATCACATGCATATGGTATGCTTGTTTCAGTGTAGCAACTACAGTGCCTTCAGAAAGTATTCATACCCCTTGACTTATTCCACATTTTGTTGTGTTACAGCCTGAATTCAAAATTGATTAAATAGATGTTATTTCGCACCCATCTACACACAATACATTTTTACATTTACATTTTAGTCATTTAGCAGACACTCTTATCCAGAGCATACATGTTTTTGTTTTTCATACTGGCCCCCCGTGGGAATCGAACCCACAACCCTGGCGTTGCAAGCGCCATGCTCTACCAACTGAGCTACACGTACCCCATAATGAAAAAGTGAACACTTTTTTTTCTTTTAGCAAATGTATTGAAAATGAAATACAGAAATATCTCATTTACATAAGTATTCACACCCCTGAGTCAATACTTTGTAGAAGCACCTTTGGCAGCGATTACAGCTGTGAGTCTTTCTGGGTAAGTCTCTAAGAGCTTTCCACACCTGGATGTTCTTGTCAAAATTCTTCAAGCTCTGTCAAATTGGTTGCTGATCATTGCTAGACAACCATTTTTAGGTCTTGCCATAGATTTTCAAGTAGATTTAAGTCACAACTGTAACTCGGCCACTCAGGAACACTTACTGTCTTTTTGGTAAGCAACTCCAGTGTAGATTTGTCCTGCTTAAAGGTGAATTCACCTCCCAGTGTCTGGTGGAAAGCAGACTGAACCAAGTTTTCCTTTAGGATTTTTGCCTGTGCTTAGCTCCATTCCATTTCTTTTTTATCCTGAAAAACTCCTGAGTCCTTAACGATTACAAGCATACCCATAACATGACACAGCCACCCTATGCTTGAAAATATGGAGAGTGGTACTCAGCAATGTGTTGTTTTGGAATTACCCCAAACATAACACTTTGTATTCAGGACAAAAAGTGAATTGCTTTGCCACATTTTTTAGCAGTATTACTTTAGTGCCTTGTTGCAAATGGGATGCATGTTTTGGAATATTTGTTTATTATGTACAGGCTTCCTTCTTTTCACTGTCAATTAAGTTAGTAATGTGGAGTTACTACAATGTTGTTGATCCATCCTCAGTTTTCTCCTATCACAGCCATTAAACTGTAACTGTTTTAAAGTCACCATTGGCCTCATGGTGAAATCCCTCAGCGGTTTCCTTCCTCTCTGGCAATTGAGTTAGGAAGGACGCCTTGTATCTTTGTAGTGACTGGGTTTATTGACACACCATCCAAAGTGTAATTAATAACTTCACCATGCTCAAAGGGATAATCAATGTGTGTATATATATATATATATATATATATATTTTTTAATACATTTACCAAATAGGTGCCCTTCTTTGGAGGCATTGGAAAACCTCCCTGGTCTTTGTGATTGAATCTGTGTTTGAATTTCGCTGCTCGACTGAGGGGCCTTACAGATAATTGTATATGTGGAGTACAGAGATGAGGTAGTCAAAAATCATGTTAAACAATATTATTGCACACAGAGTGAGTCCATGCAACTTATTATGTGACTTGTTAAGCAAATGTTTACTCCTGAACTTATTCAGACTTGCCATAACAAAGGGGTTGAATAGTTATTGTCTTAAGACATTTCAGCTTTTAATTTTTCATTAATTTGTAAAAACTTCAAACATAATTCCACTTTGACATTATGGGGTATGTGTGTAGGCCAGTGACAAATCTAAATGTAATCTATTTTAAATTCAGGCTGTAACACAACAAAATGTGGAAAAGGTCAAGGGGTGTGAATACTTTCTGAAGGCACTGTACACTTATGAGTTATTCCTTTCAGCTCCTAGTGGAGCAAATAAGTGGCTCACTAAAACATACTGTATAGTGAAATTGTGTGTGTGTGTGTGTTTGTGCATGTGTTTGTATGTGAATGTGTCTCACCTGTGATGATGACGAGTGCTGCGAGGCAGGCGAATGAGGACACGTCCAGGTTCATGCGGTGGAGGCTCTGGGAGAAGTCCATAATGGAGTCGATCCAGTCGCCAAAGCCTCGCACACACTGCATACGGTGAAGTACCACGCCGTTGCAGAAGATCAGCTTGTCTTTCTCAGGACTCGACCTAGACACAGAACAGTCTTAACATATATTGCAGAAACATTGGGCACACATTTGTGTTGTTTACGGAATTATAGAGTAAATGTGTGCACCCCAAATGGCACTATTCCCTATTTACTGCAATACTTTTGACCAGGGCCCATAGGGAATAGGGTGCCATTTGGGATGCAGACAATGGTTACAGTGGTAATTATACCTGTATGCTAGCCGGAGGATGAAGAGTTCCACGAAAGCAGATTCCAGGAGCAGCTCTTGGTCTTCCGGGCAGAAGGCGGTGAATCCCGGGATGATCTCGGCCCATTTCCGGATCACATCCATGGTGCCTGTCAGCAGGTCGTAGAACTGCTGGATGTCATTGGCATCCTCTTTCTCTGACAGGCTAGCCACTGTCTCCTGGTACTGTGGGGTGGAGAGGAAAGAAAGGGATGACTCACTGCCTCTGATGTCCCTCTCTTCATAACATGTAGTGTGAAATGGGATCGAGATCACTGCCATCAAAGAAGCTTAATTACATAACAACTATATTATAGCAAGAAGCTTAACTTTTAACAACAGCAACTGGCTAAATTCTGAGAGAGATTCAGACAACCAATAACATGATGTTCCATGAGTCACATGTCTGGAGGTCTTACCTTGGAGTAGTCCAGCTTTCCAATGGCGGGGTTGGAGTCTATGTGAGCCCTGACAAGAGAGGCGATGATGTTGACGGGTGGGGTGGTGGACACTGACTCCGGCACAGTCTTGGCTTTAGAGGGCAGACGACCCCTGCGACCTTTCAGGCTGTCTGTGCGGACGACTGTAAGTGAGAGAAAGAGAGTGAGAAAGAGAAAATGACTCTCACTGACTGTACGTGTCTGAGATTCTCATGTGACTGTCACTACAAGCCTCTGTTTCACTAAATAACTGCTATAACCATTTCAGTTTATCGTTTTCTACGACTGGGCAGAGTAAAGCTTCAGTTTCGCATGGCTTTCATTCTTAGCTTGGGTTTCACATGACTGTCAGTGCGAGCTTGGTTTTCACTTCACATATACTAGACACTGAAGGCTTTAAGGGAGTGTGACATGGCATTACCTTCTTTCACCATTCCCACCACCAGGCACTTCTGGAAACGGCAGAATTGGCAGCGGTTCCTCCGCCGCTTGTCTACTGGACAGTCTTTGTTAGCTAGACACACATATTTAGCATTCTTCTGTACAGTTCGCTGCAAGAAGAGAAAAAAAAAACAAAGAACAGTGTGATTATTTTCCTGCACATTTCTCAAAGTTCCCCTTTCTCTTGTATAATCAGTTTCTTACTAGTGAGCACTTCTACTGAAACTGGAGCCAAGTTATGCATGAATATTACAGATGTTATTATATGTAACTGAATCATAAAAACTTCCTATGCAGACAGCCTGTGAAATAATAATAATAATAATAATAGAACTACTGTGAAGCTTCCTACCTTAAAGAAGCCCTTGCAGCCCTCACAGGTGCGGACCCCGTAGTGCTGACAGGAGGCGTTGTCCCCACACACTGCACAGCGACCCTCGTTGGCCCCGGGGCTGCAGGACTTAGGGGACGACATGGGCCTCTCCATGAGCCCGGGGCTGTCCATGGACCCCTGGTCCAGGGACAAGGGGGCGTAATGGAGCTGGGAGGCATTCCTCTGGGAGGGCTGGAAGAAAGGGTCATCCTCACCCTGCTGGGGGCCCTGGTGCTGCCCCAGGGGGGAGTGCTGATCTACGGTGGGGTTGAAGGTGAAGAAGGAGGGCTGCTGAGCCAGGCCTGACTTATCGGCCACCCAGCACCCAGGGTCTGGGGAGTAGGGGCTGAAGGGTGAGTCCCAGACTGGGCCAGGCTGACTCTGGAAGCCCGGGGTGGGTGGGGAGGCGGCGGCTGATGCGGGGCTGCCGTAGTAATCGGAGCCGCAGGAGGACAGCGTCTCTTCGAGGTAGCTGAGGGCGAAGGAGCCCGGGTAGCAGCTGTATACCTGGATGTCGTCCAGTTTAAAGGCTGAGTGCTGAGCCTGAGGGCTGGAGGCGCCGCCGGCTGAGTGGCCGGAGGGGGCGTTGGAGGCAGAGGTGGAGGTGGTGATCTGGCAGGAGTAGGCGTCAAACTCGCCCACGTAGCCGCTGCCCACCAGGGTGTTGATGCTGGGGAGGGAGGAGGCGGTGAGCTGGTCCTGCTGGGCACCGATGTCCATGGCCAGCTTAGCACTGAGTTCGGGGTTCAGGAACTCAGAGCTGAAGTAGTTGTTGTCGTAGGGCACAGTTCCATACTGAGTTTGAACACAGGGCATCGCTAGAAAAAATAAAATAAAATAGTATTTAAGAAAAATATTCCAAAGCCAAATAGTTGCACTTAGTCGTTGTTCTCTATCAAAACATGAGGCCAACATTAACTTAGGACAATAATTGAAATCCTTGCTGAAATTACGAAATAATTGAAATGGTGACAGTAATGTAGCATGAGTAGACCCTATAGGCCAACCTGCCTTATGCTCCAAGCTCACCATCACCCCAGCCAAACTAGGTGCAATAACCCGTAAACAACTCTACAACCATCATCTGCAAGCCTCAAGTCAACAACACTGAAGAAACTTAACTGGTCTTAGGAATCCCTTTTTAACACCTCTCCAACAGCACATCCAGACATCATCCCATACAGAAACACTTCCATTTCCCCCCCTCTCCTCACGCTGCCACAGCTTTAGCCCTCTTGGTACCCCTTTGCTGATTCCGAGAACATCCAGAAAACCGGTTTTCCAGGTTATGGGGAGATAGTCTTGCTGGAGGATATTGTGTTACTGGCTTTTAATGCTTCGATTATGAACAGGGCAACCCTCCTCCCCAAGGACTGACAGTACTAAGGAGTCCAGGGGATTGGGTTTCAGAGTGGGCTAAATGCCAGCTGAAGAGGGGAAGGTGGCAGGGCAGAGGGCTTTGGGGGGGTGCTAGGGTGTCTTTAGCAGCTGGACGTGTGTATTTCATGTCTACCTCAGAACTGTCAATATCAGATCAATATTGGATCTGGAGGACTTTTCTCCAGGAGGTGTTCTCTCACAGAACTGTAGCTATAATCATCTGATCCAATTAATCTCTTAACTATTGTCTTAATTCAATGTCAGTTAAACCACAATGAAGGCTGTTGGTCAATCAGTCTAAGCTGTGATTATCTCAAGACATCCTTGCATGACTAAACACAATGTAAAATAAACAATTATCCTAAAAACGTTCATTTATGTGCAATCCCTGAAATGGAAGACACTGCTTTTTCCTAGTTATATCATCATCAACAACATGTCTGGGTGTAGGCTATTCTGCCCCAAAGCAGTTTGAATCTCTTAGCATGTGCTTTGGTGAGAGAAACTATACACTTGTTGCACACAAACTAGAGTAAGAAACATCCTTGACCTATGAAAAGGTTGCCAACATCAAAAGGTCACAAGTTAACTTCTGAAATCCGTGTGGAACATGCATGCATAGGATATGTGTGCATCATCTGATAAACTGAGGACAAGAGCGATACAATAGTGAGACATCCGATACTGCCACCGCCTCCTCTTGAACACAGTACAACGACTGGCCATATCGCCACCTGTCTGCCTTTCATAATAGTATCCTAAATTGGTAGCAATGTGATGCATAAGCCTATTTAATATAATAAAATAATACACATAGATTAAGTTTCAAATATCTGACCATGAAGAGCAAATCATACAAAACTAGAAATAGCCTACCACTCACATTCTCAACCATTTCCTTTCAATATTTCAAGCCTCGAAATTATGTAATCATAAAGCCTACACAGCAAACAATACTTGGGCTATTTCAGACCATCAATACACCCCTATTGTACCCATATAAAAGGCCCTATAACAGCATAGGCTACAGATGGGCTTTTGAAGAGTGCGGCAAAGAGAAATCATTGATAAAGAACTGGGGGAGTGTGCACTGACCAACACATACGCAAGTCACAAGCGTGATAGCGCTCAATGTTGAATGCAGTCAAGTCTACAACGATATCCAAGACATCTAGCATTTGGTCTGACATGTTATTAACTTATTATTTGATTGACAATTTCAGCAGCTGTAGCCTACTCGAATAGGAAAGTAGCATCTATATATTGAATTGGCTGTATGCCATTAGAAAATAGAAAGAGACTACAACTATCAAATGATCAAGAAAACAAATATTCCGCAATTGCAAGTAGGATAAAATGCAACAAATCATTACATTAAGCAAGCGTTTTAGTAGGGTAAAGTTTTCAAATAATAAAAAGGCATCCCTGCCAATCGGATCCATAAAAAAACAGTGAAGAGCACATATAAGAAAGACCTTTTACTAACCTGCTCTATAAATCCTCTAAATTCCTTAGCCAACTTGTCATTTATTCCGAGGATGGATAAGCATCAAATGTGTTACAACCTCTGTTTACAGTTCAGAAAGGCAATGAAATCTTCAGACTTGAGGTACAGCGCAATTTATATAGTGACTTTTATTTTGCCGTTACGTCAGTTAGTCCCGGCTCTAGGCGTGGCTTTTCCCATATATGACAAACGGGGCGGTGACTTTTCCGGGTCAGGAGCCAATGGAATCGTTCTCACACAGTCGTCCTCATCACTCTGACGCACGCTCGGGATTCCATTGACGCAAGCGCCTGCGGAGTAGTCTGATCTAAATTTAGACCTTTTTACATACGTGGTGCTATTACTGCCTGCCATAGGCTAAAATTAAACGTCTGATGATTACATTTTATTGCTAAAAACTAAGTTAAAATTGATAACTGCCAAATGAGTGCCAGAGATAATAATTATAGGTTTGTCATCTCAAGGAAGTCCTTGTAAAGCCTAGATGCTGGGTCGTTTTGTTTAAGTCTATTTAAATATCACAACTATAGGCTATTCAAATTGTACACGATGTAGCCTATATATAGGCTAGTATGTCTAGTCTAACAAATAATTTGCAAACAGGAACATACATATAGGGAGTTTATATACACAATTGCTCAGTTAGGCCTAACCCAATGGCTATAATAGCTGTAGGCAATGTAACAATTAGTAATTACAATACTTGTTCAACTGTAATTACAGGAATAATTATACAGTAATAAGGGCACTGTAATGTAAAGGGTAAACCTCATTAATGACATAAGACATTAATGACATATTGCATATTGTAATATGTAAAGCCTTATTATGAATGATTTGGCCTATTTAGTTACCATAGCCTATAGCCTAACAGTCTACAAAGCTTGTCCCAATTCTCAACCCTTTTCCCCAGCGTGCACTTGTGCACTCCCCCACATGGATTTAAAAGCATAGGACTGGTGTAACAGTTCACACCAATGGGGAGTGCACAAGTGCACACTTCAGGGAAAATAGTGCAGAGTAGGTGCAGCTCGAGAAATGGTAGTATGCGTGGGTGTGGAGGGTGTGTGTGCGCGAGAAAAGCTGTGCCCTGCTTGAAGCGCAACAAGCGGGAAAAATCTGCACGTGGCTGCGTCAAGGTATTATGCCAACAAGATCAGACAGGTCTATCCCTACAGCCCTAAAGCCCTGCGAAGCAGTAAAAAAAAGTATGATGACAGTTGAAGGTGTTAGCATCTTCTCTACAGGTCAATTCTCGGAATTCAGGAACTGAATACCCAGCTCAATTCCCGGAGTGAAGGCAAGCAACACTTCATTGATCAATTATGTGGGGCAGGACCGAGTTTGGGAAACTCTCCTCTAGGGGAAGTATACACAGAAACGTATATTAATCGGAAGTGCTTTTACTGATTGGAATGATTGAAAATTATGTGTTGGTTGGTTCAACTAATTCTGTTCAATTTGTCTGAAATCAAACAACGAATTTGACAAATCCATGTGGTTTCTTGAATTGAATGAAAGTTTCTAAATTGCTTTCAACACCTCAAGCACATGCGCACTGCTTAGAGGGGTTGGCTGACAACATCACGAAAATGATGCGCACACATCGATGTGGCGGAAGACATGCTTTGTTATGATTCTGAATTAATTGCTTGTAACCCAGTTGAAGTAATTCAGATAGGTAATTCCAAAGTGAAAAACGAACTTGGCGCAAGATAAAAAAAATGGGTTGTATTTACAGGAAATATTACATTGCATTTAACTTTAATATGTAGATTTACATGGAATTGGTGTAATTGCTTGTAACCCAGTTGAAGTAATTTTGATAGGTAGTTATAAAGTGAAATATAAATGTTGTATTTAAAGGACATATAAGATTTGAATTCAACTTAATATTTTGATTTTCAGGTACACTACATGACCAAAAGTATGTGGACACCTGCTCGTCGAACATCTCAATCCAAAGTCATGGGCATTAATATGGAGTTGGTCCCCCCTTTGCTGCTATAACAGCCTCCACTCTTCTGGGAAGGCTTTCCACTCTATGTGGGAACATTGCTGCGGGGGCTTGCTTCCATTCAGCCACGAGCATTAGTGAGGTCGGGCACTGATGTTGGGCGATTAGGCCTGGCTCGCAGTCGGCATCCAATTCATCCCAAAGGTGTTCGATGGGGTTGATGTCAGGGCTCTGTGCAGGCCAGTCAAGTTCTTCCACACCGATCTTGACAAACAATTTCTGTATGGACCTCGCTTTGTGCACGGGGGCATTGTCATGCTGAAACAGGAAAGGGCCTTCCCCAAACTGTTGCCACAGAGTTGGAAGCACAGAATCGTCTAGAATATCATTGTATTCTGTAGCGTTAAGATTTCCCTTCACTGGAACTAAGGGGCCTAGTCCTAACCATGAAAAACAGCCCCAGACCATTATTCCTCCTCCACCAAACTTTACAGTTGTCACTAGGAGAACGCAGGTAGCGTTCTCCTGGCATCCGCAAAACCCAGATTTGTCCGTCGGACTACCAGATGGTATTAACAGAATGGCGCCGGAGAAGATGGCTGCCGTTTTACAGCCCTCTAACCAATTGTACTATTATGAATGTTTCTCCGTGTTATTTGTAATTTATTCTGTACATAATGTTTCTGCCATCGTCTCTTATAACCAAAAAGAGCTTCTGGATATCAGGACAGCGATTACTCACCTCGTATTGGACGAAGATTTTTTTCTTCAACAAGTCGGACGTGAAGGATATCCTACACACCCGACAAGGCCCAAATCCCCATCATTCGCATGAGAATCAATCAATCAATTTTATTTTATATAGCCCTTCTTACATCAGCTAATATCTCGAAGTGCTTTACAGAAACCCAGCCTAAAACCCCAAACAGCTAGTAATGCAGGTGTAGAAGCACGGTGGCTAGGAAAAACTCCCTAGAAAGGCCAAAACCTAGGAAGAAACCTAGAGAGGAACCAGGCTATGAGGGGTGGCCAGTCCTCTTCTGGCTGTGCCGGGTGGAGATTATAACAGAACCATGCCAAGATGTTCAAAAATGTTCATAAGTGACAAGCATGGTCAAATAATAATCAGGAATAAATCTCAGTTGGCTTTTCATAGCCGATCATTAAGAGTTGAAAACAGCAGGTCTGGGACAGGTAGGGGTTCCATAACCGCAGGCAGAACAGTTGAAACTGGAATAGCAGCAAGGCCAGGCGGACTGGGGACAGTTGATTGATTGATTCGCATGAGAAAGAGACAGAGATATCGTGGACGTAGGTCGGGGTGCCTTGTAAGGATCCGAAGGCGAGCGAGTAAACTGCCTCTTCCATCAATCCTATTAGCCAATGTTCAATCATTTGAGAATAAATTAGATGACCTAAGATTACGGTTATCCTACCAACGGGACATTAAAAACTGTAATATATTATGTTTCACCGAGTCGTGGCTGAACGACGACATGGACAACATACAGCTAGCGGGCTATACGCTACATCGGCAGGATAGAACGGCTGACTCCGGTAAGACAAGGGGTGGCGGTCTGTGTATATTTGTAAACAACAGCTGGTGCACAAAATCAAATACTAAGGAAGTCTCTAGGTTTTGCTCGCCTGAGGTAGAGTATCTTATGATAAGCTGTAGACCACACTATTTACCAAGAGAGTTTTCATCTATATTTTTCATAGCTGTCTATCTACCACCACAAACCAATGCTGGCATTAAGATTGCACTCAATGAGCTGTATAAGGCCATAAGTGAACAGGAAAACACTCATCCAGAGGCAGCGCTCCTAGTGGCCGGGGACTTTAATGCAGGGAAACTTAAATCAGTTCTACCTAATTTCTACCAGCATGTTAAATGTGCAACCAGAGGAAAAAAAACTCTAGACCACCTTTACTCCACACACAGAGACGCATACAAAGCTCTCCCTCGCCCTCCATATGGCAAATCTGACCATAACTCTATCCTCCTGATTCCTGCTTATAAGCAAAAACTAAAGCAGGAAGCACCAGTGACTCGGTTAATAAAAAAGTGGTCAGATGACGCAGATGCTAAGCTACAGGACTGTTTTACTAGCACAGACTGTAACATGTTCCGGGATTCTTCAGATAGCATTGAGGAGTACACCACATCGGTCACTGGCTTCATCAATAAGTGCATCGATGACGTCGTCCCCACAGTGACCGTACGTACATACCCCAACCAGAAGCCATGGATTACAGGCAACATCCACACTGAGCTAAAGGGTAGAGCTGCCGCTTTCAAGGAGCGGGACTCTAACCCGGACGCTTATAAGAAATCCCGCTATGCCCTCCGACGAACCATCAAACAGGCAAAGAGTCAGTACAGGACTAAGATTGAATCGTACTACACCGGCTCTGACGCTCGTCGGATGTGGCAGGGCTTGAAAATTATTACAGACTACAAAGGGAAGCACAGCCGCGAGCTGCCCAGTGACACAAGACTTCCAGACGAGCTAAACCACTTCTATGCTCGCTTCGAGGCAAGCAACACTGAAGCATGCATGAGAGCACCAGCTGTTCCGGATGACTATGTGATCACGCTCTCCGTAGCCAATGTGAGTAAGACTTTTAAGCAGGTCAACATTCATAAGGCGCAGGGCCAGACGGATTACCAGGACGTGTACTCTGAGCATGTGCTGACCAACTGGCAAGTGTCTTCACTGACATTTTCAACATGTCCCTGACAGAGTCTGTAATACCAACATGTTTCAAGCAGACCACCATAGTCCCTGTGCCCAAGGACACTAAGATAACCTGCCTAAATGACTACCGACCCGTAGCACTGACGTCTGTAGCCATGAAGTGCTATGAAAGGCTGGTCATGGCTCACATCAACACCATTATCCCAGAAATCCTAGACCCACTCCAATTTGCATACCGCCCCAACAGATCCACAGATGATGCATCCTGACTGGTTGCATCACCGCCTGGTATGGCAACTGCTCAGCCTCCGACCGCAAGGCACTACAGAGGGTAGTGTGTACGGCCCAGTACATCACTGGGGCCAAGCTTCCTGCCATCCAGGACCTCTATACCAGTCAGTGTCAGAGGAAGGCCCTCAAAATTGTCAAAGACTCCAGCCACCCTAGTTATAGACTGTTCTCTCTGCTACCGCACGGCAAGCGGTACCGGAGTGCCAAGTCTAGGTCCAAAAGACTTCTCAACAGCTTCTACCCCCAAGCCATAAGACTCCTGAACAGCTAATCATGGCTACCCAGACTATTTGCACTGCCCCCCCACCCCCACCCCATCTTTTACGCTGCTGCTACTCTGTTAATTATTTATGCATAGTCACTTTAACTCTACCCACATCTACATATTACCTCAACTAGCCGGTGCCCCCGCACATTGACTCTGCACCGGTACCCCCCTGTATATATAGCCTCTCTACTGTTCTTTTATTTTACTTCAACACTTTTTTGTTGTTGTTTTATTTTACTTTTTTATTAAAAAATAAATGCATTGTTGGTTAAGGGCTGTAAGTAAGCATTTCACTGTAATGTCTACACCTGTTGTATTTCGGCATATGTGGCCAATCAAATTTGATTTGATTTGATGTGTGATTCATCACTCCAGAGAACGCGTTTCCACTGCTCCAGAGTCCAATGGCGGTGAGCTTTACACCACTCCTGCCAACGCTTGGCATTGCGCATGGTGATCTTAGGCTTGTGTGCGGCTCCTCGGCCATGGAAACCCATTTCATGAAGCTCCCAACGAACAGTTATTGTGCTGACGTTGCTTCCAGAGGCAGTTTGGAACACGGTAGTGAATGCTGCAACCAAGGACAGACGATTTTTACGCGCTACGTGCTTCAGCACTAGCTGGTCCCGTTCTGTGAGCTTGTGTGGCCTACCTCTTCCCGGCTGAGCCGTTGTTGCTTCTAGATGTTTCCACTTCACAATAACAGCTCTTACAGTTGACCGTGGCAGCTCTAGCAGGGCAGAAATTTGACGAACTGACTTGTTGGAAAGGTGGCATCCTATGACGGTGCCACATTGAAAGTCACTGAGCTCTTCAGTAAGGCAATTCTATTTCCAATGTTTGTCTATGGAGATTGCATGGCTGCACTCAATTTTATACACCTGTCAGCAACGGGTGTGGCTGAAATAACCGAATCCACTAATTTGAAGGGTTGTCCACATACTTTTGTATATATACTGTAATTGATCTACTTGCTTGTAACCCAATTGAAGTAATTTGGATAGGTAGTTCCAAAGTGAAAACTCAACTTGGCGCAAGATACAATTGTTTGTTTACAGGAAATATTTGTTTGTATTTGTTATTCATTAGATTTAACCAAAGGGAGAAATTAGGTTGAGTGTTGAAAGAAATAGGTTGCACCAACTGGAAATATAGGTTTGGTAATAATCAAATAAAACAGTTGGCATTGAATCCTATGTTTGGTTTCAACAAATGTAGTATTTTCCCTTGAGAACTAATTTACTTGAAACCACTTTAAGTCATTGTTTTAGGTTGATGCAAACACATTTTTACAGTGTATTAAGATGGTAATGTTGCTAAGAATATCAGAGAACAACCGTAACTTATACAAGAGGCCCAGTTTTACTACTGTAGTCTCCAGGGGACACTTCAGTGCAATGAAAGACATGATTCAAATCTCAAAATTCCTCCCTTGACTTTGACTCCCTCCCAATCCCAACTCAATATTGACCCAACAGTTGCACCATAGCCGGGAAACCTGGGGAGAGAAACTGTTGTTTTCACCAACCACCTGGGTAGAGAGTGGGAGGGGGGGAAAGCCCCAGCAGTAGTCTAACCTAACTAACATCTCAGTGTAATAGAGGCTATAGACATGGTGGAAAGATATATGATATCCTATAGTACCCATCCAGCCTCGGTACAATTTAGCTTAATATTCTATACTTAGAGCTTGGTGTTAGACATCAGATCTAGACCCAATGTCCCTGTAGATTTGACTCCAGAAAATACTCTGACATGTAAGCTGCAAATCACTCACCAGAGATAACAAAACACACCCTGTGGCTGGTTAAACTGTCTATACTGCTCTCCTGTAGTTGAATAGAAATGTAATTTCCCATCTCAGAACATCGACATGAATGGGAATGCCCAATCTAGTAATTCAACTTCTATAGTTGAATATAGCAGATGGAGCTCCTCTGGTCCAGGAAGGCAGAGGTGCATCCCATTAATATCTCCTTTCTCCTGAAGTGTGCATTAGGGTGACCACATGTCCCGGATATTGCGGGACAGTCCCGCATTTTGTCCCTTTGTTCCGCAACCAAACAATCATGACCTGCATTTTATCAACACATTCAAATACCACTAATTTACAAAAAAGGTCGATTTCAGTCAGACATTCCAACCTGTATATTTTGCAGCAGAACGGAAGAGGCGAAGCGATAGGTTTCACTCTCGCCAAAATCTGTCCAAAATAAGCCCAATGCGTTTCTATGGGCTTATTTTGGACCTAAACCTTTTGGCCTGCCATAGTTAGGGCGGAGACTTCAGGGGAGGCTGTTGAGGGGAGGACGGCTCATAATAATGACTGGAACCGAGCAAATGAATGTAATTGATACCATTCGGCTCCAGCCATTACCACGAGCCTCTCCTCTCCAATTAAGGTACCACCAACCTCCTGTGTCAGATACAGATCTCTATATCGTAAGGTTGTGTTTGTTACTGGTGATGTTAAACAATTCTCCAATCATTGTTGAGATCTGATATTCTACGCAGCGCAAGGCGAGACGTAAGCATATGCAATATCTTCAAACAATCACACTTGTCAAATCCTTTCATTCTAAATTCCAGCTAAACTTGGGAGGACAGTTAACTACTTACAAAAAGGGTGCTTCTGACGAAGAGTTACAAAAGTAAGTAAATAGCCGTATTAGACATAAAATATATACGGTGATTAGACTGAAAATATGTCATTTCGTCAAACTTGTGAGGCTCTCCATGCTCATTAGTTGCTCATTCAACATATTTCTGCTACTTCACTCAATTAATTTTTTTAAAGTCTCTCCTCCTAACTGTTTTACATTCCCTGAGAACAATACATTGTTCCTTGGCCAAGTATTCCCAGATGTTCATAAAACAGCCACACATTTGGTATCTCAAATTTTGCGCGAGGAAAAGGAGTATAGGCGCACTTCAATTAGCGCCTTCCGTGCAGCGGGAGTTTTTTGTTTGTTTGTGGGGGGCGGGGGTGCTGCCAACAAAAAGTATTCGCTGTCCCAGGAAAATCATCCCTTTGTCCCGCATTTGGGTATTTTAAATGTGGTCACCCTAGTGCGCACTCATTCACTACTTCCCATAAATCTAAATGCATTTAATTGGTGGAGGCCTGGGAGAGTGGGAGTTTCCACCATGTTTCTTATACCACACATTTCCTTTGAAATCAGTGAAGGGAAGTGAACAAGCGCACACTGCGAGTAAGGAGAGATAATTGGGACATTGACAGTCTACTGATCATTACACATGACATGACAGGTACACACGCCGAGTTTCCCAGTGTAGATAAGAAAAAAATGCACCATGTAGTAACAGGTCAGATTACTCTCGCAAGTGTAAAACTGAGCAACGACCGAACCCCAACACGCCCTTTTTGCAGCCCCTCGGGCTCAGACACTTCAATTCCCACCATCCGTCCACAGTGCCCAGCTGCCATCTTACATTTGTCAGCAGGCATAAGAGCATAGCCCTGAGCACAAGCACACACCACGTACGTAGTTACCTCCTCACTACCAGCTTGGAGTTAAACTCATCCGGGAGGGAGGGACTCGTGATCCTAGATTGTTTGCGTTTGGCTGTGGGGTGAAATGGAGCAGTGGCTGACAACTCTCAGGCTACAGCAGCTGCTGCCTCTGTAGTCACCGCGCCTCCCTCACACTCACGCAAACACACGTCTCCCTTCACCGAAGCAGTCATATCACAGCTAAGCTTGGAAGATCCCGCAGGCCTCCCACATGACATACTTTGAAGAAACTGATTGGTGATTACACTTTAACTCAGTAACAACACTAATTTTGCCCTTGCTTCTTGCTGGACATTTTGTTCTTTTTCTAACTATGTTTACGAGGCTCCAAATTGTTCCCACACACATAACTAGCATAATTTCACCTGTAAATATAGTACCTTGGGCTGGGAGATGGGGATAGAGTCACTGGTCAGGGGATATCCTAACACTGTCTAAATCCTACATTTATATTATATCTATATAAATATTATTGGTCACAGTAATGTCTTAGATGTATTAAACGTGAACAGGAAACCATGGCTATTATATAAGGAAATATCAACCAACCCCTTGAGGTGTACATAATGTATTAAACAATTACTTGTTTATCTATTACAGATTCCCTCAAAACAGTTTCAATCATGCACCATGTAGTAGACTTAATTACATTTCAGACATCATTTAGTTGATCAACCATACTCTTAAGCGCCTCAAATTAAGTGTAAATGTAATCTTAGATGTATGATGTAATCAATTCAAGGCACTGTTTTTAATTGCATTTATTTAACCTTTATTTATCAAGGAAGTCCCATTGAGGTCAGGAGACCTTTTTTTACAAGGGATACCTGTTTTTGTGCTTACAGGTGCTGAACATGAGTGGCCCACAGGGAATGATCAGGTGCTGGTTGATGACATTGGAAATAAAAGAGTGATGACCAGATCTGAACAGTCTCAAACCTACTGGATCATTGACACCTGTTTAAATTCAGAAGTCTCATATCCTATACTCCAACCCAACACGGGGCCCCCTGGATCTCATTGGTGTGTGTTTCAGCTCACAACCCCCCCTTATCCTAGTAGATTCCCACCTTGGGTAGCAGTGACAGGGATGAATAATGGAGGTGATGTGGCTAAAAATCATACCTTTCCCCTCTCCTAGGTATTACCTTAGGCCTAGAACCTTTTGTAAAGCCTTGGCAATGCAAACTTAGAGATGACACAAGACTTAACTGTACTGTACATGATGGTTCATTCGGGTAGGAGTTTTCACTTTTAATTGCTATGATGACAGATGTCACATAATGTGACTGATCATCGTGCACGATTTACAATGGATGGCTGATAAAAGTTATAGCGTGTGAATTGACGTGCTTATCATAGCATTATGTGGTTCTAGACTTTATGAGGAATGATTAGAGAACGGGGTCACAGTCAGGAAGTTATAATTTAATGTGTTACAGCAGGTTTTTTCAACCTTTCCACCTTTAAGACCCATCTAAAACATTGCTACCAGACCTGGGGCCGTATATCGTCTCAGAGTAGGAGTGCTGATCTAGTCTCGGTTTAGCCTTTTTGATCATAATAAATGAGATTATATGGACAGGGTGGACCTGGACATAGATCAGCTTCTCAGAAATCTTATTCTGATCAGCACTCCTACTCCTACATTTTCAAACCTGCCAACATCCTCAAGGGTGATTTATAGTGCACTATATACAGTGAAGGAAAAAAGTATTTGATCCCCTGCTGATTTTGTACGTTTGCCCACTGACTAAGAAATGATCAGTCTATAATTTTAATGGTAGGTTTATTTGAACAGTGAGAGACAGAATAACAACAACAAAATCCAGAAAAACGCATTTTAAAAATGTTACAAATTCATTTGCATTTTAATGAGGGAAATAAGTATTTGACCACTTCTCAATCAGAAAGATTTCTGGCTCCCAGGTGTCTTTTATACAGGTAACGAGCTGAGATTAGGAGCACACTCTTAAAGGGAGTGCTCCTAATCTCAGTTTGATACCTGTATAAAAGACACCTGTCCACAGAAGCAATCAATCAATCAGATTCCAAACTCTCCACCCCAAGAACACCATCCCCACCGTCAAACATGGGGGTGGAAACATTATGCTTTGGGGATGTTTTTCTGCTAAGGGGACAGGACAACTTCACCATCAAAGGGACGATGGACGGGGCCATGTACCGTCAAATCTTGGGTGAGAACCTCCTTCCCTCAGCCAGGGCATTGAAAATGGGTCGTGGATGGGTATTCCAGTATGACAATGACCCAAAACACACGGCCAAGGCAACCAAGGAGTGGCTCAAGAAGAAGCACATTAAGGTCCTGGAGTGGCCTAGCCAGTCTCCAGACCTTAATCCCATAGAAAATCTATGGAGGGAGCTGAAGGTTTGAGTTGCCAAACGTCAGCCTCGAAACCTTAATGACTTGGAGAAGATCTGCAAAGAGGAGTGGGACAAAATCCCTCCTGAGATGTGTGCAAACGTGGTGGCCAACTACAAGAAACATCTGACTTCTGTGATTGCCAACAAGGGGTTGGCCACCAAGTACTAAGTCATGTTTTGCAGAGGGGTCAAATACTTATTTCCCTCATTAAAATGCAAATCAATTTATAACATTTTTGACATGCGTTTTTCTGGATTTATTTTGTTGTTATTCTGTCTCTCACTGTTCAAATAAACCTACCATTAAAATTATAGACTGATCATTTCTTTGTCAGTGGGCAAATGTACAAAATCAGCAGGGGATCAAATACTTTTTTCCCTCACTGTAGGGAATAAGGTGCCATTTGGGATGCAACCCAGCTGTAGGACATTTTCCAGATATTTGAGGAAGATATTGATTATGTACTGTAAATCTGAAAGTAGCAACATTGCTACTGTCAGGACAAGTATGGGAACATAAACCAAGTGAAGGCATCAGAGGTTATATTAATAACGCATAATAGTTCCACTACCCACCATGCAGCTACTGCTCACACATACCCCAAGCAGTCATGACAACATCAACAGCACTGGCTGCCTGTCACTGAGTAGGAAGCTGTCTGACTATTGAGTGTTATTTCAAGGTGATCTAAGTTTAGCTTTTGTCAGTCTTGGTTGTGTAGACAGTTCATATTGGCTATTTTTAGGCACATAATGTTGTTTACATAATGTTTTATCCAAAGCAACATGTCCATGTGCATTCGGAAAGTATTCAGACCCCTTGACTTTTTTCACATTTTGTTAGGTTACAGCCTTATTCTAAAATGGATTAAATTGTTTTTTTCCCTCATCAAATACACACGATACCTCATAATGACAAAGCAATACAGGTTTTTAGAAAATACAAAATGGAAATATCACGTTTACATAAGTATTCAGACCCTTTACTCAGTACTTTGAAGCACCTTTGGGAGCGATTACAGCCTAGAGTCTTCTTGGGTATGACACTACAAGCTTGGCACACCTGTATTTGGGGAGTTTCTTCCATTCTTCTCTGCAGATCCTCTCAAGCTCTGTCAGGTTGGATGGGGAGCGTTGCTGCACAGCTACAGTGGGGAAAAAAAGTATTTAGTCAGCCACCAATTGTGCAAGTTCTCCCACTTAAAAAGATGAGAGAGGCCTGTAATTTTCATCATAGGTACACGTCAACTATGACAGACAAATTGAGAAAAAAAATCCAGAAAATCACATTGTAGGATTTTTTATGAATTTATTTGCAAATTATGGTGGAAAATAAGTATTTGGTCACCTACAAACAAGCAAGATTTCTGGCTCTCACAGACCTGTAACTTCTTCTTTAAGAGGCTCCTCTGTCCTCCACTCGTTACCTGTATTAATGGCACCTGTTTGAACTTGTTATCAGTATAAAAGACACCTGTCCACAACCTCAAACAGTCACACTCCAAACTCCACTATGGCCAAGACCAAAGAGCTGTCAAAGGACACCAGAAACAAAATTGTAGACCTGCACCAGGCTGGGAAGACTGAATCTGCAATAGGTAAGCAGCTTGGTTTGAAGAAATCAACTGTGGGAGCAATTATTAGGAAATGGAAGACATACAAGACCACTGATAATCTCCCTCGATCTGGGGCTCCACGCAAGATCTCACCCCGTGGGGTCAAAATGATCACAAGAACGGTGAGCAAAAATCCCAGAACCACAAGGGGGACCTAGTGAATGACCTGCAGAGAGCTGGGACCAAAGTAACAAAGCCTACCATCAGTAACACACTACGCCGCCAGGGACTCAAATCCTGCAGTGCCAGACGTGTCCCCCTGCTTAAGCCAGTACATGTCCAGGCCCGTCTGAAGTTTGCTAGAGTGCATTTGGATGATCCAGAAGAGGATTGGGAGAATGTCATATGGTCAGATGAAACCAAAATAGAACTTTTTGGTAAAAACTCAACTCGTCGTGTTTGGAGGACAAAGAATGCTGAGTTGCATCCAAAGAACACCATACCTACTGTGAAGCATGGGGGTGGAAACATCATGCTTTGGGGCTGTTTTTCTGCAAAGGGACCAGGACGACTGATCCGTGTAAAGGAGAGAATGAATGGGGCCATGTATCATGAGATTTTGAGTGAAAACCTCCTTCCATCAGCAAGGGCATTGAAGATGAAACGTGGCTGGGTCTTTCAGCATGACAATGATGCCAAACACACCGCCCGGGCAACGAAGGAGTGGCTTCGTAAGAAGCATTTCAAGGTCCTGGAGTGGCCTAGCCAGTCTCCAGATCTCAACCCCATAGAAAATCTTTGGAGGGAGTTGAAAGTCCGTGTTGCCCAGCGACAGCCCCAAAACATCACTGCTCTAGAGGAGATCTGCATGGAGGAATGGGCCAAAATACCAGCAACAGTGTGTGAAAACCTTGTGAAGACTTACAGAAAACGTTTGACCTGTGTCATTGCCAACAAAGGGTATATAACAAAGTATTGAGAAACTTTTGTTATTGACCAAATACTAATTTTCCACCATAATTTGCAAATAAATTCATTAAAAATCCTACAAAGTGATTTTCTGGATTTTTTTCCAAATTTTGTCTGTCATAGTTGACGTGTACCTATGATGAAAATTACAGGCCTCTCTCATCTTTTTAAGTGGGAGAACTTGCACAATTGGTGGCTGACTAAATACTTTTTTTCCCCACTGTATTTTCAGGTCTCTCTAGAGATGTTCGATCGGGTTCAAGTCCGGGCTCTGGCTGGGCCACTCAAGGACATTCAGAGACTTGTCCCGAAGCCACACCACCATGCATCACCATAGGGAATGTGCCAGGTTTCCTCTAGACGTGACGCTTGGCATTCGGGCAAAGAATTCAATCATGGTTTCATCAGACCAGAGAATCTTGTTTCTCATGGTCTGAGAGTCTTTTTAGGTGCCTTTTGGCAAACTCCAAGTGGGCTTTCATGTGCCTTTTACTGAGGAGTGGCTTCCATCTGGCCACTCTACCATGAAGGACTGATTGGTGGTGGTGCAGATGGTTGTCCTTCTGGAAGGTTCTCCCATCTCCACAGAGGAACTCTAGAGCTCTGTCAGAATGACCATCAAGTTTTTGGTCACCTCCCTGACCAAAGCCCTTCTCCCCAGAGATTGCTCAGTTTGGCCGGGCAGCCAGCTCTAGGAAGAGTCTTGGTGGTTCCAAACTTCTTCCATTTAAGAAAGTTTGAAGCCACTGTGTTCTTGGGGACCTTCAATGCTGCAGAATTTTTTTGGTACCCTTCCCCAAATCTGTGCCTCGACACAATCCTGTCTTGGAGCTCTACGGACAATTCCTTCGACCTCATGGCTTGGTGTTTGCTCTGACATGCACTGTCAACTGTGGGACCTTATATAGACAGGTGTGTGCCTTTCCAAATCATGTCCAATCAATTGAATTTACCACAGGTGGACTCCAATCAAGTTGTAGAAACATCTCAAGGATGATCAATGGAAACAGGATGCATCTGAGCTCAATTTCGAGTCTCATAGCAAAGGGTCTGAATACTTATGTAAATCGGTGTTTCTGTATTTTTTAAAATAAAAACCGGTTTTCGCTTTGTCATTATGGGGTATTGTGTGTAGATTGATGAGGAATATTTTATACATTTTAGAATAATGCTGTAACGTAACAAAATGTGGAAAAAGTCAAGGGGTCTGAATAATTTCAGAATGAACTGTGTGTATATGTACAACTCAGCAAAAAAAGAAACGTCCCTTTTTCAGGACCCTGTCTTTCAAAGATAATTTGTAAAAATCCAAATAACTTCACAGATCTTCATTGTAAAGGGTTTAAACACTGTTTCCCATGCTTGTTCAATGAACCATGAACAATTAATGAACATGCACCTGTGGAACGGTCGTTAAGACACTAACAACTTACAGAAGGTGGGCAATTAAGGTCACAGTAATGAAAACTTAGGACACTAAAGAGGCCTTTCTACTGACTCTGAAAAACACCAAAAGAAAGATGCCCAGAGTCCCTGCTCATCTGCGTGAACATGCCTTAGGCATGCTGCAAGGAGGACGGACAGCTGATCATCCTCACAGTGGCAGACCACGTGTAACAACACCTGCACAGGATCAGTACATCCGAACATCACACCTGCGGGACAGGTACAGGATGGCAACAACAACAGCCCGAGTTACACCAGGAACGCACAATCCCTCCATCAGTGCTCAGACTGTCCGCAATAGGCTGAGAGAGGCTGGACTGAGAGCTTGTAGACCTGTTGTAAGGTAGGTCCTCACC
Source organism: Coregonus clupeaformis (assembly GCF_020615455.1). NCBI lineage: Eukaryota > Metazoa > Chordata > Actinopteri > Salmoniformes > Salmonidae > Coregonus > Coregonus clupeaformis. Next base: position 41,340,455 of record NC_059201.1, on the reverse strand, counting down.
AGACATCACCGGCAACAACGTCGCCTATGGCCACAAACCCACCGTCGCTGGACCTGACAGGACTAGCAAAAAGTGCTCTTCACTGACGAGTCGCGGTTTTGTCTCACCAGGGGTGATGGTCGGATTCGCATTTATCGTCGAGGGAATGAGCGTTACACCAAGGCCTGTACTCTGGAGCGGTATCGATTTGGAGGTGGAGGGTCCGTCATGGTCTGGGGCAGTGTGTCATAGCATCATCGGACTGAGCTTGTTGTCATTGCAGGCAATCTCAACGCTGTGCGTTACAGGGAAGACATCCTCCTCCCTCATGTGGTACCCTTCCTGCAGGCTCATCCTGACATGACCCTCCAGCATGACAATGCCACCAGCCATACTGCTCGTTCTGTGCGTGATTTCCTGCAAGACAGGAATGTCAGTGTTCTGCCATGGCCAGCGAAGAGCCCGGATCTCAATCCCATTGAGCACATCTGGGACCTGTTGGATCGGAGGGTGAGGGCTAGGGCCATTCCCCCCAGAAATGTCCGGGAACTTGCAGGTACCTTGGTGGAAGAGTGGGGTAACATCTCACAGCAAGAACTGGCAAATCTGGTGCAGTCCATGAGGAGGAGATGCACTGCAGTACTTAATGCAGCTGGTGGCCACACCAGATACTGACTGTTACTTTTGATTTTGACCCCCCCCTTTGTTCAGGGACACATTATTCAATTTCTGTTAGTCACATGTCTGTGGAACTCGTTCAGTTTATGTCTCAGTTGTTGAATCTTGTTATGTTCATACAAATATTTACATGTTAAGTTTGCTGAAAATAAACGCAATTAACAGTGAGAGGACTTTTCTTTTTTTGCTGAGTTTATATATATACAGGTAAAAGTCAGTAAATTAGAATATTTTGAAAAACTTGATTTATTTCAGTAATTGCATTCAAAAGGTGTAACTTGTACATTATATTTATTCATTGCACACAGACTGATGCATTCAAATGTTTATTTCATTTAATTTTGATGATTTGAAGTGGCAACAAATGAAAATCCAAAATTCCGTGTGTCACAAAATTAGAATATTACTTAAGGCTAATACAAAAAAGGGATTTTTAGAAATGTTGGCCAACTGAAAAGTATGAAAATGAAAAATATGAGCATGTACAATACTCAATACTTGGTTGGAGCTCCTTTTGCCTCAATTACTGCATTAATGCGGCGTGGCATGGAGTCGATGAGTTTCTGGCACTGCTCAGGTGTTATGAGAGCCCAGGTTGCTCTGATAGTGGCCTTCAACTCTTCTGCGTTGTTGGGTCTGGCATTCTGCATCTTCCTTTTCACAATACCCCACAGATTTTCTATGGGGCTAAGGTCAGGGGAGTTGGCTGGCCAATTTAGAACAGAAATACCATGGTCCGTAAACCAGGCACGGGTAGATTTTGCGCTGTGTGCAGGCGCCAAGTCCTGTTGGAACCTGAAATCTCCATCTCCATAGAGCAGGTCAGCAGCAGGAAGCATGAAGTGCTCTAAAACTTGCTGGTAGACGGCTGCGTTGACCCTGGATCTCAGGAAACAGAGTGGACCGACACCAGCAGATGACATGGCACCCCAAACCATCACTGATGGTGGAAACTTTACACTAGACTTCAGGCAACGTGGATCCTGTGCCTCTCCTGTCTTCCTCCAGACTCTGGGACCTCGATTTCCAAAGGAAATGCAAAATTTGCTTTCGTCAGAAAACATGACTTTAGACCACTCAGCAGCAGTCCAGCTCTTTTTTTTCCTTAGCCCAGGTGAGACGCTTTTCGCTGTTTCTTGGTCAACAGTGGCTTGACACGAGGTATGCGGCAGTTGAAACCCATGTCTTTCAAGCGTCTCTTGGTGGTGGATCTTGAAGCCCTGACTCCAGCAGCTGTCCACTCCTTGTGAATCTCCCCCACATTTTTGAATGGTTTTTTTTCACAATCTTGACTAGGCGCGGTGATCCCTATCGCTTGTACACTTTTTCTGACCACAGTTTTTCCTTCCCTTTGCCTCTCTATTAATGTGTTTGGACACAGAGCTCTGAGAACAGCCAGCCTCTTCTGCAATAACCTTTTGTGTCTTTCCCTCCTTGTGCAATGTGTCGATGGTCGCCTTTTGGACAGCTGTCAAATCTGAAGTCTTCCCCCATGTTTGTGTAGGCTTCAGAACTGGACTGAGAGACCATTTAAAGCCCTTTGCAGGTGTTTTGAGTTAATCAGCTGATTAGTTTGTGGCACCAGGTGTCTTCAAAATGTAACCCTTACACAATATTCTAATTTTGTGACACACGGAATTTTGGATTTTCATTTGTTGCCACTTCAAATCATCAAAATTAAATGAAATAAACATTTGAATGCATCAGTCTGTGTGCAATGAATAAATATAATGTACAAGTTACACCTTTTGAATGCAATTACTGAAATAAATCAAGTTTTTCAAAATATTCTAATTTACTGACTTTTACCTGTATATATACATACATACATACATACATACAGTGGTGGAAAAAGTACTCAATTGTCATACTTGAGTAAAAGTAAAGGTACCTTAATAGAATATTACTCAAGTAAAAGTGAAAGTCGCCCAGTAAAATACTACTTGAGTAAAAGTCTAAAAGTATTTGGTTTAAAATATACTTAAGTATCAAAAGTACATGGAATTGCTAAAATGTACTTAAGTATCAAAAGTAAAAGTACACAGCTCAAAAAAATGAAGGGAACACTAAAATAACACATCCTAGATCTGAATGAATGAAATAATCTTATTAAATACTTTTTTCTTTACATAGTTGAATGTGCTGACAACAAAATCACACACAAATTATCAATGGAAATCAAATGTATCAACCCATGGAGGTCTGGATTTGGAGTCACCCTCAAAATTAAAGTGGAAAACCACACTACAGGCTGATCCAACTTTGATGTAATGTCCTTAAAACAAGTCAAAATGAGGCTCAGTAGTGTGTGTGGCCTCCACGTGCCTGTATGACCTCCCTACAACGCCTGGGCATGCTCCTGATGAGGTAGCGGATGGTCTCCTGAGGGATCTCCTCCCAGACCTGGACTAAAGCATCCGCCAACTCCTGGACAGTCTGTGGTGCAACGTGGCTTTGGTGGATGGAGCGAGACATGATGTCCCAGATGTGCTCAATTGGATTCAGGTCTGGGGAACGGGCGGGCAAGTCCATAGCATCAATGCCTTCCTCTTGCAGGAACTGCTGACACACTCCAGCCACATGAGGTCTAGCATTGTCTTGCATTAGGAGGAACCCAGGGCCAACCGCACCAGCATATGGTCTCACAAGGGGTCTGAGGATCTCATCTCGGTACCTAATGGCAGTCAGGCTACCTCTGGCGAGCACATGGAGGGCTGTGCGGCCCTCCAAAGAAATGCCACCCCACACCATGACTGACCCACCGCCAAACCGGTCATGCTGGAGGATGTTGCAGGCAGCAGAACGTTCTCCACGGCGTCTCCAGACTCTGTCACGTCTGTCACATGTGCTCAGTGTGAACCTGCTTTCATCTGTGAAGAGCACAGGGCGCCAGTGGCGAATTTGCCAATCTTGGTGTTCTCTGGCAAATGCCAAACGTCCTGCACGGTGTTGGGCTGTAAGCACAACCCCCACCTGTGGACGTCGGGCCCTCATACCACCCTCATGGAGTCTGTTTCTGACCGTTTGAGCAGACACATGCACATTTGTGGCCTGCTGGAGGTCATTTTGCAGGGCTCTGGCAGTGCTCCTCCTGCTCCTTGCACAAAGGCGGAGGTAGCAGTCCTGCTGCTGGATTGTTGCCCTCCTACGGCCTCCTCCACGTCTCCTGATGTACTGGCCTGTCTCCTGGTAGCGCCTCCATGCTCTGGACACTACGCTGACAGACACAGCAAACCTTCTTGCCACAGCTCGCATTGATGTGCCATCCTGGATGAGCTGCACTACCTGAGCCACTTGTGTGGGTTGTAGACTCCGTCTCATGCTACCACTAGAGTGAAAGCACCACCAGCATTCAAAAGTGACCAAAACATCAGCCAGGAAGCATAGTAACTGAAAAGTGGTCTGTGGTCACCACCTGCAAAACCAGTCCTTTATTGGGGGTGTCTTGCTAATTGCCTATAATTTCCACCTGTTGTCTATTCCATTTGCACAACAGCATGTGACATTTATTGTCAATCAGTGTTGCTTCCTAAGTGGACAGTTTGATTTCACAAAAGTGTGATTGACTTGGAGTTACATTGTGTTGTTTAAGTGTTCCCTTTATATTTTTGAGCAGGGTATAAATCATTTCCAAACCAGACGGCACCATTTTTATTTTTATTGATGGATAGCCAGGGGCACATTCCAACACTCAGACATAATTTACAAACGAAGCATTCGTGTTTAGTGAGTCCGCCAGATCAGAGGCAGTAGGGATGACCAGGGATGTTCTCTTGATAAGTGTGTGAATTTTACAATTTTCCTGTCAAAATGTAACGAGTACTTTTGGGTGTCAGGGAAAATGTATGGAGTAAAAAGTACATTATCTTTTTTAGGAATGTAGTGAAGTAAAAGTTGGCAAAAATATAAATAGTAAAGGACCCCCAAAAATACAATATATATTTATTAGTACCAGTCAAAAGTTTGGACACACCTACTCATTCAAGTTTTTTTTTTTATTTGTACTATTTTCTACATTGTATAATAATAGTGAAGACATCAAAACTATGAAATAACACATATGGAATCATGTAGTAACCAAAAAAAAGTGTTAAACAAATCAAAATATATTTGAGATTCTTCAAATAGCCACCCTTTGCCTTGATGACAGCTTTGCACACTCTTGGCATTCTCCCAACCAGCTTCACCTGGAATGCTTTTCCAACAGTCTTGAAGGAGTTCCCTCATATGCTGAGCACTTGTTGGCGGCTTTTCCTTCATCCCAAACCATCTTCATTGGGTTGAGGTCGGAGGATTGTGGAGGCCAGGTCATCTGATGCAGCACTCCATCACTCTCCTTCTTGGTAAAATAGCCCTTACACAGCCTGGAGGTGTGTTGGGTCATTGTCCTGTTGAAAAACAAATGATAGTCCCACTAAGCCCAAACTAGATGGGATGGCGTATCGCTGCAGAATGCTGTGGTAGACATGCTGGTTAAGTGTGCCTTGAATTCTAAATAAATCACAGACCGTGTCTGGAGCAAAGCACCCCCACACCATAACACCTCCTCCTCCATGCTTTACGGTGGGAACTACACATGCGGAGATCATCCGTTCACCCACACGCGTCTCACAAAGACACGGCAGTTGGAACCAGAAATCTCCAATTTGGACTCCAGACCAAAGGACAAATTTCCACTGGCCTAATGTCCATTGCTTGTGTTTCTTGGCCCAAGCTCTTCTTGTTACTGGTGTTCTTTAGTAGTGGTTTCTTTGCAGCAATTCGGCCATGAAGGCCTGATTCACACAGTCCCCTCTGAACAGTTGATGTTGAGATGTGTCTGTGACTTGAACTCTGAAGCATTTATTTGGGCTTCAATTTCTGATGCTGGTAACTCTAATGAACTTATCCTCTGCAGCAGAGGTAACTCTGGGTCTTCCATTCCTGTGGCGGTCCTCATGAGAGCCAGTTTCATCATAGCGCTTGATGGTTTTTGCGACTGCACTTGAAGAAACTTTCAAAGTTCTTGAAATGTTCGGTATTGACTGACCTTCATGTCTTAAAGTAATGATGGACTGTCGTTTCTCTTTGCTTATTTGAGCTGTTCTGGCCATAATATGGACTTGGTATTTTACCAAATATGGCTATCTTCTGTATACCCCCCTACCTTGTCACAACACAACTGATTGGCTCAAATGCATTAAGAAGGAAAGAAATTCCACAAATTAACTTTTAAGAAGGCACACCTGTTAATTGAAATGCATTCCAGGTGACTACCTCATGAAGCTGGTTGAGAGAATGCCAAGTGTGTGCAAAGCTGTCATCAAGGCAAAGGGTGGCTACTTTGAAGAATCTCAAATATAAAATATATTTTGATTTGTTTAACACTTTTTGGTTACTACATGATTCCATATGTGTTATTTCATAGTTTTGATGTCTTCACTATTATTCTAGAATGTACAAAATAGTAAAAATAAAGAAAAACCCTTGAATGAGTAGGTGTGTCCATACTTTTGACTGGTAGTGTATATATATTTTTTCAAGAATTTGAAAATGTGTTTGGACAATTATGATTCCTGATTATTATTTGAAACAGACATTATGCAATTAATTAATTTGCACGTGCACCATAGCTAAACTACTTGTGTTGCGTATTCATGCAAATATTTCGCATTCACATATGCTTATTTATAGGTGATTTATTCAACCATCACTTTTTATTTAAAAATAATAATAACAACTTTAGAAATAACTTTTATTAACTTGCCTAGGTTTCTTCATCATGTTGTTGTAACAATCTTCTTAGATGGTAGTTTCGCTTCACTCCCATCAATTTCAAAGCGCAACCATGCTCGTCGTCACTTTACTCCGGCGGGTCCGCTTGTTCAGGTTCATCTCGGTCTGTGTGTTTTACATGTTTACTTTTCTCTTTTCTATATTGGAGTCATAAAAAAAAAAAAATAGTAGAACAAAACAGCAAAGTCTTTAAGACAAAGTGGGCTTTTCTTCACCGATTTTCTTATTGCAACTTGATGCTCGTTTTCTTGCTAGATTAATTTCCCCTTTGTTCCATTCACTCTTTTGTATTCGATAGAATGGGATATGCTTGTCTCGTGAAGAACAACGAGGGCCAATCTCTCCGATGACGTAAATCAAGGGTACCCATTGACGTAGGTGGAATCCCTGCACGTGACATAGATCAGATCTCTCGATCTCCGGGACATCCAAAAGACGAAAAAGAAGGCAAGTTAAAAAAATTTTTTTGCGGAAGAATAGCCTATTGTTGTGTCTGATGTCTGTAGCCAGATAGGGCAACATCATCGCTTTCAAGTTTTATGCCACTTTCTTTTGCCTACACTTTCTCATCGTCTCTAGGCTTAAACATAAACAGCTAAATAAAAATATGTAAATAAATAGATATCTTGAATGTTGAGCTTTTCAGTCATGCTTTTTAGTGTTATGTTAGAGTTGCTATAAATACTTTAGTTTATTTATTTTGCCAATGTAACTGACTGGTGAGGAAAACATTTTTGTAGGCCTAGTCTATGGAGTTAATGTTTAAATCCACATTGAATAACTCCATTATTTGAGTTTGAATCATAACTGTAATTTAAGGCTACTAGAAGATTTTCCTTCCTTGAAGATACCTTAATTAAGGAAGAAGTACAGTTTTTCGAAAACATTTACCTGGCTTCCTCTGACCTAAACCAAAGTTACATTAAACTAAATGAACACATTTATTTATTAACAGACATACAAATACATGAATAAATAGAGTAATCAATTGGTTAAAGGTAGCCAAGTGCATCTTGACCTTGGTTACCTACAGTGCCATCTAGTAAGAACATATAACTGTCTAATAACTTTCATCAGCAGTGCAGCATCCATAGTGAAACATGAAAAGGACAGTGGTGACCGAATCCTTCCAACGGCATGGAGGAATTCACGTATGCTCTCCAGTATCTTCTCAAATATCCCTCCTCATGGTTGCCAAAAGCAGGAGTGGCAAGATGGGGAAGAGAGGGGAGAGGGGTTATTGGGGGAAAGAGGGAAGAATTTAACAATCGATCAAACAGTAAGTAAAATATATAATATCTATTGATTTAGATGTGGTACCTGAAATTAATCAACCTATTGACATATGTTTATAGGTTCTCTTGACAGCAGCTTGGGAAAAGGCAAAGCTCTAAATGTGCTGAGTGGCTGTTTAGCCACACCCTCATCATAACGTGTATGGGGTTTATTTCGATATGGGCACATGGCAAACAACTGGTGCTCAACATCATGGCTGTATATCACTCTAATCAGTCAACAAGTGGGGGAGTCACACATGAGAGCCCAACATAGTGCAGCGTGTGATTGATGAGTGTGCTTGCCTTGAACGCAGTGCCTTTTGGGCACTACATCAAATATCTCGCCAGTGATGTCTGATAGCCAGACACTATTCACACACTTTTATATGATATTTGCATTAAAGCGGGCATGAATGTATTGTGATAAAAGTAAAAAAATTTGATACCTTTTCTGTATAGTGTTCCAAATGCATGGGTAGCATGCCTAGTGCTATAACTAATTTGTCTTTGAGTGTTTGATGTCTTGCACCATGAGACATACCCAGCAGCTGCTTGGAGCAGGCAGTACTAGAGACGGCCTGTGTGTCTGGCCAACGGCACCAAGGGTCCATATCAGTGTGTCTGTGGCTGTGAATGGGCATGTGAGACGAGGGACTCGACTTACAGGGGCCCTGTCTCTAGGCACAACTATGGGCACAGAGAGGAGTGAGAGAAAGTCAGTGTGGGAGATAGGTGGAGAGACAGAGGAAGGGAGTTAGGGGTAGGCAGATAGAGAGGGAGAAAATGGGGAAAGGGGGTGGAGGGAGCAGAAAAAGAGAGAGATTGGGAGGGATAGGTTCTGGTAGCGAACTTCTCAATGTGCCGTCCCACCCGCCCCTTGCCCCGCTCCCTAGACTATATCAGGCTAGCATGGGGTGTGAAGAGTTTAACTTATTTCAGTAAGTCGGGCAGATGTTATAGAATTGATAGTGTTGTGTTTATTCTGCAGCAACTTGAGAGCTCTATTCAGCCTTCCACCACCATCATTATTCTGCCCCCTCAGGTGAAAGGCATTAATACCTGGGTTATGACAGTTAAAATCCAGGCTCTGCAATTGGTAATGGTGCATTTGGGTAAATAATTGAATTTAGTCAAAACTCATTAACTATTATCCCTTGACCAAAGCAAGTAATCTGTATTTTAATCTATAGAGAATTCACAAATGCCCATTCAAAAATTGATGGTACACAATAAAAAACTCATACAGTGTATCAATAAGTGAAGCTGACCAGGTGGGTAAAATCAGCTTTGATCCAACTGAATAGTGTCCATTGAACAGTTTTCCCCTTTGACTGTAACAGGGGATTTGTACATTTCTTGTTGTATTTTTTGACTGGATGCTTCCTTCAGCTTTAGCGTTATTACATGCACTGCAAGATGTCAATACAGGCCAATGGCCTTCCATTTGGCCGTTCCAAATATTTTTGCTAGAACTTGACATGTTCTGCAGTATTTGTCTCGTCTTTGAAGGATGAGCACTTCAAACCATGACTTTTGAAGTGAAGCCTGTAGCAAGCCATGGACCAAGAGAGAATCTCACAAGTTGTCCTATAAATATTTATTCCCAAAATTACACAACCTGATAATCCCAAATTCCCAACACAAAAAATGCTCCGTCAGTACGATTGTAAAAATTCAGTGAGAGTTTGAGGAGTCAAGGGGCCCCAAGTGAGCGGAGCACCTTGATTCAGATCACGTTACTCGTCACATACTTCTCTTTTTGGTAGAGTATACTATGTACTCCCACGGGGGGCCATTATGAAAAATGTATGCACTCACTAATTGGAAGTCGCTCTGGATAAGAGCGTCTGCTAAATGACTAAAATGTAAATGTAAATGTACTCTACGGTACACATGTAGACACACATACGCTACGTATGGAGATCATCCCAGTTTCATATGACCTTTAGAAGGGTGGACTGTGTATTTCTAGATTAACGGCCCAGGCTACGTCAGGGTATCAGACTCCAGTCCTAAAGGTTCTCGTTACGGCATCCCTCCTTAATGACTCAATTAACACTCATTTGCTCATTAAGACTAAACAGTGTTGTTACTAAATAGTGCAATGCAAAGACACAAATCTCCAATTGGCGAGGCTATTTTAGGTGACATGGGTAATAGAACTGTTATATTTCGGCCTATTTTGTCCTTTCACACGCAGCGCTACTTTGGAACACATCTCCTAGCTACACTGAACAAAAATATAAACGCAACAATTTCAAAGACTTTACTGAGTTACAGTTGGGCACATGGCAAACAACTGGTGCTCAACATCATGGCTGTATATCACTCTAATCAGTCAACAAGTGGGGGAGTCACACATGAGAGCCCAACATAGTGCAGCGTGTGATTGATGAGTGTGCTTGCCTTGAACGCAGTGCCTTTTGGGCACTACATCAAATATCTCGCCAGTGATGTCTGATAGCCAGACACTATTCACACACTTTTATATGATATTTGCATTAAAGCGGGCATGAATGTATTGTGATAAAAGTAAAAAAATTTGATACCTTTTCTGTATAGTGTTCCAAATGCATGGGTAGCATGCCTAGTGCTATAACTAATTTGTCTTTGAGTGTTTGATGTCTTGCACCATGAGACATACCCAGCAGCTGCTTGGAGCAGGCAGTACTAGAGACGGCCTGTGTGTCTGGCCAACGGCACCAAGGGGTCCATATCAGTGTGTCTGTGGCTGTGAATGGGCATGTGAGACGAGGGACTCGACTTACAGGGGCCCTGTCTCTAGGCACAACTATGGGCACAGAGAGGAGTGAGAGAAAGTCAGTGTGGGAGATAGGTGGAGAGACAGAGGAAGGGAGTTAGGGGGTAGGCAGATAGAGAGGGAGAAAATGGGGAAAGGGGGGTGGAGGGAGCAGAAAAAGAGAGAGATTGGGAGGGATAGGTTCTGGTAGCGAACTTCTCAATGTGCCGTCCCACCCGCCCCTTGCCCCGCTCCCTAGACTATATCAGGCTAGCATGGGGTGTGAAGAGTTTAACTTATTTCAGTAAGTCGGGCAGATGTTATAGAATTGATAGTGTTGTGTTTATTCTGCAGCAACTTGAGAGCTCTATTCAGCCTTCCACCACCATCATTATTCTGCCCCCTCAGGTGAAAGGCATTAATACCTGGGTTATGACAGTTAAAATCCAGGCTCTGCAATTGGTAATGGTGCATTTGGGTAAATAATTGAATTTAGTCAAAACTCATTAACTATTATCCCTTGACCAAAGCAAGTAATCTGTATTTTAATCTATAGAGAATTCACAAATGCCCATTCAAAAATTGATGGTACACAATAAAAAACTCATACAGTGTATCAATAAGTGAAGCTGACCAGGTGGGTAAAATCAGCTTTGATCCAACTGAATAGTGTCCATTGAACAGTTTTCCCCTTTGACTGTAACAGGGGATTTGTACATTTCTTGTTGTATTTTTTGACTGGATGCTTCCTTCAGCTTTAGCGTTATTACATGCACTGCAAGATGTCAATACAGGCCAATGGCCTTCCATTTGGCCGTTCCAAATATTTTTGCTAGAACTTGACATGTTCTGCAGTATTTGTCTCGTCTTTGAAGGATGAGCACTTCAAACCATGACTTTTGAAGTGAAGCCTGTAGCAAGCCATGGACCAAGAGAGAATCTCACAAGTTGTCCTATAAATATTTATTCCCAAAATTACACAACCTGATAATCCCAAATTCCCAACACAAAAAATGCTCCGTCAGTACGATTGTAAAAATTCAGTGAGAGTTTGAGGAGTCAAGGGGCCCCAAGTGAGCGGAGCACCTTGATTCAGATCACGTTACTCGTCACATACTTCTCTTTTTGGTAGAGTATACTATGTACTCCCACGGGGGGCCATTATGAAAAATGTATGCACTCACTAATTGGAAGTCGCTCTGGATAAGAGCGTCTGCTAAATGACTAAAATGTAAATGTAAATGTACTCTACGGTACACATGTAGACACACATACGCTACGTATGGAGATCATCCCAGTTTCATATGACCTTTAGAAGGGTGGACTGTGTATTTCTAGATTAACGGCCCAGGCTACGTCAGGGTATCAGACTCCAGTCCTAAAGGTTCTCGTTACGGCATCCCTCCTTAATGACTCAATTAACACTCATTTGCTCATTAAGACTAAACAGTGTTGTTACTAAATAGTGCAATGCAAAGACACAAATCTCCAATTGGCGAGGCTATTTTAGGTGACATGGGTAATAGAACTGTTATATTTCGGCCTATTTTGTCCTTTCACACGCAGCGCTACTTTGGAACACATCTCCTAGCTACACTGAACAAAAATATAAACGCAACAATTTCAAAGACTTTACTGAGTTACAGTTCATATAAGGAAATCAGCCAATTGAAATAAATTCATTAGTCCCTAATCTATTTCACATGACTGGGAATACAGAAATGCATCTGCTGGTCACAGATACCTTTTAAAAAAAGATAGTGGCTTGGATCCGATCACCAATCTGATGTGACCACCATTTGCGTCACCACATTGCACAGATAAAATGCACAAGCATGAAAATCTTTCAAATATACAGTGCATTTGGAAAGTATTCAGACCCCTTGACTTTTTCCACATTTTGTTACGTTACAGCCTTATTCTAAAATGGATTAAATCATTTTTCCCCTCATCAATCTACACACAATAGCCCATAATGACAAAGCAAAAACAAGTTTATAGAAGAAAAAAAAACGGAAATATCACGTTTACATAAGTATTCAGACCCTTTACTCAGTACTTTGTTGAAGCAGCGATTACAGCATCGAGTCGTCTTGGGTATGACGCTACAAGCTTGGCACACCTGTATTTGGGGAGTTTCTCCCATTCTTCTCTGCAGATCCTCTCAAGCTCTGTCAGGTTGGATGGGGAGCGTCACTGCACAGCTATTTTCAGGTCTCTCCAGAGATGTTAGATCGGGTTCAAGTCCGGGCTCTGGCTGGGCCACTCCAGGACATTCAGAGACTTGTCCCGAAGCCAATCCTGCATTGTCTTGGCTGTGTGCTTAGGGTCATTGTCCTGTTGGAAGGTGAACCTTCGCCCCCAGTCTGAGGTCTGAGTGTTCTGGAGCAGGTTTTCATCAAGGATCTCTCTGTACTTTGCTCCGTTCATCTTTCCCTCGATCCTGACTAGTCTCCCAGTCCCTGCAGCTGAAAAACATCCCCACAGGATGATGCTGCCACCACCATGCTTCACCGTAGGGATGGTGCCAGGTTTCCTCCAGACGTGATGCTTGGCATTCAGGCCAAAGAGTTCCATTTTGGTTTCATCAGACCAGAGAATCTTGTTTCTTATGGTCAGAGTCCTTTAGGTGCCTTTTGGCAAACTCCAAGTGGGCTGTCATGTGCCTTTTACTGAGGAGTGGCTTCCGTCTGGCCACTCTACCATAAAGGCCTGATTGGTGGAGTGCTGCAGAGATGGTTGTCCTTCTGGAAGGTTCTCCCATTTCCACAGAGTAACTCTGGGGCTCTGTCAGAGTGCCCATTGGGTTCTTGGTCACCTCCCTAACCAAGGCCCTTCTCCCCTGATTGTGCAGTTTGGCCAGGCGGCCAGCTCTAGGAAGAGTCTTGGTGGTTCCAAACTTCTTCCATTTAAGAATGATGGAGGCCACTGTGTTTTTGGGGACCTTCAATGCTGCAGACATTTTTTGGTACCCTTCCCCAGATCTGTGCCTCGACACATTACTGTCTCGGAGCTCTACAGACAATTCCTTCGACCTCATGGCTTGGTGTTTGCTCTGACATGCACTGTCAACTGTGGGACCTTATATAGACAGGTGTGTGCCTTTCCAAATCATGTCCAATTAATTGAATTTACCCCAGGTGGACTCCATACAAGTTGTTGAAACATCTCAAGGATGATCAATGGAAACAGAATGCACCTGAGCTCAATTTCGAGTCTCATAGCAAAGGGTCTGAACTTATGTAAATAAGGTATCTGTTTAATATTTTTTATAGCATTTGCAAAAATGTCAAAGAAACAGTTTTTGCTTTGTCATTATGGGATATTGTGTGTAGATTGATGAGGAAAATGTTTTATTCAATCAATTTTAGAATAAGGCTGTAATGTAACAAAATGTGGAAAAAGTCAAGGGGTTTGAATACTTTCCGAATGCACTGTATGTTTCTGAAGCAAAGCAAAAATGTTCTGGTTTACACCATGTGCCTCCTTCACAGAGTTGATCAGGCTGTTGATTGTGGCCTGTGGAATGACCCTGGTGAGGACGACGAGCACGCAGATGAGCTTCCCTGAGACGGTTTCTGACAGTTTGTGCAGAAATTCTTCTGTTTTGCAAACCTACAGTTTCATCAGCTGTCTGGGCGGCTGGTCTCAGACGATCCCACAGGTGAAGAAGCCTGATGTGGAGGTCCTGGGCTGTCATGGTTACATGTGGTCTGCGGTTGTGAGGGCGGTTTGGACGTACTGCCAAATTCTCAAAAATGACGTTGGAAGTGGCTTATGGTAGAGCAATTGACATTTCAAATCTCTGGCAGCAGCTCTGGTGGACATTCCTGCAGTCAGCATGCCAATAGCACGCTCCCTCAAAACTTGAGACATCTGTGGCATTGTGTTGTGTGACAAAACTGCACAATTTAGAGTGGACTTTTTATTGTCCCCAGCACAAGGTGCACCTGTGCAATGATCATCAGCTTCTTGATATGCCACACCTGTCAGGTGGATGGATTATCTTGGCAAAGGAAAAATGCTCACTAACAGGGATGTAAACAAATGTGTGCACCAAATTTGAGAGAAATAAGCGTTGTGTGTATGGAAAATGTCTGATCTTTTATTTCAGCTCATGAAACATGGGACCAACACTTTACATGTTGCGTTTATATTTTTGTTCAGTTTAGTTCTAGTGTTGCCGTCATTTTAAGGGAAACTGCTGAAGACCAGGGGTTCGTCCCAAATGGTACCATACTTTTGGCCAGGGCCCATATGGAATAGGGTGCCATTTGGGACTCACCCTAGCCCTCCAGGACCGGGAATAGCGGGCCCTGCCCTCCATTCATCCATGCTGACTCTCTGGAAAGACTCCCATAGTAAAACCAACCGGGGTCCTGTCTCTGAGCTCTGTTGGGAGCCCCACGGCCATTAACACCCATGGCCAACAAACACAAACCCATTAAGTATGACACAGCACCGCTATTGACAGCTGCCCAACCGCCATAGACACCCTTTATAAAAGTACATTCTGTCACGTACAGCGATATCCCTCTGATAACTGACCTTGAGAAAGGCAGAGATAAAAATTGCTGTCTGTTTTTTAAGGACTTTTTTAAAGATCTCTTACCATGGTAGATACATGAATACACATACTGTAGGCTATACATTTATTTTTGTAAAGAGAAAAGCCATGTCTCTTTTTCTTGAGGACAGCATCTCAGTAGTTGTGGTTTGGAAGCAGCCTCACTAAGCAGAGAGAGATTAGGTCAGTGATAAAGAGGAAGGCCTGCTTGTGACAAAGTGTTAAAGGCCCAATGCAGCTGTTTTTATCTCGATACCAAATCATTTCTGGGTAACAATTAAGTACCTTACTGAGATTGTTTTCAGTCAAAATGGTCAAAAAGAAACAAAAATAGCTTCTTAGCAAGAGCAATTTCTCAAGCAAGAATTTAGCTAAGCCTGTCTGGGAGTGGTCTGAGTGGGGAGGGGCAGAGGTTTGGAACTGTTTCTTATTGGTCTAATGTACCTGATGTCACCAGGCAGGCCAACACTCCATCCCACCAAAACTGCCTGAAATTTCAGTCTGTCTTTTTGAACAGCTCTTACACTAAAAGGGCATTATCATAATTTTCACAATTTTGCAGTATTATTTCAACCTCATAGTGTGGGAATATATGTAAAACACAGACACATCTAATTTTTGACTGCACTGGGCCTTTAAGTGAGCTTTTGAAGGTCGGGCAATGCGAACGATACCCTCAGCTGTCTAAGCTGTATCCTCTACAGGAAACTTGCTGAGTAGGTCAAACATACTTAGATTTGACAGTGAACGGCATTATATAGCGACACAGACTATTGGCCTATCACGTTAATCAATATGGATACAAAAACATTTGATGTGAAAATGCTATAGAAAGATGGTAAACAAACAGGAGCTCTATTACTGTACTGAGACAAAACAATAAGGCATAAAAGTAATCAAACTAATGGAATACTATGGAATTATACATAACTAATACAAACAGATACAAAATGTAATAGCAATGTAATATAAAGCTTAACATTAAGGGACCTACTCAAATCAACACACGCCTGGGATAGTTCTGAGTTTTTTGTTACGGAAATTAGTTGAATATCAATGTTAATCAATGGCTACTAGTGTTTCAGGAAGCAATTCAGACATGAACATGATTCAGAATGTTTTTACTCAAATGTCGGTTCCTTTATGGCAATGGTCCTTCAGCAGAGTCTGCTGCTGGGTGAAGTTTCCCTTAGGTACAGATCTAGGATAAGCATCCACTCACCCAATCCAAACCTTAACCTTTAGTGGGGAAAATGGAAAACTGATCCAAGATCAGTGTCAAAGGGCAACTTCACCCTACACCCGGACCACTTCAGTCTCAGTGTTGCAGCCCACCTTTCCTCTACTTGAGGTGGAAGAAGCCTGATGGTTTGGCAGGAGCAGCCATCAGCATGTTGGCTTGGTTCTTGTGTGTGATGTGGATCTAAACACAGGGTGGACAATTCAGAGGTTTTACAAAGTCATCAGAGTCTACAAGTGTTTCCCTTATCTCCAAACCCTCTGGTGGTAGGCAAACATTATTGTCCTATCCCTGCACAGACGCACCTGATTCAAGTAATTCAGCTATTATTGAAAGTCGGGACAATCCTTATCCGGCAGGGAAACATTTAGTAATAATAGTAAAAATAAATAAAAAGATTTTGTAGGATTATTTTAGCTTACAAATTACATTTAGGGGAATTTTATAAGAAAAATATTTGTTTTTTGAATTGTTCTAATATTTGCAATATTATTAATTTCCATGTCCGCTCTGTGCCCGGAAATGCCCTTGTCCGGAGCAAAGAATCCCAATTTCAAACTCTCATAAAGTGTTAAAAATTCTAAAAACTGGCAATAATGAATATTAACTGAAAAATGATATTATGTAGTGTCTTGCAATAGCCCTCTGTAACTTTTAAATAATATTTCTCTCAAAACGGTGATTCCTAAAAAAGTTTGGTCAAAAAACAAATTGGTCAACTCTGTCAGATTTGTCTAAAACCCTAAATTAATCAGGAATGAGCAGGGTCAGCTACACAATAAGGACCTTTTCTTAATGTCCTCATTACATGTATTGCAACAAGACCACTCATGGTCTGTAAAGTTCTCTACTTTTAATAAATGTAAAACAAGCAATATTGAAATCAGCATGGTCACAACCATAAATTGTCAACTCCATCTCCCTGATAGGATATACATTTTGGTTCAAATATGTTTATTTTAATTGCTACTTTGTATACCACTTGAATGAAGAAGAAAAATGCTATTTTTGTCTCCGTAAAACATAAACTCCGGGTTTACAAATGGGTGTATTGAACTTTGATTTTTTGAGGCAAAAATACTCTTGAGTATTTGTTGTCAACTCCATCAGTGGCTTGTCAACTCAGTCACTGATTAACTAATCTCATTAAGCTCGTTTTTTTGGTCAATATTCAGAAAAAATATTTGAATCACTGTTCTGCAACATATGCTTAAACTATTGAAGTATTTGCTGTGCTACACCTAAGGGATAATGTTTGCTTTATAAAATGTTGTTTTATGTTCTGAATCTAAAAAAACATGCCGAAATGCTAACTAAATTAGCCCTGGAGCATTATATAGTGCTATTAAACAAAACAAAACTTAAGTTTGGAGATTTGTATTACATATTTGAATAATCTAATGTTAGAATTAAACAAATCAAGGCCTTCAAACACTTGTTGGACAATGTAAAAATTAAAAGCCTTTTATGGCGTGAGATGGAGTTGACATAAATCCATTTAGTTGCATTTTATGGAACATTTTTAGAATTAGGTTGTTGCTTTACATGGTGTGATAGGTGATACATTGGTCTATCAAAATATATATTTCAAATTTGTGTTAATATTAAGACAAATTTGTGAATATTTGAGATTGTCCTGTCTTTCAAGAATTAATGAATCACCAAGCCCTTGATTAGTTGTGTCTGGTGTGTCAGTGTAGGGCTATAACAAAAATGTGTCCGGTGTGGTAAGGTTTGGGAAATGCTGATCTCCAGTACATCACATTGTATTTCTGAAACAAAATGAGTCAAGAGACTTGGCCCACTGCTAAAACTAAAAAGCCATCATAAGGACATCAACAATGTTTATTTGAGAATAAATGTTCCTCCAGTTGTCACACTCTTTCTAATTCAATTGGTCATAGAGATCCCAACGCCAAATTCACTTAAACGGTATATTAACAACACTTACAGTGCAGGGAGGCTGCATCCAGGGCTCACCATCAATCTGCATAGGCAAGGCTTTATGTGTCCTGAGAAATGAGAAAGGCAATAAGAGAGATACGTTTTATTACCAAAAGGTAAAAAGGCATAAAGCCTGAAGAATTGTGTATAGAGCCTGCATTAAGTCTACCTGATAGTGATCTGTGATGTTTGAGCCAGTCTGTGTCCAGCCCTCTTCAGCCCAGAATAGATCTGACCCATCTCAATCGCCCCCTCCAACCCCAACACCTCGATCCGCTTGTCACTTAGGTCTGTGGGGGGAAAAGAACACATGAAAACATATTGTCATAAGCTCATTAAGCAGACATTCATTCTCATACATAGTGACTTAACTAATACAAATTATATCATAATAATTTGGTGGGTTGGGTACTTATATTGGTCCTATTTCTTGCATGTACAAGTGTGTATTAATACAGTGCCTTGCAAAAGTATTCATCCCCATTGGCGTTTTTCCTATTTTGTTGCATTACAACCTGTAATTTAAATTGATTTTTATTTGGATTTCATGTAATGGACATACACAAAATAGTCCAAATTGGTGAAGTGAAATGAAAAAAATAACTTGTTTCAAAACATTCTAAAAAATAAATAACGGAAAAGTGGTGCGTGCATATGTATTCACCCCCTTTGCTATGAAGCCCCTAAATAAGATCTGGTGCAACCAATTACCTTCAGAAGTCACATAATTAGTTAAATGTGTGCAATCTAAGTGTCACATGATCTGTCACATGATCTCAGTATACATACACCTGTTCTGAAAGGCCCCAGAGTCTGCAACACCACTAAGCAAGGGGCACCACCAAGCAAGCTGCACCATGAAGACCAAGGAGCTCTCCAAACAGGTCAGGGACAAAGTTGTGGAGAAGTACAGATCAGGGTTGGGTTATAAAAAAATATCAGAAACTTTGAACATCCCACGGAGCACTGTTTAATCCATTATTAAAAAATTGAAAGAATATGGCACCACAACAAACCTGCCAAGAGAGGGCCGCCCACCAAAACTCACGGACCAGGCAAGGAGGGCCTTAATCAGAGAGGCAACAAATAGACCAAAGATAACCCTGAAGGAGCTGCAAAGCTCCACAGCGGATATTGGAGTATCTGTCCATAGGACCACTTTAAGCCGTACACTACACAGAGCTGGGCTTTACGGAAGAGTGGCCAGAAAAAGCCATTGCTTAAAGAAAAAAATAAGCAAACATGTTTTGTGTTTGCCAAAAGGCATGTGGGAGACTCCCCAAACATATGGAAGAAGGTACTCTGGTCAGATTAGACTAAAATTGAGCTTTTTGGCCATCAAGGAAAACGCTATGTCTGGTGCAAACCCAACACCTCTCATCACCCCAAGAACACCATCCCGTGATGGCAGAATCATGCTGTGGGGATGTTTTTCCATCAGCAGGGACTGGGAAACTGGTCAGAATTGAAGGAATGATGGATGGCACTAAATACAGGGAAATTCTTGAGGGAAACCTGTTTCAGTCTACCAGAGATTTGAGACTGGGACGGCGGTTTACCTTCCAGCAGGACAATGACCCTAAGCATACTGCTAAAGCAACACTCGAGTGGTTTAAGGGGAAACATTTAAATGTCTTGGAATGGCCTAGTCAAAGCCCAGACCTCAATCCAATTGAGAATCTGTGGTATGACTTAAAGATTGCTGTACACCAGCGGAACCCATCCAACTTGAAGGAGCTGCAGCAGTTTTGTCTTGAAGAATGGGCAAAAATCCCAGTGGCTAGATGTGCCAAGCTTATAGAGACATACCCCAAGAGATTTGCAGCTGTAATTGCTGCAAAAGGTGGCTCTACAAAGTATTGACTTTGGGGGGGGTGAATAGTTATGCACGGCTCAAGTTCTGTTTTTTTGTCTTATTTCTTGTTTGTTTCACAATAAAAAATATTTTGCATCTTCAAAGTGGTAGGCATGTTGTGTAAATCAAATGATACAACACCCCCCAAAATCCATTTGAATTCCAGGTTGTAAGGCAACAAAATAGGAAAAATGCCAAGGGGGGTGAATACTTTCGCAAGCCACTGTACTTATGTGGAGAGTGGGGTCACGGCAAGGGTCTGCCATTATCAACGGCGACCCTGTAGCAAATAGGGTTAAGTGCCTTGCTCAAGGGCACATCAACAGATTTTTCACCTTGTCAAGTATTCGAACTTGCGACCTTTTGGTTAATAGCCCAACGCTCTAACCACTAGGCTACCTTACCTGCCACTTCAAAAAATAAGACCATATGGTCTGTGTAAGGGGAAAAGTGACAATATTACATACAATGTTACAGTAAACATTCCTATCACTAGGCAACAAAATAAACCTCCAACAGTGTATGTGAGATAAGCATGCCCTACAGTACCTTGTGAGCTCATTTTCAGAATGTCGTGGTCAGTGACGACCTCAGGCGGTTCCTCTTCTGACACATTGTCTCTATCTGCCTTCTTAGCCTCACCCCACAGGTTGGAGCCACCGTGCATGCTGGGTATGTTGATGACTGCAAGGCCCTCCAGAGAGTGACCGCTCAGGTCCAGGGGTGTCCCACAGCACTGAGAGATAGATGGACAGACAGATACGGACACAAACGGGTAAAGAGACTAAATTAATTATTGCTAAGACTATCTACAGTGCCGTGAAAAAGTTTTTGCCCCCTTACTGATTTTCTCCATATTCACATAACTACAAAAATGGATACTTATTTTATTGATTTAATTAACAAAGTTATGCAACACTCAATTCCCCTGTGTGAAAAAGTAAATTCCCCCTTACACTCAATAACTGGTTGTGCCACCTTTAGCTGCAATGACTGCAACCAAATGCTTCCTGTAGTTGTTGATCAGTCTCCCACGTCGCTGTGGAAGAATTTTGGCCCACTCTTGCATGCAGAACTGCTTTAACTCAGCGACATTTGTGGGTTTTCAAGCATGAACTGCTCATTTCAGGTCCTGCCACAACATCTCAATTGGGATTAGGTCTGGACTTTGACTAGGCCATTCCAAAACTTCAAATGTGTTGCTTTTTAGCCATTTTCATGTAGACTTGATTGTGTGTTTTGGATCATTGTCTTGCTGTATGATTCAGCTGCGCTTCAGCTCACAGACGGATGGCCTGACATTTTCTGATACAGAGCAGAATTCATGGTTCCTTCTATTTAGGCAAGTCGTCCAGGTCCCCAAACCATCACACTACCACTACCATACTTGACCGTTGGTATGAGGATCTTACTGTGGAATGCAGTGTTTGGTTTTCGCCAGACATAATGGGACCCGTCTCATCCAAAAAGTTGACTCAAGTTTGCCAAAAAGCACCTGGAAGAGCATCAAGACTCTTGGAAGAATGTTCTATGAGTCAAAAGTATAAACTTTTTGGCTGACATGGGCAGTGGCGACCAGTCATTCTACCGCATTCAAAACAACTGGAAACTCTGAAATAACTTTGATTGGATTGATCATATCAACGTCATACTTTCAAAATCTTTGCTAGCAAGCTAGCAGTCATCATCATGAATCAATTCGACAATTTACTGGCCAATCCTTGTCATATGAAGGTAAATAATGAAGAGAAATTATAGATAAAATGTATCGGTGCTCATCGGCCATTGGACATAAACATTACACAACAAGTTGGTAATCGCAAATTCAACAATGAGTGGTTTGGAAGGAATCAGTGGCTAACTGCAAGCATTGCAAAGCAATCACTAGCCGGCTATTCAGTGGAGTGGGTGTGTGGTCCAAGTCTGGGTTTAAGGGTCTCTTTTCCAAGCTTAAAAAGATAAACATTCAACATTGGCCATGCTGTCAATCCAGCATGACTTCTGCCCCACTCAAAACAACTGGAAACTCGGAACTGGGAAGTCTCAGACTTCAGTGAGTTCAAGACAACTGGGAACTCTGAAAAAAACGAGCTCCGACTGGTAAAATACGTTTTGAACGGTCATCCAACTCGGAATTCCAAGTCGGGAACTCAGGCATCTTTCTAGAGCTCCTACCTGAAGATCACTGATGTCATGATTCAACCTTTTTTTTTTTTTGGAGTTCCCAGTTGTCTTGAAAGCACCATAAATCCAGAGAATGCCAGACTTTGATGACAACGTTTTATGACAAAATTTGCCCACAAGAAGGACTGCCACGCCACCTTTCTGTTCAAGTGAGCACAGCACAGCTTTAGCTAAGAAAGTAATACTAAGTGTATGTTGTGTAGTAAGCTGTTAGTAGCTCATGTGCCTCACCCTAATAATTTGGTCCCTTTCCCCCTCATAACTTAGCCTACTGTTCTGACTTGTAGCCTATAGCGTGTTTAAGAAAAATGTCATCATCGAATATTGTAAGCGTTTTCATTGTCTGCTTATATGCCCCCTTTATTTATCCTACGGTTCTGACTTGGTGTACAGGGAGAATACTGTAAGAATGGCCCATGTTCTGAATTCTGTCGCTGTACATTTCAGAAGTGCTGAACAAATAGTTATATTGACTACGTCCGTCTTAGCTCGCTCATTGTCTTAATCCAAATTACAGATTGCCTCTTATCCGCTCATTGTTCCCTTATGCCATAGTTTGTACATCTCAATTGTCAGTAAAAACCACATTTGTTTAAGCAAGTCAGCCATATCAGCTATGTTTTTTAAAAAGGCAGTAAATGAGGCGGAATTAACTGTTTCGCTGCAAGACATGGCTCTGCTGATAGCCAGGTGTATAGGTGGTAAGGATTCACTACATGGTGCTGAAAAGAAAGCTCTGCTGTTGGGACAGCTTTATGTAGGCCCTAACAGTTTGTGGGCACCGTTTGTCACCGTTATAGTGTAATTAATTTATTGTTTTTTGTTTTGTGTAGTGGCTTTGCTGGCATGCATTAAAAATATATATATGTTGAGTTTGCCCCCACCAAGATTTGCATGCTAAAATCGCCACTGGACATGGGTCCCATTATGCCTGGCGAAAACCAAACACTGCATTCCACAGTAAAGAACCTCATACCAACGGTCAATCATGGTGGTGGTAGTGTGATGGTTTGGGGATGCTTTGCTGCCTCAGGATCTGGAAGACTTGCCTAAATAGAAGGAACCATGAATTCTGTTCTGTATCAGAGAATTCTACAGGAGAATGTCAGGCCATCCGTCTGTGAGCTGAAGCGCAGCTGGGTCATGCAGCAAGACAATGATCCAAAACACACAATCAAGTCTAAATGAAAATGGCTAAAAAGCAACACATTTGAAGTTTTGGAATGGCCTAGTCAAAGTCCAGACCTAATCCCAATTGAGATGTTGTGGCAGGACTTGAAACGAGCAGTTTATGCTTGAAAACCCACAAATGTAGCTGAGTTAAAGCAGTTCTGCATGGAAGAGTGGGCCAAAATTCCTCCACAGCAATGTGAGAGACTGATCAACAACTACCGAAAGAGTTTGGTTGGAGTCATTGAAGCTAAAAGTGGCACAACCAGTTATTGAGTGTAAGAGGGCAATTACCTTTTCCACACAAGGGCATTGGGTGTTGCATAACTTTGTTCATGAAATAAATGAAATAAGTATGTAGTTGTTGTGTTATTTGTTCACTCAGGTTCCCTTTATCTAACATTAGGTTTTGGTTGAAGATCTGATAACATTCTGTACAAAAAATATGCAAAAGTAGAGAAAATTAGAAATACTTTTTCACAGCACTGTACACTTAAACTGTGGTAAGATCCATTTAAGCACAAACTAGAAAAACTAGAATTCAAGACTTCCGTGTTCACCTCAATGCTGAGACACTCCTTTAGCTTCTTGCAGGAGGCAGAGATGGTCTCAGAGGTGGCAAACTCAAAATACCACAGTTTGTTCTTCATCCTTGCAGATAAAACAAAAAGCACATTGTTTTGGGTCAGTGCTCACAGATAAAACAAAATCACACCCAGCCATAACAGATTTTTCACTCTTCGCACTCTTTGTTTGATCCTTGACCTTTCAGTCACTCTCACCTGCTGTTGAACTTCTGAGGGTGCTTCTCCCTCATGGAGTGAAAGCGGTGAGCAATGGAGGCATCCTGTCAAACACATTGTAGCATTTACATGTATTCAATACATTCAATAAATCTTTATCATCACAAAAGGGCAATTTGTAACAATAAGAAAATAAGAGCACAATGACAAGACAAATCACAATCACATAGCTACATCACTCAACTACAACACAAGCTACATCACTTACAGATGTCACTATGTGATTGTGATTTGTCTTGCCAGTGTGCTCATGTCTTCTTATTGCTGCAAACAAACTACCAAAACTGGCAGGCAGGATAAGGCAGTTAAGAGAGACACACAGGTGATTGACTGTTGGAGTCTGTACAATATCCAATCAGTCGAAGCAGGCTCCATGACCCAAAAGTCGTCACTCACCACGCCAATAGAGAAGTAGTTGTTGATGATCTCGTTGGGCACAGGGTCTCCTATCTCCAGGGGGTCCTCTGAAATCACCTGCACACTCCAGCGGTCCATAGGAACCAACAAGCTCTCCTCAACCTCCTTCAGAATCTCTCTGAGATCTGTGCCCTCGTAACCTACAGGGGTTTCCATGGACACAGGGTTTACACAAGAGAAACATATGACGAGCGTTGATTTTGGGGTGCTTTCCTTTTAACCAAAGCCATGCATTCTAAATAGCTCGGTATTCCCTATGGGCCCTGGTCAAAAGTGGTGGACTACATAGAGAATAGGGTGCAATTTAGGACACGCCATTATGTTAAACACGGCCCTTACCTCCTCCCCAGTGGAGGCAGCGAGCCAGGTCGTTCCCTGTGCCGAGTGGCAGGACCGCCACTGGGGGACGCACCGGCAGGTCAGCTTTGTCTGAGAACACACAGAGGCAGTCATTGTTCAGCTTTAGAGAACCCCAGAGACCTTGACTACTGTTCATGTACTTCTGAGGGGACAGGAAGCAACCCACACCTATAGCATCTAGAATCCAGCCGACCGTGCCATCTCCACCACACACCAGGATCCTGTAGTCATGAAGGTTCCGGAAGAAGTGCAGTCTGATGTGGATACACATACACATGAATCAATCAAAAGTATTTATAAAGCCCCTTTTTACATCAGCAGTTGTCACAAAGTGCCTTTAGTGACCTTTCCCAAAATCCATAGCGCAAAAGCACACTATAATACCAATTAATATAATCTCCCATAAAAAAGGATTAAGAAATCATCTACCCTCTGTCATAAGGGAAACATAATGCTGTCATAACATAACAGTCCATAAACAGTACACGTCCCCACCTCCCACCCCTGATCAAACTGCATGTGTAGTTACCCTGGTCCAGGGCCTCCATTGGAGAGGTTGTAGACCTGCCGTGGGTTCAGTAGATACTGAAACTTCCTCAGCACTCTGAAACATACATGGCATTCACTCACAGGAGTACATTCTATCAGTGCAGGATAGAAAATGTTTTATGATGTCTGTCCTAATCTGCTCTTACCTCTCCCCCTGCTTCCCTCCACTCTTTGGATTCACAAACACCAGGAGAGGGTGGGTGTCTGGAATAGGAGCAATCTGCAGAGAGAGACGGGGAGGAGAAAATATTAACGTGTTAATTCACCAAACACTGGCGTGCATGCCATGCAGCAGCCAGCGCAATACAATTGCAGTCAATAAGAGTGACAGAAGCAGATCCATACCAAATGAAAATGCATTACTGGCTTTCACACATTTGTGTTAAAGCACATGCTAATGGATAGGGCCAGTAGTGTGTGTCTGTGTGTGTGTGTGTGAAGTGGATGGTACGGTGTCCCTGTCAGTGGAAGTAAGAGGACCCTACCTGCAGAATGTGCCCATCTGGGGTGATGTCCTCCAGGCTAGTGTCCTCCATGGAACTACTCCTTCCTTCTTCATCCTTCTTCAGGAACAGAGAGGGTTAGGAGCATGGCAAGGGATATACACATACTGTAGTATTATTGGGTGACCAAAAAATCTGCCTGCATTTTTTGCTTTTAGCTGAAGCATAGTCTGAATGGCTATAAACAGTGTGACTTCATTTGCAACTGTTATGGAATGGAGTCATGGGCTTGTCGTGGGTTTAATGGCTGACCTTGGAGGCTGAGTATATGGCCCACGGTGGCAGAATGTGGTCTCTTAGCGGCCCGCAGTCACATGATGATGACCCGAAGTTGACACAGTCGTCATGGCGCTAAAACAAGACATTCATTGTAAAGACTAGTGGCAGAATGTGTGTACACATACAGCCAAGCATGTAAACACACACACACACACTTACCATCTGTTGGCACCACACGCAATGCTTCCCTGCCAGGGTCTTGATCTTCTTGTTGCAGAAGTGACACTTACTGGAGTCACAGTCAGCACTGACCCAGCC